>NC_137543.1:39330034-39930034 GCF_963082525.1 Nesoenas mayeri | reverse complement strand
CTGCTCAGGCTCTGGAAGTGAATAGGCCACAAGCTATTCTTTGTAGCACTTCTGGTTACAAACTTGCAATGTCTTAAAACTATAAAATTAAAATGAAGTATTACTATTAAATGTAGGCAATAAAAAGTTGATAAGTACTATCTAAAATTGATTATAACCTAAACTTCACAGGTACTGCAGCTTTGTTTGCAAGTTTTTGAACCTCTTTTTCAGTCAACAACAGTACAAAACTTAGGGACTTCCAGATGTTTTTTTTGCTGGAAGGTTCTGAAGTAGCAGCAATGGCACTAGACAGAAACTAGTTATTTCTTCTGGTTTTGTGTATGAACCCATCAGTCTGCAATCTGCTCTGAAAACACCTGCTACATTGAAGTAAGTAGAAGTGCAGTCATCTTGTGCCAGTTTGAGGCAGAGCTTGCGTCAAAGGAGCTGTGCTTCTCCTGTCATCTTTGCTGGGCTGATGCTAGTGTATGCTTGTTCTCCTGAACCAAGCTGGTCACCAGCCATACAAGAAGAAGAAATATCAGATTCACATTTAAGAACTAGTACTGGGACACCTAATTAAGTGGCACTTTGGTTAGGTTTTGAAACATTTTTCTAGTGCTGTAACATTTTTGCAGAAATATTGGATAGTTTTGAGGTTCTGGCTTATCCAATGATACTGAAATCACTGTGTAAGGTAAATGGTGAAAGGTATTCTACATTCTGTTTCTGGTGTGAATTATAGGGGTGTTTTTGTAATTATGTTCTGTGACAGGGTAGCCATATTTTCTTGGTGACATAAAAGTTACCTGTATATGTAAACTGTGTTCTCTGAGTAGAAGAATTTTTAATAATTTTAAGGTTCCTTAGAGATTTGCATTATCTGGTCTTACAGCTCCAATACTCTGCCTGTCCTTTTTCCCTGTTTCTTTCCAACCTCCAAAGCTCTCCCCCATTCCTCATATGCTAATTTTGTTGGTTAAAGTCTATGCTTGCTTCCAAGTTGCTTGTGTTCTGACATCTTGCTATCATAAGCCAGAGGAGCTACAGAAGAGAGATCTGTTAAGGCTAATGCTACAAACTTTGCCTTGGGCTGTCATTCCTTGCCACTATAAGTTGTTGATCTGCTGGCTGCTGCATTTCTCTTCCCTCATTTGAACTAACTCTCATGCTTCTCTGACCCTGCATTGAGCCATTTATTTTGTTTTGTCACTCTTCTTGTCAGGTTAGTGTGCTAACCCAGCAGACAACTGAAATGGCTTAGTTAGATGAGTTCTGAAGCAATATGGAGAAAGGGGCACAAACATGATATAGGGAAAAGAGTAGGGACAGCAGCACCAACAACTGGCTTAGGCTGCTGGAATTGCTGCATTGCTTGGGATATTAAGCTCAGTCTCATCAATTTGTCACAAATACTTCTGTGAGGAAATAATTGCAAGTTTCCTATTTCTGTTAGATTTCATTGAAACTGGCCACTGTGCTTAGCTTTTAAGACCAAAATGACAGGTGGGCACTGATTATGATTGTATAGACGGTGCTTTTTAAACCATACTAAAAAACTTTGCTGAATTTGGTAGAAGAAAGATCAACGTCACTGTATGCATCTCTTATGTCTTGCAGTGTGGTTCTTTATCCCTTTGTTTGCTGTCTTTCATTACCAGATATGTCACTTCTGATCAGCTGTTGCTGACCCTCTAGTATGTGGCTAAAACAGCCTGATCTTCCTGGACAGATAAAGTACAGTGGGAACTTGGATGCTACAGTATTGTATGTTATGTTATATAGTTCAGAGTTTAAATGTGTGTAAACCCAGTGTATGACTGTTAAGTTTTAAAAGTCGGAAAATAGGAAATTTGACTGAGCAGAATGGGAAGAATGGCCCTTCCAAGTTAAGAGAACAAGGAAAAATAAACTGTAAGAAGTGTTATTTTTACAAACGTAGGTAGTTTGAGCACTTCTATTGACTGCATTAACTTTTACTTTTCTGTGATTTCCTGAACAGAAGGAGTTGCCCTTTTGCTGACCAGTGTCTATGTAATGTGAAGTAGTTAACCCATTTGGGTCTGAAATCAGAACATCTGAGGGAGACAATGTATATGTTGTTTGTCTGTTGTCTGCCTATTGGGAACCAGTGGGCAATAGCACATAGTGGTTGTAAGCAGCCATTTATGAACTGTTGTTTTCTCAACTGATAAATTGAGATGGATGGGAGTGAAGTGCTATTGAGGACCCAGGTAGCTTGGAAGAAAGCTGAGAGTACTGAAGGGGAAGCAAAGTAGGGTTGTGAGGAACAGCAAGACCTGTAGTTACTGTGAAGAGAGGATATGGAATGATACTGTAAAGGTCTGTTAGGAAACTCTTTTCCTGCCTAATTTTAAAGTCAGAACTACTTTTTCTAAAGAACAATTTTTGTTGAATTTTTGAAGATAACTTTAATGTTTCTGTAATTTCAAAAGCTCTTCTGTTATGAAGTTGTTACCATGCAAAGTAGATGAAACCTAGTCTCTAACGTTCTGGTAATGAATTTTAAACAATGTATACCATTTGCTCAAATTAATATTTATTGGTTCTTAACATTTTTTAAAATTTGCTTAAAATTTCTTTGTTTTCTTTTTTTTAGGTGTTGGGAAATCATGTTTATTGTTACAGTTCACAGACAAGCGGTTTCAACCAGTACACGATCTCACTATTGGTAGGTCGCTTTTGTCCCCTACGATGCTAATGGTTAAGCAGCTAGGGTACCTTAACATGCATTTATGAGTTGTTTATGCTGCAGTAATATAGGATTTGTGCTGTATTAAAGTAGCAGTGAATCTCTAGCTGATGAATATTCATTAGTTAATAAAGTCAAGTGGAGGTCTTTTTTCTTATTGGGAAGGTACAATCTGAAACAAAAAATATCTATAGTATCTCAACTGTCTCTTCAACAAAGCTAAAAAATGGACATGGAAATGGAATTGGCTAAGCTTGGAGTGCACTGATGGTGATGCAAATCGCAGATTTTTCACTAGGAAACAGAATATTAGCCTCACCACAGAACCTTGAAGACTAGTCACAGATAAACTAAAGCAAAGTTAACCTTAAAGATGCATAAACATGTTTACTATTTGGGAAGGCTAACTTCTAAATAGAGAAGGATTGAAGTGTATTCACTGTTTGGACGGGAGTTTTTCTTCCTGAATTGTCAATTGTATGTGGACCATTTGTTAAGAGGGATTTGATATTTATACTAGGAGAAATGAACACATATTGACAGAATACATTGTGTCTGATCTAATTACAGTAAATGATACATATTTTTGTTTATAGTTCCACACAAAATATTAAGAATAGTGTGGGAATAAATTCTTTTGTAGGCAAGCTTAGTCTTCAGATCAGTTTCCATGTTAAGCGTAACAGATGCTAGCCTCTGATAAGGTTGCAGAACCTTTGAACTTCTTGATGTTATTTCAAGGAACATATCATCTCTAATCGTGATGAGCCTTGCACAAAATGTGTCCCTGGTCTCTATTTTTAGTTTGTGCCCTGGAATAGGTAGGCTTCCTGTGTTTAGGAGTACTGAAATAGATGCTTGAAATATAAACAAACCTTCTTCATGTAACAGAAGGTATCAGGTGGTTTCGTTATGGCTTCCCTTTGCTTCCCCTTCTCTCTTGACAGTCCTCCCACACCTTATGTGTGGCTGTCTAATATAATTCAAATTCTTGGGCTAATGTCAGTTTTCAAATATTGCTGAGGTCTTGGCAGCAGAGAGGCTAGCTGAATAAAGAGCCCAAGTTCCTTAGGGAGGTGTGAGTTATAGTCATCTTTTCTTCTTCAGACCTGCCAAATATATGACACCTATGCCTTGGGCAGCCCTGTCACATCAGCAAACTGGTGGACTGTGGGAAACAGCTTTACCTCAGCAGGTTGGCTGTACTGCCAGTTCTTTGCGTTGCTTATAGCTAGCTGAAATCTGGGAGTAGAAACTGAAGCTAGTGGGATGAGGGTGAACCTAGATAGCAGCGTAAAGAGGGGTGTAGGAGTGGAACATGGGAAGCTGCTGGGAAAGGGGAAGAAGTGGCATAGGCTGGAAGCAACCTCCTTTCACTTCAGTGATAGGGCATGTGTGTGTTTTGACCAGAACTCCTCTCCCAAGTACCCAAACAGATTTAGGAGGACAGAGATAAATAAAGAACATGAGTTCAGAGTCATGGGAGCGCCCATCCAGGGCAAGATGGGATGGGCTGATGTCACATAATACGCTTACAACTGATGATGTTAAAACTCCTGAGAACCCCTAGACTGAATAAAAAGGCTTAACTTTTTTCAATATAATACAATGATTTTGGCCTGTGAGAGTGCAGATTCTATTCCAGCTGTGAGCAGCTCAGGAGTGGAGAAGGGAAACTGAAACTGGGCATGTGGAAAAAGACATTTCATCTAGAGGTGTGCAAAACTCAGCCCCAAGTCTTAGTATAGCTAGCCTAAAATGTTATCTTGAAGGTTTAAAAAATTCATAGAGAAACTTCACCTCTAATGAAAACAAGATGGGGAATGAAAAGAAGAATACATAGAAGCAGGTATTTTTCTATTTTTGAGCTATGTTCAGAATTCTGCATAATTGTAATAGCATACTCTAAAAGAGCTTACAATGCAACTGTCTCAATTTAATTTTCCTTTGGATACTGAAGTATGTGTTCTTAACAGAAATGATGGAGGGAGGCTGCATGATCCACTTGAGAGGGGGCAAAACAAAACCAAACCACCAAACACACACACAAAACCCCAATCAAAACAAAAAAACCCACAAAAAACCTCCACAACATTTGTAAGTAGATAAGGGTGACAAAAACCCACTGTAAATACTCTGGTTTTCCTGTTGCCCTTAGGACATGCCCTTGCTGCAAACCTAAACAGCTTTTATTCTTTCCTTAAGAGAACAAACTTTGCATCAAACTGTGTGTGTTATTTCAAATTCAGAATTTTCTCTCAGCAGATATTTCGATGGAATAGGATAAATATTCTTTTAATTTTTCTTTGGGGTTGTGTTTAGAAACTAAACATTGAGGGTGATTGCTGGATTTCAGTTGGCAGCTCTATATCTGCACTTTGAGACAAGGAATACCTGTAGTGTTGACACTACACTACACTTCCTCTGGCTTTGCAGTCAACTTCAGAGCATTGTCATTCACCTGCTGCTTCTTTTCTGCCCCTCCCCCTACATTCTTTCTATTGTTTGCATACACCTACTGCAAGTTATTTGGATGCTAAAGAGAACACAGTGTTCTTTGGCCCAGGTCTTTTATTTGTCTCCGATATCCTGTGTTGGGGAGAGTAGCTCCTCCTTGTCCCCTTCCCCAGAAGTCATTCTGCAGAAAGCAATGCTGCTTCCTCAAATATTCTAAACAAGCTTTTGAAGAGACATTTGGAATGCTTCAAATCTGGGCACATTAGTGGAAGACTTCAGTCCAAATCTAGACAGTTACCAATTTTAGACAAAACTCATGCTTCCAGATTTTATTTTTTCTGAAGTAATGGATATATGGAGCATTGATTAATGGAAACTTGTCTTTTGTCATAGTTTAATCCCAACCAGCAACTAAGCACCACAGCCTCTTGCTCACTCCCCCACAGTGGGATGGGAGAGAGAATCAGAAGAGTAAAAGTGAGAAAATCATGGGTTGAGATAAAGACAGTTTAATAGGCAAAGCAAAAGCCACACACAGGCAAAGCAAAACAAGGAATTCTTTCACTACTTCCCATGGGCAGGCAGGTGTTCAGCCATCTCCAGGAAAGCTGGGCTCCATCATGTGTAATGGTTATTTGGGAAGGCAAACACCATCACTCCGAACGTCTCCCCTTTTCTTCTTCTTCCCTCAGATTTACTTCTGAGCATGATGTCATATGGTGTGGAATATCCCTTTGGCCAGTTGGTGTCAGCTGTTCCAACTCTGCCGCCTCCCAGCTTTGTACCTGGCACGGCATGAGAAGCTGAAAAGTCCTAGACTGCTATGTAACAGCAACTAAACCACTGATATATTATCAACATTCTTCTCATATTAAATTCAAAACACAGCACCACACCAACTGCCAAGACACGTTTAAATATGTCCACTATCTCTAAGCATTCGTCAGACTTTAACTGCTGTAGTAACAGCCTCATTTTATGCTTCACTTACTGTTAATGGACTTAAAATTGCTTTAAAAGACAGTACAAAAGGCTGAATTTGTCCACTGAAGAAATTCCCTTTGTTTGTTTGAAACACTATTTTTTTTTCCCGTGGTTATTAAGTTTGATGTTTAACTAGGTAGTTTTGGAAATGCTTTTTTCATAAAGGCAAAGGAGTTTTAATTAATACAGTAATAAAATTTGTGCTGTTGAAGATGATGTATGCTCACTTAATAGAATATTTTATTGATAAAGAATTGTAGGTTTAATTTTGTCTAAACTGACTTCAGCAATCTACCATTGGTAGAGTGTTAAAATAACTGTGACTCTTCAGTTTCCTGTTTGCATTGAGATCGACATGTTTTTCTCCCTCTTGATCTAGAACTACTAAATCATTTGGTAAACTTTGTAGGAAAGACCTCCTTGACACTTTCTCTAGTTAATGCATTTTTAAAGCACTTGGAAATTAACAGCTTTGTTACTTCTAGTAAGCTTTCCAGCTCTTCAAGCAGCTGGAAAATTAACTAAAAGCAAATTGTGAAAGAGTTTATTTCTTACAAATACAATGTTGAATTAACGTAAACTTACGTTCTTGCTTTCATAGTACTTGACATTCTTCTTTCTGATGCATGTTAATAACATAATCTTTTGTAAAATCTATTCAGGTGTAGAATTTGGGGCTCGAATGATAACTATTGATGGAAAACAGATAAAGCTTCAGATATGGGATACAGTAAGTAACAAATCATAGAAATTTTTAAACATGTGGCTCTACTATCTTTCCCTTTGTTCTGATTAAGCTCTGTATTATCAGCACCCATGTCAGGCTACGTACTCTGTCTTGTAGCTTTCTTTGGTTTCTATGAAGATTAAAATTTTGCTAAAATTTCCTCTTTTGGTGTGATGTATTCTTAAAACAGTGCAAATTTCTGCTATTTGCACTGTAACTTCCTCAAGTAACAGTTTGTCAGATTTGCAAAACTGGAATTTGTGCTGCTTCACTTTATTTGAAAGTTGCCTTTATTATTAAGAACTTAGGTTTCTCTAAATAATCTTTCTCTGTGCATTCATGCAATATCTGGTTAACATAACATCCTATTGTGTGGCTTTAATTATGAATTCTCTGGAGGAAATGTTTGCGTTTCCATGTAGAAGAGAAGATATAGCACACGGTTTCCATAGAAAAAATCCGAAGAACTCAAGTTCACTATAATAATGAAGATAGTAAATACTTCAGACAATGAAGAAGGGACTGGTGAAAGCCTAAAGTTTTGAAAAGCCTACCAAAAAACAGACTTTGCTTTTTGAGGAGGTTCAGGTTAAGAATATGCATTAGCAATGTCAGCTGTTTTCTTCCTGTCAGTCACTTTACCACAGAGCAGTCAGCCTTAGTGTCTACACTTGTGATGCAAGGGCTTAAAGATGCCCATACTGATAGCTCTGTCTCTTAAATGCCCTTAACTCGTCCCTAATGCAGGGCTGTCTGTTTCCTTTTCCAAAGAGCATTTTATGATACCTTTAGGAACTGGCAAGTATGAGCTATAGCCTCACGTATGTACTCTTTTTGGTATAGCAAATCAATGAAGGGAGATGCATGTATGTGGGCATGCATATATGAATGTATGTGTATATAAAAATGTAAACAAACACAATATTTTAGCTAACTTAGTAGGTCAGATCTGAAATACCTTACTTATTTTACCATTTTGTCACTTGAAGTGGTATCTAACACTTGTACCTCCTTGGAAGTTCTCCATGAAAATGTATAGAAGAATATAGTCAGATTGTGCTTACTTTAGGCTTTTTATGCCTTGGCATTTTTGCTGTGGATTGCTGACTACCAAGGTGACTGATAATTTTTAAGTTTAATAGACAAGCAAATCACTGCATAAACAGTAGTTTCAGAAGCAGAATTTAGTACATAGTGTCACTACATGAGAACATATCTACATTGGTCCTTGTTTCCTAAAATTTGGACAAATTCTCTGTAGAAAAAATTACTAATTTTGCTACCAATGTAGCCACTGTCTTTCATTGGCTTTCAAACTGATTTTGTTAATGTGCTATTATCTGTTGCTTGGATACAAGTGAACTTCACCAATTTTTGAGTAGATTGTGTTTTTCTTAGTGCCTCTGACTTGGTAGCTCTTTGTAGCCTTTTTGGTTTCTTGAATGCTTGCAAAGTGTCCAGTAGTCAAATTTCAATGGAATTGCTTTTGATTATAACTTAAACTGTTTGGGGGCAGGGATTTTATCTGGCTAACTTCTTAACTTTATCATACATAAATTAAAAATATTCATTAATAGCTTTCATATGCTAAGTAGATTGTACGCTTGTATTGGAGTTAATAATTTGCAAATTGTAAGCAATGAATGACCTAGTTTATTGGCCATAGTTAAAATTTTAACTGTATGCAATCTTATTTTTAAAACATGGGATATTCTAATGTGATTTTGGCTTGTAAGCATATCTAAATTCCACTGTCTCAGTTCTGATATTGGCTGCGAAGATGTTGAAGAAATATGATGAAGTAATTGTCAAGAGATGTTTTACTTAAGGTGTTAGGGTATGTGAAGATGTCCCTAATGACCATGGTTACCATGTCTGTATTGTGTATCTGCATTGAGCACTTCCCCAGTTTCTTTTTCTGTTAGCAAAAACTGCTAGCTGTTACTGGTGCTATCTCTATTTATTAAGCTGCAAAAAATTATGTTTGATATGATAGAGTTCATTACAGCTATGGTTAAGGAAACACAAGAAGCATTTATGTTTTCAATTGGTGCTTACTGAGTCACCACACCAACACTTCTCTGGTTTAGCATTAGCCTTACCTACCTGCTTTTAATCCATCACTAAACAGAAATATTTTGAGCAGAGACATAGGAAGTGGAGAACTGGATAAAATTTGTTTTGACTAGTTAAGAGTAAGCAAGGACCTGCTTTCTTAAGAGAGTCAGACGCTTTAATTCAGATTTTTCTGGCCAGATATTCCTGTGCAGTGATGCTCAGTTTGTGTTGTCTTCACTAGGTCACTGCAGCTGCAATGACAGGTATATCTTAATAGTAGAGTATGTGGAAGTTGCAGCATACCTCACTGCAGGAGTATGTCATAATTTACAGGTGCAGCTGAAGCCAGCACTCTTGCATGTCTGATATGTTTGTGTGCTTTTCTTGTATTGTAATTTGATAACATTTGACTTTTTTATTAGCATCTTAGCTTGGATCAGGACTGTTACAGAAGCTTGCTCTGATAACCACAGTCTGGTTTTCATGTGGCAGTATGCAAACCTAGTTCCTTTCTGATGAGGCTGAACTGGCAGATATGCTCAAAGAGTGCCCATTAGAAATTGTAGTCCAGTATTTATTTCTGTGAGCTGGTAGTTTAGTAAAACCAGTCTGATGAGGGAAAGAAAACAAACAAAAACCCCAGACAAAACAAACAAAAAACCCCACAAAAACACAAACAAACAAACCCCAACACACAACAAACCAAAAAAAAGAACACCACTGTAACACACCTCCTCCCCTCCCCCCCCCCCCCCAAAAAAAAAATCACAAAACCAACAACAACAACAAAAAAACCCAAACCCCACATTCCATGAAAGATACACAGTGTGGCTCTTGCATATTTGGTGTAAGGTGTTGCAGTCTCAGTTCTGCTGCTGATTGTGTATCTAGAGCAGCAAATAGTGTGTCCTGTTCTCTCCCACCTGCAGGCTACTCCTGAGCTTCCCACTGTTGGGCCCTGTGGGCTTGCTGCCGTGTGTGCTGTGGCACAGCCAAATTTTTAAGTCTGAGGCTCCTTGGGTTTCACTTTTCTGATGCCTACCTAAAGGCATCATTTGACTGACCTAACAGTCAAAGGGAGTGCATATATTGGATCGAATTGTTTATTTGTCTTGTCTATCCTGAGTCTCTAGCTTATTTCCTTTCCTTAGTAATGGCTTTCAATAGTTGGGTAGACTAAGAAATATTTTTGTCCAAACTAGTTACTTGCTAATTGCCTGGTATGAAAAGTTAAGCTGCTCTTTTGTGGAAGTGTGGTGTTTGAGGTAGTGTCACTTGCAAAAATAACTTTTAGGGAATTAGAAGTGATTTAGAGAAGCTGGTAAGGATCAACATGGCCGTTCTGGGAGATATTAAGCTTTGTGAGTTTAAACAAGCGGTGTAGATGAGGTTGTTTGTTTTGTGGCAGTGTAACACTGAAAAATATTAAAATTGTTTCTCCTTAGAAACACTTCATTGTTGTAGAGAGATACTGGGCTTGTTACCAGGCTGAGTCAGTAGCCTTCATTTTTGTTGTTGAGGAGAATGTTCTGTATTGTATTGACTGTTACAAGTCATTGTTGATGAGTAAAAATAAGCAGTAGTTGAAAGATGGAATTTGAGTTCTTTCAAGACACTGTAGGGGGAAAGATCAGTGATGATATTAAGTAATACTACTTACATTCTCTTAAGTTAAATTGATATAAATGAGAATTTTTTCTATGTATTTAAATATAATAATTTTAATAACTATTTCCACATCATTTCATGGAAATCCGTGATCAAAAAAGTTTATATTTCTTTATTAGTTTTTCGTAACACCTTAGTCTTGCTTAGACTAAAACCAGTCTTGCTTAGACTAAGACAAAATATATGAAATCATGTTTTCTATGAACTAATTTAAATTAATTCCTTGGTTTCCATACAAGTGAACCTCCTAATTAAATTGACAGTGTTTTCTAGCAGTTGAGAGCTTGCACAAAGAAACACGTTTGTGCAAGACAGAAGACATAATTGTTGAAGCTGTGTCTTGTTTCCTTAAAACCACAGTATGACTTGTCTGTTCATTTTCAGATATTCTGAATGTACTAATCCTTCTTGGAAATTCAGTCATTTTTCATGTATTTGTAAATGTTTTGTATCTAGTGGAAACAAATAAAGTTCCCTTAAGTAATTAAATGAGTACTTGTTATCATCTTGGTGATGTTGGCAAAGTGCTAGGATGTAGCACTTGCCACTGAAAGTTCTTTATTAATTGTCTACTCCATGATATTTTCTATTTGCTTTGGTAGTCAGAGTATATTTTTTATGTTCATGGGTAGTTGGTGAGTTCTTCTACTGAATTTTTTACTAATTTGACTCTTTAGCCATTGTACCTGCAAGAATGTGGCTACATCTTACAGCTGAAGTAGTGATGACTGGGTGGTCATGGCCTGTGTTTTACTGCTGTGAAGTAACATCAAGAACTTGCAGAGGATCTGTTTTGGTTCCTGAAACTAGTTTGATCATCACTTCACAGACTGTATTTGCTGCTATACGGGAGCATTAACTTATTTTTGGTTTCACAGATTAGGGGAGGAATTTGTCCATTTAATAACTATTCCTATTGCAGTTTGTGTAATCGGACCATCATCTGAACTTCAGTGACAGCTGCTAAGTTGTTGTTCACATCCTTGATGGCACTTCAGCAAGCTGAGAACTCAAAACACCTTCTGACTTAGTGTTTACAAACCTTTGTCTGTCATGTGCTTAAATGTATTTGGTCATTGAAATACTACATTATTGGTATTTTATTTTCTGACTCGTGATAGATGTCAGTTTATCTGTGGCTTTCTACAATAGCAAGCTCTTTCTTAGTATAAGGCTTTAGATGGAAGGAGGACGAATCAATTCCTTTTGTCCTTAGTGGAGCTCCCATTTTAGTGAGGGTAGCTACTTAAAACCTAAAGGTTTCTAATATATTTAGAACCTGAAATAAATCATAAGAATACTTCTAATAATGAAGGACCAGATCTCTAAATGACAGGCATTCAACAACATCAGAAGAAAAAGTATATGTACAAGTGATCTGTATTTATATATATATAGTTTCACCCTTCAGGATCTTTGGTCCTCTGGAAATTTCAGTTCTTATTAGGAAGCTGACAGGGTTATTCTGAAGCAACATGTAACTTGGCTGAATCCTCCACATAAATTCTGACGCTTTCTTAAATTGTTATGGCTGCTTCTTCATAAGCATCTTTAGTTCTGTTTTTGTTTGGGAAAGTCTTTGCTGCAAAGGCGCATGTTGTGGGGAGGGGGGGATTGTTTGTTTTTTTAAAATTTTTGTACTACTTTTGTGCCTATTCTTTGTACTACATTCTAGTAAAGCACCTTAAAATTATTTTTATTTTGAAGACAATTGCAAGAAGGATTAATGCCTTTTTGTAAACAAGTTGCCATGTGACTGAAAGGCTGTTTATTTGTTTATAACTTTCAAAACTACATTCAAAGGTACTTATTGCTCTTCTCTTTTTTTGGAACATTCTGTTCCAGGGATCAAATTTGTAGAGTAGTTCCTAACTGGCAGTTGTCACAGGCAGTGTGACACTTGTGTGAGCTGGTTGTTTCTTAGTTGTCTTTCTAGTTTTTTTTATACAGCTTATGAAAGTGTAAATGAGTTTAAATGAGTAATAATTCCTAATGTGAATGAGGTGTTCTGTCACTGGGCTTGAAGGTACCTTACATGTATGCCACTTTTACAAGTGAGGGAGTCCAGAGCTAGCATCTATGGTGCATTGTGGTTTCTCATTTGTCATGTGGATATATGCTATAAAGGTTCCTCCTGATCAAAAACTGTTGGTCAGCTTGGATGTTGAAGACCTGCTGGAAAGTACTCAGATAACTTTGTCCTTAGAGAAACTCTTCATGTTCTTCAGCATTGGAAAGAGAGAATTCAGTAAAATTTAAGGGCTGTTTTCTAGGGAGATGTGCTGATGTTGATCCTATTTCATTATCTACTTTTTTGTACTGCATCATGTCTTCCCTCCCTCCTCAGTTTATAGATTCAGAAATTAAGGAGCTTGCAAGGAATGCTTCTTGATAGCAAAGACTTGCCCACGCATTTTGCGACTGAGTGCTTCCGTGACTGTACCACACACTGGGAAATGACACTGAGATTTCCTATAGGAACAGTAACTCTTGCAGCCTTTTCTCAAATGTGCTACAGATACTGTGTCAGTGGTAACACAGTTACATAGCTTAAATTATATTTAGGTTTTAAGTTCCTGAAAACTTTGGTGCAGGCCCTAAACCTCTGTGTATCTTAGTGACCGAAGGTGGTGATAGTGCATCATGCTCTGCTTACTTAATTATTTTGGTCTTCTATGTATACTGTGACATGTTTAGAGGAGCACATGGAACATTTGTCCATGCAGTTCTACAGTTCAAGCAGGGATGAAGATTTCTGTACCATTCTGAAGACTTGAAAGTCCTAGAACTATGGTTATATAAGTCTCTCATATCAGACAGCTTGTTATTATAAACTAATATGATTTGAATTGTAAAAGCTTACAGTCCAGAAAATGGCCAAAAAGAATGTTCTTAGAACTTAAACCATCACTTGTTTATCAGAGGCCCACATTTTTTCATGGTCAGTGAACTACTCAAGTCAGAGCTGAAGAGAGAGGGTGGGTGCATGTTAGGCATGTTCAGTATGCATTTACTGGTTCCTGCAGGCAGCCTTCTCTGAGCTGGAGTTCATAAATGTGAAATAGCTGTTGTGGTCTGTCAGTTACCAAAAAGATCTTCCATCTTCCTGTTTCCACTGTAGTGTAACTCTCAAAAGTGGGTATAACCAGAGGTTGCCTCAGAGCAAAGGCTTGTGTTGCTTATACTAGATGGTCTTGGGAAATACCCTCTTTAACATTCATTTATTGGCTACTGCCATTACTGTTTCCTCACTGCCCCACCGAGCACTGGCACAGGTTGCCCATGGAGGCTGTGGAGTCTACGTCCTTGGAGATATTCGAAATCTGTCCGGACACGGGCCTGTGTAACCGGCTCTGGGTGGCCCTGCTTGAGCCAGGGTGTTGGAACAGGTGCTCTCCAGAGGTACCTTCCCACCTCAACCATTCTATGCTTCTATAAAAAAAAAAGCTATTTCATATAGAAGACCAAAAAAAAAAAAAAAATAATAATCTGGATTTTGGAGGATCATGGAAGGGGTGGTAAGAACAATCTTAATTCTACTTAAGAGAAAGGGCTTTTCTGTGATGTCAAAGCTGGTTTTAATATATACTGAGCTTCCATACTTCCATACTGCTACTTCTGTCTGTTGCTCCTTGCAGCAAGTAGCTAAACTTGGGTTGGTCCTACTCTGCAAGACTGACAAAGTACAATTATAACACACATGTATTTTAAAAAATGCTTTTGGCTAATAGCCTACACACTTTTGTTTTTGTTTTCTTTGAAATAACTTGTTCCCCATTTGAGTTGGGGCAGGAGGGAAGCCAGGGGCATGCAGAGCACAGTTGTCAGATGAAAAATACTTGAAGTAATGATACTTTAAAAAAAAAAAAAAAAAGCTGTGGATTATATTCTACATGCCTAACCCTGCTATGTTAACCTTCTAGACCTCTCTTCCAGAATTATACTGTTAAAATAGTAAGTGATATAAAGTATTTCTTATTTTATATATCATATAAATACATCTTCTATAAGCATAAATATCAAAGGGTGTGGTGGTGTTTTTTTTTTTTTACAGAAATTCAGTTTTCTTCTGTTTAGAATGAAAGGGAATTCAGTTTATGTTGTCTATTGATATATGTTAGCAGAAATTCATTATTGCTGTACAGAAGATTGTATCTTTGAAGAAGGGGTAACATTTTCCACCTTTTTCCCAGTCTTCCCTTCAGGGAGCAATAATATTTAAATTTAATCATGGGCAAGTGAGACACAATTTAAAATGTTACAGTATTTTAAGGACTTAGATACCAAACTTTTGTGAGCATGTGATTCTGGTAGGAACTCACAGTTCTTAAATTCTTGTAAGATTGGCCAGAACCTCTGACAGTCTTGGTTGGCCATGGGAAATGAAAAGGGACATGAACAATTTCATGTGTCAGAGTGGAGTTTGTGAAGTTGAAACAGGCCAGACTTAATGTAGTCAGCTAAAACCCCTTCATTTATTACTTTAGGTAATACATGGCATACACAAATAACAATAACTTGTCTGTTGTCTAGTTAGGAGGATGATGTTTTGTGCCTGTGGTTGAGGTAGTCACTACACCAAGAAAAAGCTGTAGAGCTCAGTGGAGCTTCTGGGTAGTGAACCAAGTATTGTGTGCTTTGCTTTTTTTTTTTTTTCTTTTTTTTTTTAATTATTCCTTGATGCACATTGTCTATATTCTGTTACCTTAGTTTACATACGGATGCACTTGGGCTCCTGGCCAAGTGCATATGCTAGTGCATTCTAATCATGTTGAAACTATTAAATATATTGTCTGTCTTTTGTAACTTTTTCCTCCGGAATGGCTAAGATAAAGTGTTTCCTTAAATTGAAGTAACTGCTTTTTCTGGAAGATAAGGATGCTTTCTGAAGACTGAACATGTCAGAACTTGTTGTGCCACTCTTCTTGTTCAATGACAGAATCTAGATCAAGTTCTCCTTGAATTCAATTCGACCTTATATCAAGAAAAGTACTGTAGCTGTGAGAAGAGAAATTTCTCTGTAAACTAATTTTATAGATAGGGCTGCAAGGGTAGCTTGTATTTGATAAACATTTCTTTCTTGCTTTTCATGGTTTTAAATCAGGGTAATTTCCTGTAATTCTGCAGATAAGTATCTTACTGCATATAGGAGTTTTTAAGCATTAATATTAGTTTTTCTAGTTGTGTTCTGTGTTATCTTTGAATTATGATAAAGCTTCTGTTTTTACTAAATACTAGAAGTAAATGTTCTTTCTAACAATTGTGAGGTGCTAGATAGCCCTTCTGAAAAACATGAGCATGGGGAGCTCAAGGTCTGCAACTATGAATATTTATTTTTCAGAACTATGTTCTTTTAAGCATGTTCTTTCAAGTGCTGAGATTTTTACAGAATACTTTTTTGTGAGAACTGTCTAATTTATGTAGGATCTCTGAAGTTTTTCACCAGTGCATATGAAGATGACTCTTGCATGCTGTAGCTGTTTGACAAGCATTATTTATCAAGTACAGAGGAAATTGATTAACTATGGAGCAGAATTGTGTAAAATTGAATTCAGAACCATTTTCTGTTTTTTCATAATAAAATGATTACTGAAAGAATTCCATCTGAAGACTGTTGAAAGCTGGCTGCAGTTTATGATATAATGGATAAAATCTGCATCCTTGGCCTTCCAACAACCTTTACACCAGCAGATGGTGGGCGTAAAGATGTCATTCATCATTTATTTACAATGGGCTTTATTTATTCTAGTGTCAACAGCTGCCCCAGGGAGCGGGTTATTGAATTCAAATGTGAAGCTCTGGGTTATTTGCTTCCTTTCAAATTTGTCTTCAGAGCTTAGTTGCTAGGAGTCCATTCTGTGCTCTAATAATGATTCATGTATTGTGAAGCCATTCAGTAAATTGGGTTGTCAGGGATTGCCAAAAAAGGTTTAGAGGTCTTGTTCCGAATTTTTTTTTCTTTAAACCAGCACTGTGCTGTGGTTGGTGTCTTCTCCTTATGTGCCTTCTCTTGCTAGTGTTAGAGACTTTGGCCCCACTTGTCAACTCTGCTGTCTCCTCTATATTCCTTCTTGTTCCCATCCTCTCAAAAGCAGAATTCTATGATTCTGTGATTTTAAGTTTGTGGTTTTCAGCACCAAAAAATAAATTTGAGATATGAAGTAATGAAACTTTGTCTTCTACAGGCAGGGCAGGAGTCCTTCCGTTCCATTACAAGGTCATACTACAGAGGGGCAGCAGGGGCTTTACTAGTGTATGACATTACAAGGTGAGAATACCGAGGAGGTATAACTGGATTAAAATTATGTCTTTGTAGAATTGTGCTATGGAATACAATGTTAAAACGTCTAATTTAGTTTGGCTTTTTGTATAGATATTTGTAATCTAATGTTTTGCCAACTTTGTGTAAGTGCTCAAAATCAAAATATAGCCCATGTAACCTATAAACTTCCAGATTTCTCTGTATAGTGGTTGAGAAAAAGTATATGTGAAGTCTCAGGAAGAACGAAACAAAATATTTTTATAAACTATTTGACCATTAACCTCTGAATTACCTTTATTGAGAAAGACTTCAGAATATTTCATTAATTCTTTTCTAGTGTTTTTATTACCATGAGCTATGATTTTTCTTTAATTATAGCAGGTTTTTTACTGAAGTGCTATTCTGTAAAGGAGTGAAATAGTAAAACATAAAAGTACAGTTACATAAAAATACTAGGAAACTTTTACTATTGCTGTGTTTATGATGTTGGGAAAATACAGGTCTTAGTGTGATGACTTTTTTTTTTGGTAGCAGCTGTTCAGAAGTGACTAAGATTTTCTGGCTATATTGAATCAAGTCTCAATGCAACTTGTTGTCTGCCAAACTGTGGATACTGTGGCTGGTTTATGAAAATGTTCAGGCTCCGAAATCCTATTAGGGTGTGTGGCTCCTTTTGTGGATCTTGGGTTGCATTGCTTAATTAAGCCACAACTTTTTTTTTACTAGAGATTTCCTAGACTTTTTTGCCTTTTGTTCCTTGATTATTTTTAAATATCAAGAAGCATCATTCTTTTTGTTGGATTTCCAGCAAATGAATCTTTGATTCATAAATAAATGGTTTTACTCTTGTAAAATCTTAAACACACCTCACAAGCATGGATGTGACTTAATATTTAGTGTACATATTCTGTAAAATCTGTAACATGCCATATTCATGTACCCTATTTGGACAGACTTTGCAACTAAATTCATTATTCAGTTTACAAACTCACAGAAAATCGTCAAACATTTTCTGCTTTCAATAGAACAAATATAACAATATGAGTATGTGATTATTTTTACTGTTGTTTGAATTGGTTGACGCTATCAGGGACTTTTAAAATTCAGTTCAGCCGATTTTTATATGTATATAAAATGACAGATTCTTACAGCTATAAGAATCCTTTTTACTCTTTGTAGCAAACGTGTTTTCAATTACTTTTTAAGTTCACTAATGCTCCCTGTTTACTAAATTTTTGTTTGCCTGTTGTCCCTCTCACAAAGGGATTACTGGCTTTTATCCCTCCAGCATGTGTACTAATAAATGAGTTGGCTGCTCAAGTGGAGAAGCTGAGGGAGGCAAGGAGATTTATTGAAATGCTGCTTTTAATTTTCATTCTCTTCCACACTTAGGAGGGACACTTTCAACCACTTGACAACTTGGTTAGAAGATGCTCGTCAGCATTCCAATTCCAACATGGTTATAATGCTTATTGGAAATAAAAGGTAAAATTTAACCAGTTATGATTTCTCCAGATTTTAGCTTTTATGTTTTCTTATTTGTAAGCAGTATGTTAACTTTAAATCACTTTCAGTCACTGTATGTAGTTCTGTCGTGAATTAAAACCTTTCTTTTTCTAATTAGACTAATACAATGTGCAGCACATGTGGATCGGCTACCTTATGTTCTCAGTACCTTTTTTAAAAGTAATTTTATTTTAAAAAGATAGTGAATGCATAAAGTTATGCATTATATAAATTATAATCACCATTTAGAAGCACCTAGATCTCTCACTTAATAAGATAATATGACTTCTAATTTTAGGTGGTTTAAAATACTTCAGGTTTTGGTTAAGAATCACAGAGAAAATGTCATTTAAAAAAAAAAAAAGAAAAAAAAGCCTATACTACAGGATTCACTTCAAATACTTTTCTGAAATGTAAAAAGTATATTCCTCAGTGTTTATATAAGACGTTTCCGAATGTTAAGTCTGCTTCATATTCTGTATGTTTTAGCTGGGGGTGGGGGTAGAGAATGTGTTTTCACCATTTTCTGGTGAATTCAGACTGCTCATAGACACTTTTGAAAGTGTGTTACCCCATTTGTAAACAATTATTTATTTGGTCTTCTCATCAGCTAGACTGTCCAAAGTTCTAAAATGGTTCCCTGTTGATGCTGAGGCTTTGTTCTCTATTGAAAGTCTTTATAAGAACACATCAGTTAATACGTTAAGTTTATCTGCAATTTTTTTTGTTCTTGATCCAGTGAACTGTAGCATCATATCTAGATTTTTTTTGCTGGATGTGGGGTTTTTCTGAATATCAAAAGCATTGTCTCAGAATTTAATAACGCCTTAGTTATGGACCTTTACCTAATTGACCTTAACTTGTGTCTCTGCCTCAGCAATTCTTGAAGGTAAAGGTGCCGGTTGAAATAATGGTGTGTATGCGTGTCCCTTAAAATTTAATGAACAGGCAGGTCATTTCTTAGATAGTGCTGAGAAGCAGCCTTGTGGTAAAGAGTCTGTTTTTGCTGTTCCAGCCTGTTCACCTCTTACTTGCTGCTTCTTCCCTCTTCTCCTTTCTGTTTTCCTCCCTCTGCCCCCCACCTTCTACCTCACCCTGAAAACATGTAAAGCATTAAGTAATTGTGAAGCTTGTCCACGTTTTTATATATAATCTGGAAAATGACTAGCAATGTCCTTTTTAATTGAGGAATGTGATAAGCATAGTCTTCATAAATTAAGATAAAAATGTAATCTCTTTTATTAAGTTAAGCTTTGGTAAGCCTGTGATGTCCCTGACCAACTGTCTTTATGCTTATGTGAGTAAAAATATGGCACCGAAACAGTCAAGTGTACTGGTTACCTGAGATAAGTATTACATAAGCTTGACATCTGTAACTATTCCTGATTATTCATGGCTGTTAAACTATGGTTTTGTCTTGCATCCTGCTGATGCAGACTGTACCATATGATTGCATGTTATACTATGCTACTTGCAGCTAGCTCAGTAATTCCTGGTGGCAACTAGGTTTTATTGAAACAATAAATATACTTAAATTATGTATTTTAACATACAGATTAAGGTGCCACATGGAGTAAAAGATATTTAAGAAGTTTTTTAAAGCGAATTTTTTTCAAGCTTCAAAGAGGAGGATGGGAAGAAAACCCCTTTGGTTATATTGCATTCTTAAAGTGTGTTACGGGAGTTCTTATGATAGTGCATAGTACTAGAGATGAGTGGAAGGAAGAACATGTATACTAGCATAGTATTTTTGAAGGAATAAATTTTGTTCTTATGAGTCCCAAAAGTGCACTTGATATACATTTGTAGTACTGACTTATTGCTCAATTTGAAGAGTGTTGAGAGTTTAATTTGAAATATAATAGCTGTTTTTTGAAAACATTACAAATACTAGTGTCAAAACATGACAAATACTGTACTTAATCTTCTTTCCAGAACAAAACATAGCTATATTGATCTAGTAAGACCAAATGCTTCGAATTATTGGAATGGAGAGAGGAAGACAACTGTGGTTAGTAGAAGCAGTTAAAGCTCTTTAAGAATATGTTTAGATATCAGTAGTGAGTTTTCATTGGGTTATCACTGCAGTTTTCAATGCAGCTGCACTATTTCAAGTCAAGAGAGTTGTTTATTTCTGTTCTATCATAGAGATAACACTATAGTGAATCAAAGCTTTAAATATTTTTGAAGGTAGCATGGTAGTAGCAAATAAAGACATTGTTTAAGTTCAAAATTACGGATAGCTACTTAAGGGACATAACAATGAACACCTTTTTAAGGTATCTTAAGTCTGAGGCTGAGATACTGGGAACACTTACATATAATCAACATCAAATTGAAAATTGTTTTTAGAATACATTTTTTGTATCCTTATCTTCAAGTGCTCCATGTTTAAATGATGTGCCGAATTGTCTTACTTCATAACTCATCTGAACTAGTGTGTAGTTGTGAAAATAACAAAAACCTGCTTTGCTGCTAAATAGATACCACAGTGAGTATCATTTATTTGTGATAGATGTGTAATTACAAGGATGGCAGCACTGAAGCCCAATATGATACTTTTACTGGTATTCTGACTGCAAATTAAACATCTGCATTTACATGCTGTTCAAAAATGTGTATCTGAGAACATATTTTTACATGCACAAGTTAAATGAAACTTGATTTAAATGTATATATTATTTATTATTTATGTTTGTCATGGATGAGTGATTTAGGGTCCTGCTTGCTGCAGAGTGCATCTGTTGCAATGTATAAATGTAGCGTTTTTATTGCTCAAGATCTAACATATTTGCAAAGAAGGACAAACTGTGTATTCCTTGTTCCCAAAGAAATTTTTAAAAGAGTGAAATACTTACGTCTCTAGGGTTTGAGGTTTTTTTCTATTCCTTTGTGTAATATTTAACTTTTATCTAAACTGCTTGGAAAGCAGGAAACAAGAATTTGTGTGTCACTTCAAATTCTGCTGTTAGAGGGCAAGGCCTGAAGTTTCCAAACCTAAATGCTAGCTTGTTTGGAGAGGAGAGCTAATGTAGTTCAAAATAACTTATTTTTGCTTTTAAATCTTCTTATCAGAACAGAAAGTGACGGTATGAAGTTCTGTTACTGAATAGAAAAAATATGAACTTTATTTTTTAAATCATTCTTAGTATCATTAAGAAATCATTTATAAAACTCCCTTGTTGGTTCACCTTTGTGGTGTGGATTGGTAGATAACATTATACTAGAAAAGAGTGATATCTACCCAAAATGACAATGTCTAAAGTTAGCATTCAAGGAACAGCTAAATAAATAAATATCCATGCATCCTGTTGAAAAGTATTCAATGAGGTCTTTAAGATCTGTGTCAGCTAGGATTGGTAGCTCAAGCACATGTGATGTCTGTGGATACTCCATATACTGTAAGTGCAAGGCTTACAATAGTTCTGCTTTATGTAAAGGCCTGAATAAATATTGATACGTGTGTAAGTTCTTATGAGGCTTTTGACTTATAGGCATGTCTCTGAAGAACAATATTTACCTAGGTTAGACCACACAACTAACTTATTTTTTTCCATCTTAGTGATTTAGAATCTAGACGAGAAGTCAAGAAAGAGGAAGGTGAAGCATTTGCACGAGAGCATGGACTTATCTTTATGGAGACATCTGCCAAAACTGCTTCCAATGTAGAGGAGGTAACTCCTGAACACTGATATTTTATTAAAATGCTTACTTTGAATTACACTTCCTTATTTGTACAGATACTATTCCTCTAGGTTTTGGATTCTTTACCTTTGAATTAACTACTCTTATATTATGAGAAAGACAGTGTCTACGTTGTGTCTGATTGCATAGCACTAGTTGTGTTGTTGAAAGTCTAGTAATTAATATACTTTAAAAAAAGTGATCAGAGAAATGGATAAGTCTGTCTGCCCTGAAATCTAAAAAGTAAGACTAAAATAGATGTGGTAGTCCAAAGCAAGCCAAGCTATTGGTATCCTTGCCAGATGTCAATCTAACCTGTTTTAAAGACCTCTAATATTTCACAAGCTCTTCAGAGCAATCTGTTGATACTTGTATTGTTGTTATCTTTTCCCCTCCACTACCTGGCAGGAATCTTCTTTGCTGCAGTTCACACACACAATTCTTTCTGTCCTCTGCAGAGCTGCTGAAGAGATCATTATGTTGGTTGCTGTAGTCCGTTATGTATTTCAATAAGTTTTTCAGTCTTTGCTGCTTTAAAGAACTGAAGTCTTTAGAAGTTTTCTTATAGTTCATATTTCTGGACATAGGCAAGTTTGTACATATCTCACCTTGATTTACTGCCCACCTTTCTTGAAGGGTGGGTATGGTGGGCTGAACTTGAACAGCAGCTAAGTGCCCATCCAGTCACTCGCTCAGTCCCCCTGTCCAGTGGTATGAGGGAGAAAACCAGAAGAGCTGAAGCGAGTAAAAACTCAGGGGCTGAGATAGAGTTTGGTAAATGAAGAGGTGGGGGAAGAGTGTCACTCACAACTTCCCACAAATGGATTGATTGCCAACCAGTCTCTGAGCAACAGCTATTTTAGAAACACCACCCTTTGGTTCTTATTGTTGAGCATGATGTCACATAATATGAAATGTCCCTTAGGTCAGTTCTGGTGAGCGGTCCTGGCTGTGCTGACACATGGCCAACATCTCCCTCCCCCCACATTTTGCTTACTCTAAGCCTAATTGCTGCAGGGAGGAGAGTAAGAAACAGAACCTTGACACTGTGTAAGCACTGCTCATTGGTAGCTGAAACTTTGGTGTGTGATCAACACTGTTTTAGTCACAAATCCAAAACACAGCACCATACAGGCTGCTGTAAAGAAAACTGACTCCATCCTAGCCAGACACACTACAGTGGTGGACAAAGAGCTCCCACTGATGTGTCAGTGCTGTGTAAAGCAGAAAGATTGCTTCACATGTCTTTCAGGCCCATGTAGTTCATACATCCGCACTTACTAACCTTTTTTTACAATAGCATGACACAGTTCAACTTCTTGTACTACATAATCTGCCCTTACTGTTTTCCTAAGTGTGAAATGGTGGACAACCAATGAGGTATTCTTTTAGCGGTAAAGCCTTCTAGTTTTGAAATATTTAGTAACAGCTTCCACCAACTTCATTCTGGTTTGTTACTGCCTGATTCTAACATTAACACCTCTTTCCATGTCAAAAAATACATGCTGGTGAACGAGTTATCTGTTACTTAGTGCATCTCTGATTATCAGGAGGAAAATGAACATAAAGATTTTTTTGTCAAAAAAAGTTCAAATAGAATCCTCTCCTGATGATGATACAAGTGAATAATTGCATGCATGTACTAACTTTCTAATTCTGATGGAAAAGATTTAGGCTGTAATCCTTTTTAGTGACAATCAAATGCACTCTTTTTTAGTGTTGAGTAAGAATACCATATAGAGGTGGCATGATCTGGAGTAGTTACAGCTGAAGGAGCGAAATCTTAATCTTTAAGCCAGTAAAAATAAGTGAGGAGAAATAATAGGCACAGTAGGTGAAAGATAGCACTTTGTGGACAAAAGATGAGACCATTTTAATTTTAATATTGATCCTGGACTGTTCACTGTCAAAGAAAAAATAGAAGGGAATGAGGAAAGAAATTGTGTGCAGTGGGCAACAGTTAAGGAAAGAACAAGAAGTGTGCAAAATGGAGGCAAATCTAACAAGCCTTCAGTACTTGACTTCAGGACTGGGAAGAAATGGTGGTTTTGTGACTGCCTGGGGATGTAGAACTTTAACAGTAAGAACAACATTTGAGGTAATTCAGCTAAAATGAGATGAAGTCTTAAGCAGACAAAATCTGTGGCCCTGTGTCCAGCAATGTTATCTTAAGTGCTAGCAACGGAGAACATTTTTACTGACTTCGTTGGGCGACTAAGGGCTAAGAAAGTATTTTCCTATAAAGAATATGTATGTATACTGTTGAATTTTTGCATTGATGGAAGTAGACTGCATCTTCAGTGATTTCTGATCTGTATCACTAGTGCCTTCCTATCTTTACATTAAAAAAAAAGAGAAAAAATCTTGAAATCTTGGATTGGAGATGTTCAGTAAAGTACAGACTGAGCATTGCTGTTGGCTTTCTCGCAGCAGAACACATGGAAATGTTTTTGATTTATGCTGAAAGGAGTCTATTGTTAACGGTTAGAATCTTGTTTATCATACCAGTTCTGCTTTTTTGGATTGTGGATCAGGGGCTTGTATACTCTGAAGTACTGTTTGCAGAATTCCGTGGCACTTGTTTTGTCCCCCAAAGAAAACACTGTGATGCCTGTTGGTAGACTTTTCACTTGGATATGCGTTAAGGCTGAGGTCCAAACCCCAGGCATGTTTGCACTTGTTTTACCCATGACATCAGTCAGTTTCCTACCTTGCATTAAAATTACACATAATAATTAAGAATTTTTTCTCTCATTTGTAAGAGACATTAACAATTTTATCACTTCTGTTTCTTCACTGGTAGTTCAACAACAGTGTGTAACTGCTAATTGGAGTCTTACCTCAAGAGTGTGGGTCAGAGCTTCTGGAGTAGTTTTTGCTTAGACAGGGTCTAACACTTGTAGAGGCAGAATAGAATCACCTCCATGAACTCAGCGTGACCTTGCAGTCTCCTATAGTACTTACCTTTTTGTCCCTGCAATATCATTTGTTTGAACACTTTTACATGCACTGATTCCAAAGAAGTGAAGATACCTAGCCATATTTGGGATGCTGGAACTTTGTGTATTCTTGCACTCCAGACTGCTACTTTTTAATAATAATTAATGTGATCAACCTGAAGCAAGAGAGTTTCCTGGCTACTGGTCAGACCAGAACCAGATACCATCACTGTTCAGAAGCTGATCTCACTTGAGTTGTGCTGGTGTATCACTGAATCCTGGTGTGGGAGTTGGTTTGAATAAATTGTTTCCCATATGGAGGGGATGCTATAGCTGTATGCCAAGCTTTTGTTTTAAGAGTATTGTCTTTGTTATTCCAGGTCGTCTGCACGTAAATAGAATGTGATAATGGATCCATTATTTAGGGTTAAATCTGAATAGACTAGTGGTTTTGACTGAGCAGTGAAGCACTTCTGCTACATGAAGTTGGGTAGTCATTCAGTTTTTTTGTTTCAGCTGTAACTTAATTTTCTCTTCAGGCAAATTCTTTCATATTTTTGCTTAAATAGATAATGAATATTCAGAACTCCTGCAGCTTCAACAGCAGTACTACTTGATCACAGATAAGAGAAGGAGGATGGCCTTTGTAATATTCTGAAGGGTGAAAATCCCAATGGAGAAATGAGGTTTTTAGCAGCTTCCAAAACTGAACCAATTTTTAAAAGTGTGTTTTATTTCCCCTCCTCACCCTCACTAAACACCACTAATTGCTGGTAAACAAACAGTTGTTCAACCTGATAATACAGTTACCAGGGATCTGGTCAATAAAACTTGAAAATCCAAGGATGTTAGTAGTTTTCATAGCGAGGTTATGTGACACACAGATGTAATCAGACTAAAACTTGCAAATCAGCAGGATTTCTGGTTCATGGGAGTTTAAAAAAATAAGATAAACCTGACTGTTTGGTTTGTTTTAGCTTGTATCAAGCCCAGTATTCCTTCAAATTCCTTGAAATCCAAGTTCTGTGAACTTTTGGCTGCATGAGGCTGTTGCTTCAGCTGGTTGCACCCATGAGAAAACAGAGGTGAAGCTCATGTCAGCTCAGCTGTGGGAGAGAGCAAGGGCAGGACATCTGGCTCCTGTGAAGATTCACAGCTTTTACCTCCTTGTGGCAAGCCCTTGGACTGTGTCCCAGCTCTGCAGTAAGGAACACTGGCTCTGCCACAGTTCCTAGGATTTCTGGTCATCCCACAGTATAATCAGAATAAAAAGTCTCAGTTAATTGAGGATTTCAGACTTCACAGAAAAGCATGAAAAGTATTTTATGGCTGCCTGCCTAAGCTGTAGATTCTACTGGAGAGATGGATCTTTAGTTCTAGAGTTTCTTCTTCTTTGCTCAGCTATCCTGTACTTTATCACTGCTCAACAGCAGCTGCAGGACTTAGAGACACCTCAAGCTCTAGTAATGTGCATCTTTCCAATAAGTTTATGAGAAAGATTGCATTTCAATGGGTCCACATAAACAAACTGCTGTCAAGTTCTGTTGTGTGCCTGTGGACCTTTACTTCAAAAATAAGACTACAAATGTGTTGGGGTGCTTTATGGTGTGTACATTTATTATGTACGACCTTCCTACTGTTTGGTAATTAACCCTCTTTAGTCTCCTAGACTTATTTCTGAAGGATCATTTAGTCGTAAAAAGTATGATCTTACTGTGCGTAAAACTGCTGCTCAGAGCTTTGGGATCTCACTCTAAGTGGCCATCCAGCACCACTTACATACTGGGATGGTGAGTGCTTTGAGGGTAAATCCATTTGTGGTCCATGTTGTTACTGTTTCCAAATACTTTATTTAATACTGGAGTAATCTAACTATATTGTATCTTACTGATTAAAGATAGGAAATTGGGAAGGAGGATGAAATTCTAGGTGTTGGCTGGTCACAGACGTGAGGGTTGTGATTCAGAATTTGTAAGATATTTACCCTTTAAGAATTCCCCATTTAGTTTTAAGAAAGCATTAAGAAATAATCGCTGCCCAATTTGTATTTCAAAGCACTAAATTTAATTTTAGTATTGCCACCAGAGGGCAGCGTGTTACACGAGCTGGCAGTACAGAACCTGATCTATTCTCACTTTAAGCAAAGATGAACTTATAAAATCTGATACTTGAAAAGTATCAGTGATTCATTTGCAAGTTTTCCCTGTTATGTTCAGCTTGTAGCAAAGTCCTCAAATACTCAGCATGGCATTAGCTTTCTGAGAAAGACATGATGTTACTGACACCTGCCAAGTGAAAACTAAATGTAGATGTTCTAGAACATGCGTTCTGGTGCCCTTAGCTTATTATAATTCCTGCATACAACTTCCATGAGGCAGAGGTATCTTATTCCCATATTTTCTGCATTGTTTTTACTG
This sequence comes from Nesoenas mayeri, assembly GCF_963082525.1. Taxonomy (NCBI): domain Eukaryota; kingdom Metazoa; phylum Chordata; class Aves; order Columbiformes; family Columbidae; genus Nesoenas; species Nesoenas mayeri. Next base: position 39,902,637 of record NC_137543.1, on the reverse strand, counting down.
GTTACAGAATTAATTCTCCCTGGTTTTGTCTCCAGGGTGTTAAACCTACGTTACTCGTTTACTTTGTGTGATAAAATGGATGTCAAAGTTGATTTAATTCCATGTTCAGTGTTTTTAGGATTAATTTATCTTAAATGCAGCATTTGTATTGTTTGGTAGTTGAATTTCTGTGTTTTGGGTTGTTTACGGCTTTTTTTGAGGTGAGAATTGTGAGACTTGACATGTTGATTCCCACACAGGAACATGTTCTGGGAAACTCCTCATACAAATCATTTGAAGTGATATTATGCTGGTATATTTGGACTCAAAAACCTCCTTCATTAACTTTGTGGTTTGTCCAGGTGTGACACAACAGGCAGATCACATCTTACAAGATTCACTTTCCAACTTGTACAGTAATGTAATTTTCCTTGGCAGAGTATTATGATTATTTGAGAAGCTACTTATAATGTGAACACATTGAAAAACATGTTATATTAAAACCACTCAATAGCTTGTATCCAACCTTTTTTAATGGTGTGGTAAAGATATATTCAGTAGTCTCACGCATAAAAGCATCAGTAATTTGTAACTTAGAAAGATTAAAACCAAGAGTTAAACATTAAATGTAGACATTTTCCAGAAGCTACATTGTTTTCTTTAATTTTCCTGAAGTGTAGTCTAGAATTTTTATATTTGGAAGTCTAACTTACTGTTTATGCAAAAGTTTCTCTCTCACTTTTATGAGTAATGGGGGTACTCTGTACCAGGGCCTTGCCATCTTTCAGGTGACTGAGTATAAATCCAGATTGAATCGGTTCCTACCTCTCCTAAGCTAGTGAAAATGAGCCTGGACCTGAGCTGGTTTGGGCTGGAGGTGCTCGAGTATCTTTATATGGCGCTTTAGTAAGGGCAGCGTTACAGGAACGTACAGCGCAACCGCGGTGGGCTTGGTAGGCAGCCAGCCAAGTCCTCATGAGGACTGGTGGAGCTCTTGTGTTGTGTGGAAGTGGCTGAACTGCACCTGGATCCAAGTAGGCGTGTTGAAGGGCTACAGCTGTGTTCTTGCAGTCCCTTGCACATGGTCTAATAAATCCAAACTGGATTTGAGGGGAAACTGCTCTGTCTCTCTGCATCCGTGGCTCAGTTAATCTGCAAATAGGATAAACGGCCCATAAATAATTGAGAGTTTAGAGTATACTGTGTGTTCCAGATAACAGTTAGAACATGCAGTATTAGAAGAGATTTTTAGAAGAAGTCAATTATACCAAGTTCACCCTCTTGTCCTTGCTAACTGGGGCACTAGTGTGCAATGCCAAAATCTGATATAAAATTCTTAAAGCAAGTAGACTGCTGTTTTCAGTAAAGTTCTCAGGTGGGTTATTTTGAGTCTGCTTATACTTTGAAGCATAAGCCAACTTAAAATAGACGGATGCAAGAAACAAATGGAAGGCTCAAGGGATGCAAGTATCTTATCATGGCTGATTAGTAGTACTTTTTCAGAATCCATACCAACTGAAGAAAACATGAGGTAGACTTATTATGCACTATATTCTTGTGAAACCATTGTTTTCAAATAGGAATTATTTAGATGACCCAGTGCAGCCTGGCATATTGCCATGCAGAATAACAGTACGTGCTGTTTGAACACTAATACGTGGTGCACCAGAACTGCTGATGGAAATGTGGTAATCAGATTATGTCTTTTCAAGACAACTGAAATGATAGGGCTGAGGTGAATGGAATATTTTGATTTTTCAGATCAACAGTTTCTTAGGCAGTATGATTACGATTAAAATAACCTGTACTGAACTTGATAGGGTTTTTTTGCTTTATGCGGTATGTGTGTAGTAATTGGGGGGTGAGGGAGTAGCGTTAAATTACACAGTGTTTTCAAGTGTGTTTTATTATTTTTTGTGAGCATAGATGCATTCCTGCAGTAATCTGTTCTTGAGTGTAGCATCCGGAAGGTATTTTATACTGAGCTGTGCTAGTTTGGAGTTTGTAGTCTGTTAAAATTCTAGTTTTGTTGGTCTAAAGTAATTTGTATAGATTCAACATAATTCTCATGAAATTAATTCTAAGAGCCTTGGTGTATTTAGCCAACATCATCTAGAATTGTTAGGCGTGCCAATTGTTAAGTGCTTGTTTACATGAAGTTATCATAACACATTTTTAAGACTTCGAGTTCTGTTTAATGTCCCGCTGAAATAGAAGCAAGTATCCTCACAGATTCCAGCTGTGTGAATTTCCAAAGTTTTTTACTTATACCTTTCACTAGGCCCATATATAAGGCCATTACAATAATTAGTGTGTTATCAGAAACCAAGATAAGTTTGTATTTTTTTCTTACATTGAAAACTGCAGTTTCTGAGGAATTTGAATCAATTCATAGTTGGCCAAAAGCCAATTTTTCTCCTGAACTCTAATGCGTGTTTGAAAAACGAACTCACTTCCTAAGTGCCTTGTGAATCTGCAATGATTAATTCTTCTCATTATTTTGCTGCAAATTCTCATGACCCTCTGTGATGATTCGATCACCCACTTAGAGTTTATGCATATTCATATCTTTCCGCTCCTGCTGCAGTCGTTGGAGTCTCCTTCACTGGCTGTGGTGTGTGCTTGGTGCAGTAATTGAGCTGCAGTAGATTGATTACTCTGGGGAGCTGTAAGGCCTTTAAAGGTGAAAACATATCAGTCCTGTTAATTAGGAAACAAAGCTCTGGTGGCAAGTTCAGCAGTCAAATGCTTCCAGTGTAGAAATGAGGAAAGGTATGATTTGTTCCTCTCCATGAACCCTATTTACTTTTTTGTATTTGAATTAGACCTGTATTTGCTGTAATAGGCTTATGCAGAAGATAGCATATCTTGTATGACTGCATGGTGTTGGTATTTTAAAACAAAAAGAACTATATGTTGACTGTAATCTTTATGTGGTATATGATTTATTGTAATTTTTTAGATACTTTAATCACCTCTTAAGTTATACATTATTTTAGGTATTAATTGACCTATGAAGTTAAATGAGAGACAAAAAATTGAATCATTGATTGTAAACTTCAACTAAAAACATATCATTCACTATCTCAGGCCTGAATGTCAAAGTCTTTTCTCTGAATTAAAACAATAGATTTTCAGAAATCATAATAAAACCTGGGGCCTCTCCTTTCTACTATTAAGATGTCTATTGCCTATTGTGTGCAAGATTAATTAAAGAGAACACGTTCTTAAAATTAGGTGAATATTAAATGATAGCATAAGGTTTCATCCAGCAGACAGCATCCTTACATCATCATTGTAAGTACCCTGTGGTTTTATGTTGCTAAGCACTCTAATCTAGAGTGGCCTATTACAAAGATATTAAGGGTAGGGGAAACCATCTGCCACACAATCTATCCATAAGGGTCAGAAATAAATAATTTAAAAGTAATTTATATATCTTAAAAACCACTTTTTCCCTGTAATTACTGGACAACAGATTGTGGAATACAGATGCTATGAAAATGTCACTGTTTTTGTAAACAGCATGTGATCCATCGCTACTTCAGGGTAGGTTATAGGATGCTGTTGTCTTACCTGTTCCTGCTGAGGTCAGGAAGAAATGTCTTACTGAAACAATTGCACATGAGATTGGATTCCAATTAGTGGATCTTACACCAAAGGATATCGCCTTCATTGTGTTGTTTTGTTTTTTTTCCCTGTATTTTAGGCATTTATTAACACTGCAAAGGAGATCTATGAGAAAATCCAGGAAGGAGTTTTTGACATAAACAACGAGGTAACTTCTAGTACTCTGAACACTTTTTATTTCTTTGGGGTATTTTGGTGTTTCTGTGTGTGTGGTTTTGTTTGTTTAAGTCCAAAATTCACCTTCCTAGCAGGCTGGACAGCAAAATATTTGTCTGTTCCATTTGGATATAGAATTGTCTGCCATTGTGATAAAAATGGATTAAAATAAGTGACCCTATCCATCCATGAAGCATCACAAAATAATATAAATCCCCAAAAGAGAAGAAAATCCACTTTCATCCACTTCTCCATATGGTGTCATCTGTTTTCAAAGATAATTTTCCACTATGTAAATGGGGGACCATGTTGATATGCCAGATGCACTCCATGAGCTGTCCAGTGTAGGGGAGGGATTGCTTTGAGAGTTACATAAAAGACTTTTGAAATGTTCCTGGTTTAGGTGGCTGGATTCTGTAGGGAATAAAAGATTAGCCATTTTGCCTATGCACATTACTGAAATTACAGATTATCAGGCCTGTCTCTTTGCTTGTTTGGGGTGGGAGTGGGGAGGTGGAGCAGGGAGTGCTTTTGTAATGCAAGAGCCTGGAAAGACCTATAATGTGTCTCTTGAATTTTGAAATGATTGTACTGATGAAAACCTTAAGCAGTTAGGAGAGAGGTTCATGGCCATAGAAAAAGCAGATTCAAATTCAGTGGTAGTCAGCAGACATATTAGGATCATATAGAAATGTTAAGATCATATAGAAATGTTAAGATCATATAAGCTCTCTGTTAACATTTGCATAAAAAGTCACTACATAAAGTTTAAATTTGACCATGTGAAGTGGCGAGTCCTTTCTGGTGCCAAGGTTTTTTGTTGTGGTTTGTTGTTTTGGTCTTGTTTTTTTTTAATCGTGTATGTCCGTAAACATTGTCAGTGAGGTGCTTAGTGAAACCACATGTGGAAATCTGCACTGCCACTCTGTGTTCCACACATGTTCTGGGAATAGCTGCATTCTCTGTCTGGGACTGTCAGTCTGACAGTTCCCTTAAGCGTGATAGTCCTTGCAGAATTGTTCAAAGAGCAGTGAGGAAATTGGTAGGGCCCAATTAAATAGCTTCACCTCTTTCTGCTTAATATATTTCAAAATGAGAAAATTTAGACTATTGAAAATATTGCTATTACGATTTTAGAGAGGAAACAATGAAAAACTTTGGTAGGATGCATAGTATTTGCATTAGGAAACTTGTAGCTAACTGAGGCCTGAAATTAGGAAACTTGTACCTAACTAAGACTTGAATAGTAATCCTTCAAGGATGCTAATCCTGACTAGAAAATGTGCGTGTGCTGTTTTGATGAAAAAATTTTAAAATTCACCTTAGTGATTAAAAACAGAAAATTTTTCTTGAGCATTTTTCCTAAAGAAAATGCGCTCAGTAATGCAACATAAATTGGACAGTAATCAGGGTGTCTGAAAATGCTCATTGTGTCTGTCGAGTTTCATATAGTAGCTGACTGCTGTACTGTGCCTTGTGGAGCTTTGATTGCCGGCTGCTGTCAGGAGCCAACGGTCCATGCTATTTATTTGGCTTTATGCCAAGGCTGGCTCCTTGATTCCTCAAGAAGTTGCTATCAGCCCAGAGGGGGCAAAACCAATGAGCCATAGGGCAAGCTTTTTATTAAAGAGGAGTCAAAGAGCGAAAAGAAACCACATCAGCTGCTGTCAATACTGAGCTAGTGCCAGAAACCCCAAGGCTACTACTGTTGCAGAACAACTGCCAAGCACTATAAATCTGAGATTTACTGTGACGCAAAGTTTCCTTAAGAGCTTAATTTCTGAAGCTACTGTATTACTTTGAGAAAAGTGCTGTATTTTTAGGTAAAATCCACTTGAGGGAGTGAGGGTTAAGATATAAGTGTGATTTTGATGAATGAAAGAGCTGCGCTGTGTGTGGGTTCTTGGCAAGTAGCCATGTCTTTCGGGATCATAGAAATTATTGATGACACAGAACACTTGTATGCCCTTAGCCTCTACAGCTGATTCAACACAGAAAGAAATGCTGTCTAGAGAGGAAAAGTTTTATATTAAACTATTAAACTAATGGAGGTTTTGGTGAGGGGGAGAGGTTACATGTTTCTGGCAAGTGCTACGTATTTTTAAAGCCTTATGCCCAATAGTACTTACATACAATTCTTGCTCTGTTTTCATGTTAGGAGTTTAAGGTGAAGAGTTTAACATAGAGATAAAATGGAAATGAGAAGGAAACCATCTTCCTTTACATTATATTTAATCACCAAGGACATATTGCTTTTATATATATATATAAATGTTGCTATATTCATTGCCTACATTTGGAAAACTTGCTATATTGATCTTCTAAAAAAAAAAGAAAAAAACTTTTCAAGTATATTAGTGTTCTAAAATAATTCTGCTGTGTGTTAAACTTCATTGCAGGCAAATGGCATAAAAATTGGCCCTCAACATGCTGCCACTAATGCAACACTTGCAGGCAATCAGGGAGGACAACAAGCTGGAGGAGGCTGCTGTTGAGCCTGTTTTTACTTTCTAGCTGCCTGGATGGGGCCTACTAACTTGTTTGTTCACCCTTCCCTCCCCCCGCCCCGCTCGCCTCCACTTCTATTCAACTGAGACATGAAACTTGTAAGTTGGTTTCCTGTTGCAGAAGAAGACTTTATCCTTCAAATTCTTGTATAACTTTGAATAAATGGTTAATGTTCACTTAAAGACAGATTTTGGAGATTGTATTCATATCTATTTACATTTGATTTCTAGGTCAATTGATGTGATTATTTTTGTTAAATGTTGTCTTGTGCCCTTGACTACGAACTGAATTGTATTAAACACTACAAAGTCATCTGAGTATTTTAATCAGTTTGTGTAGTTAGGTTTCCCAGCTCCTGCGGTTACCTAATGTTTAATATTGTAGAGCTGTCCTCAAGTTTTTTGTCAATTTTCAAGGCTATAAAGAGAAGCGGAAGGACTCTTTTAATTCTGTATTTATCACTTTCTGTATATATAGTTTAATAACCTGCTTGGGTGTACTTGCCAAGCTAGAATTCTTTAATGCATTTGCATAAATTCTATACTACTTAGAGCTTGGAAACTACAGAAGCATTAATAGAAATTGCTTGGATGCTAAATTTTAAGCCTTTTTGACATTGTTAGCATGTTCATCCTCCCCTGTCATTATCCTGAAGTCCAAGAGAAATGCTTAATGTATATTACTAGAGGCTAAATACGTGCTATCTATTTTAATGCCAAATGTTTGCTGTTTGTCCACAATTTCCACAGCACCTCTTCAGAAATGGATTAGCTGTTTGCCTTAATGAATACGATAGGTAAAAGCAGAGTATGAAGGAAAAGTAGAGGAGGGGTTGATAAATTTAAAATGGCACATTATAAAAATGCTCATCTTTTCTTAATTCTTTTTTCTCACTTGTTTACCACTTGATTTCTGGGTATATTTTTCATGCAAGGACAGTTTTTTCAACCTAAATGTACAGTGGTTGTGTAAAGTTTTCTTTTAGTGACAACTTGTAATCCTAAATATATGGTAAGCATCTTGTCTATTGTGAAGAGGGTGTGAAAATAAAATCTGCCTATTTGGAAATCTTGATGAAAATCAAACCTAGAAATGCTTTGGTACTTATTATGGTGGGTGGTCAAGGGGGATGTTTTGCCTCAAATGGAAGGGTTGCAACAATGCAAAACAAAATCCTGTGTTTAAGTGTTTATTTGTCAAGTACAAAATATTCATGTCTCTTTTCCTACAAATGAGGAAACAACTGAGTTTCCACCTCATCCTATTTATATAAATTGCAGATGAAAGGGTGACACTAATGCTAGGCCATGCTTCATGTATCTAAAAAAAAGGGGGGGGCGGGAGGGGCAATGACTGCAAAACTTTTGTGTTACTGGACCACTACTCACTGCAACACAATACTGGGGGGACATGGATCCTCATGTCATCCATTCTTATTGTCAGACCTTTAACATCGGAAGTGAATAAACTTCAGCCTGACAGGTGTAACATAGCAGTGGTTATGAGATTAAATAAAGTTTAAAAAAACATGTGAAACTTTTTGTTTGTATGTGGGGGAAGGGAAAACTGATAAGGATTTATATCAATTGCTGGCTTCAAATCTTTCTTACACATTCAGAATCATTATTAGCCATGTAATATCATTTTTTCAACTATTTAAATTCATAAGAGGGTACATATTTACATACTTTCAACTGTTAACTGTTCATTACGTAATGTTTATAAAACACAAACACTTGTTGCTTCAGTTGAAGTTTGAAACTTGTGTTGCATGACAGTGAAACCACAGGACTGAATTGCATTGATGCCAAGGGAAAACTGCCTCGGAATAACTAGATGCTTACAAGTAGAAAGGAAGGAACAAGAGTGCTTGTTTGAATTAACGGTTCGAAGATGTTTTTGGAGCTAGCAACATTGCAGAATTCTATAGTTTGAGATGAAAGTATGCTCTTCTATAGCAGCCTCAGTTATATTACAAATGGGAATAAATTTGTCATAGCTGTAAAAACTGCCCCTGTTCAGGGAGCAGGGAAGGGGAATTGTACCTGAGAAGAACAGAAATGCATTTTGTTTTAAGTGGTGATGATTTATGAAACTAAAGCTTCTGACAGCCACTCATTTTCTGAAAGCATGGAAGATGTGTAGGATTGACCAGGAATCTAGGGCTATTATAGCAAAGAGCCGCCAGTGGTTGTGGGTTGTTTGTGTGGTGTTTTTTTTTGAGGGGGGAAGGGGCAATGGGAGCGTGGTCTGACTTACTATAGTCATGTGTGCTTACCAGTTTTTGGTGGTGGTGGTTTTTTGTTTTTATGCTGCTGGTTGGTCCTGGCTTATATGCCAGTCTTTGACTGTGCATTAAGAATCTGGTACTTTCAAAGAGGAGCAAGAGCAAAACTGAAGTTTCCTCAGATTCTGGCTGGCTTTTTGTCACAAGCTTTGCGCATACATAATCCTTTTGTTGCCAGGTAGAAATCTGTATTTTTGTTGTTTTTGAGAAGCCGCTGATCCTGTTTTATGCTGGTAGAAATTGAAAATTATACAGCACACAACCTAGCAGCAGGGTTTACTTCTACAGCATGTGCTTTACAAAGTTGTTCTTTCACAGGTTTCAGTTTTACTTGTACATGAGTGACTGATAACTTGCTTGGCTTTCATGTTGAATTCCAGTTGCTTTTTATTGGTTGTGTTTTCGTAACCAAAGACTTTGAAATATTAATTGTTCTCCAGCAACTTGTACAGCTGTTATATGTAATGACTATTGATACTGAAAAGTCACACCACTGAGCAGTTTCCCTGTACTCCCAGTGTAGCATATGGTATAAACCATAATTAACTTACAAAAAAGTAAATTTGGAGTGACAAATCCTCTAAGCCTGACTTAAGACGTGTCTCTTATTTCTACTTACAATGAGAAGCTCCAGGAATTTTGGCAGTCACTTAAGAAAGATTAACACCCCTCTATCTTCTACCTGCATATTTCTTTTGACTTCAGTCATTCGGATTTATTCCTGTACAAGATCAGACTCAGCAGCAACTTAAGGTAAATGACTGCCAAAATAGTTACTGATACACTAAAATAACAAGAGGCTGTCTGAAGCCCCTACCAGGCAGTGAGCTCTCTGTTCCCTACTCCAGAGATGTCTCTTTCCTACTGTGTTATGTTTTTGTGACACTTAATTCATTGTGTTGACTAGTTGAAGGGCCTTCAACTGAAATATTTATATATTGGTGGGGCTAGAGGGGCACAGATTAGTTTTAGGCTAAATGGCTTACATTTAAGTTGGGAAATTTATTTCTGCCTCAAGAGTTTAACTGTGAGTGTTAGAGCACTACATCTGTTCTTGGGTGGAAAGGAAAACCTCGTATCAGAATCTAAGTTACAGTTAAACTTGATCGAAGTAAAAAAATGTATTAAAAATACTAGAAAGATTATAAAACAATTTTTTTTGCATTAAAGGTTTGGGGTTTTGTTTAAGTAATCATTCTAAATGAGGGCACCCCAACATGCCTGGACTTTTCTTGAAGTTGTTACTACTAGGGTGTTGCTTTTGTAAATGCTGAAGTCCGTGATGGCGATTGCTCTTGATGGCCTTTTCCTTTGACACTACTGATTGTCCTACCGCTTTCTCCTGAGTTGTTTGTGTTTATTTTTCTCCTAAATCAACTTTCTTATGTGTATTATCTCCTTTTTGTATTGCCTGTCCTGTTATTCTTTCATTCAAACTGAATCCAGTGAGCAAAATGCTGGCTCGCCATCTTTACTGCACCACGTCCGTTACTCCTCCCCTTAAGGGAATTTGCCCAATATGGGGCATTTGCTTTGGGGATTAAGAGGGATATATTGTGTTGCTGCACGATTTAAAACCACAAGGTATTGCATAGGTTCCTTTACATGTTACACATAGTGCATGTACTGTTTAGCAGGGAGGAAGGGGGGCGATATAATTTTTACCTATTTCTCTTCCACTCCTCCTTCCATCTCCTCCTTCCATAGGAGGAGATAGGGGAGAAGGAGGAAGACTAACAGGTTTTATTTGGATATCTTAATAAATTTGTTTGCTGATATCATACTTAAGTATATACTTTAATGTTCCTCCCCCTAGAATCTCTGAGTTTTCTTCTGCCATAGTACTGCAATGTAACTTAAACAGTATGCAGTGGTGATTTATTTTAATACGGTACTGAAATCTCCATTTGTAAATAATCCAGACTGCTGCTGTGTAAGTAGCTGATGAAATGTCTTTACTGGGTCTGCTGCCTATGAAAGAAACCACAACATTAGGCAATAAAAACTACTAACAGAATGTTACAAAACCAAGACCATGACAAAGAAGCAGCATGTTGTGGATCTATCATTTTTATTCTTGGGAGAGATTTTATTATTTTTGGAACTATTACAAGACTTATGTTAAATATTGTGGATGATAAGAGGAAACAGACTCTTGGCAAACATGGAAAACCAATTACAGCATATTACCCTATTCCCCTTCCAATAAAGGAGGGGCGAAGCTAAAAGTTTATTCTTTGCTTAGCAGCTGGAGGAGAGGGAAAGGGAAAAAAAAAAAGGCGTTCCAGCTTTAGGATTGGCTTGAGGAAGGAGATTGTTTCTGTAGCAATCTTACTGTGGCAATCTGAGCAAGGAGGCGAAACCAGTGTGCTCCACAGTCAGTTTTACCCCAGTCTAAACTAGTACACTGTTGTCAGGGGAGCGCTGATGAAAGAAATCACTATTCTGTACTATCAGATACACTGTTCACTTAAAAATAAATTTCAAAAATTGGGCTTGGTTGCAACCTTCAACACTGTATATCTCCCTGTTTTGCTGATAAGTATTTCCAAAAACTTTTGATAAATTGGAGCATGCATCTCATATTCAGACATGGGATTTAACTGCTCCATCCCATGGGTCTATGTGACATGGAGGTGAAGTAAGGTGTATGGAAAAGTTACTCAAAAGGTTATTTAGAATCTAGTCTACTACATTGTCTATACATCCTTTTGAACTCCTTTCCCAAATTATAGCTTTTGTAAAATTGTCCATGGCAGCGTGACTGTGGATGAATCAATGTTTTGGTTCCCACCCCCCATACAGCATAGCTATGATTTTTAAAATTCCTTCTTTAAAGAGTCAGAGATATGAATGTTTATATTGGGCAGAATCTTGTTGATTGTTGGGACTATGGTATGTTTGGTATAAATTATAGCAGGATCTAATTAGCTTTTCTTACCCAGCACCATGTATCAGACTACCTGGAAACTGATTGTTTACTTTCCCTAGATTTAGACATAAAATACTGAGAGAGAACAAAAGCCTTAAAGTGAGACGACAGCTCAAAAGAGACCAAAGTACATTTTTAACAAATGTCAATTTAACATTGTCCAAGCTAAAATAGTCAAGTAAACAGCATATTTTCTGATTATGGCTTGGGAAAACATTTTCAGATGCGGGAAATGTGTGAAATAATGTGATTTATAAGACAGTAGTCAGAAAGACAAAAACCTGTGGGGTTGTGTGCTGTCTCCCCTGAAGATGATGCAGGGCGAGGCTGTCGGTTTACCAGGCGCTACCCAGCAGCTGAACACTGCCGCCTGCATCTGGGAAGGTGGTGCTACTCCCCAACTGATGTCATGAAGCAGTTTTTGACTTTGGACACCCGAGTGCCAGGTGCACACTGGCAGTGCTGAGACCGGAGCTGAGGCAGCTTAGAAGCTTGGAAAAGGCGTACATGTGATTTCAGGAGGGGAGTTTTTCAGGAGGGGAACAGAAACAGCAGCAAAGAGCATGAGGCAAATTCATCTGAATACACGTACACCACCTGTCTGGGATTGTTGTGCACAAATGCAGCAAAGTTATGTCTTGAATGTAGTTGAAAGCAGAATTTTGGGGTTTTGGTCACATTTTAATTTGTGAGGATGACTGGACCTAATTAATGGCTTACTGGTTTGGTTCACATCAAAAGTATTTAAGACAGAGAATATCAGAACTTAAAAAACTGTGTTTCTGGTGTCCTCGAGAGTCAATCCAGCCACTTCTAAGCAAAGCATGACTGACTGACCTAAAGTAACTGGTCACCGCCGACAGTGTGTCAGCCATCAGTGCTGTACAAAAACCCAGCGGACGTGCTGTGCTGATTCTCCTTGCATCGTGGTGTTCAACTCTGATCTTATCAGTAAAACATTCCCACACAGACTCATAGCTGTTGCTGTGAGGCAGAAATGAAGTTTGTGAAGTAAAATATGTGCAATATTGCAAGCCTGTCTGAGATGCATTTCTGTAAAGCCAAGTAACTACAGAAAAAGAAAAAAGCATCATTACCACCAAAGAAAATCTACCTTGTGCAGTTATGTCACAGCACCAGCCTGCAGGACTGACCACTGTGCACTGTAAATTAATGCTTCAGCATTTTCTCTGGATTCCTATCCAGGTCTGAGTCCATTTTCTTCCCAGTTTTCAGAGTTCCATGTCTTGTTTCTCGTATGTTTCTTCACAGCTTTTGTACCACACTTCTCTTCCTTTTTGTGACTTCTCCCATCTTTTCCTACTTGGAGTTTGGGAGTGGGTCCCTACTTATGGGGAATGATTCAAGAAAAGTAGCAGCATATTTACAGTTCCCTATTCTTCTGGAATACCTTTGTTAACTGTCACTGGTAAAAAAACCCTTTTATTTATCTATTTTGGATGAAGTGATGTTTGCTTATAACAATGCCACTATATAAACTTTACATACAGAGTTGGTTTAACTCTGTGGAGGAGCTGGGGGAAGTACAGGACAGGTCAGGCCGCTGAGCTGTGCCTAGTGCAGATGTGCTGCAGAAGGCTGGATAACCACACCTGGCGCTGTGAGCCCTGGGCATGGGTGGTTTGCAAGGCGGAAGGTTTGCCTGACTCACAGCCCTGCATGGAGGCTGCTAAATTCTCTCCCAGGCCATCCACTACTAATAGAAGACTTCAGTACAAACAGAAGCAAAATGCAGCTGCCTATTAGCAACTTTTTTTTTTCATCTGAGTGGTGCTTCTTTTTGTTTGTTTTGGGCTTTATTTTTAAGTTGTACATAATTTCATTCAATCCTACTGCCTTTCTGGTTTAATTTAATTGCTATGCGAGGTGAAAAGCAGTTTTCCTTCACTGTGAGAGGAACTCTGGAGTTGTAAAGTTGCTGAGTTACTGTTGCTCACCAAATGTAAAGAGGATCTCTTCAGGGTTGCAGTAGAGGAAAAGCTACTCCTGAGACTATTGCGTCAAGAGGCGAGGGATAAGCCTGCTTGCTGCAGGAGGAGATGTCTCATTATCTGGGTGCTGGGAGCCAATCTGATGGAGCCGTCTCCTCTTCCTGCTCCTCAGGGGCTGAGGCGTCTCTCTGAGGTATGCAAAGCAGCAGTGTGATACTCCCTGGGCTTATTAACCACTATCAGCTGCATCTGTTTGCTCCAGACTCCACCTTGGCTTGGAAAGTCCTTGCAATTCCATGAGGTAATTCTTCCTCCTAGTGCTGCGGCTTGTTATGACGACCATGTGCTCCTATCAGAAGCCAGGGCAGAGAATGAAGAAAGTCTACCCTGAAATCCCTGTGCCATTGCTTCCTCTTTCACAGAATCACAGCATGTTTGGCATTGGAAGAGATCTCAAAAGATCATCTAGTCCAGTTCCCCCACTGGAGCAGGAACGCCTAGATGAGGTTACACAGGAAGGCGTCCAGGCAGGTTTTGAATGTCTCCAGAGTAGGAGACTCCACAACATCCCTGGGCAGCCTGTTCCAGTGTCTGTCACTCTCACTGAGTAGAAGTTTCTTTTCATATTTAAGTGGAACCTCCTGTGTTCTGGTTTGTACTCCTTTCCTCTTGTCTTATCACCAAGAGCCTGACTCCATTTTTGTGGCACTCACCCTTTACATATTTATAAGCATTAATAAGGTCACCCCTCAGTCTCCTACAAGCTGAAGAGCCCCAGCTCCCTCAGCCTTTCCTCATAAGGGAGATGGTCCACTCCCTTAATCATCTTTGTTGCCCTGTGCTGGACCCTCTCCAGCAGTTCCCTGTCCTTCTGGAACTGAGGGGCCCAGAACTGGACACAATATTCCAGGTGTGGTCTCACCAGGGCAGAGTAGAGGGGAAGGAGAAGCTCTCTCCATCCTGCCAGGGAAGGCTGTTGTGCTTCACAGGCTTTGTCTCTCACTGTTGTGACAGTGGTCGGGCTGGCAGGGAGGGTGAAACACCCAAGTAGAGCCACCATCTTCCCGCCAGCCAAGCGGCCTGACCAGCCGCCCCGCCCGGGCCCGCCCGCTCCCGGCGCCACCGCGGGCTGACCCGCAGGTGTGAGGTGAGAACCTGCTCGCAGCACCGAGGCCTCCGCGGCTGCTCTGGGGCCGGTATAAATCTACGTTATTTTGATTTAGCTCGGATTGATTGGGAACAGGTCCGGACTAACATACCATAAACACCTATTAAACCGAAATAAATACGTCTACAGGGGGCTTAAGTTAACCGGGTGCAGCTTTGCCTGCGGCGGGCCCCGCACACGGCGGCGCCCACGGAGCCCGGCGCTGGCAGGGCGCCCCGCCGGGTCTCCGCGCAGCCGGGCGGCACTGGAGCAGGGGCCGTGAGTCACCCGAACCTGGGGCCGCTGGTCGGTCGGGCCGGAGCGCTGGGGGCCGGAGGGAACCAGGCGGGCCGGCGGCGGCAAGGGGAAGGGGGGGGCGGCGTTCCCTGTTGGCCGCGGCGATGAGCGCGGACGGGACGCCGCCGCCAGGGGCAGGAGAGCCCGGCGGGTGGCGCCTGGCGGAGCGGGCCGGCTGGTCGCCGCGGGAGGGGCGGGCCGGGGGTTCCCCTGGGGGCCGGCGGAGGCGGCGGGGCCGGGCCGGAGCTCCCTCGCAGCCCCACTGCCGCAGGTGGGGGCTGGCCCGGCGACCCGGCCCGTCACCACGGCAACCTCCGCGCGGCGGGGGAGGGGCGCAGGTAGCGGCGCGGCCCGGCCCTTCACCCCCCGCGGCGCTGCGAGGGGCGAGCGGAGGCTGGCGGCTGGCGGCTGGCGCTGTCCCCGCGTGGGGAGCCGAGCGCTCCGGCTGCCTCTGCCTATCTCGGCCCGAGTCCTCCGGAGCGGCTCCCTCGCCGTGTCTGCGCAAACTTGTCCGCGGTTCCCGGCGGGTTCCCGTGGCGATGCCGTGAGGAAGCGGGTCCGGCGGTTCCGGCTCCGCGCAGCGCGGAAGGGCGGCCGGGCAGGAGCGCGCCCAGAGCCCCGCCCGGCAGCGGGAAAGGTGAGATGTCCCCCAGAGCGGGGGCGGCGTGAGGAGCCCCCCCAAACCAGAACAAGGGGCGCGAAGTGCGCTCGGCACTTTGTGTGTGTGCGGGATCCCGTTCCCCGGCGTTACTCGCACCACCCCGGCGGACGCTCCTTCCCGTGGCGTTTGCCTGTCCAACAAACGCGTTTCGCCGGCGCTCAGCGTTGTCCCCTCGCTCCGGGAGCGCTGCCGTGTGAGTGCGGGGCTGCGGGACGGGTGTGGGAGCAGAGTCATCCCCCGCAGCCCGAGGCTGAGCGTGTTGCGGTCACCGCAAGGGCAGCGCAGCCCGCGGCCGCTTCCCCTGCAGACTCGCCCGTCCCGGGGTCCCGGCTCCGACCCCGCTGCAGCCGAAGCGCTGCCGACTCGTCTCCTGTGACACCCGGCCGGCTCTGCGACACTAAACACGCAATATCGCTATTCTGCTTCGAAAAATCATAGGAAAAATGAATTTTTAACTTATTCCACTGCGTTCGATTATTTATAATGCTATCTCAAAAATAATTTCAATTTCTGTTGGAAAGTTACTGCAGCGGAGGAAAACCACTTCGACTTTATTTTTCTACTTGGCAAAATGAAGGTGAAAAAAGCCGTGGAGGTAGGTATTTTGGTCTTTAAGTGGTTAGCCAGTTGAACGTCTATGTCTGCAAATTCTTTCAGAACATTAGCAGCAAGTAAGCATTTCTACTGTTAGCTATTTTACTTGTGAATGCAGCAAGAGTCTATTTGGATTGTATACCCCTGCATATGCCTTCTGTACTGATACTGGCTTTAATTTTAGTATAAACTATACAGCCCTCATCTAAAGAAAAAACAACGTAGAGGAAAGGGAAGTTCCTCATAAAGTCAACTTACAGTCTTCCATGGGTGACTCTGTACTAAATGTGATGCTTAGATAGTAAAGTTTTGTCTTACAAACATAAAACGACGTTTTCTTTTTGCTCTAAAAGTTAAAACTCGATGAAGTGCTTAAAAGCTGACAGTGGGCATAGGCAGTATTTGCCTGGACAACTCCTTCAGTTTTAATTTGCTTTTGTGGACAGGTAGAGCACACTACAGGCATTCCTGGACATTTGAGCAGTTTCTCATTGAGGAGGCAGATAACTAAACTGTAAACTCACAGTGAAACCACTTCAGTGCTCAGAGATGAACACCTCTTCTTTTTTGACCTCCCGACATCCTTAGTTAGGTGGGTTTAAATAAATGGAGAAATGTACGCAATGCATACCTTTAGGTACACGCTAATAGTGTGTATACATTGAAATTCCATTTAATAGAAAGACAAGCAGCATCTGAAAAGCACATAAGCCTAACTGATTCCAGACACAACTGGCCTGGATTTTGTTTCCTCTTATTCCAACTTTCTGACCTTGTAAGAATTATCTTGATTATATTATACTAAAACGAGGCTACAATCTTGCGAAAAATGACCACATGTGCTAGTGCTGAGAAATACCAAATGGAGCACTGTGTGTGGAACAAATGTCGACAATATTGGGCCCCAATTTCGTTTGTTTGTTTTCCTTTGCTTATATCTAATTCTGGTGAAGCAATAGTCTCACTTCTGCTAAAAGCTGAATTTGGGCTTTCATTTTTAAAGGAGGTGAAAAATGTGTGGTAAAACTTATGATTTGAGGCGGATTACAGGTTTAAAATTCTTACAGCAGTTTAAGCTACTGGGATTTTACGGCATTTAGACCAGGGAAAAGGACAGTGATGGGTTTAAAAATAAGTACGGCCTGTAATTTTTTCTGTACTTTTGTGCGTACGTAGTGGTATCTTTGTTTTTCAGAAGATCATTTCTAAGGATTGGTAGGAAAGTTTAAGGACTTGCTGACTTTGATGATAACCCTTAAAATACCATTGCGCCTTTGTATAAACATTTTAAAAAGACCTAGGACAGCATAAAGTGTTAGATGTGCTGCTGTCTTTGGCGCTGGAGGACTCAGTATAATTATATCTTCTGCTTGACAAAAATCCAAGGCCCAGGTACGCTGATTTTTTAATTGCAATAACTGCTGCTGCTCCTTCCATTTGGGAATCCGCAGCTTGCCTGCTTTAAATCTCTGGGAAGAGCTGTGGCAGGAAAAACATCTTTTCAACGTTTTGAGCTGAACAGGTGATCCCTCTCTTTATTTCTTTGAAGGCTCCTCTTTTTCTGTTTGTTTTTTTTTTCCCCAGGATCAAGAATAAATGATGTATTTGTACCTTTGTCAGTAAGGCTCCCATGGGACAATCCGTGTAAGCACTGGGGTTGCCTGTTGGGTAGCAAGGAGGCTTTTATAAGCAACTCCAGGTGGAAGTGGGCCTTTTCCTGCTCCTCCCTCCGTCCTGCTGCAGTTCCCTCTCATCCAGGCCCTGAGAGCTGCCTGCCCCTCACATGAAGCCGCTAATGTAAGAGAGTTGTGATCACTTCACCAAGATACTAGAATATTTACCTTTACTTCTCTTGATTCACTGATGTTCTGGAGAGTTTCCCTGTATATAATGTAGCACATAAATTTATGGTGGTCATACAACGGCAAATATAACTTCAAAAATTAAGCCTATCTCTAAAGACAATGAGCAGCTTTCATATGTCATTAAACTTGATTTCTAAAAAGTTGGCATCAGTAAGGCTGCTGTCGTGTTTGAGCTTTTAGCTCCTTTGTCAACGTTTTTTATTTCCCTACAGAATCCACGGTGGAAATGGTGTGTGGTGGATGATTTATTAAATACAAAAAAACTGACAGCATGTGCAGTGTTCTGACCCAAAAGTCATGTTGCTGACCTGCTACATCAAACATTAAACAATAAATATTAGTGCTACTGGATCTGTTGTCTTTATCTTGTAGCAACTGTTTTGCATCTTCTGTTAAGTTGTAGAAGAGCTACAAGTAAAATCCTGCCACTTTAGAAGCGGTGATATAATCTGTGCTCTCAGTGCGGAAGAAAAACCTCAGCGTGTTCTGGCTTGCATTTTTTTAAGAGAGGAAACAATCGGTCCGTTGCTTAAAAAGTTGTGCCATTCGGTGCAGCGATACTTCATGTGCAGCCCCCGAAGTGTGAACGGTGGCGTTTCGGAGGCCGTGCACGTCCCTTCCCTCCCCTGCCACCGCGGGATGAGGACGCCAGGTCTTTCTGCCCGAACTGAAATAAGCAAGTTCTGTTAGTCTGCCAGGAACGTACAAGTAAATATAATGATTGTGTAAGCTGCTTGTAATACCCCAAGTATAAACAAACTTCTGCATAGGAAAGGTGAGTTTCTGGCAGGTTTCCAGGGGAGTTCCCCCAGCGCTGCAGAGCTGAGGCGTTCCTCTTTAAGGATATGACAAATTTTAGATATTTATGCAAGATAGAAACAGAAAAGGTGCAGAATGGAGGGATACAAAATGAAGTGTCTGGTGGCGGCGGTACTTTTCACACTGACCTGTGGCTCTAGGTTTATTTCTTCACAATTGGCAGTCGGTGGTATTGAACACCTCAGCTGTCAAGTCATGTCAGCAGGAATGACAAGTGCGCAGCATCGCATGATCCAACATGTCTCCTTTGATGTGTCTGGATGAACTGACGTGCTCCTTTGTCTGTGGGTTGTTATAATCAGAGTAGATTTTGTTAAATTCAGTTTTAAATTTAGTATTTGTAAGGTTCAGTTAACAGTGCGTTGTTTTAAATACTTCAGTGATCAAACTCTAGTTAGCCAGGCAGTTGTTTATTTTCTTGCAGTGAGGTGCTGCACAAGGGATACACATTTGGCTGGATTTGGAGAAACTGTGAAGATCATACAAGTAAGTTTTAGTCCTTACACGCTTGCTGAATGTATCTCACACATTTTGAATGTCCCAGTATCCACAATAATTAATGCAGGCTACAGTGTGAGTGCATTATCCTTTTCCTCCATGTTATGCTGTTTCCATAGTGTTGACTCATATTCAGAGTTTTGGCCCTTCAAGGGCCAATGAAACAAAGACCACAGCTGACAGCTTTGCTGCTATACATAAAAATATTTTGATATATGGATTGACATAATGCAGAGCACGTTTATGAAATGTGTCAATTACACCAAGATGGGAGGTGGTGACCACTATGGATGATCAGTTCAGAAATCAAAATCAACTTAATAAGTGCAAAAGTGAAATTCAGTTAAAACAATTGTCAGTTTCTTGGAGAAATCAAGGTAGATGGTTGTAGGGCAGTTGTAGAGAATCACTAACAAAACAGCAACAGACAATGCAATGCTTTTGCAAAATGCAATGCTCTCTTAGGATTTATCAATAGGTGGCATATGTAAGTCATAGAGAAAGATGTAAAAGATGACTCCGCTAAGTGCCGGGAAGGCCTGAGCTGCAGTATTGCCTTTGGTTTCGTGTTCTGTGCTGAAAAATAAAGTACAGGATATGGCAAGAAAAAATAAGAGATGTAGAATATAAAAGGAAAAAAAAAAAAGAAAGGGGCATGTTGAGTGTGAAAAGTAATTTTCAGAGGGAATTAGATAAATTTTCCAACGTGTAAAATGTTAGACGAGGCTTGATCAACTGTTTGAATGCTGGGGGAAAGATGAGAGGAATCAGATCTGTACAGAGGGAAGATGTGTCAGACTGGATATTAGGAGGATGGGACGTTAATTTAAATAGGATATTAGGAGGGGTGGGGGGAGATGCAACAACTTTTACATCATTATGGTGAAATACCAGAACAAGCTGCTTAGGAAGTTTGGGTATCTGCTCCACGGAGGGTTTTTGAGAACAGGTTAGACAAACATCTGTTGGGGATTGTCTGGGGCTACTTTATCCTGTCTTTGTGTGGCCGGGGGGCACCAGATGGTCTCTTCAGATCCCTCTCGGTCCTCTCCCTAGAAGTTCACCAAGCAGGGGGGGAGTGGACCCAAGTTTAATGAGAAAACGGTATCCTATTAGCTGATCCTCTTTCAGAATAGGAAAAGAATCAGAGAAACCACATTTAACTTAACTATATAAGTAAATTGTTGTTGACTTCCAATTTTATGAAGCGTTTACCAAAAAATACATGGAAAAGTCATAAAACGAGCACATTTAAGGTGTTCCTTACTGCATTTGTAGTGTAACGGTTTAAAGAAAAAAAATTATATTTTTTCTCAATGAACGGAAGTAGCAAAAATACCAAGCTTATGAGCATTTTTCAAGGATATTACAAATGTGTGTTTGGGTGTGGATTTTAAATTGCTTCCCATTTTAAAACAAGTAGCGACAACATGAGTAGCTATTTCTGCCCCTGTCCGAGAATGTTGCATCTAGGTGCTCCATGCACGTGCAAACCCAGAAAATAATCACGACTCTCGCTCCCCAGTCCACAGAAGGAACAAGTTGTTCAGTGCCTGCTCTGAAAAAATAAAACCAAACGTCTTGAAGGAAAACTGAATGGAACCGTGAAAGTCGTCTCCTCGCTTCCTTGGCAGGTGAACTCTGTGACTGCCGCGGCGTCTCCCTCCCGCCTCCCCCGGGCTGCCCGCTGGGAAGTTCCAGTGAAACGCGGCTGCTGCGGAAAGTCCTGCTCACAGCGAGGAGACGTGACCTCTCGGCGAGTCAGATCCAATTTTACAGGCGGCTCTGAGTCAGGGTGGAGCCCGTGAACTGAACTTTGCGCTGAAGAAGGAAGTGATGTTGGTGGCAACTTGTGTTGCTAAGCAGATGAGTTGCCGTATTTTTGTGTCAGCTGATAGTTTCGTCGGGTGTGTGACTTCATTCTTAGATACGGTGCCTTCCATTTATTAAGGACAAAGGTCAGAAATTGTCAGCAGGGTGATCGCTGTGTCTCTCCATATAAGAAGAGGCATGTTCTACTGAGCCGTTAAAGATGGAAACGGGAGTCCTCAATGCCGCTTCTGCACCGTGAAAGCAAAACCAACCGTGAAACTGTCAGTTCATGTCACAGTCCAAGAGCTAACATCCTGACGAGCGGGGATGTTGTGGAGTAGGTCAGTTCCCCAGCATTGCTCCATTTTTATCAGAACTCACTACCGTTCTTGATTAAAGAAGTGGCCTGTTTAACTGAGTGTCTTGTCTCCAGCGGGAACAGGAGCTGGGGGGGGCTGAGGTGAGCAGTCAGGCACTGGCCTGTTAGATCAGAATTTGGATGGGAAGCTGAGTGATCCCACCTCTCTGGTAAACTAAGTAGTGAGTCTGTTGGGGAAGGAGAGCGAGTTGTTATCGCCCCTGCGGTGCTGGCACTCCCGTGGGTGCTGCCTCCCAGCTGTCCAGGTCGTCACGGCAAGTGGCAGCACCCGGGCAGCATTTCTGAGAGACGCGATGGGGAGAGTGCCGGCAGGTTTGGGGCAGCTGCCCACAATGGCCTGTGTACCCCAGCAGCCCACGGTGACGAGTCATGATGTGCTGTCTCAGACAGCATGGTGGAAACCTATTCCCACCCCTGAAGTCTTTGGTTACATCCTGAAGTTACACTCGAGAGCACTTTATGTTGTTATCCTTGTTCTGAGAGATACTACGGTGTCGAAAACTTCCGCAGGAAAGAATGAATTCCAAGAGGAGTGCGGATTCTTGTTGTTGGGTTCCCAAAGGTGAGGCAGGGGGAACACTGATGTCCCTCAGGGAGTTCTGTCCCTGCACAGTCTGGCAGGTGAGCAGCAAGTGGGCAGGAGCTGCCGAGCTTGCTGCCCCTCTGCTTTACTGGTTCAGTTCCTCAGCTAAGGAGCTCCCTGCCACAGGAGTGGCTGTTTGGGCCAGTTCCAGCTTTTGTCACTCCGGCTGGCTGGAGTTTCAGGGGAAAAAAAAACCCACAAAAACAACAAAAAAAAGAAAACCAGCCCACACAAGTGTCTCCCCTGGCTTGCCCTCTGTTCGCTTAGCTTGCTGGTGCCACAGGGTGGCTCCTTGTAGCACTTGTGTTCTAACGCTTTCAGCTTTTCGGCTGAGATCGTTAAGGTTGTTCTTTCTGATACGAGTCTACTGCTTCCTGATACTAACCAAAATCCACGTGCCCTCGGTATTTCAGTGTGCTGTACGCTGGTGAATAATTTCTTCTAAAAAAGGAATATTCTTTAGCATATGCACGTCATTATTTTCTGTGCCCTTTTTGCCACTTTACCCTCTCAGTCTCATGGGCTTCCATTGCTGCCTACTTTTTGAGAAACTTTGAATAAAACTTTCGCTTGTGAAAGAAAAAGGAACCATTTGTCCTTTTCGCTTCTTCTCCATTTGGCTGAAACAACGTTCAGAGATGAATAAAACGTGAGTGTGTGTCAGAGTCGTTTGTTTTCGGAGTCACTTCCCAGCAATCGTGGGACAAAATGTGCTGCCTTAGCTCATCTGAGGCTGTGAACTGCAGTCCCCAAAACCAAACCTGGACTGCCTGAAGGGCAGCTACTCCAAAGCACAAGTTCACTTGATTGGGAGCTTGAGCTCCTGGTGCAGTTTCACATCTCTCCTTACACAAACAGAAGTAAAAGAAAGGCTGTGAGATGAGAAGTTGTTGAGGTTTGGGTACATCTGTACAGAATTTGCTTGGGAGCTGCAAGTTCCTCCAGCGAAGCACAAAAGCCTTTTGGCAGACGGCAGCTGGAGGGTACGACACAAGCACAAGTACTTTCTGTCAGAGCTGATGCCCGGGTTGGACGCTGGTGGTGCTGAGCAGGTGAGGAAGCAGATGCACTTACCAGAGCTTTTCTCCAGCGGGGTGGGTTGCTCTGAGCTCACAAAATCTGCTGGGGCCTGGCTGTGTGCAGCTTGTGTGGGCACTTGGCATCGTGGGGTGTCATCTGCCGCCTTCCCAAGTGACAACATCCAGACCTTGGGGTCACATTTCACTGTACCTGCCTTTGAAAACAGATGCTGGTTCTTCAAAGTCAACCAAATAAATAACCTTCCTTTGTATTTTCATGTGATGTTAAATCATTTGCATTTTGTAATACTGGTGTTTTAAAACGGATGTAAATGCCGCTTGGTAATCTCTGTGCTGAACTTCTTAGGGAGTACATTAAGTTATCTCTGGTAATTATGTCTGTCATACACAGTGACTTGCTCAGGTTTGTACAAACCATCCCCACCTTGAATGTTTACCTGGGTAAAGGGTAGCAATTCACAGGGGTTTTGCTGGTACACATACCCTTGCTCTGCAACTGCCGTTGAAGTTCTCAGCCATTGATGCAAATTCTTCCTGATCTGCAAGCCAAATGGCTGCCTGCATCACACAGATCACTTTGTCCCAACGGCACACAAAGGGCTGGGTGGCTACAAGTGAATTGTCCTCCTTGTCATCTCTTGGCTATTTTAATAAGCTGTTACCAAAAAGTTTAATCATGAAGAACTGCCGTGTCGCTGTTTCCTCACTCTGCTATGGAGCCGCAAAGTGTGCGTTGGTATCTCGGGGAGTTACAACTTTCTCTTTGGTGACCAGCTGAAGCACAAGTTAAGGTTTCAATACCTTTTCCTCTGTGGCAGCTAGACAATGATGTATTTTGTCCAAGTCTGGTGCTACCACTGAGTGTGCACACGTGTGAACATGTGCCACACCAGGGCCGTGTCCCACCTTGGAGAAGTGAGACCCCTTCAACACTTCTCTTCACTCTCCATCACGTGTTATTGCTGAAGGGTTGGAAAGCGGCTGTAATTCTCCCCGTTCTGTCAAAGTGCTGGTTACGGATTCTGTTTCTTCTAATGCTGGAAAACGTTGGGAGACTCCCATCACATTTTGATTACCTGAATAGTCAGCCAGCTGATTTCACAGGCCATGGCCTGCAGATGATTTATGGGACCCGGGTAGCTGGTTCTGTGCCTTCAGCAAAACACACACCAGAAACTGTTGGGTTTTTTTTGCCTTGGAACAAACGTTTAACTAAGCACTTCTGCATGTCCTCCCTTCTTGTTGGTGCCATGTGAATATACTTATTTTTAAAAGAAATACTGCATTTCTTTGATTGCCTCACCCTGTCACCATGATGTTCTTTAAACCCTTTTCATGCTCAGAAGCTTTGCGATCTGATTTCTGCTCAACAAGAAACTGAAACAAGTTTCTAGGGGGAGCAGTGAGGCTGCTGGTAGTTGGTCTCAGAATTAGTTTCTCGTGCCCCTAAATCTTGGAGAACGTGAATCTTTGAAAGCAAGGGGAGTTCCAGGTGAGTTCAGACTACGGCAGGGAGCTTGGCTGCCAGATTCGGAGCACAGTTAAATGATAGGGGCAGAAAAACAGACTTTTGGGTGTTTGGAGGCTGTTTACTCTCCATTTTGTCAACATACTGCCAGATAAAACTGAAACATTACATTTAGTAACTTGGGAGGATACCTCTGTGTAGCAGGGCTTTTTCACAAGGTAGAGAAATGCATGTTAAAAATAGAACGATCGTAAACTGAGCATATTTGGTGAAGGTATACTTGGGGCATGTGCTGCTTCGAAGTTTTTTTTTTTTAAAACACTATTTCCACTTGCTATTTTTAACTTTATGGAAGACCACGGTGAAGAACAGGGAATGTATTATACCACGTTGTCACGTGCTGTCAGCTTTTCAACACGTTTTTCAGTTGAAAGCATGGGACAGCGTCACCCCCCCAGCTGCTGGCCCCTCTCTGCGTGACTGCGCAGGCCTGGCTGCACGGGACGTGGTGACGCCTCTCCATCTGCAAACCGTCCCTTCTCCCCAAAAGGTGCTTTCCCCCTAAACCCGAGAGAGGTTGAGCAGGCCAGACGTGAACGACATGACGTGGAAGACTTTCAGACTTCCTCCGGAGAAGCCTGAAGTATTTTTGTGGCTGTAGCGGCCCTCACGGCCGCAGCACCTTTGTGGACGCCTGGATCGATGGAGCCAACGACCCAAGAAGCTACAGGAGCTTTTTATCTCCGTGTTGAGCAGATCCAGCTCCTGGCTTCGTGACTCTGTGTTAAGAGAGTGTAGCGGAAAAGGTGTGGGAGATCCTATGAAGATGCCATCTCTCTTTCCCATAGAAGAGGTGTGAGTATGGGTGCAGCCAATATCCCCCCAAAAGGAGTGGCAGGAGGAGGAGGGTGCCCCTACTCAGCAGCACATGACTTGGTTTTTTCTTGTCCAACCTGCTACAAACGGTGGTAAAAAGTTACCTCGTCAGTTGACTCGCTGAAAATTCCTGTAGTGCTGAGTGTCTTTACACTGGGTTTACATTTTAATCTCTTTATACTTTTAAGACGCTTATTTAGTTTCTAGAGCGATGCAGGGAAGACCGTTAAGCGCGCTGCTGGTAATCACTTTTTGGTGGGATTTGTCTAATTTACTTACAGAATGAGTTTGTTTCGGTTTGTATCACGCATTTGAACGCATAGCTCACAAACACGACAGCAGCAGGTCCCTGCCGCTGCCGCCGGGACGCGGCCGCTGCCGCGGGCGGGCAGCGCTTAATGGCCGCTTCCCTTTGAAAACCCGACCCGCTCGGGACAAAGTCCACCCTAAATCGCCGACTCCAGCGATCCTGCCCCCCCCGCCCCGCCTCGCCTCGCCTCGGCGGCAGGAGGAGAGGGGCGGGCGGGGCTGCGGTGCCCGCTGCCCGGCCGGGGGCAGGGGCCGGGACCGGGGCAGGCCGCAGGGGACCGGGCAGCCTCCCGGGGCGCCTCTCGGTTTCACTTCGCCGCGGCGTTTGGGAAGTTTGAAGCGCGGCAGTGACACAGGGACATCCCAACCCCCCAACCCGGGCTTTACCGGGAGTTTCACGGGACGGGACGCGCCTCGGCGGCCGGGCACGGCGCTGACCCCGCGGTGCGAGGCTGTGTTCCCCCCCCGCCACGGTGACCGGCAGACGGGGCGGAGCGGCAGGGGAGGCGCACGGAAGACGCCGCGTCCCTGCGCCTCGTCCCCCGCTCCTCGGCAGCGCTTCCTCGCCCGGTGGCGGGGCGCTGGCGGGCCGGGCGGTGGGGAGGTTAGTGACCCCCGCCCCTCCCCTCACCGGTGCTGTTGTGGTTTTTTTTTTTCCCTTTTCTCTTTTTTTTTTTCCTTTTTTTTTCTTCCCCCCTTCTCTCCTCGTTGCATAAATTATGCCGGGCGGGGCGGTGACGTTACGGGGGGGCGTGGCGCGCGGCGGCGCTCGCCCCCGGGGAGGGGGCGGTGTCGGGGGCGCGCCTTGTGGCGGCGGAGGGAGGGGAGGGGAGGAGGCGGCGGGGGCGGGCGGGCGGGCGCAGGGGGCGGCAGCCGCGGCAGCCGCCTGGCTGGTGTCGCGCTCGGCTCGGCTCCGGCGGGCGCGCTCGCTCGGGAACTATCGGATTAAACTTGAATCGAGCGAAATTACACAAAGGAGCGAAGCGGAGCCGGGACCCGGCGGAGACCTCGAAACTACCCGAGACCCGCGCTGACCCTTTCTCTCCCTCCCCTCCCTTCCACCCTTCCTTCGCCCGCCCCGGTCAGGGATCCCCCTCCTCCCTTCTTAGCCCAGCCCCGGTGCGAGCGAGCAACTCCGTGCGTGTGTGTGTGTGTGCGTGAGACCCGCACCCCGCCTCACCCCCCCCGGCCGGCGGCACCAACTCCGGAGCGTGTCCCCTCCTCCTCCCCGGCCCCTCGGCGGAGGGCAGCGAGGGAGCGAGCGGGGGACACCGGTCCCCAACGGCCCCCGACGGCCACGCACCGGCCCGGTGAGTGACCCCGCACCTCGCTGGGCGCGCAGGGAGGGCGGGCGGGCGGGCGATCGCCGGCCATGGAGCCGGGGACTCGCGGCAGGTCTCCGTCCCCAGCGGAGCGGCGCGGAGCGGGGGTGCTCGCTGCCGGCGGCGGTCCGGGGGGGGTGGGGGATGCTGCTCCCCGCCGCGGCTCTGGGCGAGGCGAGGCGGTGGGGGTGTCTCAGCGGGGCACTTCCCCGGGTGTAAATGGCTTTTTGTTGTGCTGCGGCCGGCCGGCCGCCTTCCTCGCCTCGGGGGAGGGGAGGGCACCGGGGAGCCGGAGCGGCGGCGCCCCTTCCCCTCCCCGCCCCCCTGCTCCTCTCCGCAAGTTTGGAGGGTGACTAAAAATCCGGGAAAAGTTGAGCGAAACTGCGCCGCGGCGGGCGGGGGCGGCGGGGCCCAGCGCCGGCCGGGATGGCCGCGGGAGCGCTTCCCCCGCTGACCACGCCGACGGCTCCCGGCGGCCGCGGCGGCACAACAAGCGCTAACAAAGTGAGGGCGCTTCCCCGCCGCGCACGGCCCGGCCCGGCACCGCCCCGCCCGCCGCGCTCCCCGCTCCGCGCCGGCACATGGGTCGGCGGGGCCGGGGCCGGGCCGCAGCGGGGGCACCCCCAGCGGAGGCCGGGCGGTGGGTGGCGGCGGGCGGCAGGAAGGCGGGCGGGGAGGAGGAGGAGGGAGGCGGGAGCACGAGGTGCCGCTCCGGCCGCCGGTGCGCGCGGCGGGGGGATCGTCCTGCCCCGGCGGTGGCGGCGGGAGGGGGGCGGCACCGGGAGGGGGCAGGGGGCGGCCAGCGCTCTCCTGCGGCCGGAGAAGAAAGGGGAGCGGGGGAGAGAGGGAGGGGACGGGAAGGGAGGACGCTACCTAAGGCAGCCGGAGCGGTGCCGGCGGACGCCGCATAATAGGGGCTTCACCCCGCCGGGCACCTCGCTCCGCCGGCGCGGAGCCAGCCGCGGGTCGAGGCGGTCGGGTGGCGCCGCCACCGCGCACATGGGGTCGGGGCCGGGGCGCTCCCCCCAGCCCCGTTCCGGGCCATTTTGAGGGTGAGCGGAAAAAGGTGGTTTGAGGCCAAGCGGTCAGGGCGCGGGGCGGGGGGGTTGAGGCCGCGGCCGGTCCGCGGGGCTGGGGGCGGGGGGGAGCGGAGCGAGGCCGGCGGGCGCGCAGTGCGGGGCGGCGCGGAGCGGGCAGCGCGTGTGCGTGTGCGCGCGTGTGTCTCTGTGTGTGTGTGTGTGTGTGTGTGTGCGCGGTGGCGGGGGGAGGGGGGCAGGGTTGTTAGTGAGTCTCAGGGAGAAGGCGCTGCAGGCAATGAGCAGCCATCATTACATTGCCTTCGTTTATCCCGGTAGCGTTACATCAGGGGGACGCGCTCCCACGCCGGGGGGAGCCCCTGCGGGCAGGCCCCACGCCGCCGGACGGGCCTTCGCGGGTGGGTGTCTGATCGGGGGGTGGGTCAGGGTGCCGGGGAAGGGGGTGGCTGTGGGGCAGGGGCTGGAAATGGAGCCGGTTTCCTCGGCTCACTCCTACACCCCGCTGACGCCCGGGTTTAAACTAGTTGTTTTTTAAACAGACAATGGACAAAAGGAAAGTAGCGATGCCCGGAGTTCCCTGCCCAGCGCTGGGGCCGCTCGGCGCCGCGCAACTCTCCCGCACTTACCCACTTTCTGCCTTTGTTTTCGTTTGGGAAGGGACCGAGCGTGCCTCCCAACTACCGAAAAGGGCTTTTTTTTTTTTTTTTTTTCTTTTAATTTGCGATAAGCTTTTTTTTTTTTTTTTTTTCCCCTCCTCCTCCCCCCCAGCCACTCTTGGTCCTTAGTGGATTTTTGGCTCGGTAATATCAGAATAACCTCGATGCGATAAGTTTGTTTCTGTGTCGATGTGCGCCTCGATTTTACTTTCATCAAAGCAGATTGCGAGCTGTGTTTATCCTGGAAGATGGCTTTCGGGAGAGCGTGTTTGCCTTTTTTTGTTTGTTTGTTTTTCTTTTCTCGTGGTGTATGGGACTAGCGGAGATACAAGCAAGCAAGTTGAACAAAAAATGTTTCTGTTCATTTCCTCACAGATCATCCATTCTAACGACGGCAAAAAAATCTTAATGACTATGACCTTAGCAGCATGGGTAGCTGATTTATCCCAATTATAAATCCCGTTAGTTTGCGGTAATGTGTGAGTATCAATATATAATTCATATTAAAAAGCATGATCGATAATTACTATTAATTTTTTCTTTTTTTCTTTATAAAAGTTGAAATCCATAGTTTTCCAATGAGAGTGCTGCATCTGTCGCTTGGAGTGTTTTTGTCTCGCTGTTGCACAACAGAGGCTCTCTAGTCTTTAACCTAAAATGGCAGCTTTAATTTGACTGGGGCCCATTCATTGACAATGATAATAAAAAGGCTGAAAGCTAAATGTAGCTGGATGCTTGGGGCACGTTTGCAGAACTCTCTCCTTCACATTGCCAGGCGCTGCTAAGAGGAACTTGGAAGCTCTCTAGTTTCTATCCTGAAAGTTTCCAACACTTAAAAAATTAAAAAAAAAAAAAAAAAGGGCAGTTAGTCGGCATAAAACACATTCTAGATGGCAGGGTTGCTGGCAAACTTAATGGTGAGGAGATTGGAGAGGGCTTCTTCTGAGAGGTCTGCCTTTTTAACAGCCGCAGAAAAAAATTCGGTAATGCCTTTTTAAAATCAGATGCAGTCCAGGGGAAAATTAACCATTTGTTTCTGAGGTTTGTAACAGGTGATTAGAACAATTACATTCTTTACATTTTCCTATTTCCAGCTACTAAAAGCGGGAATGTTGCTTGTTTCCTCTTGTTTGGTGTTGTAAATGCGCTCAGGGTTTCACAGAGATCCTTTTGATAGTGTGCTATTTTCCTCTAGGATAAAACCACAACTGCTTGGAAAAAGTAATTATTTTTTTTTGTGTGAGACATCATTTGAAGTTTTGAAACAGTTTCGCAAAACAAAATTTCCCCTACTGTAGCACTGGAAAATACTGCAGATTCACACGTCCCCTGTCCTGTGTCTCTGTTAATGTGAACTCCTTATTTTCAGTCTTTTTTGAGCTTTTTAATAATAAGAGACATATAAAGATTGTCATGAAAGCTGTAGAACAAGCTCTCAGAAGAGCATTAAATGCTTGTGATTGCAAGTTTAACTGTATTAGTGATTCACTCGTACTACTTGGATAATCATATTTGACCAAATATCTTACTAAATATTTAACAATGTAATGATATTTCTGTTATTACTTGTAAATCCTGGTTAGGTTATTTAAACAGTGGAAGAAACTTGCCCAGATTTGAAACCCAGACCGATTTTATTGCCTCTTCAGTAATTAAGGAAAGTTCTGATCACAGGTGAAGATCACACAGTCCTTTTAGGAAAATAACAATTTCTGAGGGCGCAGTGCTGTGAGAATACCAGTCAAAATGAAGCACAGTGCAACTGCCCCTTCTTGCAGTGAAATGAGTCGTGGGAGGTTTGAGTTGTGACCATTTTCTGTTGAATTTGGGTAATGCGGAAACCTGAAGAGTTAGGTGGAAGGAGCACTGCGAGGCCTTCCCCACCCACGTAGAGGGGTCACTTAACTCGCATGAAAAAAAGCTTTGCTCAGGTTATTTGTTGTTCTGTGCTAAAAAGCTTTTGATGAACATGCGTGGTATTTCCCATTAGTGCTCAAATATTAGGACTTTGCTAGATGTGAAGTGAGTTATTTGCGAGGAGAGGTGAAGCTGCTGGGAGCAGAGGGAGGACAGTGACAAGGTGACGTGTAGGCTCCAGGCCTGGCACCGGTGGCCGCTCAGTGTCAGCACAGGGACCTGTGGCCCGGTTCTGTCCCCTCTGACGTGGCCTGCGCCCTTCGCTGGAGGAGGATTTGTAGTTGTAAAGATACGTGGCTTTGAAGCCTCCACAAACAACCAAAAACCAACTCAGGCGTGATTTTCTGTAAAGGTGGAAGGGCTGAGTAACAGGAGCTTCGCGGGTTTTCAAAATGCTGCTGAGATCTTGCAGAGCCTCTGTGGTTTGCCATGTCCATCGCATCCTACAGCAGCTGGCTGTTGGGTTTTTTGTTTTGGTTTTAGTGTGTGGTGTGATATGTAAAGGTTGTTAAGGTGGGAGGAGGAAAAAAGTAACCAGAAAGGAACAGGATGGAAATAAACACATGCGCTGCCTTGGATCCCGTGCCTTAACTCCGTCCCTTATTTCCTATTAATCTAATTTTTACATTAGTTTTCGGAGGGAAAGCTTTTAGAATCTGCTGGTTGGTGCTTGCTCTCGTGAATCCAGCATTATTCAGATAAATTTGTGTGGCTAGCAAGGACACAGGCAACTGCGTGCCAACTTGTGTGTATCTGAACATCCTCCGTCCCCCAGTTCCCTTCAGTCCTGGCTTCCAAACCCTTTTGTATTTGTCTGCTATGAACAGATCACTAACTGCTCAGATTTATGAGCTGGTTAACGGATGCCCGTAAGTAACACGGGTGATACTTTTATGTTATTTTTATGTTCCCTGTATGCATGAGAGAACTGCACATTTTAGTAAATAATTAAACTGTCTTTTTTACAAATGAGTCTTTTGTGTGTAGGTGAGGCTTTAGATTTCACTTTTCCAACTGAAAAGTTATTGTATTAATTTACTGCATCTATTTAGCTTCATCATTAGGACAGGCATTAACTTCATTGCTTCTCACCATTTATATTTCTGTGAATAGCTTGTTTGCACAAATACAAACCGCTGGATTTTTGTGGAAGAAAGTCTCAGATATTGCCTATATTTTGGCAGTGATAAAAAGGGCAAAGGGAAGCTCCGAGGATAATTTATTTTTAGAACTCTTTCAGAGGAAGGAGTGAGGTACAACATGCAGAAACATCCCATGTTTTTATTACGATTCTGACAAGATACTGAAACCTGATGGAACAGTTTTTACTCTTGATTTCTTTCTGTCCACAGAACCTAACTGTAACTTTTAGTGGTTTTTATGTTACCCGAGATCAGCGGTCATGGAAAATACCACATCGTAGCTGCACGCTAAAATTCTTCCTTGGAAAACAAGGTTGGAAGGGATGATGCAAACAAAAAAAAAGGAGGCTATGACCTGAAGGACACATTCCAAGTGCCTGAGTATGACAACAAAGCTCTTAAGGATATTCTTAAGTGTACGAAAGCTGATTAGCTCTTAGCTTCCAACATTGTGACTTTTCAAAGATGCACACATGCACCTAGAAGAAGCCAAGTCAGAACCAAGGATCTTCGTGCTGTTGGCTTCTCTCATTCCATGAATGCTGCTCAGTAGTGGTTTCTAAACATTCTGATTATTTTGCCGCTGTTGCACCAAATACATTCTCCTTAAAAAAATACTACTTAATTTAACCATTTTCATTTAAAAGTTGAAATTCAGTGAGAGAGTGCTAATTATGAAATAAGCTACTGTATTAGCAGAGCATGGTGATACATGACTCAGAAAGCTTATTGGCCTATAGGAACTAACCAGCAGCCCTTGCTGCCACGATGTAGGGCTGGCTTTGCTTTGTAGTGACCTATATAGCTACTTCGGGTGTGGTTTTGCTTGGCTTTCATGGGAGCTGTGTCCAACCTTCCTCTGACATAGGCAGTTGCTGTGACAAGAGGGCCTTGAGGGGAATGGCGGGGAATAAATAACTTGGAGAATCAATTGTCTGGAAAAAGTCGTTGCAGCCAAAATGTATGCCTCCTTCCTAGTGGTTCTGAGAGGAAAATTAAATTTCACATGTGCGGTCCTGATCCTAGAGGTTATTCTGTTAGGGCTTTGTTTAAATGTGGGCTGGTGATGGTAGTGAGCGGTGCGTAGTTTACCTTGCCTGGGAGCAGCCAGCATGTGGAGAATCCAATGCTGAATAGTTTTGGAAGCACTTTAGTTTTAATGTCCTTGAGTCACTTTTTAAGCTGTTCAGTTGAGCTTTCTGTTTACTGCAAGAACTTCAACAGGTAGCTGGCTTTAACATTTCTTCTTAGGGATTTTTGAAAGAAATTGGCTTGCCCCACAGTTTATTTTGATTTCTGTTACAAAATAAGTGTCACTTCTTGTAGCATTTTATGGAGGTGTACATCAGATGTACAAAGTATGATTCCTTTTATGCAGCAAAACCATCCCTGCTCTGAAGTCTAAGCCTTTTATTTCTTTCTTGCCTCCCCTCAGCTTTTCTTCCTGTTCGGGTTATGCCTTTCTTTCCTATTGGGTTTTTAATCTTCCCTCCAATTCATATTACCCTCCGTTTGCTTAGTGAAGTTGCTTTTTCTTGCCAGTCTCAGGTAATGAGGACATGTTGCAAAATAAACACGTGTTTCATCTCCTAATAATGCTGCTTTCTATCCAAAGCACGGAGGATACTTTGTTGGTGTGGAAAGAGCTGCCTGGCTGCACCAAAGCCCGACGAAATCCCGCGTTTGGCCTCGGGGCTGGTGGGAGCCGGAGCGGAGGCCACTGGGCACTGCGGCCTAGTGGCGACTTCCCAGTGGTTCTTCACGACCCGTCAAAGAGGAACAGCCTCTCGTCATGTCAAACTGTGTGTTTGTGAAAACGGTATTCCCACGTGATTTAACAGTTGAGAAATACAGCCGTAGTAGTTCATCTTCTTGCTCTGTGCACAAAGTAGTTGCGAGTGGGCAGAGTTGATTCCCATCGCGCTTCTTGTGAGATGCGGATATCTGCTGTGGGACGTCCCTTGCCAAACACAGACATTTGGGGTATGGACAGGAGCTCCCATTGAGGGATTGTGACGTTTTTAAAGGAGTAGAAGAGGTTTGGAGACCAAGAACTATGTCACTGGTGGTAAAGCAGATCAGAACCTGGAGGGAGTCCAAGGAAGACTTTAATAAAGGCACTTTTGTCTTGGGTCTTAAAACAGGAAGCCTGTGGATTTATTTACAGGGTAAACAGGGTTTGTTAAATGGGCAGTCTCTAGGTGCAAAGGAACACCATACCAGTCATTTTTCGAGAGAGCTTTCAAGAGAAAACTAACTGAAACTGAACTGAAAGCTGGAATTTTAGAAGTGTAGAGGTCAGCAATAGGACAAAACAAAGAGAAGAAGTCTTCGTCACGGAAGGCATTAAGGTAGTGCTGTCCTGGGGGACATGTGAAACAAGCCCTTACATGAGAGTAATAGAGAAATTCAGTTAAAGTCTTTGGTATTAACAACTTGAGTGAGCTGGTAAGTGTGAAGTCTGAGTCCATGATAACTTATTATAAGAAAATATTCCTCACTTCAGGGAGGGTTAATCGATGTAGTTGCTGAGATCGAAATCCAAAGCTGAAATATTATTCAGTAAAATGTTTTGCAGGAGTGTGTGTCAGTCTGGATTGTAGAGAACAGCAGTTTAGTGTTTCTTCGAGTTGGAAATAAGATGACCAGAAAGGAGATACAACTGACTTTGTTTTTAATGCTCAATAGAAGGAGGATTGAAGAAAGGTAATGATGAGGCTAACAGATGTTCAAATATTGCTCTGATAAGGCAGAGATGAAATTGTCCGTAGGTGAGAGACAGGTAAATTTCAAGGATGAATCTTAATTAGTCATTTAGGATATAACAAACGTTTTCAAAATCTTACTTATTCCTGGGTAGGAGAGAAATCTGTCATCCCAGGTAGCTTGCTGCTTTTACTTCTGCATTTGAATGTGTGGTGTTTGTTCATGTGGGATCAGAAATACCTAAGCAACCTTAACTGTGACTATTAGCTCAAAATAAGATCTAAGAATATGATTTTTCTTTGTGTTGTCTCAACTGCCTGGCATACATCCAGGCAAATCATGTGGCTTATTGAGGATGTGCACTGGTTTGTGCTGGTATCGGACTGGAGTAGCTTCTTGTTGGACTTGGTGGTTTATTGCAGAGCAAAACGCAGGCAGGTCGTCATCTCTGGGTGTTGGTTTGAGAGGCACTTGGGCTGTGGTGCTGGTTCCTGGGCGGATCTTGCAGACTTCACAGGGTGCTGTGGTGACATCAGGGTGACTTCAACGAAGGGCTTGTGTCACTCACTGTAGCCACTGCTCATGCAAGTTCAGAGATTCCTTTAAACTCTGATGAGGGGATTCTCACTAAGAGTATAATTCTTGCCTCAAGTTATTTTAACCGTGAAGAATTAAACTGAGAGTTTATATTGAACAATTTAATATCTCTCTTGATTTAGGAAGGAATCATTCAGAAAGTGAGTTAAGTAGGGGATTCTGGACTGCCTCAGGAGGTAAGTCTGGGAGAGACCTGCTAAGTAATTCACTTTATTTATCAGTACCGTTACAAGGTGTCTGCTGTGCTTTGCATTCACTTGGCTCTTTGAATGGGGTACAGCCTTATTCGTCCTTAGTTATATCATCGTTCTTTCATTGATGGGGCAGTGGATAAGCAGGCTTCAGCTTCGCTGCCCATCTCTTTCTATCTTGATCTCTGAGAAGATACGTTGCCATTTTGCTGTGTTTTGATTTTTTTTTTTTCCCCCTCTCTGTACAGAAAGATGTGAAGGCAGTTACATGCTTCTCTAATTCCATTGTAACCTTATCAGAGGTGACTGAAAAAATTGCATCAGTTCCACCTGCTTCTCCTTTACTACAGTTCTGCAGTAATCCCCAGCCCATGCCGCCTTCCCTC
The DNA here is from genome assembly GCF_963082525.1 of Nesoenas mayeri. Lineage (NCBI taxonomy): Eukaryota > Metazoa > Chordata > Aves > Columbiformes > Columbidae > Nesoenas > Nesoenas mayeri. The sequence goes on along the minus strand of NC_137543.1, from coordinate 39,866,891 downwards.
ACAGAAGTGACTCTTGGTCAATGTACTTTGGTGTTTTAAACAGGATTTGAACTTTGTGGCAGCCATGCAGAAGGAGGGAGGTGTTTTTTCCTAGAAATGGCATTGCTGTTTGAAGCAGCAGCTTGTTAAAGGCAGCGCTGGAACAGAAACAGGCTTTCCAACTTAGGTCTGGTAGTTGTTGTAGGAGGTAGTCTTAGAAGTCAAGCGTGTTAGATGTTGCACTGGAACTGCAGAGGGAAAAAGAAAAAAAAAAAAAGGAAGGAGCGTGTTTTTCTGTGGCATTTCACTTATCACAGTTAGATTTTGAGAAATGCTATGGTTAAGGTGACTTGAGTTTGTGAATGGCTGGTTCTCAAGGACATAAACTGACAGCTCACACCCCTGCTCCCCCCTGCCCAAACCAATGATGACTTAATTTTGCAGTGTTAAAAAAGAAAACCTTGGCTCCAAAAAAGGGATGGCAGGTGAAAGGAATTGCTTCCATTGCTCTTCTCGTAAGAAATTTCCTTCACACAGTTATTTAAAACATTAATCTTCTTGATCTGTTTCTCTCCTTCCGCCACCGGTCCCCTTTCCCTGCCCCATCTCCCCAGTGAAAAGGAACCTGAACTCCTTTCCGCCTGCCTCGCCAGATGAAGGATGGGCAACCTCTGCCTCATCAGTGGGTCCCGTGCGATTCCCACACTGAGATTATTGTGTGACCAGCAGCACAACTGGGCTGCGCATTATGGGGATGTAAATTTTTTGCTGTGGGAGGAATTGGTCTGGTAGGGGCTCCTGGAGGCAAATGTTGCAGAGCCAGCTGGGGTGTACGCAGGCTGCAGGCTCCATCTCATCCTCTGGTGTGGCATCTGGGATCTGCTGCTGTTTTCCTTCATGGCTCTGTAGATATGACACTTTGAGACTTGAGGTGTGCTCTGTGGCCGTCCAGCATGAAGATTTTTGGTAGGCAGAGTCAAGAAGGCTGAAAAACCCTTGTCCAATTTGATGAGGTGTAACAATGGTGGTGTTTTGGGGCAGGGTGTTTTTTCTCATCAGTACATACTGAAATGAGTTGTTTCTGTTTTGAGATGCCACCAAGTAGGCAATGAACTTGGAATAGCAAGTTAAGAACTCCAGCAGCTGAGCTGTCCTGTTTGCTGCTGCCATCGATTCAGTTTGGCTGTGGGAGTGATATATTTGATATGCGTTCGCTTCTTGCTTCTCAAGTGAAACGGCACATCCTCAGTAGGCAGTCCATCACAGAACGAGGCAGATCGATCCTTGGAGAGAAATCACTGGGCAGAAAACCCGGGGGCCAGGCATCGAGAGCACTTTGTCACTCGCCTGTGGTACCGCGCCTTGCAACGCGCTGGCTCGGCTGCCTCCCTCCAGATGTTTTTCTCTTGGAGTCTGAAAACAGTCATGTCAGCCTTCGTGTAATTGGTGTATATGGGTACTGGTGGCAACGTCAGGAGAAAAGGCGAAGTTCTTGCTGTTTTCTCCTTATCAGAAATACTTGTAGCTTTTCTCCATCAGAACACTTACTGAGATGGGTGGTCATTTCCTCAGGGTGCTTTTTTTTTTCCCCTAAGTAGGGGGAAATCTGAAAAGCTTTCTTTACCCTTTTCTTCTAATTAAGTTGTTCTTATCTTGCTGTTACATTTGTAAGAACTTTTTTTCTGCTGGAGTACTTTAATTATGACAGTTTTTGTACAACAGTTTTTTTTAAGCTCTGAAGATAGCTGAAAGCTATTGAATGCCTTCTTGTGGTCCATCTAATAACTTATAACTCAGGGTATGGTCTGAGAAATGCAGTGAGGTAATTTAACTGGATATTGTTGTGAAAGGAGAAGTTTCCCCTCCGCCTTTGTCCCCCTGCACCCTTCCTCCCAGCCACATGGCAGCAGAGCTTGTCAGGTCCTTCTGTGAACCACTTCAGTTCACTAAAATGGCAGAAAAATAACTCAGTAAAATGGAGAGCATTTTGCTGTTGTAATGAATCAGCCATGCTCATAAAAGGATCTGATGAACACCAGAGCTGGTGCTAAGGGGCGGGTGTCTTGGAGAGCAGCAAGGCCTTTTCATCTTTTCATTTTGGTGGCAGTGAGCAAGTGGATTGGATCAGTTGCCTGGGAACCTTCATGGGAGAAACAGAAATAGTTGTTGTCTATGAAGCAAAGGACACCACAAGAAAAATGTGCTGGCCCGAGTTCAAATTGATATTAAAATTTGTTTATTCTAGTGATGGTATGGATTGCATGCTATAAACAGTTTGTTAGAATTAATAATCTGCTGCCCAGAAATCAGTTTTCTTGAGGTACTACAGAAGCCTTAAAGATTCACTAATGTATAAATGTCTTGTCTGAGATTTCAGATTCAAAGTATTTAATGTATATAATCTTTAGAACAATTTATTCACAAGAAAGTATATTGCTGGGGGGGGGTGTATGGTGTTTTGGTTGCTTTTTTTGCAAGCGTGAAGTTCTACATTAGGTACATCGACCTTCTGAGTCAATTTGTATGTCTCCAATTTTATGAAATTAATGTTTAATTCAGTGGATTCAGTTATTCAGAGTTTTATCTTAAGTATCTAGATTATCGGTGTTGGTTTGAGAAGGTATAAGAGCTCTTGGTCATAGTAGATGGTTAAAACTGTTACTTCCTGTCACAGTCTGAAGCTTTCTCACAGCAAAATGAGCACACTGTTAGTTGTTTAAAGTAGGTAAAAAATTATATTGAGAGTAAAATAACACGCTGCTTAGTTACTCTTGTAATACTACACTCTTGCTGTTCTCCAGAGAGAGGAACAGGCAGTTTACACCGTGTAGCTCAGCAGAGGTATTAAACACCTTGAAAGAAATCAGGGATCCTGACTGCAGCTCCTGCTCAGGCCACCTGCCCACTTGAGGTGACTCTTTCAGCATAGCAGGAACGTGGCATGTGGAGCTGCTGGCTTCCTGAGGAGCCCTGGCTGTTCTGTGAAGTCAGTTGTGCGACCTGCCTGCAGGATGACAGAAGGGAGCTTCTTAGCAGGTGGAAGAGTAGAATTTCATGCTTTCTTTCCTCTTTTTCTCAAGATTTGGGCAATTGTACATGCCTTAATGGAATGTAAATACTTGCCATAGTTATCAAAAAACCCCCGATGTGGTACATCATCTAGATTCCTCTCTGCAGGTTTAATCTAAAAAATTAATTTTCAGGACCTACTGGAGATGGCAGTGGAAGCTGGAGGGTGAGTTACTCAAGGCATTGAGGGTGTTGCAAGCTGCTTTTGGTGAAAACCGTGAGGAGTGGTGGCCCTAACTAGCGTTGTGTGTGTTCAGAGTGAATATTGTAGTTACTAAAAGCAGCTTGTTTACATTAGGAACTGTATGTGCTAGCTCTAATGGGCTTTAGGAAGCGCAAAGCACAGCTGTAAAACATCTGTCTCTGGGACCAGATCTTGTCTGTCTGATGAATTTTTGCCCTGCATTTCATGTTCAGATTTAAAAAAGAAAGAAAACTTTTTTTTTTTAAAAAAAAAAAAGCTCTTAGCCTTCCTGCTTGAAGACTGGTTTGCACTTGAAAGGCTATCATGCTGTTGTCTTGAAGGCAGAACTTAAAATAGTGACTCAGTATTAACTCCACTTCCTCTTTAATCCGATCATCTTGCTTGCTATATGACCTTATAACACCTTAATTTAAAGGCTTCTTATTCCAGTGGATTAAATTTGGAGGTGTCTGGAGTGGTGGGCATTGCTACAGGAAGAGCTTAAGAGGAATTGAGAATCAGTGTTGCCTCTAAAAAAAAGTGTGTGTGGGAAGTTAGGAGCAGCGGGGGTGTGTTCCCACTTGCTGATGCTGACTTGGTGATGTATGGTCTGTGCAAAAGCGCAAGGCTCGCTGAAAGGTCAGGAGGAGTTTTGAGCACTTAGTTCTGCTATACATACGTATATACATAAGGAAAAGTACATTCGCATCCAGTCCATGAATTTGGTGCTGTCTCAGTTATGCATGGAAGTGATAGAAGGCAAAAATATCTGGTTAGTGCATGCACCTCTCAGTGTTTGGATGATGTTTCTTCTTCTCAAGGCTGGTGGCCTGAGCAGATGGTCAGAAGCCAGGAACCTGAGCACTACTCCAGACTGGTAAACCAGGTTCATAATGATGTGTTTTGAGGTCTGTCATATTGGGGTTTGTAATAGTTGCTGTTTACCTAGCAGCTCTCATCAGATGGTCTTGGTTCTTTACCAAGTGTTAATTTTGCCTTACTACTGCTCTCATGAAGTAGATAAATACTATCCTTAAAAGCAGAGTTGGTCTGACATTTAACACTTAAATCTGTTTTAAGTGTTAAGAGTCTGTGTCTGACTAGTTTGGTATTTTTCAGAATTTACATCTTTTTCATTTAAATATTTTTCTCAGGAGTCAATTCTAAACAATTATATTTTGTGTATCAAGTTTAGGGACTGTAAGCTTTCCCCTTTTCCTACACCGTTTCCTGAATAAGCTCTGCTGAATAGTCTGTGATTCTCATACACAGAGTTTAGTTTTAGGAGTGGAAAGAGTTTAGATAATATACTTTCTGTTCTATGCTGTGTTATTAGCCATTTTGACTTACGTTTTCTGTGAGGTTCTTCCATCTCAAGTCAAGTATTTAACTTGGCTAAACTCAACTACAACCAACCAATCTCTTTGAAGAACTGTGTGGTTCCAGGCAAGGGTAGGGAATTTGTCAGGTGCGGTATGGGGGTTACGGTGAGTTTTGCTGTACCTGTGAGAACTTCGATCATTAAGAGTCCTTGAAAATAAACCATTGGCTTGTGCTGTCTTGCATCTGAGGGAGGTTTAGCAGAAGACCTCTCCTGTACTGGGCACAGGCTGCTGCCTTCAGGCTTGGGCTGTGCTCTGCATGGAACGGCAGCAGCACCTTTCTTGTGTTGGAGGAAGCAGCAAGGGCTGGAAGATGCCGAGAGGTGGAATTCTTCCAGCATTCGCAACCATCAGCGCCGTGTCTTCTGTATTTGTCAAGGAGAAAAAAAACTGTATCCCTAGTTTAGGAGATGACCATGATCCCCACTTCACAAGTAACACAGAGGGTTTGTTTTCAGCAGCTAAGACATTGCACGGTGACTTGTGGATTGGAGAAGGATTGAATTCGGTCTTCCAGTAATTCCTTTAAGTGCTTAACCTAAATATGTTGTAGTTATTTTAAGTACCTTTTTATAACAGCAGCAGAACTTCAGGCCAGTGCTTCGAGTTGATATTATCTCTTACAACTGCTGTTTAAATCAGAAAAACTATTATTATTTTAATTTTTTCACCACTTAGTGTTGTTTTTCATTCTTTCTCCTTCAAATGCGAAAAAATGTTTTTAATACAAGTTCACTATTCTGAAAATTTCCACATATAACACAACTTTCAGTTACTCCCCCACTGAATTTAAGGACCACTGTAGGTACTGAGTATCATAATGCTTGTGCTGCAGTATGTAGTATTTTCAGCATTTTTGTTACTACCCTTATTTACTTTCTTTTTTTTACTTCTTCCTCAGGAGTTAAAACTAGATCATAAACTCCTTGAATTTTTTTGTTGTTTCACTAGGGTAATCTTTTATACAGGAATGGTAGAACTTCAGAAGAGTCTGATAATGATTATTTTGGGCATCTTTGTCTCATTGATGCTGTGGTCCTCTCAAATGTTGTAATCTCTACTGATAACATTGACTGAAATACAGTTCCTTCATGAAAGGAAGGTGAAATGATATACTGGAAATTGTGTATTATTGAAGTAATGTATTTGTCAAGAGCTATTAAAACCATGTTACGAATACAGTCTTGCTTTTTTAGTGCCAGAGAGTAGCTTTGCTAGTTGACACCAAGGGTCTGTTTCATCCAAAATCCTGTTTCACAGTGGCTGCAGTGGAGGCTATCCAGAAATAGAGCAAGCCCCTTTCGCCTCCGCAACTTTGTGGCTCAGAATCACCTCGGAAAAAGTGATAGGTAACACTTAATGAATTTTTCTTGCATGAATTAATCTCGTCGTCTTGGTCTGTGTAAACTCTTGGCTTCCATTGGGACCGTGGCAATGAGTTCTGCAGCTTAAGTACACAGTGTATGAAGAACTGCTTCCTTTTATTTGTTTTATTTTGAACCTACCACCTGCTAGTTTGTTTGATGTTCTCGAGTTTCCTTGTTAAAAGAAGAAGGGAACAATGGTTCCCTACTTACCTGCTCTGTGCCACTCCTGACTTCGCAGACTCTCTTATTCTCTCCCTGGTTGTCCCTTCTTGAGGCTGGAGATTCTGAAGGGTGTTTGAATGCCCGTCACCCTGCTTTGGTCCTTTGGTAATTTAACTCTTGAAGTGGAGGTGGGCAGAGCGAACACTGGCACTGTGGCAAGATATGGGCACCACACAGACTGGTACATCTCATCTCTGTTACCATTCTGTGGTTGGTTGGTTGGTTTGTTTTTTTTTTCCTTCAGTATACTTGGCTTTCACTCTACTCTTTTGACAAATCTACTTTTCCTAGGTCTATTTGTTCTAGCTTCCAGATGTTTTTTGAGAATGAGGTAATCAGCCCAGAGCTCAGTAAAATATATGTAAAACAGTTGGATTGTATTTTCTCAGGTGCGTTGCATTCTGTTTCCCTGTGCTGAATCTCATCTGCATTTTATTACACCTCTGCCAGGTACGATGAAGGTCTGCTGCTTCCTGCATAGTTGATTTTCAGTTTTAGCGAAATGAATTGTTAATATTACTGGCAAACTCACTTCAAGGCTCACCACCTGTTTGTTGATCTTTTATGTCCACACTAAACAACACAGGTCTTGTCATAGGAAAGAGCCAAATGGTGTTTCCTAATGTTTTTAATCCTGTTTTTAACTGGTTACTTACCCATGTGAAGAGCTTCCCTCTTGCGCTGTTTTAGCTTAGTTTCTTTAGGAACCATTAGTGGAGGACCTTGGTTCAGTAGCTGGCATGTGTTCTGGTCATCCAAGTTATCTCAGACTTTGACCACTTATCAATTGCTTCAAAGAATTCTCATGTACTAGTAAGACAGAACTTTTCTATGGGAAACATCATTGTCACTTCTGTAGTCTGTACTTTGCTACATGCCCATGAACACTGTTTCTTGTGTCTTCTACCTGTTTGCCCTGCTGAGACATTGGACTTGCTGGTCTGTAGTTCTTGGTAGTCTAAAGGTGTGACCGTCTTTCAAAACTGGTGCACCATTGACACGAAAGCACCAAGATATTATGTGGTATAGTGGACAGAGAGCCTGTTTTATCCTTCAGCTTATCAGACCTCTTTGGGCGAATACCATCTTACTACTGTTTGCTTTGGTTTGACCAGAACTACCTCTGAGGCTTTATGCAGCAGAAAGAGATGAAAACCTTCCTCAGCCTCTCCAATGACAGTAGATCCCAAAAACTTAATTTTTTGTTTATTTTCTTGGAGTATTTATTTCATATCTTGGTTAAATGTTAGCCTGATTGATTTTTCAAGCAGGCTTCATGTACCTGACGTTAGTGAAAGGACTTCTTATTACTTTGCACTCTTATGAACGTAGTTTTTGTTTGCAATTCTACTTGCAAGGTTTTTTTTCACCCCTCTTGATGAAAAATACTCTTCCCGATAGCCTCCCAAGCTTGCCATTTAACTGTGACCATTTTTTTTGTCTTGGGTCTCTGCATTTTCAGTATTGTATTCTTTGTCTGTTGTCTACAGATGTTTTGTCTGACATTCTCATTTCGCTTCTCTTACCAAACTTCCTAATTTCCATGCATTTTTTGTCTTTGAAAGTAATAACTCCAATAATGTTTTTTGTTACTGATGTTTTTTTAGAAATGCAAAGCTTAAATATATTTAATGGATTTCATTAGTAGTAGCTGTGAGTCATGGTATAGTCAAGTCAAATATGACATGGACAAATCTGAATGTAATATGATTTCTTGGATGTTGAAATAGTCCATAATCTAGTTAAAATGCAGCATTTTAGCCCTGTGTGCTTCACCATAACGTCAGAGGAGTTGTTTGATATATACAGTTTATATGCTTTTATAGCCTGTTTTCTTCTTGCTGGTAAACCAGTCACCTTACCAAGCTGTACAAGTGGCATGGAAAATCATTTTGAATGCCAGTGTTATTTAAGAGTGAGACAAAGTTTGGGACTGTGTCCTGTAGTTATAATTCCCCATCAATCGTAAATTGATGCATTTGTTCAAATATACGGTGTAAAACAGTATCACAATCAAGCTGTAGTTATCATGGGAACCATAAATTTTTCTTTTTCTTGGCTTCCTATGTGAAAAACCGTTCTGTAGTATATTATTTAATTGTTTAGTACTGAGGTCTCTCTGTTTTATCATAGTGTGTGACAAGCTACAGTACCACTCTGTATAAAAACCTTTGGTGCTTGAAGCAGTGGTGGAACAGTGAGAGTTCATTCATGCGTCCATGTATAGATACGCGAGTACCATATTTAGAGAAACATTTGCACAAATAATAACCACTTCGTACTGGGGAGTTTTGAGAATTATGTTGCTTTGCTTACCTGAGAAGTACTTGGAAAGCAGTAAGACTGTAAATCTAAAGTCACAGGCATCAATGGTTACTTCTGTGTTTCATTTGATAATTTCTGTTAGAGGCTATCCTGAAAGTTACTTGGACTTTCAAAGCAGTGTGTAATACGCACTCGTGCAGTATTTCATCATAAGCAATGGAATGTTGGGGGTTTGACACTTCAGTAATGGAAAAAATTTTGCTGTATGAAGATAGTGAAATATTTGAGACTTCATAGGCATAAAAGTAGATGAACTGATTTAATAAAGAAGGAACAGTTGCATTTTCAAAATGGATGCTCCAAAGGTGGCAAATATGAGTTCATAACACTTAGAAATAAACAGAATTTTAAGATATCTCTTTATTTTTTTTCCTACTAAGAGTGCAGGTGTCATGAAAGACTTGTGCCCATTCCAGTTGTTGAGAAGTCACGTTTGTGCTTTGATAAGTTAATTTTTAAACATTTTCATGAAACCTACTTGTAGCTTGTAGATAGCATGCCATATATACAAGATAAGCTCATCAGTTACTTCGTTTCCTTCTTAGAATAAGTTTCATCGCACTAATTCATTGAGGGTAACATGGAAAGAAACTGTATAGAAATAGAGGTTTTTGGCTGAAGAAAGAACTGAAACAGATTTTAGGATGGGATTGTTTCTTAGTTCAAGTAATACTTGCAAAGCACCCAGCAGGACGGTTTTCTGTCTGCAAAGTAAGGCTTGGTAAGGAAATTTGAAATTACAAGGGTTGAAAGTAATCCTGCCTGGGCACAGTCAATAGCAGCGTGTTGCGAGATGGTAAATTCTCGTAGGTGGTGTTTAATGAGGGGTGCTTTTGCCATTTTTATTTTGTGTCTCTTCCTGAACTAATGCATTTTGAACTTCTTCTCCCAAGTAACTTTCATGCAGAATAGAACGGAAATCTGGAATTTGTTTAAAAGCTGCGTGGTGGTTGTGAATTAGTACAACATATCTCTGCTATTGGAAGATCAGAAGCTATCAGTCATTTATTGCCCAGATTTAAATGGAATAGGGGCTTTTATAGGCTGATTTATTAGAATACGTTGCTTATAGGCTTGTTTAAAAGTGTCACTAGCAAATCTGATATGAAAAAAACGGCATGAAGACAGTTGGAGAAGATTTCATCATGGTCTATGAATAGCTGATAAACACAACGCGGTGCTGTGATGATGCTGTTTCCTCCCTTCACCTCCTTGTCCCCCATCCCCCCACGCACATGGGATTTTGAAAGTGGCATTTTTAGGAGGAAGCAGGTCTTAATCTAGTAGTGTGAACAAAGCTATGGATTATAGGTATCTGCTCCTGTTTCTGTGATCCTTGTCAAGGGTATATATCACTTTTTGCTTCCCCACCCCACAGAAATAAGTAAATACATTTTGGGGCTGGCAACAGGCTTTTTTGAAGGCTGTACATTCTTAACACAGACCTCTGAGTAGCTGGGTCCTGCACCACGAATGACAATTACTCATTAAATTGTAACTTTGAATCACTGAAAGCTGAGACAACTGTATATTAGGTGTCACTGTTTTAAACTATGTTAGAAGCTCAGTGTTTTAAGGCTGAATTATGCAAAAAGATACTAAAAGGCAGGGCAGCCTTTCTGCAGGCCAGATAAGTCAAGTTTGGTGTTGATGTTTTAATGATCTTGTTAATATGATCTTATTTTTAATCAAAAAAGCATATGTATTGATGAGTGGTATGAAATTAAATCATGCACTTTGGGTTCCATATCCCTGTTTTTGAAGATTTATGGAGCAGTTAGTTATAAGCAGAATAGAGTCCCAGTGTAGGGTTTGTTGTAGCATAAAATCAGAATTGACTCTCTGACAGTAAGTTGTCTGTTTTCCTTGCTTTTTCGAAGGCTTGGATACATATTTGTTCCTTCTGGTCTACCCTGAAGTTTGACAGGGCAGTAGGGCTCACCCTGATTTAACTACAACAGCAAGCTCGTGGAAGTTTTATGTGGGAAGTACTCTAAAATGTTCATAAAGATTGTTCTGCTGCTTCTTTCCCCCTCCATATGATTATTTATCTGAATCAGACACACTTATGTGATTGGAACATGAGTTGATTTACATATGCCCATTACTCAATCTCATTTTCTTGTTAATGAGGTAGATAAGAGTAAGTGGAAGGAAATAAATTGTTTCTGGTTTTGCATGGTTAGGAATGATGCTCTTTCCTCTCATCTTCCCTTTTTACCATTTAGTCTACAAAAGAAAGAGGCAAACTACCTGTTATGTGTTTTTAGCTGGAGGAGTGGAAGAATAATCCAGGCATTTAGTATATTAAATATAAAAGGAAGATGCTTATGTGAATATTCAGGTAGATACTACTGTATTACCAAGGTGGTGTAAATTTGGATTAACTTGTGAAAATCATGCAACTGCAAGGAAGAAAACAAACAACAACAAACTAGTGTGGCCAATTCTTGCTTTTTTGAGAAGTCAAGCAATTTGGGGTCTTAAGGTTGAGGGTTCGGATAGTTTCAGAATATGGGGATGCAGTTTAAAACAGGAGTCCTAGTCACCTAGTTTGGAAGGAAAATACAACTTTTATGTTTAAACAGGTGCATATTTAAAATGAGTCACACTGTTGACAACATTACAAACGCTGTACTTTTATAGATTGAAGTCCCATACGTTGTCTCTGGCCTTGAACAAAAATTGAGAGATCTGAATTCTGTTAGTATATTCTGTCTTCTGATGTTATCTAGCTATTCTTCTGGTCATGGGCCATCTTTTACCCTATGTGATTATAAAACTGTTGTGCATTAACTGATGGAATCCATGACATGTAAATGATGGTCCATGACCAGAAGAATAGCTAGATAAAATGACAAGACAGAATATGACAAAACAGAATGGTTTCCTTATATCTTGTAATTTCTCTTCAAAATATTTGTGAAATTAGTAACTTGGATCTACTGTGTAATTAACAGTGTCCATAAAAGTGATATGTGAAGGACAGATCATTGGGGTTTTTTTGAGCTGAACAAAATTCTGTCATATCTGTTTTGTATCTTAGTTCCAGTCAAGGTTTCTGTAATATGAAGTGTCATTAACTGTAATGAATCTGATTTCATACTGAGGCTTCTGTTTTAAGATAGAGGTATTTTCAACAGTGGAAGATTAAAAATGATATCTTGAAATATGTTCCTGTTATCTTGAGCTATGTCTTGAGCCAGCAGCTAAGTCAAGTTCTGGTTTTGAAACCTGATAGATCCCAGCCTCTGGTATTTCTTCAAATAAAACTGTCTTTTGCTCAGGGATTGAACATTTGGAGTCAGTCACAGATGTGAGCTTTGTGAAGTTGCAAAAATGAGGCTTGGGTTATAGAGCCAGAAATCACTCCTTTAGAAGTTTAATTTGCTCGTTCAAGAGATTTGACATAGTCAAGGGTAGAAACCCGTTCTCCAGAATGGTGTTAGTTTTCCCTATATGCATGTATATATTTCATTTTTTGTTGGCTGATGGCAGCAAAGTGATTATGTGGGGTAAAGTAGAAAAATTATGAAAGAAAAATTGTCCTCTTGCACTTGTTTTTGTATATTAATTATTGTTCATTTATGACCCTGAAAGTTCATGTTTCCTACTAGAGAACTAATTCACTTGAGTGAATAAAATTTCTCTCTGCTCTATAAAAATAGCTTTAGTATCGGATGTTTGTCAGTCTGTACATTTTCATCTTACACTATTGGTTGAGTATGATTCAATTGATCACTGCAAAACTCACTTGATAGGCTGAGTGGATCCACCGTATGTAACTTTACCTAAGTGATGATCTATATAGTGATGCCAAATGAAAAAGCTACTAATAATTTATTTTCTTTCATTGGGAGCATTTAAATTCCATGATATCACAGTTGGTATCCCTTTAAAAACACTTCTAAATTGTTGGAGAAGCATCCTGTGTGATAGCTCTTGTATGCAGTGAGTTCTTAGATGTTTCTGAAAGATTTATAGTGAAGTCCAAAGCATTTCAAGGCCAAGTATAGCAGTCTTGTCAGATACAGCTTTACAGCCTAGTGACTTATAATGAGAGTAGAATGTAATTAGAAATTGTCCATGTCTTTACTGAGTACTGATGAAAACTATGGCTCAAAGGTTAATTCAAATAATAATTAATATTGGTTTCTGTCAGAACAGGGTGGTAATGAAATCTTTGTCGTATGATGACTGATTTTAAGAGGTGGGTGCATAAGAAATTGAGGCTATAGTTTACCTTTTCTGATTATATTCAGTTATCTTACAGTCAGCATGATAGCTTGATAAGGCATAATTTGAGGGCAATTTAAATGTATTCACAAATATTGCAACCTACAGTGAAAATCATCTAATACGTTGCATCTGTTTAAGGAGATTCATTTCTAGATGGCTGAAGTAGGTGGGTTTATGACAAATTATCCTTAAAGACTGTGTAAGTTTTGTTTTTTTTTTTAATAACTGAGCAATACCATGTGTTTGTGGAAAGTATTCTTAATAAGATTTGTTAGTATGATAAATGTGGGATGTTACATTGATGTTTGTTTAAATTGGACTAGTTTCAACGAAAGCGATAGACCAGGTTTTGCTGGCAACCAAAACAAATTCTGTTCAGTTTCTGTTCCTGAGCTGAAATTTTCTGCTGGGAAAAATAAATGCTCTTTTGCTTAAGCCAAAACCATAATTTTTCAGTTGCAAGTAGTCAGTGAGCTACTAGACCTGTTATTTTGAGAGGGTTTTCATTAATACTTTGCTATCTTCCGTGTTTTGTTGGAGTTTTTTTTTCCTTTTCTGTGCCTGCTCTGGTCCTGTTCTTAAAATCAGCCTATTGAAAAGCTTCTCCAGAAGGTTGTAGCTATAGCTCGGTTTTGTGGGTCCACATAGTTCTGCATAACATGCCTTTCTCAAACCTCTCCTTTCTACTCAGTCTCTTGTTTTAAATGTTAGTGGACTGCCACCCACGATTTTAAACTTGCTGTAATTTTAAGGCTGCTTCCTCTGTTGCCAAAAGGGAAACTTAAATGCCTCTAAATTAGATCTGACAAAAATCAGGTCTTTTCATTCTTACGCTTGTGAAAGTGATCACGAGACTGATTTTTCACTCATTTGGATAATGCTTTCCATACAAACTCCTTCAATTCTTGGGAAGCAAAGAGAGTTTGCAGTCAAGACTGAACGTCTCAGGAGCAGGGGCACCCAACAGGAAAATTTGGGGAGGGGATTTGAGATAGACAGTATGTGTGCGCATTTGAGGGGTGGTTTAAAACTGTTGATGGGAGATGTGAAGCATTGTGTTGATTTCTCGGAGCTATTCCTGCTGTTCTTGCTTCTTCATACGTTTTTCTCAGTAGCCTGGATGAGAGTCTGTGCTACCTTGAAATTTCCACTAGGTGAGATGGAGGGGAAAAAAGCCCCTCCCAAATTTTAACAGGAGCATTGGGAAAAGCTCACTGTTTAAGTTACGATGCCGAAAGCTTTCTCTGTATTTATTATAAGCAAAGAAATACTGCTTTGGGAACTGAGCTGTGCCTAAAAATCTTACAGAGATGTCTGTGAAGCTACAGGGTTGAAAATTCCAGGGAACAAACTTGTTCAAGAAGTAGAGATGTTTTATCTAAAATTGTAATCTGCATACAAAATGTCAAAAATAATGAAAGAAAACCTAAAGGACAGCTGAAATAATTTTCTTAGTGAATTAAAGTTGCATGTTTGTGCTTATTGATTTAGTTCTTTAGGAGAATCTGTTGCCTGTAAAGTTGGTCCAAGTTCTATAATGTCTGCTGTAAAGATAGTGGGGGGAAATAAAAAGTCATACAAATCTGAAATACTGTGAGATTTACTGAAATGTAAACTCCTGATACAAAAATGTTCCGTTTGTAGCAAGATCTAAATGCGCCAAAATTTGTGCTAATACTCAAAGTTGTCAGAGCACAAATGTGAATAGATATAAATTTAAAGGGAGGTGCTTTGTTGAACATCCTAAAAATGTTTCTTGTTTCTGTTTGTTCCTCCAAACGGGAAGCTAAACCACATATTGGGTTGTTCTCTCAGTCCCTTCCCATGACAGGTCTGCATATTGATACGGAGGTAGCAATTAAGGCGACTACTATTTAACTAGGGACAGATGCATGGGTGCAAATATGCCATCTCCAAATAGCAGTGAGGCTACATGGTGGAGAAGGGGGAAGGGAAAGGGAGGATGGTCATTTCAGTTCATCTTTATTAATGGTTTAAGTGGCAAAGTTGCTCTGGTTAGATCTGCGCTAAATGTGGCGTAGACTGTGCCATAGTTCCTTTCTCCAACCACTTGAAATTCTTTGGGAAGGGGATCTTCCAGAGGATGGTATCTGTGCTGCGGAATAAACAGTTGCCGTGTGAAACTGATGTGAGCCTTAGTTTTACTCTGCCTCCACTAAAATACACTTTTACGGTAGTTTGTGCAGGATCAGCACAGAGGAGTACAAAGAGGGAGCTTTTCAGTACAAAGGCTGCCTGTTTGGCCTGCCCAAACCACCGTGAATGTGTTTAAAGGGGACTTTTATTACCATGGAAACTCTCAGACAGGAAGGAATTTGTCCTGCCATATCTAGAAAATAGTCTGTAATGGTCAGCTCTTGGAACAAAAGTGTTGCAAATAGTGGGATATATTTAAAAATTCCGGTGGTGAATATGTTTTCACAAAAAAGAATATGTAAAACCAAATCTTCTCCTAATGGACTTTTAGTATGGGGATTTAGGGGAGACTGAGAAAAGCACAATGTGAGCGGGGAAAGTGTTACGAGAAACCTAAGAAAGTTTTACCTCTCTGTGTCCAGAAGGCTTCCTAGGTGTTGAATGGACGTAGATGAAATATTTTCCCTTTAAGTACTGTGTTTATCAGTCACAGCTGTTTATGGAAGGACTGTGCATGTGCTTGGCTTGAACTGCTGGAGGCAGTCCTCTGAGCACGGTGGATTAATTGCTTTTGGAATGTCTTAAATAAAACCTGTTATTTGACTCTCTAGACAAATATCCTTAGTATTCACAAATGGGCTTTATTTTCCTCAATCACACTGAGATATGACATTTCTTGTCTAAGAGAAATTCTAATGCCAGATCCCAGAATATTTGAGCATCCTTCACTGGGCTTGTACATTGGTATGAAATGACTCCAAGTCAGCAATCTTCCCTTCCAGCCAGCAGGAGTAGCTAGCAGTAACAGCAGGATTTTCCACGCTTTGCGTAGTGATCAGTGTTGATTCGATTGCTTGTTTGATCAGTCAGATGCAAAATATTTTTCCATGTATTCCATCAAATTTGAATTCCTTTATTTTTCCTCTGGAAGTCATTCCAGCAGACACTGGTTTCTCATGTTCCTTCTATACAGCAAAGGCCTGGTTTGCTTTAATGCTGTGCTTTTCAGGCTGAGTTGTTGAACCACCTGGCCGTGGCCTGAAGGCACTTTGAATGAGCGGTACAGTAATGAGCTGATCCAGTGGGTCGTGCTGCTCGAAATCAGCTGTACTCCTCCTGCTTCTTCCTTGTGCTGTCACTGCCGTGCAACTGCCCCTGTGGTGACAATCTTCTGATGGCAACTAATAGTTAGATCAGCTTATATCTCTTGTGTCAGACTGCACCCAAACATTTTCATGAGATGTATGGGGTAAGCAGTAGAATGAAAGCTTTTTTTCTGTGGTTAGGAATGGGAATAACTAAGGAGGAAAAATTGTCATGAAAACTTTCGACTGCTCTGTCAATTTTGCAGTTGTTCACAGCTGCTGAAAATCAGTGTTCAAAGTCTAATTCTACATAGCAGGCCAGGTAAAGAACAGTTATATACATATTACGGAGAATTTGTGTGCCATTTACAAGCATTCAGTGACCTTGTTTGCTTTACCTGGGTTAACGCTGTAATCTGCTGCTCTCATATGAGGACTTCTGTCTTACATGTTGATCAGTTTAGTGTCTTGTCTCCTGACTTGGGGAGCCAAAAGGATTGCAGGAGGTAGTTCCAACCAGGGTTAAAAGAAACAAACAAAAAAAAACCCCACCCTGCTCTTGCTTATAAAACTATACCTGCTTAATGGCTCTTCCCTCACAGGGCTTGGTCCTGTTCCCTTGTGTGGGGACTGGGGCTGGGTTGCAGTCCAGATTGTCCCGGGGGGTGGGCATTGTAGTCATGGACAGTCACTCGTCTTTCCAAAGTATAGAAACCTCTGTTGGATGTATTTCCCTAATAGTCAAGTAAACTGAGAAGGGAAATACTGGTGACATCATGTATGACTTAATATGGTTATTAACTGTGCAGGTGTTGTAAAGCTGTGAATCTAAACTAAAGTGGAATAATGGTACCATATGTCAGATTTTTTTTCTTCAATTTTTATTCTTCCTCATTTGCCATGTTTGTTTTTTCCTCTTTAAAAATGTATTCCTGTCCTGCTTGGTTCTGTTAATGACTCTTATTTTTAAAAAGAAGGGGAGGAAAAATCATTCCTCAAACCTTGGTTGATTTGCTCTTAATTCACCTACTTTTTCCTTACCTGTTTCTCTAGTATGTGTAGCTTTTGTCTCCTTCCTCGCCATTCCAGTTCCACGCTTTCTCCAGCCGGCAGTTCTTCACCTGCTGTGCTTTTGACAAAGAAGGCAAATGCCCAGCTTGCTCTTCTCTGCTGCCTCCCGCTCCCTTGCGGATCTCGCACCCACTGTTGGCGGATCCATGTTGCGCGCCTCGGTGTTGCTCTCCTGATGGCAAGTCTGGGAAGTACTAAATCATCTGGCCATGTACCGCTTCCTTCAGCTTTCTCCCCAGCAGGCCCGTGGGCTGAGTTTGCAGTACGGTGCGATGGCTGCATGCAGCTCGAATGCTCCGGAGCGGGGATGGGCTTTCTGCCCCCACCCTCTCGCCCCGCACCCCCACAGACATTTCCCTGCTCTCCAGCTGCTCTGGTTTCCATCTGTTACGGGGCCTTCTGGTGCGACTGTTTCCTCATCTGCTGAGCTGAGGAAAATGTTGAAGGACCAGACACTGCATTGACCCAGGGAATTAAGGGGTTGTGGTTTTGGAGAAAATGGCTTGCATGCTTATTTTCCTTTCCTCTTCTCTCAGAAACTTGGCATGCAAGACATGCACATCTAATATCTTGAAAAACTTTGTTAGGTGCATCTTCATTTCTTTGTAGCAAACGTGTTTACTCATCTTAGCCGTATATGTGATATTGTGGGCATATCATATGCGGCAGCTGCCCCCTGTGCTGTGCTTTGGTCTGTGATGGGCTCAGAAGCGTCCAGCGATGCTAAATGTTAACTTGGAGCAGACAGCGGGAGAAATAGCTGAAGCTGTATTTGTGAAGACAAAAATATGCACCTAGTAAGAAGCAGGAGGGAGCCAAGGGAGGCATTAAAAAACCTTGGAGGGGCCATCGCTCCCTTGGCCCAGGAGCTGGGGAACTTTACCCTGCGAGGTGCCTTCTCTTTTGGCAGGCAGATGCCTGCTGCCCATCTTCAGACTGCTATTTTAGGCTGCTCTTGTCTTTAGCACTTCTTCCATCCTGCAGTCGCTTAGATTATCCCTTTTACAGATTGCTGGGCTGTTGCTCTCTCTTGAGTGATACCGGTAAGTTACCAACGGCAGCAGAGATGGTGGCAATGCAAGTGTGCAACTGAGAAGTATTGCTGTAAAGCAAAACAAGTGAACAACAAAATGCCCATTTTACATAAGTGAAGAACTGTAACCACTGCTGGCTTGACCATACACAGAAGCCTGGCAAAAGTTCATTCATTATCTCTGCCGAAGTACGTGAAATTGTCAGAACGCCATCCCTTCCTAGTCAAGTTGTCCCAGTCAGTCATTAGCTTTCCTTTTTCTGACTATTGCGTCCTATTCCTTTTGGAAATACTAATTCTTGGCTTTTAAAATCTGTTTAAACACTGTCAAATTGTTTTGGATTGCAAAATTATATGTGTAAATGAGAAACCTACCTGTAGCACCCACTTTTGTAATTGAACTAAGCTTTTATTTCCAGAACCTGACTGCTACTCAGTGTGTGGGAAAAGCATGCTCTGACAGCTTGGGCTGGTTTTTGAGGACTTCTGTGATCTCGCTGAAAGGTTTTAATATTAATTCATCACTAGTGTTCTGGTTGTGTTTTGATGATAGTCACTTAGGAGATGGGTGTTAGGCAACCAGTTGAAAATTATTGTAAAGTGATTTTATTTTTTTTTTTTTTTTGGAGTGGTTCATACATTCAACTTGAAATCCCAGAGCACATTAAAAGTGCTAATGCTCATTCTCCTGAAAGCAAGGTTTCAACGTATTTTTCAAATTAGCCTCCCTCTGCCCCCAGATCCCGGCTAATATGGTATATGTAACTTAACCACTGATTTCTAACTGGGGATCATGTGTTTATTAGCTTGATGTTGGCAGAAATTGATAACGGAGAAATAAAATATTACAGAGTTGCTGATAGGCACAGTTGTTTGCCTTTTGGGAGGATAGATGTATTGCATTATCAGAGATGTAATATAGTTCTGGATGGTTTTTTGTGCATATGTGTGACTGCCAGTGCAGCTGCCACATGTCATTCTGTGCACCGCGAGAAGAGAAGCTCCATGCCCATGAGATGTGTTGCCTTCACGGAAAACATGGAGCGAATGAAACAGTGTCTGAGAAGGAGAGGTCTCCGTGAAACAGGAATATTTTTATTGATGGATAACAGTTGTGTGACCCGGCATCTGTGCTCAGTCATGAGCAACTCTGCCATGTTGTAAATAGTTTAGCAGTTGAGCTGAGCAATGAGAACGGGTATGGAGATGTCAGGTAAGGGGCTCTGCAGTGTTTTGGAAGGAACTTTTGCCATCACATCTTCTGCATGTGGAGAATTACTGGGGGAAGGTACAAAATCAGGATCAAGGGGAAGCAATTTCTGAAGTTCAGGGACAAAAACCAGTGGAGTGTCTACAGATGGTTTAAGGAGTGAGGTTATTTGGTATGCTAGTCTGTCTCGCTACAGGACTCTCAAATTATGTAGCTACTGTATGGTGAAGCAGAAACAGGAAATTCATTTAAACGACTGAATTAGTGGTTATCTGGGCTTGAATTCAGTCAAAGCTGCAGATGCCTATGTTAAAAAGAAGTTGGGGCAACTGGCTGGACAGTCTCCTGGCTCCAGTGAAATGTGAAGTTTGTGATAAACACTGAAATCTTCAGTCTAGTTCTCAAAACTGTAAAAATATTTCAGAGTGTGTTCTTCAGCCTTGTTTCATTTGTATCAGTTCTCATAAAAGGTGTTATGTCTTTTGTGAAGTAACGGATGCTGCTTTTCTAACAAAGTATGAATGATTGGACTATATTGCCATCATAGGTTTGAAATAGAGGCACTACATAGATTTCTATCTTGTAGATGTTCCTTGCATCGCTGCTTTGTTGATGTATACTTCCTCCTTGCTTCTCAAATGAAACTGTCTTTAAACTTGTTTCCATTGGCTTCAGCTCTAGAAAAAAAAAAGGCTTTCATAGTACTGCTCTGGACCTTATCTGTAAATTCAGTCCAGCTTCAATGGTGTTACTTCATTCAGTGTTTTACATGGTGTGAGAGGAAGCTCAGTTTTTGTCCTTGTGAAGAAGACATAGGGAACGGGTGTGGGACATGAAGAATTAACTGTTCATCCTCAGGTAAAGTAATATATCATGGCCATACCAATAATCTAAAATTCCCAGACTATCAACAAGGGCTGTTTGCAGTCTAGACTGATAGCACAGAGTTGACTCTCCTGGTTTAAACGATTTAAATTGAATTACATGTTTACTGTAGACAGCAAAAGTTATTTAGCCTGTTTGTTAGTAGAACATCTTGATGTTGTGAAGAAAATTAATAATACCTCCTGTATGTGATGCTTCTTCCAGTCTTGAGATCCCTAAAGAACAGGGGAATTTTTCCTTTTAAGCAGTCAGATATTGAAGTGGTTTTGTTGGCTTTTCTTGTTGTGGTTTTTGTTTTGTTTTGTTGATTGTTTACTTAGTACTTCAATTACTATTTACTAAAAAAATTACAGATAGATAGAAATTCTTGTTTGATAGCATGTTGCATTCCCTTTAAAGAAAATCCTCTTTATGTGGAAGTGTCAGGAAGAGGTTCTAGAGCACATACACCATTTACCATTTGGTGTTACTAACACCTAACCACTGCTTCTTTAAATGCAGGTGCCTAAAAATATAGGTATTGAATAATCAGAAAAATTAAGTCTTCCATTCATGTTTTTGGGTAAGTGTAGATACTTTTGATATTGTCAAGTCTGAGGCTTAGAATTTGTTGGATAAAACACTTCACTTTGCCCCTAGAAAGTTACTTCATAAGGAGCCACAAATTAAACACTAATGCGGTCTTCCGCAAAGGAAAAAAAGACACACACACACACAAAATCTTAATTTTAAATAAATAATTCCAGTGTTTGGTAGCAACGGCTTTTGAATACATTGAGAGTGCAGCCTGTGTGGTAACCCAAGCTTGCGGTGAGAGGCAGGGCTGACCAGGGAGGGTGGCAGCTGGGCTTACCTGGGTGCTAAGGAGCAGGCTGGGACTCCCAACAATCCTGATGAACACATGCGGTTGACAGCTGTTGCTTTTGCTACAGCCTTGCAGACATCTCTTGATTAAGCTACTCTTGGTATTTCTCTTGCTTAACTGTTCTCTTTTTGGCGTTTGTGTAAATCGCAGAGCTGTGCAGAATGTGTTGGGTGCTTTGGAGATTGGATGGGTGCAGTTGGTGTTAAGTCCTGTTAGCATCCATTAAACTGAGAAGTAAAGATCTGGGTTTTAGAAAAATACAAAGGGCCCCCTTAACAATTTTACAAAGGCCAAGTGGTAGAAAATCAGTCTATCAAGTTAAGCCTTCATGTATTTTAGAGTGGTAAGAGACTGACTGAAGTTTCTCAAATAGAATTCTTTTTCCTCAACAACTCCTTGACTGTGCTTGGCACACAGGTACACAGTGTCCAAGGGGACCTGATTCCAATGACTGGCCGTCACTGACATGAGAGGTTTCATTGCTTGCTTTGAAGCTGCAGTTTCATTTGAGGACATGTACTTTATTGAGGTCAACTGCTCTCTTGCTTTTATTTCAAAACAAGGTTCAGAGATCACTGCTGTCTGAAAACACAGAGGTACATGGATTTCAGGTGCTGAGCAGGGCAGGAGAGGAAGAACCGTGCCCATTTCAGGTTTTTGGGTGATGCTTTGTGATCAGATATGGTAATTTAAAAGGTGGTGTAAAAATTTTGTCAGGAAAGCTCATTGTGGAGGTTTAATTAATGGCAACCGGCAGTCCAGCATCCCTTTCAGTACTTATAAGTACTTCTATTTTCATAACTAGTTTCATATACTATATATAATGGGGGGTAGACAACAACAAGGAGCTAGATTTTATTGCTTTGCAAGCATCATTAATGAAAGAGTTACCTTAATCTCAGCTGTAGGTTCAAATAATATTTGCTTATACAGCATAAGCTTTTCATCTGCCTCTTAATTCCTGTGACTCCTAAATCAATTCATCTGTAGCAGAGCCTCATCTATGCCTTTTCTTCCACTGTGCACTGTATTATTTGGTTCAGGTTATAGAAGTCTTTGCATGCTAACGTAGAAAGAGGCCATTGAGGAGAGAGTTCTTGATGTATTCAGGATGCTATAATAATGCTATTTATGGTTTGCTTCTTAAGTAAAACACAGGTAGGGGTTTATGTTTTTAGTCTTTTGATGGATGTTTTATTCTAAATGAGTGTTTTTGTAGAGATGAAATAAATTTGGAAGTGTTGTTTAGCATTGGAACTTCCAAGTTCTTTGTACCTGTTCTAACTTCTCTCTCAACATAGTTTGTAAACAAAGGAATATATTTTTAGCTGTTTGAGTTTGTTCACCTTTGACTAGCAGGTTTCTGACCCTCAATAAATGAAGATTTTCCTGGTAGTGTTTCTGCATTGCACTGTAGCACAGATAATAGACTAGCTGGTTTAGGTCTTGTTCTGACAACCAAACCCTGAACAGTAACTGAAGTAGCTCTGAAATTGGCTGGTTAAACTGTATGGCAGCAGTCTTCATATATAGTACTTGATTAAGAGTCTTGAATTCTGTTGTTCTGGGGTCTTTGCTACTTAAGTGGTTTTGTTTGTTATTTTTTTAGGAGCCAGTTTATGGGTCAGACTTTCACTTTTTCAGGGATTTACAAACACAAAATAGAGAAATTGCTAGTCTAACTAAGTTTGCAGCATAAACTTTTCCAAACTCTAGTTGAGGGGAGGAGTAGTTACATTTATACAGTCCTAAAATTACATTTGGCTTTTTGATGGCAACCATGAGGCTGATGGTGAAAATGAGTTTGACACCCCTGCTCTAGTTGATCTTTAAAGGCCCCTTCCAACCAAAACCATTCTACAAAATAAGCTTTCTCATTTCTCACACTTGTACAATAGTACTCTGATCTTTTAGTCAGTTTGCCCCTCCTTTAATTTGCTTGTTTTTCCTGCTTAAAAACAAAACAAGACACCCAACCAAACCACAACAATAACAAAAAACCCCAAACATCAACAAAACCAAACCAAAAGCACAAAACCCCCATACACTAAATTTTAACCTCACAGGTTTCTAGTGAGTAGAAATAATTTTTTTTGGTTTTGCTGAACTGAGGCAGTGTGAGAATGTAGCTTTTGTTCATTTAAAAGGACTTAAAAACTTGTAGTTCTCTGTAGATGCTACAACAAGATTGATACAGTTGAAAGCTAAATTTAAATGGAAAGTGAATAATTTAATTTTAACCGTGCTTTGTGAGAGAAGGTAGAGCTACCTACTGTGAAATGGAACCAATTTCAAAGTTTATTTTCAGATCAGTAAAAATTTCCTATCATGTCTCATCCTTGAATGCGGTACTGCTCTTGTATGTTCATCATCAATCCCTGAGAAGCTTGTGGAGAACTGAAGGTAGCTCAAGACCTTTCCTGTTGGGCATAAAAGGTTTTGTGGTAGATGAATGTCAGCTGCTTCTACTACTTGAAATAACTTGAATGACTGTAGCTCTGGGTACTGGGTCAGTAATTATCTTTGACTTGCAGGCTACTTTTAAGTTTTTCAAAATCTTGATCAGAAGGTGAGTGAGATTGCACAGTTCTAAAACTTTAGATGACAAATTTTCCCCTGGAAGGCTTGCTTTGTTTGTCTGTTTGGACATAACTACGTTGGAGTCATTTTAGAAGTGCATGTTGATTAAGCAACACACTTGAAAAAACACTCGGTTAGTTTTCTTCTTTGTGAAGAAGAAACTAGAGAGCCATTAAAGTTGTGCATAAGAAAATTTGATCCTCTTCCTTTTGAATCCTTCTCGCTCTTATATGGAAAAGCTTTCTAGCTCAGTCCTGCCTGGAAAGAAAAGCCACTCTGTACACGATGTGTGATAAGGGTTGCACTCTCTGTCAGTACACTCCCAATTCCCACTTACCACTTCTATTACCATGGTTTATACTGTGTAGGCACCTTTTTTCCATGTCTAAGTGAACCTGAATGCAGCAGCTTGTTTACTCTTAAATATCTTAGTCTTATATACTGGGAGCTGTTGAGAGCTCCGAACTCTTGCGGCATTTTCTGTTGCAGAGAACAGCTCGGTATAGTTATGTTGTGGTCTGAATAAGCACTGAGCACTGATGATCATTGTGAGCCAGGTATTACATTAAACACCAACCAAAGAAAAAAATCAAACTTCATTTGTACATGCAAGAGCCTGCTACCATTCCACAGGCCAAAAATAAACCACCTTTTTGGCATATCCTTTTTTTTTTTTAAGAACAGGATGTTCAAGATGCAATCTTTTGTTAAAGCAAACAAAAAGCTTAAATAAGTAGCTCAATAAACAGTTGTTGTAGAAGGTCTTTTTGGTATCTGTCCTGTATCTCAGCCATCCCCCATGTTCTGTGGGACATTGTTTGACCTACTTAATGGTACAGGCAACAAATGAAGGTTCCTGAAATCTGTTCACTCCATGTACTGTATTGGGTCCTGCAGTGTACTCTCTTTCTCCTCACCCCTCCTTCCCAACTCTTTCTATATGGTGAACTTTAAGTTGGTGAAATAATTTAACGCTTCTTTTAAGCCGTGTACTGCATATGATATAATACATAAATAGTCTGCTACTACAGGTCTTTTTTTTTTCTAACAGAGTTAAGATAGTTAAACTAAATGTGCTATTTCATTTGAAATGTTTTATAAAATGTGTTTTTTCTTTTTTTTTGAAAAAGGTAATTTATATCTTTTCCTAATATATATTTTTTTTCTTTGCTAAAATGTGCAAGACAGTATGCTTAAGTGTATTGGGAAAAAATTATCATCAATATGGGAAGCGAAGTGAGGGCTTAAGTTCAGATGTAGGATGATTCATCTTGCTACACGTAAAGAGCGTAAAGGGAGTACTACCATTTTGCTCCACAATCCTGAAATATGTTCTCTTTAGTTCTGTGAAAACTCTGGCTTTTCACTTTGGATGTATAAGGTGTATTTATCTTCACAGAAATGAGTGTGGATATGTGGTTCCTGTACAAGCGCAGACTGGGATCTACCAGTATTTATGAAGAACACATGTACAGGAAAATGACTCTTAAGTACAAGTCATAAATTGAAATGATTATAGAATATACGTGGACAAATATACCATGTGTGGTATTGGTAGACTGTAATTTCATCAAGTGGTTTTTCAGACTTCATAAACTATGAATGAAACATGATTGTATTGGCCTTGTAACAGGTAAAGTAAAATATAGGGTCTGGCTGCTTTAAAGCGCTCATAATTCTATAGCTGGAAATAGCCTTTTGGGATACGATTAAGTCTTAAAACCTGCCCGTGATTAGAAAAATACATTTCGGTGAAAATCACGTGTTCAGAAACCCTGGGAAACATCTGAGTATCCACCTCGTGAATTTTTACAGTTCCCCGCTTTCTGGGCGTAAACACAGCGCGCTCCTTCCAGCGAAAGGAAAAGGCGCCGTTTTACTTGGAGCTTCGTCACCTTTCCGATTATTTTTCGTTGTTGTTGTTTACAGCGTTGCCGGTGTCTGGGCCCGCGCGGGGCTTTGTTTCCCGGAGGGGATGTGACACACGGGAAGGGCTCCGGGCCCAGGCCGCGGTGTGGGGGCTGCCCCAGGCCGCCATGCCCGCTCCCGCTCGCCGCGCCGACCTCTGCCCTTTTGTATCCTGTGACACTCAGCCTGTCTTTGTGCTCAAGTTTATTCATGATGGATACGCTTCCCTCCCCAATCGCATGTGCCGGGAGCCCGGCAGAGCCAACAGATAAATTATTTTCAGCTGCAGGCCTGTGCTTGGGGGAGGAAGGGCGGCAGAGGGGCCGGCGGGGGCCCCTCCGCACCGCACCACAGCCGGACACCGCACCACAGCCGGACGGGGCGCAGCCTCCCCCGGAATATGAAAGGGGGATGACTCTCGGCCTCTCAGATCCTTTTTAAATGCAAAAGAATGTAGGAAATTGCCAGATCAGTTGGTTAATCAGTGACAACTGCAGTAGGTGCACAAAAAGCACGGCCCTTAACAAGAGTCATCAGTTGCGCGGGCTGTTTTTTTCAGCGCCCCAGCGGGTCGCCGCTGGCCCCACCTCTTGAATCCCAGGGCCGGTTTAGTGTCAGCTTTATAAGAGAAATGTAATTGCGGGGAGATCTCTTGCTGACTGATGGCAACAATACGAGTCTTCTCCCTCACACCACCTCCCTCCTCCCCAGAGCCCGGCCCTGCCGGGGCTTTGTGTTGGCCTGGACCTCCCGGCCCAGCGGCACCCGCGGTTGTGGGCTTCAAACCTCACCCAGGGCTATGTTAAACCTGCCGCTGTTACTCCTTATAGAGTAATTCGCAAGATAACACCGCTATCAAATATTTTACGGGGTATTCCTGAAATGTTTTTGTGGCTGCGATTGTTTCTCTTAGTTATCTAGGACTATTTTTAGATAAACGTCCTTCTCGCATCTGTATTTTAAACTGGTGTTGGGACAGAGGGTGGTCGTATGACCAAAAAAGGCCTCTTAAAATTCCAGGCTACGTAACACTAAAACTGAAGTGTTTCTGGCTTAGGCTTCTCCCACCACATGCTCGTAATACACTTAAACGTAAAAAAACCCATTTTTATTCCTCTGGTTACTTCATTAAAAACCTCCAAGCACATACTTCTAAGAAATGGCTATAAACTTTCCCCTTTCTCTTCTGGTCACTGGAAAGAAAAGACATGCTCAGGGTTCTTATTTAGTGTTCTAGCTGACTTAAAATTAGTAGTGCCCCATGTTAGGAAAAGAGTTCACTTCCCGGCTGGTCCGAGGAACGCAGAGGTCGTTCCCATCGGGCATGTATGATGTAACGACAGGACTTTGCATCAGAGAGAGGACTCTACGCGGTGCTGCTGCCGTCTGGTATCGGAGCTCCCGTGAACTTGAATGACGTAGGATATTGTTTCCAAATGTGTGGCACAGACTGAACTCTAGCTGGTCATTCCTGCATCAGCTGCTTGACAGCAGCGAGCTGC
Source organism: Nesoenas mayeri (assembly GCF_963082525.1). Classification (NCBI taxonomy): domain Eukaryota; kingdom Metazoa; phylum Chordata; class Aves; order Columbiformes; family Columbidae; genus Nesoenas; species Nesoenas mayeri. Next base: position 39,839,828 of record NC_137543.1, on the reverse strand, counting down.
CAAGTATTCGAAGGCTGTCGTGCCCTCAGTTGCCTTCGTGAAAGCCTGTGCTTTGCCAAAGTATACTGTGCATTAAGGAAATAAAATGCAATCTGGTTTCTGCTGAAGTATTGTATGGGAAACTTACAATTGTAGGCAATTCTTGCCAAAAAGCTGTTGCTGAATAGCATTCATGGTGTTTAGCTGACTCGGAGACATTTGAGGAAAGGCACATCACCTTTTCACCCCTACCCTCCTTCCCAGTTCCTAGTATAACAAGAGAGATTGAATTTGCCGCTGCAGATTTCTGCAGGGATGTGTTTCTGTGAAGAACTCACTGAATTTTGCTAAGAGAAATATGAAATTAAACTTTTCAGAAATGCTTACACCATATTTTATGACTTTTCCCGCTGAAGGCAGGGTATTCCTGAAGTGTGTGAGGTCATGCTGCTTTTTGTTTGAGGCGTGTATAGTTTTAGAAAGTTTGTGTGAAATGAGCATGACAAGGAAGAAACACACTGTAATGGGGATTGTATTTTATTTTTTCTTTGTATGCTTTCCATATATTGCTGAGGTCCTGGTAGTCGATGAGTTAGTGTGATAGGAGCGAAGGGATCCTTTGGTAGGAGTTCCGATGGATTATCCTTCTGTCATGCATTCTGAAAAACTGTTAGAAATGCGGTGAAGAGACAACACCCTCAGACACATGGTGTGGACTTGGGGGTTGCCATATGCAGGGACAGGAGTTGGACTTGATGATCCTTGTGGGTCCCTTCCAACTAAGGACACTCTGTGATTCTTTTCATCCTTGCAAGTCCTGTCTCCTATTCCTGGGGCAGGGGGGGAACAAGATTGCTGCCATCCTTTGATCTGATACAAAGTGTATGGACTTACTTTTTATTTCATATAGAATGCTTTCCTAGTATGCACTTCATACAGTACAGCTGTGTTAAAAATTATCTTTAGACATTCCAAAAACAAAGTTTCTTTGGAAGTTGCAGTCAGAAATTGTGTTGCAATTGCTTTACAAATCTACTCTTCTACTTTGGCTTATTTATATGGAGGAGAAACGTACCATGCAGTGAGAACTAAGCATTAAACACATAGGAGACTGGTTGTGCTTCCCACGGACACAGGCACTTGCGTAACTGCCTTGGCATCAGCAGCACAATCCACTCAATGGGTAGAGGAGCTGAAAGGCAGAAGTCTCATCAGCCATCTTCCCCAATTTGAATGTCTTGGCATGACTTTTCCTATGTTGTCAGAGTGTGTGTTTATGAAGTTCTTTGTAAATGTTTTCCTCCAACTTTGTTCGTAAAATACAAATGTGACTTTAATTGCTGTCATTTGTGTGATCTACTTCCATGCAGCAAGTGCTTAAATTACTACCCCTAACAGTCATCAGGAGCTTAGAAGTTTTGAGAAGCAGTTCAAATACGTAGTGTTTAAATGCAGATTTAGTAGCCTGATGTTTAATCCCACATTTTGGGGCTCCTGTCTCAAAATAACCTTAGGCATGGCTTTGATTTTTAGCATGAAAGGTCTTTTTAGCCTAGTTGATCAAAACAGCACAGTATTTAGCACACTGTTTATTGTATTTTGTTGTAGGTGCATAGTTCCATTATTTGAGTAACTGTTTTGTGTGTTTCGAGTACTGAAGTTTTGCCTGAGATATCAACTGATAGCTGTAAAAGCAACAACTCTGCATGACATCTCACTTCAGAGCTTGAAGCAGCCAGTATTAGCTGTCTTCTCACATTCTGTTTATTCAGTTTACTTCCTGCATGGCCATCAAGAAACACTGCTGAATTTCTTGTTTAGAAGCATCAATAGCTGAATTGCGGAACCTGTTGATTTACAAAATGTTGTGAATGGCAGAAGGTGAGAGTGGCGTTGTGGAGGGCGCGTGCGTCTGTGTGCTGCCCTTGCTGCTTCCTGGTCTTGACTGCCTGGATCTGCTGCCTTGGGAGCAGGACTAATGAAGTTCAGGTTTTAGTGTTTGCAGCCCTAGGTCGAGTTATGCGTGTGTAGCAGCCAGTTTAGTTCCACTCATGAAAGTGGGAAGCTGCCCAAGGCTACTGAGTCCATGTAGCTCTGAAATACTAAGTTGAGCAATGGTTAACTACTACTTAAATTTGAGATCTAGCTGTTTAGGACTGGAATGTTGCAGACTGAAGTAAATGTGAGCTTTGTCTGTTGAGACAACAGAGTTGTTAAGCAATTCACCGTGTCTTGGTAGTTGGGATCATACCATTGCTTTGAAAGAAACAGGTTGTCTAGGCAGTCTTGAGGAGGAGTCTTGACTTTCTACTTCAGTCTTGTTGGTGCAAGCTTTCATTTTCAGGAACAGAAAAGCTAATAGAATTTCATAGCAGAATCTATATACTTTAAGATTTTTTTTTTTTTTTTTTTTTTCAAATCACTATTTCTTTGTACAGTCACAGTTTTATTCAGCTCACCTTTCCAAGGTTTCGGATAGTCTTCGTATCTGGAAAGTAGTCACTGCTCCATGAGTGTCTGTTGATTTTAACTTAGAGGATAGAGAAGAATATACACAAATTCATTTTAAAACTATTTAATTTAAAAAACAAATAATTTAAGCTGAGATTATGTTGGCCAGTCTTGCTGTTAGTATGTCTGCTTTCATGGGAGAGTGACTAATGGCACTTAGCAAAAATTTTAGCTAGAATCATTGCTTAATGCAGATCCTACCTTTGTGTGTGGGTTTTCTTTTTGTGTTGGTTTGTTGCTCTGTTGTTGTTTTGGGGTTTGTTCTCTTTTTTTTTTTTTTTTTTTTTGGGGGGGGGGGTGGCGTGGTCTGGCCTTGATGGTTTCAGCAGAGAAACTACATTGCTGTAGTGAAAGAAGCTAAGAAATGATTGCAACTTCACAACTTGAAGCTGTGACTCTCATGACTTGCTTAACTATCTAGAAGACATCTATCCTGTTAGTGTAGAAGGTTGAGAGCTTATTAGGTAATTCCAGTATCGACTGTTTTCTTATCAAAACAGTAGTTATTTTGATCAGGCTGTAGCTGCTACTGCCCTTCAGTCTTCAACATGTGCTGTTCACCATATATTGCATCAGAGGTGTGACTTTTATTTGGGGAACTATAAGAAGGTTTGGCAAAAGCACAACTGACTGTAAAGGGCTGTGGTCATTAAATTTAAGGCCAGACGTAAATCTGAAGAAATACAAAAATGATTTTGAGACATATTCTCAGACACGTTTTCACGTTGTGTTTCAAACCTAGCAGCTTTAGCATCAACAGCTCAAATGTGCAATCAATTCATACTTCAGCTAAAAATGCAGAACTAAAATAATAAATAGCAGGAAACAGTGTTTTTGCTCCTAATTTAGGTGATGGATTTGTTGGCTTACAAGCTGCATCATAAATGTAGAAGTTCCTTTTCTTTTGGAGGAGCATGTGCTGAGGAAGCCAGGTGAGTGCTGGGTTCTGTAGCATGTCCCTCTCATTGTAAGGGACAGTCCCTGGCCCAAGCCTGCAAATTGGTGTGGAGTCAACTGGCCAGAAATAAGGTGTGTTTAACAAAACTCCTACCCTATTTTAATTTGGTTTTCTGGGTATAGTAGCAGGTCCTAACTACTATGGGCCGGTGTTGACTGTTACTGGTGGCTGACTCCAGCCTGAGTTTTATTGGAAGCCTGTCAGCTGAACAACAGCAAATGAAGCAGTGTGATTCAGATCCATGCTTGATGCTTGTGACCTTGTTTCTGGAGATGCTCTGTTAGCTTGTCTATGACAGAGAGCAAAGAGAATTCTTCTTTGTAGATTTCAGTAATTTTTATTGCGGAGGTTCACTAGTGTTTCAGGAGAGCAGAACATGCTTGTCTTCAAAAATGGTTCTTTTGGTAGGCATCAACTCCGTCGTTTATATCCTGCAGCTGGTTCATTTAGGGTAATTTCTATAATAAAATGACTGAAAGTTCTTACCTGTTTATAATCCTGTGGCTGTACACAGGTTAGCTGATGTGAGATCCCCTACTTGACTCAAGTTTGATATTGTCCAGATTACGTCAGTGGTTGGGAGGTAACAGGATCTGCACAGTGCATTTTAGCATTTCCAGGCGAAGAGGCTGTTCGTTAGATGGAGACTGTCGGTACACACTGATGTCCAGCTTTGCCAGCTCCTAGTGGCAGTGTGCATCAGCAGAAGTAGCAGTGTTAGAAGTCCTTGAGTCATCTTAAACCACTGGAAGGATCTTCACCAGGACAGAGTGGTTGCCTCTGGAGCAAGCTAATACCGAAAGCTTGTCTTGGTGAAGGAAGCTCCTTCTCTACCTTGTTGCTGGAACTTCCTTATGCTGTGCTTTGATGAACTGATATTACAGGTGGCTTCTGTTTAATAAGGAAAATGAAATAAAAAGAAATAGATATGAAAGAACGGAAGGTGCCTCATAGGAATTTAGCCCCAAGAGAATTAGAAATATAAGTGTTAATATCCCAGCTGAGCACAAAAGAGAGTTAAGAGTGTGGTTTTAAAGGTGACATTCAAATGCTATTTTAAGAGAAGTGATAAATGCTTGTGCTTTTCCTCTTGCCCTCTGCTTCATGCTGTAGAAGGTTCTCTTGACAATGGCTACAAGTAGTATAATAAATGTGCTGATATTTTCTTCCTAAAAACTCGTTTGGGACAAATTGCCTGCAGTTAAAATAGTCTGGTCTGGCATTTTGCATCCAGAGTGACTGAAAGCATCCCTCCTGTACAACAAAATGCAAGATGTGAAAGTACAAACTTGTAAATCTTCTTTTCTTTGATCACTGATTAAGGGCAGGTTGGTATCTGCAAGTACAGTTGCTACTAAATCATGACAAAGATGCAAAAATAGTTTTTATTTGCTGCATGGATAGGCTTCCTTTACTATCGCCTTAGGCTTTATTTGGAGATATAAAACATAGCATTTAAAATTCTGATCCTGCGGAAAGATAGCATTACACTAGTTTTGTTCCAAATAAGCAGACTCAAAGTCTTTCAAGTTATTGCAGGAAGAGGATGGGGGACAAGTTTCAGAACATGCCAGTCTCCATGTGAAAAACCTGAATGGGAACTTTTCTGAATCTACTCTCTTACTGTGTGTTGCTTTTCTCTTTTTTTTTCTCAAGTTTGAGTGCGTACCTTGTTAGGTTAGCGATTTCTTATTTAAACTCTTTTGCCGTTACTAATTCTCCTGAGTGTGTTTTCAAGGTTGTAATTCTGGAGAGAACAAAACTTCGGTGTGATCTTCTAAAGTGCTGTAGTTGCAGTTAGTAGCATGATTGCCTGACGATGAATAATGAACTCCAGTGACGGTGTTCCCTGTTATCATCATGAGAGAAATTAGGGCATGGATTGAGAAATCTGCCCTAACATAGGATGCAGCTTTTGAATTTAATTTTTGTACACAAATTGAGCATATAGTTTTGCATAAATGGGAAGTATCATGTCTTTCTATTTACAAGCTCATTAAATTGAGATAAATTGTGTGTTTATTTTTTTTCTTCCTAAGTGTTAAGTCTTGGAGTTTGGTATGTTTTAGAGGGTCATCTCTGTGTGTGCGATTGAAAAATCTGTTGTCCCTGTAACTAACTTGAGCCTGTCGTAGGGCTTGGTGCTTCTGCTTGCTCATCTGATTACGCAGCTCAAGGGAATAAGGTTAAGGACGTGCTGTTGGTAACTAGAGCGTTTTCAGAGCTTTAGTTCGGCAGATGGGCTGCTTGGCTATATTCATACATCTGCCTACCTGCTGTGGCAGCTGCTGCTGCTGCATATTGTGTTCTTTTGTTCTGTTCCACCCAAGAAAGGAGCACTAGGAAGTGTAGTGAATGGATTAATTTAAGGTTGAGGCTAGTGTTTTGCTTGCTTCCTAACTCTGTATCATACTAAAGCTTCTGATAAAGCTAATGAGTCCTTCATAAAGTGAATTAGATTTTAAAGATGCATTTCAGGGGCTGAAACTAGCTAGCATTGTCTAAAATTGTCAAGTATGTGGTGTTTTTTTTTTTAATATTGCCTGATGTTATTTATTTTAATATCTTCCTCTCTTTCTCCCCCTTCCCCCACTTTTTCTAGGAGCAGTAACCAGACTTTGCCTGACACTGCGTGGTCCAAAAGAATTAAGGAAATATGGAATGACATGAAGGAGATTAGTTGAGGATTAAAGGCTTTGAGGACAAAACACCTCGCCGAGGTGAAGCACAGACTAGCATTCTAGTTGTAGCTCTGAGGAGCTGTGTGCTGAAATAAGATGGCAGATCCAGGAATGATGAGTCTGTTTGGAGAAGATGGGAATATTTTCAGTGAAGGGCTGGAAGGTCTTGGAGAATGTGGATATCCTGAAAATACAGTAAATCCTATGGGGCAGCAAATGCCCATGGATCAAGGATTTCCCTCTTTACAGTCATCTCTTCATCATCCCCCTGCAAATCAAAACCAAGCCAAGTTGACCCATTTTGATCACTATAATCAATATGAACAGCAGAAAATGCACCTGATGGATCAGCCGAACAGGATGATAAGCAACGCCCCTGGGAATGGTATAGCATCTCCTCATTCACAGTACCACAACCCTCCAGTTCCTCAGGTTCCTCATGGCAGTGGTGCTGGTGGTCAGATGGGAGTCTATCCCGGCATGCAGAACGAAAGACACGGGCAACCCTTCGTAGACAGTGGCTCCATGTGGGGACCACGGGCAGTTCAAGTGCCAGACCAGATCAGAGCACCATACCAGCAGCAACAGCAGCAGCAGCCGCAGCCGACACAGCCGCCCCAGGCACCCTCCGGACCACCTGGGCAGGGCCATCCTCAGCACATGCAGCAGATGGGAAACTACATGGCTCGTGGTGATTTTTCGATGCAGCAGCACGGTCAGCCGCAACAGCAGAGGATGAACCAGTTTTCTCAAGGCCAAGAAGGCCTCAATCAGGGAAACCCTTTCATTGCCACCTCAGGACCTGGCCACTTGTCTCATGTGCCCCAGCAGAATCCCAGTATGGCACCTTCCTTGCGACACTCAGTCCAGCAATTTCACCACCATCCCCCCACTGCTCTCCATGGAGAATCAGTAGCCCACAGTCCCAGATTCTCCCCTAATCCTCCCCAGCAGGGTGCTGTTAGGCCGCAAACACTTAATTTTAGTTCTCGGAGCCAGACGGTACCCTCACCTACTATAAACAACTCAGGGCAGTATTCTCGATATCCTTACAGTAACCTTAATCAGGGATTAGTTAATAATACAGGGATGAATCAGAATTTAGGCCTTACAAATAACACTCCAATGAATCAGTCTGTACCAAGATACCCAAATGCTGTCGGATTTCCATCAAACAGTGGTCAAGGACTAATGCACCAGCAGCCCATCCACCCGAGTGGCTCACTTAACCAAATGAACACACAAACTATGCACCCTTCACAGCCTCAGGGAACTTATGCCTCTCCACCTCCCATGTCACCTATGAAAGCAATGAGTAATCCAGCAGGTACACCTCCTCCACAGGTTAGACCTGGTAGCGCTGGAATACCAATGGAAGTTGGCAGTTATCCAAATATTCCCCATCCTCAGCCGTCACACCAGCCCCCTGGTGCCATGGGAATTGGACAAAGGAATATGGGCCCCCGAAACATGCAACAGAATCGTCCGTTTATGGGTATGTCTTCAACACCACGGGAGATGGGTGGGCACATGAGACCAAATGGTTGTCCAGGTGTTGGCCTTGCAGATCCACAAGCAATACAAGACCGACTAATCTCTGGCCAGCAGCTTCCTAGTCAACAGCAGTCTTTTCAACAGCAAATGCCAACCTGTCCTCCCATGCAGCCTCATCCAGGGATACATCATCAGTCTTCACCACCCCCACATCCTCATCATCAGCCTTGGGCACAGCTTCACCAGTCACCACAAAACACACCACAAAAAGTGCCTGTCCTTCAGGTAAGCTGCTTGCAATGAGTAGAAAATGTTTTAAATTAACTGTAAATGCATTTGAGGATGCACAAGATCTATGGTTTCTGAGCTCCTGTTTGACTCCCCTGTTTGTTACTGGTTATGTGGGTTTCTTGGTGCACAGAAAGTGAAGGTAAAATGATGTTCAAGTATCTTGCTTGTGTCCTTACAGTAATTTTTACAGGATAACAGTAGTGGATAGACTGAAATGTGATACAGCAACAGGACAAGCTGAATACCTGCTCTTTTTTTTGTGTTGGTTCCTTTGAGGGGATAATGGGAAGCATGTTTGAGAGTTGTCATTTAAACTATTAATTTTCGTATATGCAACGGGGAGAAAGAAGTGTGTCTTATAATGGGTTTGTTTTGGTCAAAACAAGGGCTTCCTTTGAATTTTAAGGGAATGTTTTGTGGTTTTCAGTTAAAGTTGAAACTTTTACGTGTGAAAAAATTTCCAGGATAAACTTCTTCAGTGCTAAGTAGTGCAACTGAGAAGTGATTGGGCAACAGTTTATGCAAGGAGAAGACAGCAGATGTGAATCATAGTCTGAAATCAAATCTTCTGAGGCTTAAATGAAATCTCAAATAGGATAGAAGTTTTATTTTACTGAGTCTCTGATCTGCCAGGTTTCAATGAAGATGTATTACTTTCATGTCATTTTTCAATTAAAAGCTAAAATGGGTAAAACATCTTGATCCTCTGTAGCTTAGCAGGTTTTACTACATGCTTGTATGTTAAGCTTGAGCTGAAAAAGCCCCTTTTGGCATCTTTGCATTTGACATTGCTTGCCTTTGGTTCTATCCAGCCATCATTCAAGACGTTTTGGTACTGAATGAATAGGTAGTCAAGATACCAAGAGGTTTGATTTTATTTTCTTTTATAAACCAGTCAGTAATTAACGCCAAGTAGCTCTGCCCATAAATATTTGGAGACAATTGTTGGAATGCAGTCATAATGATACGAAGCTACAATAAGCTTCATAAATCATACAAACAGCTGTCCCAGCCTGTGTCCCCGGCCTGCGCGGAAGGCAGCTGCTCCATCCCCTCCGCTGCTGCCTGCCGGCTGCTCTGCTGGCTGCTCCGCACAGCGTGAGCTGCGGCTGGGAATCAGATGTATGTGCTGCGGAGAGGCAGCTGACGAGGAGGGGTGGATGGAGCAGCTTGGCAGCTGGGAGAGGCTTCCACATTCCCCATGGAAGCGAATGGGGAGGAGCACTGGAGGTGCCAGAGGGTTGGGAAGCCCAGGGAGGGAGATCAGGGACTAGGCTGGGTGAGGGGAAGGACTCTGTCTTCTGGAACGGAGGAGGAAGCTCTCTTGAAGGTGCCAAAAATATCTTCAAGACCATCTTTCTCTCCCCTGTCTCCCTAAAAATTGGTGTGAAATTTTATATCTGTGGTGGTCCTTCTTCTCCCCCCACCTCCACACACAGGCTTTGTTTGGAGAACCTAAATTACAGTTCTCACACCAATGTGGAGTTGTGTGTTCTTCCTTGAGAGAGCAGCTCTTGACAATGCTTCTTGTGTTACTGTGTATTTTAGCAGGTTGAAAAGGAAAGAGCTCAAGACTATATTAAAAAAAAAAATGAGAGAACGAGCAAATATTTGCGAAGGGGTAATGGCAGCACAGAAAAATCAGTACAGAAAGACTGGGGATCAGAAAAATAAGTATGAGGTGTGGTTTTTACCCTGAAGATGAGAGCCGACACATCTAGCAGAAAAAGCTTCAAAGGAAATTGTAGAAATGCTGAAATAAGACTTCTAAGATGGTAAAGGAGCAAAACCCAGCATCACTGGGATCTTTTACAACCTAGTGATGGTGGGGGTGTGGGAAGACTTGAGATCAACTGTGCCCTGAAGCTGTGGTGTTCTTCACTGGCATTAATTCCTTGTTTTCATCTAGTGAACCTTCTTTTTGGCAGCAAGAGGTGGTTGGGGAGGAAAAGGTTTACTGGTAGAATGGACAGGCTTGTTAAACACTCTTGGAACATTAATTTCCCTTTAATCAGTGAAGAGCTAAAATGCAGACAGCTCAACCCTTAAATGAGCTATGCAACCTATTACAAAGTTCTGAACTGCAGATGAATAGCTTGAACAAAGGTAAGTGCTGACACTAAATAATTAGAGGAAAACCGCATGATAACTAAAGTTATTTGATTAAAATCAGTAATCCGAAGAGTTATAGCTAGCCAAGTTATAACTCCTGTTAACCTACTTCTGTTTAGTTTTTATTTGGTAAAAGTTACTGTTAACATACCTTCCCATTAAGTAATTAGTTTGAGACCTGATTGTAGTAATGAAAACTCTTGACAGGCAGGGATTTCCCCCTTGAAAACTGTTTGGATGAAATAAATATTGTTCAAGTCAATGAAAACTCAACTCCTCCCCACCCTCTGGGGAAGAATGCAGATGTGTGAAACCCCCACTCTTCAGACTGAATACAGAATTTGTAGCTTTCCTGCCTGTGTCATGGTTTTCCCTTCAAGTCAGTTGGCAGAAAACTCTTCACTGAAGAACAGTTATTTAAATGACTGGTTCATTTTTATTCGTATTAAATGAATCAACAAAACTAATATAGTCAGTGAAATGGAAATCACTATGAACTTTTAACTCAACAAAAGCCATCTTAGTTACTATTTTTCAGTGATCTGAAGCTAGCCTTATCATGGGAAGGCTGTATTACTTGTGGTTAACCAAATTACTGTCTTGGTTTTAGATATGTTGGAAGGAAAGTGGAGTTCTTTTGCTTTTAACTTGAAAGAAATTGCCAGGTCGATTCTAGAGCTTATTTATTTTTGTGTGTGCAGAACTGCAAATTATTTTGGTTAGGAGGTGGAGCTGGTGATTGACAATTCAGCTGGTTTAGATTAATAGCTGAGAACTAGACATGGTTATTAGGACCTTGTTAGCAGTGAGTTGCTGGCCTCAGTGGAGTTTGATAGATTTATAAGAACCGCTGTAGCGTTGGGACATTCAGTCGGTGTGCTTGATTTTTTTCAAGCCCTCTTTTGAAACGTTCTTCACCGCAGGCTTTCAGAAGAGCTCTGTGGCTGTGGGGTGGGAAGGTGGGTTCTGCTGTGGCTTGGTAATGGGCCAAGGTGCAAAGCAGTGGGCAGGAGTAACTTGCGTGTTTTCACAGTGAAGGCATCTGTGTTGGGCTCATGAGCTTGTGCTTTCCAAAATACCCATAAATTATCTGGAAAAGAGTAAATGGCAAAGTTTGCTGCTGCTGATAACATACTCAAAGCTGAGTGCCAAGTGCAGATGTGATGAAGAGCCTAACTAAAATGAAACTCCATAATTAGAAATACAACAGGAATGTCAATCGCTTGAACTGTAAGCTGTGTGTCAGGGCATGGCCCAAGGAGGTTTAGATTGGATATTAGGAACAATGTCTTAATTGAAAGGATTATCAAGCAGTAGAACAAGCTGCTGAGAGAAGTGGTTGAGTCCCCATCCCTGGAGGTGTTTAAAAGATGTGTAGAGGTGGCACTTAAGGACATGGTTTAGTGGTGGACTTGGTGGTGTTAGGTTTGCTGTTGGACTCGATGACCTCAAGGATCTTTTCTGACCAGAATGATTGTGGTTCTGTGTTGGCTGGGCAGTGAAATGGCAGGCAAAAACCTCTCCTTAGGACCAGAGTCTTGGTACTAAATGGCTATGTGAATATGTGCTGTGACAGTAGAAGAAATAAAACTGTAGGAATTGATATGGAAGTAGTAGAGAGCAAACTGAAGATTGTTGTTATGTTGCTACATGTATGTGTGGTATGCCGTTATGGCAAGTGCTGTGCAGCTCTGGGTCCCTTCCTCAGGCCTCAGAAAATACAGAAGCACTTAAAAAAGTGATTTGGGGGGGAAGGGAAGGAGAGAGATGGTGAAAGCCTCTAGTATTGTGAGTGATGTGGGCGCATGAAGAAGTTGAATGTGAAACAAGGACTGTTGTCAGTTGGTTTTGTCTCCTTGAATTCTTCTAGGGTCTTCAGCAAATGGATTGAGTGGTGAGCTCAGAACCACACATTAAGATGCTGATCTCTGAGAAGCCCTGCAGAAAAATGCCTCATTATTTGATAAATGTGAAGGCACCACATTCGGCTTAGCAGATATATCTATGCTGTAAATAAGTAGTGACTGAGAGTTTGTTGTTGGGGTACATCTGCTGTGTGTGTGTCCAGGTCTTTTACTCTTCCCCAGACTTTATCGCGGACGGGATGTCAGGTTAGACAGGCTGCCAGGGGCCTGATGTTGTGCAGTTGGAGTTAATGTATCATTATTTTCAGATACCTTTATTAGTGATAAAGTGAGTGTAGGAATGCCAAGAATAGGCTATCCTGGGTGTGTTGTTAAACATAACTTATTTACCTACAGCTACCGTGTGGGCTGAAGTTTCGAGTCCTGTTCATTAATCATGTTCCGCAAATGTGATCTGCATTATTTATAGTCGAACATATGAGTACTTAAATGGCAAACAGTTGTGGTATGGCCTCCATGCTCGACTGAATGGTAGAGCTCAACGGCGGGCACCAGCGGTGTTGAAGGATGCTGGGTCGCGGTGTCCAGCTTCTTGTGGAGGAGGAATTCATTTTGTGTGTGTTACCAGTTCACAGCGAGGTTTACTCTGCTGGACTTGCTATCTATGGGCATGTGACTTTGCTCTAAATCATAACTCAGAGCTGTGTTTGGTGTGAACACATTCTTTGGAAATTTCCTGCTGAGTCACCAGCTGGGTCACCCCTGTCATGGGCCCTTCCTGCATTTGCAAACTCTGTGGTGCTGCCTCACTTTAATTCATACTTGGATATACCTGAATGGAGAGGGATGTTGATGGAAAACTACTGTCAGCTGGAGTGGTTTGACGCAATATTCTAACCAGGCAGAGCGTGCAAGTTAAGTCAGTACTGCTGGCACACTAAAATGAAGTTGACTTTTCTCCAGGGTATTTAATTGTTTTAATGCCTAAATGTAGTAAGAAGAGACTGGCTTCTTACTTATCTCCTTACTACCTTCATATAACCAATTACCTTACAATGTGTGTCCTACAACTTTATTTAGTAAGAAATGGTATAATTTCTGATGGTTCGAATTTTTCCTGTAAATTAACATTCCTAAGCAATGTCCCACGGCTCCAGAGAGACCTGTTAGCTTTTTCATCCCTTCAGTGTTTAGCTTTTCCACCGTTTTCTTGACGATAAGTATAACAGCTCCAAATTTTTTTAAAAACTTACAAACAATATTTGGTACTTCTTGTTTTGACCCAGAGGCTATTTCACGTGACTGCTGGCTGGTCTTTAAGGGTACTGTATGTGTTGCACATTCAGCAAAATCTCATGTCTGCCCCTGGAAATTCTGGTTTGCCCTTTCACGTGTTCATAGCCCAGCAAACTAGTGTGTGTTGGCAAGATTGTTGAAGGTGCCAGCCTAAATGGAATGTAAAAAACGTTGATACTGAACCTTGATTAATTATAATTGTATATTGTTTATATCTATAGATCTCCATATGCATGTGTATATTTATACAAAATGTATGTAAAAAAACATATCAGAAGTTGTGGAGAATGATGAAGAAAAAGCTGAGAAGAAAATCCATAATATTAATCCGAAAGTAAAGGTTGATAATAGTACATTTTTCTTAAACGTTTACAGGCTTCTGCTGTATTTTGTTGAGGCTTTGAAGAACTCCTTTATTTGAGCAATGTATGCAATAAGCTGTGATTTTCCAAATAAAAGAAAAGTAGATTGTTAAAGCGACCTTTGGTTAAAAGTACTGAAGTTTACCTCAGTGGAATAGATTAGTCTGTGAGGCTGATAACCTGATCCATCTCTGAACTGGTTTGCATGCAGGTCTCAAAGGATATAATAATTAATATGAAATACTTTGTCCAACAAAAGGTTCATGTTCTAAAACTCCTCGGATATATTCCAGTCTAACGGTTAATAACATATCCAAGGGCTTATGTCCTCCTCACCCTTGAGAAGGTTACATGTACTTTTGTAAATAAGGGGTTGCAGTGATTCTGCAGTGAATAGGCCTTTGGGCCAAAGCTTTTTCGTTTTGAGGTGGTTTTGCTATAAATCTTTTGGTCTTTTTTACTGTTGAGGAGGTACAAGCACCTTCAAGGATTATTCTTCCCCTAGGTGCCATTATTTGACTATGATGAAAATAATTTGTACCATTAAATTATCTGCTCTGGAGTTTTGGGTAAAACCTGTTTGCAGCATTAGCATAAAAACACGTCTGCATCCGCATACTGATACTGTAGGCTTAAGAGTTACCAGACTTGTTCTTCAGCATGAATATGTTGAAAGTTTCCATGATATCTTGGTGACCTGAATGTGTTTTTTCTTGAAATCATTAGCATTATCTGAGGAATTGCCTAGCTAGAAACATTTTGAAATTTATGCTGCTGTCAGTAGTACTTCAATATAGTATTCTTACCTACTAATGGTCACTTCCCGTGGGATTTGGCAACCATCTTATTTTCCCATGGCTGAATGTGTTTTCCTATTTTATATTTATTTGAACAAATTAATATCTGTTGTTTCAGAGAAGCTTTTTTTCATGACTGAAAGCTGATACTCTAATACAAACCCTCACGTCTGTGTCATCTGCAGCCTGTATAACTTGCAAGGATGGAAGACTGGGGCAGATGGAAGGAGAAATGCTTTATATATATACTTTATATATGTATGTATATGTATATATTTATTTTTTTAACATTTTTTAAAATTTCTCTAAATACAGTGGCAATCTTAATACAGAACAAGTTGCAGGCACAGTAATAATTTGCTGCCTTTTTATTATGGATCCTCCTCTTGGTCTTCCATCCTGCTCTTTCATGTGGAATTTGAGGCTTCCATTTGTTTTAAACTAATCTGCCTTTGCTTGTATCTTGAATGTGAGTGTCACAAAATGCTTAAGTGTCCTCTCTTTTCTTCTGGGTAGAGTAAATGTCTTAATCCCCATGATGATGGGACACCATCACTTTGGAGTTTTAACTTCTGTCTGTCAAGGTTACCTTCTCCCTCAGTTCAGTGAGCCAGTGCTTTTCACTTTTGGTTTTTCAGATTTGTCTTATAATGAAAGAACTGATTACCGAATAATTATGAAGTTAAAATACTGCAATGTTATTTTTAAACAGGGATGGTCTCACCTGAACAATGTATCAGAATGGATGTATGTACCCCTCCTGTTCCTTTTCCTTGAGATCTTTCCTTTCCAAGTATCAGTGTTCTGTTAATTGTATGGTAATGTGGTCTGGATTTGGGTAACAAATTGCTTAGCTTTTTCTTTAGAGATGTCATCTATAAATATTTGGTACTTTCTTTTGTCAACAGAGTTGTAAAGTTTGGTAGCTAAGGAGTGAGATTAACACCCTTGAATGTTTCACGGTGATTAAAGCATCTGTTTCTACAGATCTTTCTTTTGAAAAATTCCCAAGTTTGCAGGTGTGGTTTGAAGCTCATCATCAGGAGCTGGTGGGAGCAGAGTGGGAAGCATGAGCAGGATGTGGCCAGCAGGGAGGGGGCAGCGAAAGGCTGAGCTGATGGACCAGTGCTCAGCAGTAGGAAAAGAGAGAAAATGGCCAGTATCTGTGTTAAAATGGGGGCAGAGGAGGTCAGGGAGTCACCTGCCACTGGAGCCCTTGCCAGAGGCAGCCATTCGGCCCAGTCATAGAATCATAGAATCATTTCAGTTGGAAGAGGCCCTCAGGATCATCGAGTCCCACCATAACCCAACTCTAGCACTGAACCATGTCCCTAAGAACCTCGTCCAAACGCAGTGGTACCCATCAGTGCTTTGCACGTGCCGCCAGAGGATACACCTTTGTGTCACCATCCTGTGGGCAGACAGTCACCTGGGAGCTTTGCAGCATAGTTGTGAGAAGTCAATAACTCTCAATATCTAATCTGTTTTAAAAAAAAAATCCACACAAATAAAAGTGGTGGAGGTCACTTCCATCAGCACACCTGATCACTTGGTCTAACTGGCTTATCTGGCCAGGTCGTGCTCCCCACATCTCTTCACTGTGTGACCACAAGATCACCCAAGCTAGTGGTGTAGGAGTGCATGGTGAGGGAAAATGGGGACTATTGCCTCCTGGCAGTGAGCTTTCAGGCCCTTTAATACCCTTGCATAGCTCAACTGTCTGTAGCACTTTGCCTCAGTAACCAGCCCTTGAGTTCTCCCTCCAATTTTGATAAATTAAAACTCCCATTAGAAGTCAAAGCTTTGTCTTGTTTTATCAAATTAGTGACAAACAGGTCACATTACAAGTTTCACTCTGACCTTTTGTTCCTTTTTTTCACACAAATATAAATGACTGATTTGATTTCAGAGGTGTGTTTTCTTTTTTAGAAAAGAAGAACTTTTTTCCTCTTCCAACTGAAGTACATCCAACTATTTTGTTATTGAAGAGATGAAAGAACATCCTCTTTCTAGCAAAGAGACCTTGGCACAATTTCCTTAGATGTGCATCTTGTGCATTGAAATGAGGGAAGATGCCTCCAATATTTGTCAATGAATTGCTTTCCTTGAGCACAGATTTTGTTCTTCAACACGCAAAATCATTTAAAAGCATGGGAAGTTAGAAATAAAACTCAGATGAATTTCTTAGTCCTCTTTATGAGGAAACAGAGCTGAGAGGTAGAATGGCTTAGTGATCTGAGTATGGGTTTGGTTTATAACCTCTGAATCAGCATTCTTTCTGATTTTACTGACTTTGACGTTTCACCTAGTTAGTTAGAATTTTCTCAGTTACTGGGCGAGGTTGGTAATAGTGTTACCCTTGTTTATGAAGAGTAACATGTAGGTCATGGGCATGAAAGACTGTTACTTATTCAAAACTCACATTCACAAAACTCCGGATTCCAATTCTTACTCTCTTATTTGTCACTCTTAAACATGCCATCTTCCTGCTCTCCTCGTCACTCCTTCCTGTATTGCTCTTGCTTAGGAGTGCAGCTCGGGAAGACCAAGGTGACCAGTTCAAAGCAGGAAGTCCCACTTCTTTTGTAGGAACTTGGTAATTGTAAAGGTTACCCAGAGAGTAGTGCAGTTGTACAGGTTGTGAAAGAAAACAAGTGGATGTCTCTCTGATCTTCCACTGTTGGGCTGGGAGGAGTCTTTGTTCTTTTGCTTCTGTTGTTCCATCACCTGTTCATCCCTGAATTGATACCGAGGGTCTGGATGCACCTCTTGCTGGTATTCCTCCGCAGAGGCTTTATTCTGGAGCCAAACTTAGGAGACAGCAGCTCATGCTTTATACTGAACAAGCACAAAATTTAGGAACTTCTGGGAATAGGTTCATGTTGCATGAGTTGTGCTATAGAAATCAAATGCCAGGAAATCATAACTTCTGGAGCATGACAGGTTTCTGTGGAAAATTATTAACCTTTTAATTTTAGAAAATTGCAAGTATTTTTCCAACCCCAGGTGTGTCTTTGCTTTATTGATATAACATGTTGCAGGGAGTGCCAAACACACACAAGTTTAATCTTTCACTCTTTTATGTTTTGCAAAATATAAACCCTTGTTATTTTAATCAGAGACGAAATTTTCATATGTAATACAAGAGTTCCAGAACGGAATGTATACCCACGTACAGTAAGCTTTTTTCTTAAAACAGGCTGAATAATTTTATCAGTTTAATTAGGAAAACATTAGTCAATTTTAATTCTGCTAATTAAGTTGTGGTTTATTATGTCTTTGTAACTCCTGCAACCAAAAGAACACAGTGACCACAGTAACTGAGAAGTTAATACTTATATAGATGTTTGGATTTAGTGTTCCTAATGTCTAGTAGTCAATATGAACTCTTTTTTTTTACCACTGTCCTTTTACATCTCCTTTCTTTCCAGATGGCCCTCCATCCACTTGCATTCTGGTACTCCCTATCTTTTTTGGCCCTGCAAGACTCCGATAACGGTGATAACACCGTAATTTTCCTTACATGTGAGCACTGAATGATATGGAGTGCTTTATTTTATTTTTGGAAGAAATCTTTTTGTACCAGCCAATTGTTGCTAAATATAGTGGGAAGCTTGTAATATACCCTGGATGTTTGGATTTAAAGTTACACATTACCATAGAATGTTGACCTTGCAGTTTACAGTACAGCTGTGTATGAAATGTATGGTCATTAAAACTAGTCTAAAACTTCGGACTTTATAGTTGGTTTTCGTATCTCAGGTTGCTAATAGGGTATTGCAAATGTTTACTGGAGCAAGCGTTGTCAGGTGTGGACATGGGGAGAGATGCCTGTGATACTGGGAGACTGCTTAGTTCTTAAGTCTTTCTCTCTGCCAGCCACCTTTGAAATATTTCAGGAATATTTATTGAGAACCAGATAATTGTGTAACTACGACATGAGGCTGGGATTTGGGGAATCTTTGCTCTCTTAGGTTGCTTTTTAACCATTTGTTGCCTGTTTGTATCACCAGTGTTGCTTTGGAGTGCACTTGAGAGGTGCTCTGTGCAGAAACACCTCGAAATGTAACTCAGAAACTGCTAGCGACAGGGAGGGATGAGGTACAAAGGGTTGCTTCAGACACATCTCTGTGTTTATAATATAATATTACAATAAACGTGAAATATAGAGCTAAAATTGTTGTAGGCATGTCTGACTTAAGATGCGTATAGGGATTTTTACACTTCACTATAGGTTGTGTGCAGAACACACAGAATCTTTAGGATACTAAAGATTTCTGCACTAAAGTTATGTAGTGTTTCATAGACCAGTGTTCATCAAACTTGTTGGAGAAGTGAAGTATGATTTAGACATTATAATGAAGAGTTATCTCAATTAGTACTGCTAAATGAGGTGTTTGTCCACAGAAAAGTGTGGGGGTTTTGGTTGCGTTTTTTTCTTTCCCTTTTTTCCTCCTTTCCCTCCAGTTCTAATGACACTTTCTGATTTAATTGTTAGTTTAGTTCAATTACTAGAGCAGCTGGGAAAAGGCCTACCTGTGACATGTCATACATACCTATTAGATAACATATTCCAAGGCTTTTTTCATTTGTTGCTGTGACTAAAGAACTAGAGCTTGAGAACTATCTTGGGTTCTTTGACATAAATGGATCTTGGGCAGCATATATGACATCAAAGGATTTCTAACACTTCTGTGGTTTCAAGCCCACTTTGTCATGCTGAAGTTTATAAAATATTTCAATGGAAAGGCTATTTGGAGAACTGCTGTCTTCACACTCCAAGAGAAAAATAGAGTTGATTACTGACATTCTCTTTTGGTTTTGTAACTCATTTGTATCCACTAAGATTTCTTTGAGTCAGTAGTTTCAACCTGTGGTCTGTGTATCTCTGAAGTCCCCTGTGAACTGCTTTTAAGTGGCCTAGGAAAGGTGGTTAAGGAGATCAGGTTTATATGCTAAGCAACAATAGGCATAGGGGAAGTTTTTGCAGAGAATTACTTCTCTGCTTCTAGAGGCTTACAGAACTGATAGAACAGAGTTCTGTATTGTAACATAAATCTCACTTCAAATGAGATCTGCTCAAGCTGGTGTCTGAAATGACAGCAGTGACACCTCAGTGTAAAGTGTAGTAACCCCCTGTCCTGGTGAGGTGTATTGGGACCAGTACTGTTTAATAATCTTCATCAATGTGACATAGACAGTGGGATCAAGTGCACCCTCAGCAAGTTTGCTGGTGACACCAAGCTAAGTGGTGTGGCTGACACACCTTGAGGGATGGGATGCCATCCAGAGGCACCTGGACAAGCTGAAGAAGTGGGCCCATGTGAACCCCATGAGGTTCAACAAGGCCAAGTGCAAGGTCCTGCACATGAGTCGGGGCAACCACTGGTATTAGTACAGCCTGGGACTAGAAGGGATTGAGAGCAGCCCTGCAGAGAAGGACTTGGGGGTACTGGTGGATGAAAGACTGGAGATGAGCTGGCAATGTGCACTTACGACCCAGAAGGCCAATCGTATCTTGTGCTGCATCACAGGAAACATGGCCAGCAGGTCGACGGAGGTGATTCTGCCCCTCTCTGCTCTGGTGGGACTCTACCTGGAGTACAGCATTCAGCTCCAGGGTCCTCAGCACAGGAAAGACATGGACCTGTTGGAGAAGGGCACAAAAATGATGAGAGGGCTGGAAAACCTTTCCTGTGAGGATGGGCTGAGAGAGTTGGAGTTGTTCAGCGTGGAGAAGAGAAGGAGACCTTATTGTGGCCTTTCTGTACTTAAAAGAAGCCTATAAAAAAGATGGGGACAGACTTTTTAGAAGGGTCTGTTGTGATAGGACATAGGCTAATGGTTTTAAACTCAAAGAAGGTAGATTAAGACTGGATAAAAGGAAGAAACTTTTCACAGTGAGGGTGGTGAAACACTGGCCCAGATTGCCCAGAGAGGTGGTAGATGCCTCATCGCTGGAGACGTTCAAGGCCAGGCTGGACGGGGCTCTGAGCAACCTGATCTAGTTGAAGATGTCCCTGCTCATTGCAGGAGGGTTGGACTAGATAACCTTTGAAGGTCCTTTCTGACCGAAGCCACTCTTACGATGCCTTCAGGGTGGTCCCGATGGTGAGTTCTGTGTTGCCTGATCAAGACAGAGTATCCTTACCTCACCTAAAAGTAATGGATTGTGTAGTGCCTCCTTTTTTTGGAAGGGACATGGAGACTGAAGAGAATGTATGCTAAAAATGTTATCTTTGCCTTTGGATTTGAAAGGTGCTGGTCATAACTGGGCCTTTCTTTGGAACTATAAGTCTTGTAGTGGAAAGTGACAGCATGAAACCACAGTTACCTGAGCTGTTTGACAGGTTAGTATTAGTAAGCCAGCTAGAAAAAGATGGCTTTAGCCTGTGGTGTGTACCCCCCTCATCTGTTAACTTCTTCCATCAGAGAAGCTTTGAGTAATTTGAGTGAGTGGGAATAGGCTAGCAGGGCAGGCAAAACCCCATCACTGTTTCCATTTCACAGGGTGGAAACGTGCAGCCGGTAATGCGCGGCCACAAACCTCCTCCCTCTTCCTCCCCCGCCGCCATGGGCCGGGCAGGCCCTGCCGGGGTGCTGCCCATGGGGCCTCCTCCGAGCAGAGCCAGAACTGCCGCCACTTCAGCTCCTGCACGCTCTACCCAATGCCAGGTTGGCTTCTCCTGTGCACTTGGGTGTCCTCAAAAAGGGAAAAAGCCTTTGGATGTGGTTTTTTGGTTTGCTTTGTCTTGTAGGATATCCAAAATACAACCACTGCAGCTTCAGAAAGCAACTTTCTGCTTTTAAAGGGCTTTTACTAACTACATCTAATTGGATAATCAAAAATTCTCGTGCAGAACTGTGGGGACTAACACATAAGAGGAATGTTAGAGGTGCACATGAAGATACCTACCTCTTTTAATCCTAGAAACCCACCATTTTGTTTCTTGGAAGTCACAAACACAGAATTATGCAAAATTTGATAAGCTTATTTTCCTTTTAACTCAGGAATGTATTTGGTGAGTTATAGATGCTTGTATTCATAACTAAAGCAAAGAAAACGTTATGCGTGTGGGGAAACTATATGTATATTATACAAGAAAACCTGGGCTTTGAGTAGTTGGAGTATGAATGATCTGCAGGTGTCTCACTCTTTGAGTTATTAGCTGTGAGTCTGACGTGCTTACTAGTAGGTGTACAAGATAAAACTCTTGCTCCTCTCCTTTTCTTCTAAGTGTCTCTATACCAGCTTGTGTGAACTTACTCCAAAAGAAACCAGCCCTGTAAACCACCTAATTGCCTCACTGGGTGGGGTTTACATTGTTAATTAACTGGTCTGGACAGCCATCAAAGCAGGCCATGGGATTCTGGTCTGGGAGCTCCTGGGTAGCTTCTATGGAAAACACTTCTTTTTTTGAGGAAAGAATTTGTTCTACCTTAATTTATCCTCATTGATTCCAATCTCTTGTATTAGGTATGTTATGTGTAGGAAGCTCTTGGGGAAGAACAAATTTTTCAAAACAACATCATAAAGAAGTGAAATTCTCTTAGAAGCCTTTTTAGTTGCAATACATCCAGCAGTTGGGTATGAGCATCTCCTGCACTAAGCCACTCTTTGCAAGTATGTCACTGAATTTAAATAGTGTAACTGTGTAAATGAACAACTGATAAGTAATTTAATAAATTGCTCATTTTTACTTTTCTCAAATTTCTGTCATCTAGAGTACCTAAAAATAAAAATTATTTCTGCATTATTTTGGGAAAATTGTACAAACCAGGGAATAGAAAAGCCATTGCAAAAGGGCCCTGGGACTGTTGCATCTTTTTTTATTTAAAAAGTAACACTGTTTTAAACAACACTTGCATTTTGTATGACAATTGTGATATGAATGAAGACAATTTCTAGTCAAAGAAAGATGTTATAAATACAAGCATCTGAAATCAGAGGTTTTCTGTGAGGTATCTGTGAAATGAGGCTTATAAAAGAGGTAATATTACTTAAGGTTTTTTCTGACTATATTGACCAGTGTAACTATAAAAGCCTTTTGGGTAACTAAACCGTTTTTTCAGATTTGAACATAAAACTTCTGAAACCAGAAGCTTGTTTTACCAGCCTTATTAGTCTGCTTAAAAGAGATTTCCTTCCCCTAGAAAACAAAACATAAACGGTTGTTCTAAGCATATTTAAGTTATTTCTGAATTAATTTGTTCAGTGTTTGTCATATTCCAGATTACATTTGTTAAAACACATTTATTTTTCAATCTAAGCAAGATTTTGCTGTTGATTTCTACTGTCACCTGGCATTAGGAGCATACTACTTGTAAAGATTGTCTGGCCCACTGAGTTGAGCCTTCAGCTGTCACATGTACCATCCTATGAAGAGTAGTTCGTAAGCTTATCAGACTTCAATTTAAAGAGCACTTGGCTTTTCCTCCCAGTACTCCTTTTGTGAAATTCTTAGCCAAATTGGATTACTCTGAATATTGGAACAGGCATCTGACTGTCTATCTTAAGTTTATTAGTCACTGATTTTGTACCTAGTTTGCTCTGGTGCCAGTTTTACCCATCTAACCTCTTTTTATTTCCTGTATGTTATGATCTGCTGGTGCTTTCATGAATAGCAATTTATCTAAAGTATGTTAAATTCCATTTAGACTTTTCCTTCAACATAATCTGTATCTGTGTCTGAGGTCTAATTGTTGTTGATGTGGATGGTAGAATTTTTTATGATATTGTACTGTGGCACACATACTTCCCCAGGTTAACTGGGAGCCATCTTGAGAGACACTTCAACATTTTAATTTTCTTTTCCTCATTGTACATCACACCAGTTGTTTATAGACATCCTATAGTTAAGTGCAAACTGCTTTAGTCTTCAGCTACCCAGTCGTACCTTCTTTTGTGTAAATATAAATGAATACAAAAAATCAGGGGTAATAACTTAGCACAAAAATTACAAGTACTGAAATATTTCAAGTTTGGAAATGCATAGGAAATACTAGTTGAGTTTGTGAGGGCTTTACACTAATTGGCTTAATGTCTTTGGTAGTGGTTTGAAGTCGTGAGCTGTCCAAAAATTTCTGAGTGTCTCATATAAAACTAGGATTCTGAATAAATGCAAGCCGCTCTAGTGCTGTTAGAATCACAGCTGTGTAATGCTTAAAGGACACCTTCCATTGCAATAACATTTAAAAATACTAATTCTTTCTTAGCTGCAATCCTCTTCCTACAGCTTGAGCTGGGGACTATAATGGAACCTATTAGAGGCAAAAGGTCTGTGACTCAGCCATTGAGCCATGCAAACTCTTGGCTTCTTTAATTGGCACCATTAAATCTTTAGTAGTTTTTCTCTCATAAAATAGACATCGTTGGTGTAAAATGCATCACTGCTGAAGATATATTGTACCTTTTGCCCTCTGATTTCCATGAGTTGATCAACTAAGCGTTTTTAAAGGCTGATTAATTGGAAAGACTTTTCTGGAATTACTACTTTTCCATAAGTATTTAGGAGCGTATCTAAAACAAACTGTAAGAAAGCCATCACACAAGTTGTTAATGTTTTTCAGGTTATTTTTCTTTTCTTTTTGGAGACAGGAGAAGGAAAAGAAAAGCTTGCTTTTCTGTTGTGTTTTGTTTTATCTTCATAGATCTTCTTTAACCTGAGGACTGGATGTTTTCTATATGACAGGATGGAAAACATTAAATCTTGAGTATGATGTACAGGGAAGACACCACATGATTTAGCTGATTTTTTAATTGCAGGTTGCTTCTGTTTTGTTTTTTATATATATTGGAAAATGAACTTGAAAACAGCTATAGTTTGGGAAAGGGGTCAGATGTCAGTAGAGGGAATCTGAAGAACAGTGGAAGTTAAATGTTTGAATACATGTGTATATATTTGTAAATATATTTATGTAAGAAAGAAAAGTAGCTTTTAACTCTTCTCTTGTTGTCTCCTCACAAACTTCATATGTGACACCTTAGAGGTTTTAAGTACTTATACTGATGTAAGCATCAGTGCCTCTGAATGAGGGGTGTGATGAGGACATCCAGAAAACAGAGATTGTTTGTTACTGTCTGCAAAGTCTGCCTTGTTTCCATCTACAGTTGGCAAGAACTCATTATTTGGTATGTTTGTATGTGCTTTGGTTTCTTGATACTGACTTTCAACAGGCAAAGAAAGTTATAGAGAATGTTAAACTGTGTAATTTAATACACATTTTAAGTGGTTGTGTTAACAGAATGGTAACAAGCTGCAAAGCTGGAGGTTTAGAAAGATCCGAAGTAGGACTGTTGCTACATACTCCTTATGCCTGTGAAATAGGATGTAATCTCTGTATTCAACCACATTCTTTCTGTTCCCTTGCTTCTACCTGCAGAAAATGATCATTGATATAGATAGCTGTTTAATTTGCTTTTATTATTTGACGTATGCCCTGATAATTTATTTACCGTCATCCAGTAAACCCAGTTTTGAATATCACTGAATCTCATGAAACAAACAGACTCTTCCTACAAACATTGCCTCTCTTCATATCTTGGTAAAGAATTAATAACTAAATCAACTTTTTAAATGGCAATTTTAATAATAACACAGAAAAACCTCACCAACCTCTCATTCATTCATCTTCTAAACTCTTCTATAATGTATATTTTTCATTTTACATAGGAGGAAGCTAGGACAGAGGGATAGGTTATTGCCTAACGCCAGAGTGATAGACATGAAATTTGGTGTTTTAGTGTGCGTTTATTAGTGTATTGCCCTGATGCTGAAGCCAGGAGTTTTCCAAGTAGGTGCTCTCTTGCAGTTGTGGTTGAGAGCTTCTCAAGTATAGGGGACATGGCAAGGCCTTTGCTGAAGTTCCATGTTAGAAATAAATGAGTATGTAATTTAAAATAATTAAAAAAAAAAAAACAAAACAACAACACAAAAACCCCACAACAACAGACCAAAAAAACCCCAAACAAACAAACAAAAAGTAAAAAAAAAAGTATCATAGTGAGTTGAGGCTGGTGGAAAAAAAGGATAGTAAATTATCTAGTCTGACGTTCAATGCTTTCATCACAGATAGAATTTCCCTTTAAGTTTTCAAGGTAACCTGAGTCTTCTCTTCAGGATAATACGTTAGTCATTCAGATCTGATTTAATCTAGGAGTCTCATCCGTCCTGTATGCTGAATGAGGCAGCAATTCTGGAAGTAACTAGGGAGGAGTCACCCTGTATGGTAGAGATATTATTGTAAAAACTGAAGTATTAGGAAGTAGAATTTGTTTTCTAAGTGACACTAGCAACATTTATTCTTTGTTTCTGAATATTTGAAAAGCTGAATGGTTTAGACTGCCATTTAAAAAAAGAAAAATATGTTTATAGTTTATAATAGTTTTTCTTAGGGTTACAGTGAACTTTAAACATTATTTTCCCAAGACAACATTGGGTGTTTACCATTTCATTTGTAGGGTGACTTGTTTGCTCAGTTTCTGAAGAAAGCTTTTGAATTTCTGCTGGACAGGAACAGTTTAATGTTGGATAAAAATGGGTTAGGGAAAGTCACTCCAATTTATTAGGGACAAGTAATGAAAATAAAAGTGGTAATGGGATTTTGGAGTTTCTTTTGTGATGTGGAACTTCTTTGTGACTAACGAAATGGCATTTAGAATGTAAAAACAAAACGTTAACTTTTAAATAATTTAAATTGTGAGTATATCCTATTATTGTGTGCTCACCTGGACTGTGAAATTGAAACAGCAACAAGTGAAAGACATTGAGATTTGGAGTAGACATAAACAGTAGATACAGCATGATTGAGCTACTGTGGATATAATCTTACAATATCAAAAAAACATTAACAAATATGGCCTTTTTGAGAAAATTCTGAGTGAGGCCCTTTTGCTTAGAATAAGTTAGCAAATTTAAAGATTAAAATAATTTAAAAAACCAAAAAGGTTGTTTTAGACTGGTTAAACTTCTGTTGCCTTGGTGGTGCCTTATATATTTTAGGATATTAGAAGTCTGTGGGATTGGAGAATTCTGTGTTTTTAAAAATTTGTTGCAGAAAAGCCTGGAGTACAAGTTGTAGGTTTTGTTTGTTTGTTTAAGAAGGCACCAGCTCAAGTAATGAATCAAAAAGATTTCATCTTTTGATTTTATTCTTAAGCTGGTATGCTTTATCTGCAAGATATCCTGCTGAAACTGAAAAATTATCTTGCTGCAAATCATGGAAGAATTTGGAATATTTCATTATACTTGAAGTTATTGTGAAATTATGGTGGGACTCCCTTTCTAGGGACAGGAGTAAGAACTCAGGGGGTTGAGTCCTTTGTCACATCTGTTGAAATCTTAAACATCTAAGGCCATTGCCCTTTTCTTGAACTATTAGAACATGACATATATTTATAGCTTTGGGGAAAACTTGCTCTTTTTTCATGAGGACTTAGAAATAGGAGAAGTGATGAAGTTCTTAGTAAAGACTCTGTGAATTGCATCCCCTTTTCACCAGCCTTGTAATTTAATGCATGTTTGCTGTTAAACTGTTGATTGATACAGTTTTGCTATATGTGGACTTCTTAAACATGTGTCTAGCAACTCTGGAATCTGGTGGGGGGAATTTTAAAAATAAAAATATTGGGCCTATGTGTTTAAGGGGAGGGTTAGGAAAGTGATAGAGAGAACTTACATCTTATCAAAAGTCTTCCTAATGTATTGGAACAAACACTGTATGCTAAGAAATACCTAAGAATACATTTGAAAGCATTTTGTTGGTGGTTACTTCATACCTTCATAAAACAATGAGATATAGCAAAGCTCTTCAGTTGCTGCCCTTAGGCATTTCTACAAGAGGGGCTTGGTGGGCAGCCGAGATCCCCAGGAGATCCCCAGCCTGCCGACTCTTTCCCCCAGGTGGGCTGGCCCCAGGGAAGACCCTTGTGTTTGAATGCCCTCAGAAGAGGGGCCAGAAGCTGCCCTGGGGCAGCTGTGCTGGCAAAACGAAGGTGGCTCACCAGGAGAAGGATGAAACAATGGGCTGTGACTAGTGTCTGATAGGGGGAGACTAGAAGATAACCAAGCCCAGAAGAAAGGTGGTGATGGTACAGATAGACAAGTGTGGCATGTAGTCATGGACATATGAAGTATGTAAAGCTGAGTTCCAGGACTTTCTGGCACAGGTGCAATGTGAAAAAAACAAACCAAAAACACATGCAGTGGTGCCAAGTAAATAAACTGGGGCAATATGCACTTTTATCCACACTGCTCCCATCTGCTTATCTGTGCTGCTAGTGTGCTTGCTTCCAGTCTTCAGTGCAGTTGGGTCCTTTTGATTTGTTGAAAAGCATTTTTGTATTCTTACAAGCAACAGACTGGGGCTCACAGGATGTCCATGAAACAGGTGGTATTTCTGAAGCCTCTATTTACTTGACCCTTAGGTGCTGCAGAGCAGGCAGGAGAAATAAAAATCTTCTGGCCTGCTAGTCTTCAGCTTCATCTAGTAAAAACAAAGCAAAACAAACAAAAACTCAACAAACAAACACCCCCCCCAAAACCACCACCAACAATACCACAAAAAGCCCACCCAGACATGCTGCTTTTCTCTCAATAATTGTTTTTCCTTCCTTAGATTAAAGTGCACTTTATTTGATGTAACGTTTGAGAAGATGTACTTTATCTGAATTCAGATAAAGCATACTTTCATTAGAGGTTCCACAATTTTTTTAAAAAAGGTATCGTGTTTGAATTTATGTATACACCTTATATTGTTACGGGATTTAGTAGTATCTGTCTCTTATATAAACATATACTTGTCTGTCTTATTACCTTTCATTTTGTATTTCTACATATATAACCTGGTTTCCTGTCAACTCTTTTGGGGTTAAAGGGCAGGGGGAAAAAAGTACCAGAATAGAAATGCTTTTGCTGTTACTGCTGCTTGCAGCAGTGAAAGCACAAATGGAACTTTTTTGGTTGTCTGCGGTCAGAAGCAGCGTTTGCACCACGTATGTTGGTCTTTGATTTTTTTCCTTAGTCATAAACATGATGCTGTTTGTTCTGTGCCACTGTAGTTTAGATCTGATAATGGTAGAGGAACATATTGACAGAAGTAGATGTGAGCTAAGTAAGGTCTCTCCTAAGATGGTTCTCTGGGTGACTTTAAGTCTTCTGTAGAAAAACAAAATTTTAGGGGACATTTGTCTCTTTAATTACTATGGGCAGACTGTAAGTGTTTCATACACTACGTCAGGACTGTTTTGTCAGGTTTTATTTTTCTGTGTAGGGAAGAGAGTGTCAAGTGGAAGTTGAAGTTGGTACCAGAGCATCATAACTGGCGATACAGTGTGATGAAGGAACGGGTTACCCTTCAGGGAAGATGGATCTTGACATATTTGATGTTCAGTAACTGAATGGAGAGAATTCTGCTGGCGGAGGGAGGAGGCTGCTGCGCGAGGCAGTTTGCTTCCCCTCTACCCTTCAGACCTTAGATGTCAAAGCACGGCTATGAAACGTGCCCAAGAGGGAGGACGTTTGTGTTTTTACTATTTCAGAGCAACTGCTTTGCTTTCGCAGTGGAGCTGGAAGGCTGTGGGGAGTGTGGAGGCAAGCACAAGAGCAACAGCTCAACCTGTGTATATGCTAAAATGTCCAGTTAGTCTTTACGATGCTTCTGTATTTAATAATAGCAGTTTCAATATTATTGTTTTGGTTGAATATGTGAAGGTGTTTCCCCTATTTCCCTTTTCCTACAGAAGCTGAAGTATGGCACTAGGTCCTCTGGAAGCTCTTTCATCCTGATGTGTTCTTACTTTACTGTATGACTTCCCTAACTTGCCTGGAGATCTGCAGCCACCACCTTGTTTTAGAGGGGTTGGAAAAGACTAGTGGTAAACCTCCTGGATGTTCTCTAATCCAAGGAATTCTGTAGTAAACTCTGTGCATCTTCATAGCTGTGCTTGGGTGTAATTCATAAACGTAACTTCCCAAAAAGAAAATAACCACATGTTCAAATACAGGCCTTTCTTGGCAGAAGTTAGGTGTTAAGAAAAAGATGCTTATGGGTCATTCTACAGTAGGACTCTTGCTGATCTGCCTGTCGTTTTCCTACCTGTGTTATAGACTACACAGCATAAACTCTTCAAAACTTCCGTGGTAAATGTCACGTTAGCATGGTTCTGGCGTGTCGACTGCTTGATAACGGAGTGTACACAGAAGTGAGGTTTCCTTTGACTGTGGCTGTGCAGGGAAGGCAGACTTGAGGTAGACGAGTTGTCAGCATGAACAATATGGCTTTTGCCTGTCGAATTCAGTACCTGATTGTCCCACCCTTTCTATGCGTCTCTACAGCTAGCACTAGTAAAAATTTGCCAAAATAGAGTCCTTCACCACTCTACATGGTGATGGAGATTGGAGAGTCCTGGCTACTGTTGTGTAGTATTTAGGACCTGCCCTGCTTGCATTAGGAGCAATCTAATATATTACTTGGTAATGTGTACTGCTCTAAGCTAGTATATATTACAAAGGCATCAGTAACAAACCAGTAGTAATAAAATGATTGTCCTGTGGCCCACCACATCAGTTGTTATATACCATCCATCTGGTAGCTATTGCAGTTGCTTAAGTGGAAAGCTAATATGAAGCATACTTGCTTCGTTATCGTAGAGGCGGCAGTTGTCTGAGATTGTCTCATCAACCCTGGTGTCGATTCTGATCAATGGATGGCAACCAGAGAGTTCTCTTACGGGACAAGTTACTTGTTTTTGACCTGTGAACAAACCATCAGTGCTCATTGCACCGGCTGGTACTCCATAGGCTTAGTAATATCTCTCAATTTATAGGAGCACAAAATGGTGTTGCTACATATGATTACTGTAAAATATAATGGGATGTTTGCTTTTTGGGTGGCCATATGAGTATCACTCATGTTCTGTGTCACTCCACAGAGTACATGACCAAAAAATAAATAATTCTTATACTGTTATCTGTGCTGAGACTCAATTAAGGAACTCTGTATTTTGTACAGCATGTTTTTATTCTTCCATATACAGTAACTGGGTGATATTTTCAGCTCCACCAAATCGTCAATGACTGTACTTCTGCAGTGGTGGCTGAGGGAATTAAGATAGCTTTTAATCACTTCCACTCCACTGTTACGATGCCGCTGGCATCAGAATTCTAGAGTTTTGATTCAGAGTTTTCAGGACACTTTGGATCAGCAAGTATTAGCATTTTAACAGTTGCACCTGTTTTTTAAAGATCGCCTTCATTAATAGTAACAGAGCAGGAAGACTTAGAAAATTCTAAGACTCGTTTAAGAGATAAAGTGGTATTTCAGCAGCACTTCACTTTTTAATGCATAGTGATTTTTAATTGCCAAATTGTGTCTTGCTAAGAAGGTATTAATAGAATTCTTGGTTCTCGTACGTTTTCATCTGTGTTTTGTAGAAGTGTGGCACAAGGTTTACTAAACGACAAGATTCCTGTGGAGTCTATTTGCAAAATAGACTTGTTTCATTCTGGTCTTGTGGGATGCCTTTCCCTCTATTGCAGGGAAGATCACTGACAACACAACACTTGTTTGTTTATAAATGCAAGTTGTCACTTTGGAGCTACAGTTTTTTGAGAGGGGTTTCTGAAGTGCTGAGATACCGGTTGTTTCTAAACAGCATCATATTGCCCAAAATATTTTAAGGTAGTACTGAGTATTTTTGTATAGTAAATAAAAAAGACATATCTTCAACTGAAGGCAGTAATTTCACAGAAAAGGGATCATAATTCACAATGAAGGAGAAAAAAGTGATTAGTGAAACAGATTTTTGGAAAGAATCATGGGTGTGAGTGTAGTCTTGAGGATGTTTCTGGACTTTAGCTACTACAGGAAAAAATACTGTACAGCTGTATTGTTGCTGAATGTAGTATTAGTATTTGGTTGTGATTTCAGAAGCTTCCTCTGGAGTTTTTAGTAGTAATGTGAGCTTTGCAGACAGAAAGTGTCTGGAAAGTATTTATGTTGGTCTAGAAAAGCCAAAGTGTGCTGCACATGGAGGAGCACCAAGACAGGCCTAATGCTCCAAGTGTTGATGAGACAAGTTGAGAATTGCAGGGACAAGGCAACGTATAGGGACGTAACACAGAAAATTTCCAAATTATTTGTTTGGAGGATAGTCAAGATGACTAGTTTGTTCTAAATAATCCAGAGGGATGATGAATCCTTTCATTAACCTTTGAAAAGAATAATTTTGGAACAGTTTTACATGTGGTAGCTTATAATACCTTGGGGACTGTGCTATCAGGAAGGATACAAATTCAAAATGAGTGATCTCTGTGGCACCAGGTAGAGCCACTTCCAGAAGCGATGCTGTAGCCAGTCTTCTGTTTTAAAAGAACTTTCCTCGTTGCAGGTTGCTTCTATAACTTCTTGAAAGTGAAGGTGATAATTTAATAGGACTGCAATTGCTGCAAATTAGAATATTCACTAAAGGTTTAACTAACGTGAAATTATCCATTGTGTATATATATCATATTGGAGAAGTTTGTATTTTGGAGCCAGTGGGAACTGACTGAGCATTTGCTCTACTGTTACACAACTTAGTTAAATAAGCCAAAGTTCAAGAAAATTTAAATAAATTATGGTTACAGTAGTTCTTTTTTAAATTATGGACATGACCAGGGAGTTTTTAGTTTGGTGCTGATGTTTAAATTTCGCAAAGTTAGCTGAGTCACATTGCATACTTTGCTGTTCTTGCTTCATACTTCCTAAAGAAAGCTCAGTATTGGCTCACGTTGCTGCTCGGCTGCGGAAGGGACTCTCAGCTACTTCCAGTGCTTAAGTGCAGTTGGTTGTGGTTCAGTCCTTATTCAAGCAGCTGAAGGATTCTCCTCCTTAACCCCTCTCCCTGCCACTAAACCCCACTGGATTAATCCTATGTCTTGTCCATCTTGCTACTCCATGTAACTGGCCTGGGTTGAGGCAAAGCATCTACCTGTGCTTTGGGCTGCAGAGAACGAGATGAGCTCTAAACCTGTAAGCAGCTGGGAAATGCAGGCAGCATCATTCTTAACATTTCAGATCTTGGTGATACATGTTTGGAAGTTTAAAAATAAGTTTGAATTCCAGAAAAGTGAGGTGTGTTTTGTTTTGTTTTTTTCACTCCAGAAACAATTTCTCAAAATATACTTTTGTTTAAAATTTGATCGGATATTGTTCACAAGAGCATATTTACCATACTGGGTAACCTGTTGAGCTGTAGATTCTTTTAACTCCTCGGAGTTCCTGAAGAATCTCTGTTTTCCTCTAATAAGCTGCAATCTTTAGGAGTGTCCTGCATTGTGATATTGCATGTTAATAGCATTGATTAACTGTCGAGCAGTGGGAATTGATGAGAAAATGTCCATTGTAAAATTAAATGGTATTACTGCAGACTGTACCATGCTGCTGGGTAGGGAGGTGAGTAGCCACAGTAGTTGATGGTAGGAGTATTAATGTGAGCTCCAGGTTTTTTCACATGATTAAAACAGGCCATCTGTTCTTTGTTAAATGTTTACAAAAACAGCTTTTCTCTAAAAGATTTAAAGAGATGTGGGTCTAGTAAACACACCAATATTTTCGAGCACCTTTTTCACCTTATTTCAAATAATACCAAAAATAATTCTGCTACAATATCAAATAGGATGAATACCTATTTGTGTTTAATCTTCACTGGTGTCTTTCCTGTGGAAGATTAAATTCTGTACCAACATACTGAATTGTGGCTTTGTTATTACTAAAAGCAGCAAGAGAAGTGATTTCTGTCAGGTATGCAAACAGTTTTTTCAATCTTCTGGTAAAAATTTGTAATATACTTTTTTTAAAATTTTGTAAATGGAACATGGGTTCCTTTCATTAGAAATTGTGACCCTCCAACTAGAGTTAATCCTTTGTAGATTTCAAGAACTATTTGAAATAATTCCCTATGGTGGGCTTAATCTAATATTTACTAGTGAAAGCCTGTTCTTCTTCCTCTTCTCCCTCCTTAAGAAAGAGCAGACAACTGGTTTGAGGTAAGAAAATGCATCTTCCAAGCTGCTTCCGAGCTCCTCACTAGATTTGTGCTGCTCCTACACAGCTTCACACTAGGGAGCAATGTGGGGTTGTCAGTTAGGGACAAACTGCTTTAGCATATTGCAAAAGTGTAGGCACAGGCTTCCTAGAAAAATAAGGTTAATCACACCCATTTCTTTGAAAGAGTGCTACAGTTTAGAAGTTCACATGTAAGAGAATTACAAGATGTGCCAAGCTGCAAAGCAAGTAGCATGTGGTAAAAGTACTGTATTTTCAGTTAATAGGAAATACAACCAAAGCTTAATCAGGGCAGAGTGAGCTTTTTGTAGCTTAATGTTTTGGAGACTGTGGATGATATGAAACAAAACCATAGTATTTTAATTTGTACATTTTTTAATGCATATGACTTGGTACTGCAAATAAAAGGCATCAGGGTTGTTGTTTTTTTGGTTTTTGTTTTTAATTTTTTTATACATAATGTTTAAGTCTAATGTGTAGTCTAAGTTGTTTTAGAGCCTGAGGATGACTCTTGTGGATAAGCTTTTTGAAGTAGTAAGAATCTGAATTTTCATAGGATGACATCTTCCAGAATGAGTTACTGAGTCCTACAGTGCGGCAACAATTGCTGCCATTCTCACTCCTTTACCTTCTGGCCAGACCTTACATTAAAGCCACAAATGTCAAATCATGAAGGGCTGATGTTGCTATTGTGGAGACTTGAAAAGCTGTCTGCCTTACATTTGGATTTGCCTATGACTGTGCTGGAAGTCATTATTCAGACTTCTAAAACAAGCAAACAAAAACAACCCACAAGTCTTAGAAAGGAGACAAGGATTAATTTTTTGAATTAGATTTAAAAGGTAGTGAGAGTACTCAGGCACGTATAAAACATCATATTGATTTCAGTGACATGGTCATATCACTAGTGAAGGTGCAACCTTGAAAATTTTATAGAATTAAATTTACAGGGCATTACTGGAGTTCTTACGGCTTTCAACATTTGTTGGCTTGCCTGTTCCATGTGCTTAAGGGGAGGAAAAATAAACTACCAATTCTGATTTGTTTTAGAAAGTTGTGCCTTTTACATAAGCTTTTCAATAGTTGTAAAAGTCTCTCTTCATATAGCAAACAAACACTGCAGTGCCAAACACAAAGTACTTGCTCAATGCAAATTTTACAAATAATGGAAAGAAAAACTTAGATTTCTTATGTTAGACACAGCAAGTGAACAGTATTTAAAAAGAGGAACGGGTATTGTGGTGGACAGCTTGGTGAAGACATTGATGAAACTTGCACTCGAGGTCTCTGAAAAATGAAGGATGCGTGAAGTGAAATGTCAGATAATACAGAAATATATTGACTACCTTAGGAAAATGTAGGTTAAAAGTACTGCTCTGAAAGCCTGTGGATAAGAAGTAATTAGAGGTGATCTGTGTAATATTCCTGTAGTTTCCTACCTAAAAAGAAGTTTTAGACAGTACACATGCGTAACGGTCTGATGTATAGAGGAGACAGTTTTGTTCTGTGTCACGGAATGAATCTGATGAGACATTCAATTCAGTCAACCAAATTCAAAACCAATTAGAAGATTTAAAAATATCTCTTAGTTTATGTAATGTATAATTGGACTGCAAAGCTCATTGGCACCACTGACTTCCTGGGATCAGCGTTTTCTATGCAGTTATCCAGTCTTCGTGAACTTTCTGGCATGAAGATACATAAGTGTTATGGGTGACTGCAGGTTTCTAGAAGAGGCGTTGGTTGATACTTGAGGATGCCCAGCATGAGATTGCCTTGAGGTGGGCCTGATTAATATGATGCTAATGCAATGGGTGTATCAGGTTTGCATTAGAACCGAGTTTCCACTGCAACAAAGACCCCGTTGCACTAAAGAGAATCTTAATAAACAGGTGGAGGACAGAAATGTGCAGAAGTCACCTTGGAAGTCCTTGGTTAAGACAAGTAGACCCAGATCTTCAGTCCATCACTCAGGCCTTCGCTCTTGTGCTGGAGTCTCTTTCATGAAGAACTGTGGTATCTTGCTTGTACCGTTCAAACCTCTGCCAAATGGTGGTAGAGAGTCGTCTTCACTCTTGACAGCCTTGCTCCTTCTGCTGCTTGGATAGCTTCTGAGTCTGGGAGTGCACGCAGCAGGGCACAGTGTTTTTTGGCTACCGTAAAGAAATGCTACAAATAGTTATCATTGCACTAGTTCCATTTGTTTACATTCAAAAAAGTGTATCAATATATTTGGAAAAATACATATGCCTTTGCTTTCTCATGTAATGATATTAAGAATTTTATTTCTAAATCTTAAGTGGATTGGGTTTTGTTTTTTTTTTAGATCTAGGTGGCCAAAGTATAGGTCTCTGTATACCCATCAGTTCTCCATATGCTCAGGGGTTGGGTTTGTAGTCATTCATTTGCACGCTTGCCTCTCCTAAGGCCAGTTTGAATAAAAAGCAGAGAAAAGAAAACAACAAACAACATTACAGTTACGCAGGCACTGGTATTCCTAGAAGTAAAATTCTGATTTGCTGTAAACCCTTCTTCTTCCCACTTCAATAGATCAAACATCTCAAATGGCTAGCCTTTGTGACCAAGGCTAATGGAGAACGCTTCCACCTAGAATCATCCCAATTTAATTTTTAGGGAAGAGAAAAGGAGAGAGAAAGAGGGTGGGGAAAATGCTCTGACTGTGTATGCAGTCACAAGAAAAGCATCAGTAGGGTGTTGTGCTGTTGCTTTTATTTTTAAAAATCACCATTGTTCTGCATTTATAACCATGGACAGGCAATGAGGAGAAGTGGGTTAGAGCTTTGCTGCAAAGTCATGGTAGGAATCTTTTTCATTCCGTACTCTTGAATCTTTGTGTAGCACAGAACCACGAAGAGAAAAAGAGTTGCAAATATATCCAGTGTGTTTAGGCCATGCACTTGACATTTGTGTAATTATATAGAGATTTTAATGTACTTTAACTCTGGTGTAAACCTGATACACTATACAGACTTTGAAACAGGATGTTTTTACAGGTTCACAAACAGTTAAGGTAGATCTCTGTCCAATCTGTAGCAGGAACAAATCTGTTTCAATTACAAGTAGGGAGCTGTGGATCTTTTGATGTAAAATGTAACATTATATTACATTTTAAAGTGGCTTAATCCTTCAGGTGCTGATCAAAATACCTCCTGTCACAGCTGAAACAACATAAATTGCCTTGATTAATTTTTTTTATAAATACAGCCTATGAATATATTTATTATCCTTTGCATGCCTAGAAACAAACCTCAACTTTTTTTTTTGTTTTGTTTTGTTTTCCTGGAAGATGAAATTCCAGTGCAAAAGAGTAATTTGTAACAAGTTATTCATTCTACTAACAACTATTTTGAAATATCTGAAATAATTGCTTTCCTTTTGCATGTAAATGTTGAAGACTGTAAATATTCTCAATACTTCCAGTTTATATACAAGCTTTATAGTAATTTTACCCTTGCTATATCAAGAATTTGTGGTCATTTTGCTACTGTTGTAACGGCAGAAAGCTCTGTTTTTCTAATGTTTTACTGTACAATGTTTCAGATATGCTACTAGGTTAATCTTCTGGTTAGTATTTTCTCCCTCTGTAACATCTTGCTCCAAAAGAGCAAAGTTTTAAAGTTGCAAATCTACAAGTTTATTTCTATTTGTCTCTCTCAGCATTCTCCGTCGGAACCCTTTTTAGAGAAACCAGTGCCGGATATGACTCAGGTTAGTGGACCGAATACCCAGCTAGTGAAAAGCGATGATTATCTGCCATCAATTGAGCCGCAGCCCCAGCAGAAGAAAAAGAAGAAGAAAAACAATCACATTGCTGCAGAAGGTCCCAGTAAAGGTTTTGGTAAGGAAGACTTTCCTGGGGGACTTGACAGTCAGAATCTAAGCAGAAACTCAGTGGATTGCTCCCAAGAAGAGAAGAAGAAAAAGAAAAAGCCTAAGGCAAAAAAAGAACTGAAGGATCCTAAAGAACCCAAGGAAAAGAAGGAACCCAAGACCCCCAAAGTCCCTAAGACCCCCAAAGAGCCAAAGGAAAAGAAAGCAAAAAATACCACGCCAAAACCCAAGACCAGCAAAAAGGCTAGGTAAGTCAGGAAACTTCTATATGTGATCAGAGAAAAACAGTGTGTTTGTGGGATTTTTAGAGCATCTGTGCTAAATGGCGTGGGTGGAGAGGAAATCTTGTTTTGTCATTTGTGTTTTACCATCTACAACATCATGTTTTTGAGGAACTTGGGCACATTTCTCTTGTTTGGCTTTCCTGTTTATGGCTTTACAGTTATTTTAAACAAGGTGGAAAGGCAGAAGGTTGATTTACGTGCCCCCACCCCCTTTTTTTTCCTTCCCTTCTCTCCCTTTTCAAGGCATAAAAATGTCTGGATGTGTTAGATTTCAAAACTAACTCTTCTGATTCTCATCTATTCTTGTATGTGGTTTGTGTATTAAGAAATTTATTGCGTCAGCACTAATATAAGTTTGACCAAATCCAGAGATGAAGGCTTAGAGTAAATAGATTTGACGACACTTTTCTCTAGATAAAGAATTTAGGTACTTAGCATTGTTACAAGTTGTACAGCCCTTACAGACACTATTTTATACTGACACAACCTATGGGCCATAAGCTCTGCTGTTAAAAAGGCATTTTTATATGGATATTGATGTATCCTCCCTATAGGGATTATATTCATTTTGCTGTTTCATGTAAAGACAATTTTCCTAGCGGAAAATCTTTGTGGATAGACCAGATGCTTCAGCCCTGTTTCTTAACTGTTTTCACTCAGCGTCGTGTCCCTTTATCAGAATAGGCTTAAAGTGCTGCAGAGTAGTATGAGAAAGAACAAACTGCCATTACACATGAGTAAATACGTCACAGATAATAACACAGATTCTTTCCTTACCCCTCAACTCCCTAAACACCATGATTATAAATGCCTACTTGAAAGAAAACGGAGAGAAAAAAAGACATTAAAGCTCAATTTTTTTTTCATTTGTACCTAGAATTTCTTACAACTGTTCTGAATTTGTTCCAAACATCTGAATCTGTTTTTCAAGATGTGGCCAGCGTTATAAAATATAACTTCCAGATGGAAGCACAGCCAGACTTGGTTAATCCAAATCAGTTTGCAAAATCCATTTGTATTAGGGTTTTAAAATTGCAGTTAATGAATCAGCTTTGCATATATTCAACAAGACTGACTATTGGTTTGGTTTGATACAGCTATATGGCTAAATGAGGCATGGACAGTAAGATGCTACTGTTTCTTTTGGCAAGAAAGAGAAGTTTCTGTGTTAGTAGAGACTGTTTCCTGAGGAATTTATAAACACTGGCTTGTAAAATCAAATGTTGTCCTAAAGAGAACAACATTATTAACTGTTCGGTAAATTACAGTTGATTAGCCTATCCTGTTGCAGAAGTTACTATGGTTATGTTCCAGACTGTCCTAAAGATGGGCTTTCCACATGTAGCAATTCACAACATAGAAAAACTCTTACGTATCTCAGAGTATGTGTTTTTGAAACCAAAATAGTGTATTGGCTAAAATAACATTTTTGTTCCATTTCCCTATACTCATAGGTTTAAAGGCCGACCAAGCCATATTGTATGGTATTGAGCATCTGCCAGCAATTTTTGCACCGAGAAGTAAAAAAGCTTTTACTGCAGGACTTTTCAATTAGTGCAGTTTTACAAGGTCTTCACTACAGTGAAGCTTTGTTTAATAAGCAATGGTTAGAAGGTGTCTTCCTCAAAACCAGGCATGGGTCCCTGTGCCTGTGCTGGACATGGGTGCTCAGAGCTGGTCTGTCCCGTCAACTCAATCCTAGTATCTCTCTGTGCATCTTCTCTGAATCTTGGGTCATGCCACGCAGATTAAAGGAGCAGTGTTTCCTTTGAAGGAACAAATCCCTGCTTGCTTTGCTGTAAGAGAGTCAGTATCTTCTTTCCCATGCAACATGTTTCGTCCTTGTGTAGCTAGATGACATGCAGTATTCTAGTACTAAGCCCTGTTGCTTTACCTGTGAGAAATGTGTTCGGAGCAGCATTAAGAGCATTTGCTGTTTCTTACGCTTACTAAGATGTGTGGAGAAAGTCCTACTTTTCCCATAATGGGCTTGTGTCTTTATTACCAAATG
This sequence comes from Nesoenas mayeri, assembly GCF_963082525.1. NCBI lineage: Eukaryota > Metazoa > Chordata > Aves > Columbiformes > Columbidae > Nesoenas > Nesoenas mayeri. The sequence continues at coordinate 39,800,288 of NC_137543.1, read as the reverse complement.
CTCTCTTGAAAACAAGTTTGTTCTCGTTTTCTGGTCTTGTCAGCTTCACCATCAAACTTCTTTGAACAACTCTTGAGACTGTGTTGGGATGCTGTGCTGCCAGCAAGTTTTAAAATGGTGAAAGAAATTTGCTTACTTTGGCAATATCATAGACTGGGGAACCTGTCCAGTGATAGATCATTGAATCAAGTTTTAAAATAAATCAACAGTCCAAATGTTTTATCGCTCAACTCACAGCATTTCAGCAGCACTAACTCTAGGAAGGAAGTATTACAGTAGCTGACATGAGTGAGATTAATGCAAGTTAGTATAGATTATGGATAATTATGTAGAAGTAAAATATTTTTATAAAGTTAGTATCTGGCATGTGTTTACTACTACTGCTTATACTGCTCAGTATTTTGTTTCTAAGCATTGAAAGGAGTAGTGTGATTTTTTAATTTTTTAATTTTTTTTTAGATTTCTAAATGCTGTGCAAAACTAACAGTTTTCATTCCTGAATAAACTGATCAATTTGAATAGAAGAGTTTTGCACTCATGTAAAATTCAGGTAAATAAAATCAGACATAGGAAATGTATTTATTGAAGAACAACAGTTTCTTGGACAGAGCATATAACAAGTCCATGATAGTTAATTTTGACACAGGCTGTATTAGAGTATACACATAGATAAAAAAGTAGTACTGAAGTATCTTAACTGTGTAATTTATTGTCACTCGGAATTTAACCCTGTTATTTCAGTTCCAATTTTGACTAACAATGTAATCCTTTTCTTAAAGAAACAACAGCAAAACCCCAGAAATTTTATCCTTCACATCTCTTTTGTCTTTGGTGTAAATTGTGACAAAATGAGCAGCCTGCCACACTGAAATGCACCTTCATGTGAGGGACAGCAGTCAGATTAGAGAATGGAAGATGCTGATTAATTTCATGCTTGTTTGAATTGTGTGTCCCATGGCATCTTAGAAAGAAAGAAAACACACCCACGCGGGCTGCTGTTATACTGGTGATTTTGAAAGAAAGATCACACATTAACATTGTACTATTACACTTGTAATGGATATTAACCCAATCCTGCCAATACAGAAAGACACATACAGTGGTAGCTGGGAAAAAAAATTGCAAAACAAATCTATTGTGGACCAAACCAGTCAGGTTTGAAAGCAAAGTGTAGGTATACTTAGGATCACAAATGAAGGTTTTTCATTAAATAGTGTGGGTGCTCAGTATCATGTGGACTCTTAATGTTAGGGAGCCAGCTTCAGGCACATGCAAAGCAGTTTTTTCCAAAAGTAGATGGACAGGCAAGTAGTCCTACTGAATTGCCAAGTCATGGCTCAGATGTCTGTTCCTCCTGTGCCTGTCCCTGGAGGAGATTGGGACCACCTGTTTGAGAAGATCAGGCTGCAGCACAGCTGATATCTTTCCTGCTGCTTCCTATGAAACCCTAGAGAGCAGCCGCTGATTATGGTGGGAGAAGCAGTAACTATCTGTGAGGGCCAAATAGCTCTTTGCAGGAGCTCGTCCCTCTTCCCATCTCTTGGAAGCAGTGTACTGTGCTTTGCAGGGCTGCTCTTATCTGCTTCCTCCTCCCCTCCCTGTGGCAGGGGAAACTCTTTGTCCTTCCCACTCATGCTGCAGCAGCCTGAGATGCAGAGTAGGGTGCGTGGCTTGCTGCTCTCAAGGGGAGTGCGAGCTGTGAGCGTCATTACCTCTTCTGGAGGGAGGCAGAGTCAGAGTATTTTGGTGCACAGATTCCCTGTTTGCTGTATCGGAAAGGGGTGGCTCCCGGGTGTGGAAGCGGGAAGAGGCTGCGGTGCGGGCGGCAGGACACAGCGCCCTGGGGAGCTGGAGGACAGGAAGAGAGGTCCTGAGGCCGTGGTGGTGGTTTCCACTCCCGAGTGCGGATCATCCTGAGCAAGGCAGGAAGGGGGTGCCTGTGGGAGAGAACAGGAAACCGTGCGAGATTTCCATGTGCGCGTCCATTGGGGCTGTTCCTGTTCACACCTGTCCTCATCTGCCTCCTGAACCTGCCCAGCTGCCAGATATTTACCTCTCCCTTTGCTGCAGGCGAGCCTTGCAGGCTTCGCTGGGACCAAAATGTACTTCTTAGTGGTTTGGCTGAGTTTTCAGGGTGGGGAAAAAACTTGTTGTCCTATTGTTTTTCCTACTTTTGTGGCAAATAAAAACTGGTTTTAAAAAAGTTTTGATTACAATAGGAGCTTTAAAAAATAATTATTATTTTCCTCAGGTAAGGCAGTACAGAAAGTCTGACAGGTTTAATGTTTTGAGATGGTGGGGTTACTTTTTTTTCTGCTTTTGATGGACCACAGCGGATGTGTAACATTTTTTTGAAGCCAGGTTCCAATAATGAATTTGTCACAGGATAATGTTCCCAAACAGTAAAATAGGGATCTATAGTCTGTCTGACTTACTTTAGATGTTTAAATTACAGAAAAAAGCATCATCCAAATCCTGATAGCCATCATAAATTACAGTGATAAACATATCTGTCAGTTACCTAGATCCGATGAAGTAGTTGAACAATGTAAACATGCAGGCTGATTACTTTCCCACTTAATCCTGTGAAGCATGCCATGCTTTTTGAGGTATTTTTGAGTCAGATGGTTTGGCCCGGACAAATTCCTGGATTTTGACCCAGCTCTGTAGGTGGCTGCTTGACTAGCTGACACAGAACACACTGTCAGAGTTAGGATACTTGTCAAATTGTAATTCAAGCCTTATTTTCAGTTATCCTTCTTACTGTTTTCCTCTTTGGCCTGTTTTCCTTCATGTTCTCTCATCTGACTGTCTGCAGGTTGTCTTCTTACTGATCCCCTTCAGTCAGCGTGCTGTGCGGTATCTGGTGATAAGAGGATGCAACCAGAAAGTGGTATTGGACAGTGAGATTGTAAAACATCTGATCTGAAATGTCTGTGTTTGTGTCACTTGAATAGAAAGACTAGTTTTAACTGACAGTTTTAAAACATTTTAGTGTTTTATGTGTGGCAAATACTACTTTAGTTTCTCTCAGATTTCTAGTTTGGGGACTGGATGTCATCTTGCCTCTAGTGGGACTTGGCTAAATTTTGTGTTCAGGCATATGTAAAAACAAATATGAGAGAGAGTTGTCTAAATGTGTATATTACAGCTTGCCTTCCTTGTTGCCAGATTTGGCAAGTGCTGTCAGATGTGTATCCAGAGTTTGAGTATTGACACACAGATGCTAACGGTAATGCCAAAGTGTCTAAGAAGAGGGTTTTGCTACCTATACTTAAAGGCAAAAGGGTAATTCTGGTCCGGGCTAACACCATTCCTGAATTGCACAAGTGTATGATCTGCTGGAAAGTGGAAAGGCTGAGCAGGTGCATTTAATTGTTAGGAACAGATCACGCTGGCTCTGTGGGAAGACTGAGAGGAACAACAGTTGCTGGCAATTTGAGGAAGCTGAGGCTCCTGCTGACCAGGTGACGCTCCTGGGTGCATGATGCACTGGGAAGCCTTGCTCAAGGGGACGGCGCTGTTCTTCTGTAGTTTATTTGTACTTCACCTGCTTTTCTTGCCTTGAAAGAAACTGTAGCTGTGCATTTTAAAACAGTGGTTCTTCTGCTGAGTTTAGAACTTAAGATTCCTGCTGGAGCTGCGCACAGGCTTTGTTCCGCGGCTGTTTCATGTGCCTGTTTTTAACTGACCTGGCAAGGGGTGAGATTTGCGACTGTGAATCGCTCGGTCCGTGTCTCCGTTACTGGGGCTGACTCGATATGCCGAGGCAGGGCTCGGGGGTATATCCTGAGGTCATTAAATACTCTTAGGTCTGAGTCGCTGCCACCGCGAGCAGGGAAAGGTCTCACAGAGGCTAGAGAGAAGAAACCTTTGTCGGGGTGGACCTGCCGGGGCCTTTGTGTGTGCCTGGGCGAGGTGGCGGCAGGTCCGTCCGAGGCAGGCAGGGCCTCGTTAGCGCTTCCTGGCCTCTCAGCAAATCGATATTTTACCAAACCTCGGCCACGCCGTCCACCCCGACTTTAAGCCTGCTCTTCACAGGCCGCGGTGCGACCACCGCTGACCTTAATTGCGCGCCTCGCTCCGATTTACAAGGGGGTCGGTGGCGAGAAGCGCCAGCCTGTCAGCTCACTTCAGCTGGCGGCCGTCCAGCGGCCCTGACAGGCTCACCTTTCATTTAAACAAATTCGAGAAATACGTAAAGTTAGGGGGCTTATTTTTTTTTCTTTTTATGTTCGGTGGGGTTTATTTGGAAGCGGTTTCGCGGTGATTTGATAAAAGGCGGAGGGGGGGTGTGTGTGAGGAGGGGAGCCGGGGGGAGCGGGGGGTGTCGCACAGGACGCGGCCGCGCAGGTGCCGGCAGCGCCGGGCGCTGATTGAGGGAAGCAGATGGCTGCAGTCGGTGGCCGCCAGCCAGCGGAGCAGGTGCTGGTCACGTGGCCGCGGGTTGCCCGGGCGACGCGAGCGCTCTCGGCGCGCGGATGAAAGGCGAAGGGGGCCCCGCTTCAGCTGCGGCTTTGTGCCATTGGCGGCACATAGAGCGGAAACTAACGCCGCGAGGGGACCCGCGCCGCACCGCGCCGCGCGCTGCCCCTCGCGCCTCCGCTGCCGCGCGCCTCAGCGCCGCCTCACCTCAGCGCTTGGCCGGGCACCGCGCGACTTCCGCCGGGTCAAACTTCCCTCTTGTCCCCCCCCTTTCTTCCTCTCCCCCCCCCCCCCTTTTTTTTTTCTCTTCCCCCCCTTTTATTTTTCCTCTTCCTCCCCCTTTTATTTTTCCTCTTCCCCCCCTTTTATTTTTCCTCTTCCCTCCCCTTTTATTTTTCCCCTTCCCCCCCTTTTATTTTTCCCCTTCCCCCCCTTTTATTTTTCCCCTTCCCCCCCTTTTACTTTTCCCCTTCCCCCCCTTTTACTTTTCCCCTTCCCCCCCTTTTACTTTTCCCCTTCCCCCCCCTTTTACTTTTCCCCTTCCCCCCCTTTTACTTTTCCCCTTCCCCCCCTTTTACTTTTCCCCTTCCCCCCCTTTTACTTTTCCCCTTCCCCCCCTTTTACTTTTCCCCTTCCCCCCCTTTTACTTTTCCCCTTCCCCCCCTTTTATTTTTCCCCTTCCCCCCCGCCCCTTTTCCCCTTTTTTCCCCTCCTTTTTTAAATTGTCACAGTTTGAGGTGTTTCCCTTTTTTTTCTAATATTTTTCTAATTTTTTTTTTTTTGAGAGGAAAGTTGTGTCACGCCCTGTAATTTCACGACTACAAACTCATTTCCAAAACTCCCACTCTTTTCACTTGTAAATTTCACTTTTTTATTTTAAGTCAACACAAGTTTAAACACAGGCTGCAGAAGAGAACAATACCACAACCGAATTGTCTCCCGTCCCAAAGTGACATGTAACCATGTTTCTGCGGATTTTAAATTACACCTTCAGTGGGCCAACAAGCTGATTGAAATGAACATGCTTAAAGCTGGTATGTGTTTGGGAGGTTACAGGGCTGGGGATTATGAAGGAAAAACAAACGGCAGGCAGCATCAAGGGGATGAAAATAAAACGTTGAGGGTGCAGAAGCAGTATAAAAGTGCCTGTCATGATGTTTGGCGGCCTGTCCTTGCCATTTGTCAGGTACCAGCACACAACTCTGCTCTTCAACATCTCAGCAACTTTCCACAAACGGCCTGTCAAATGGGTAACGGGCCAGGGTGGGTTGACCACAGAGGGGGAAAAAAGACTGGTGAGACTCAAAGGGTAAAGGTGTTTAAAATTACTAACTTGTACCATCAATTCTTCTTTTGTTGCCATTTAAAAATTTAACCCCCGCGATGCTGAAGGTCATCTCAGTAATTTCATGACGATGTATTTAAAGCTGCGTTTTTATGTGTGTCTTCACCCATTTTCAGGCCTCGGAGTGCAGTTGGAGAGATGTGGTCCCAGCTCCTCAGGTGGCAAATGTTTCCTTGGGGAAGGAGGGGAGAAACAGTCCCCAAAACCTTCCTCTGCCGTCAGCGGATGTAGCTTTCTAGTATTGTGCAGATGCTGAGATACCAGCTGGGTGCTTTTTCTGCCCCCATACAAGCTGCAATTGCATGTGTTGAGGCTCTAGCGTGCCCTCAGAGCTGACACGAAAGCACCTTTCCTGCTTGGAAATAGCAGGGATGGTAGAAGAAAATAATGTTCTCATTCGATCCTTTGCTTTGGTAACACTTCCTCTGGCTCTGTTCACCTAGTCTGCATAGTTTAGTATCAAGTGCACATGTAATCCTGTTTCTCTTCACATGTGTCAGGTTGCCCAAACACCGCTTTCAGCAAGCGCAGGTTCTGAAGAGAGCAGCTCTTTCTTTCCAGGCTCATTTTTAGTTTCTTGTTAAATACATGTTCAGTCTCGATGTCTAAAATCTTGAAGGAAAGCAGAAAGGTGTCCATTCTTAAGGAATAGGAAATTTATAGTGATGGCCCAGGCATAATTGATTTTACAGTTATGTTTAAATTCTTAAATAAGGAGGGCAGTTGAAAATAATGAAGTCACTGAAAACAAACGTTTTGCAGATTAACTATTTTGTTAAGCACATTTTGCGTACATTTGCTTACATCAGTATAAGTACTGATTAAAAAATACCTCTGTTTCAGTAACAAGAAATCAGAATCGGAAACTAGTGCTGCGAAGAAAAAGGTGAACAAGGGAAAGGAAGGTTCTGAAAATTCAGATTTGGAAAAAACCCCACCACCATCACCTCATCCTGAAGACGAAGATGACGCAGGGGTTCAGGTAATGCTGTCCTTCAGTGTAGCTTTTGACAATTTATATTCATAAAACAGCAGTTCTCACAGTCAGAAAAAAAGGTATTTGGGTATTTTTCTGTGTTGTTCAGAATGACACATGAAGAAAATGAGAACTGGAAATCACTGTGGTGAATATTTTACTAAAACAAGTACTCTTCATCATAATTTTGCTTTGCAATCTTGTTACCTGCAGATATGTGTACGGTGCTGCTGAGTTTTCACATGTTCTCTTCTGTCACTGTTGCAGTTACGGTGCTGAATTTTCTGCTCTGTAGACTGAGTGTACCATTGCGAGGTCTTGCTTACAAGCCTTGTGTTTCTTCTTGCATTGGCTTTGCAAACCTTCTGAAATCAAGAATAAGACATGACAAAGAACATAAGAAATGTGCATGTTGGGGACTTGTAACTACACTGCTTCAATGGTCAAAGGGCCTTTTTGCAGGACTGCCAGTCATTGGTGAACATTGATAATTTCTGTTGGCCACTACACACGTATTGCTTGCTGTCCAGACTTTATTTCATATAAAGAAGATATGAAAGTAGAAGTAGCATATATAACAACTGCTGTGTGTTCTGCTATTAGCCCTGTTAAGAGGTGGTCAGCTGGCGTGCTTCTGCTGGCTGTGTTCAGAGTGGGCATTAAAAACAAGAATTCCCTCATGAAGGGGTAGAGGCAAATTGTGATGGGGAAAGTATGGACTCCTAAATAGTCATGCTGGTATTACTGAAATCCATTTCATTCATCCATTGCACATCAGCTTGTGGATGTGTTGCTTCCAGTTAGGAGAGATGCTGAGACTGGTCAAAGCAGCCTGGTGAAGAGGTTGGCAAATGTGGTTTATGCCTCTCTTCTTACTGTTTTCCAGAAGGATGAAGAGCATAGTGAAATGCAAGCAATTAAAAACAAAAGCAACAGCAACAGAGTGTTATTCCTGTTTCATGTAAACCATGTATAATGAGTTAGAAAAGCTGAGTTACACCATGCAAACATTAACATCTTGGAAGAATGAGTTTTCTGTCCTGTGCCACAAATTTCTCTAAGCCTGATTAATGGTGCTGACAAAAGTTGTAGAAGAAAATTTGGAGCTTATGTTTTTTTGGGTTCATTTGCAGATGGTTCTGTATTGTCTACAGTTCAATATATATGCATGGTTGCTTGTTTTTGTTTTAGTAGGACAAAACTTTGTGACACTCAATTGGGTAATGAACTTTACATTTGAAGTATTTTTTTTTTTTCTCTAAGAACCAGTGTCAGGGTATTTGCATCACTTTTTAATTAAATGTTATAAAGTATTTCAGGTAAATTTTGTTCTCTTAATACTTCCTCACACTGTGCATGTTATACTGCACTCACATGTCTTTGCATAAACTTAGGGAAGGGTTACAACCCTATACGCTAGAACAGCTAGAATTAATAAACTTGTTATACATTTCCCAACTGGGATTGGTATTACGTAGTTGTCTAAAACACCATTTCATTCTTAGTTTTAAATACTGAGTCTTCTGTAATGATACTATGGAGTAACACATGAAGTGATGCTTTGGTAACTTGTGTGTTACCATTGCGATTTTCTATAGTCCGTTATCAAACCTATTACCTTTCCACTTACAGATCAGTTAATGAGTAAAATATAATCTGGTGCAGGTAAACGTATGCACAATTTTTGACAACAGTGCATAACCATTGCAAAGCCTCATGTGGATGTTAGAGGAAACAGGAAGCTAACCAAGACAATAAAAATCAAATAGAGGATTACCATCATACCTAAAAAAGTATACTTTCTAATAGCGAAATGCAAGAAGATACTTTTGGCATCAAAAGTAATGGTAAGACTTACCTATTGAGCCAAAAGAAAATTGGTATTTTCCCATCAGTGATTATGGAAATGATGATGCAAATTTGCCAAGTGGAATCTATTTTCAAATATAAAAATACTGTTAGAGTTCTGTGGGAACCCCTGTAAGTTACTGTGTTAAAGGTAGAAGCCATGTCACCATTGTTTAAAAGGGTGAGGTAAACTTAACCTTTGCTCAAAAATTTCATTTCCAGTTAAAAAATTTCTAATTTTCTGAAGTACATCAGATATTTGTGTTTTAAAGAGTATGATTAACTATCTGAAAGTAAATATTTGACTTCGTATATTGAGGGACCCAGGTTGATAGATCTGTTAAACAAGCTACATAAGTATTTGCATGTACTGGTGAAGATGTGTTAAGCTGAGAAAGATGTAAAAATAAGTAGTGTATCAATTCAAAAAGATTTTTGTAACAGTTAATATTCAGTATAATGTTTTTATTACATACATCAGTCCATTGAGATATTTGATGTTCAGTTGACTGTTTCCTTCAACACCATATGCTCTCAGATTTTCAAAAATACAGAGCCTGATGCAGACTATCTGGGAATTTGAATTTTATTGTTGCAGAAAATGGTGTCTGGCACTGAGCATCAAGTTGGAAATTCTGTCAAATTGCATACTTGTGTACCTTAAAGATTGTTTTCTGCAGCTTCTCTGAAGCTTTCTCTCATTCTGGAGATAAGGATATGGGGACACAGAAACTAAATTTTCAGTTTGGGGTGGTTCAAGTTTTTCATTCTTCTCTGTTTGGGGTTTTTTCCCATGCGGTGCTGCAGGATGTCTTTCTGGACAGTGCTGGGTCAGTGGAGTGAGGAAATCGTATTTCATTGTATTTCCCCTACAAGATAATCTGGGTACAACTGGGCGGATGGGGAGAGCAAGAGAGCATGTTGTCACTGCTTAGCAACCCTGTGGCCTGTGCTGCAGAAAGGTGGTGTTCAGTTCCTGCATTGGCCATCTGTCAAAGTTTGTCGTAGATGCAAACTGAGAGGTGCAACTTCTTAGTTTTTAATTGCTGTCTGAGATACGCTTTCTCATTTTTCTAATGTGGTTTAGTAATGCTGAAAAAACAAACAAACAAACAAAACCACCAAAAAAACCCCACTTTCCAATTTAGAACAAGCATGAAATGACTTTTTGTTTGGTTTGGTTTGTTTTTACAAAATTTAAGAGCAGCTAACAGGCAGGGATTTAGAATGGTCATGTCTTGACTCCACTATTTCTACCAGGGTGCTGTAAAAATAATAGCGTTCTCTACACACTAGTGTATTGGAGAAACACAGAAGTTTTCTCAGTTATTCTGCTGCTTATCAGTGTTGTTTCTCATGAAAAATACAAATGCTTTCTGTTTAGAAGCGACGCTCCAGCAGGCAGGTGAAGAGGAAGCGTTATACAGAAGACCTGGAGTTCAAGATTTCAGATGAGGAGGCTGATGATGCTGATGCTGCTGGAAGAGACTCTCCTTCAAATACTTCTCAGTCAGAGCAACAGGTCAGATACGAGTGGACTGGAAAGGTGGCTGTAACTGCACCATTCAGAGTTCAAATACAGGCCCTTTTCCTGAATGACATTCATCCATAGTTGGCACAGTGTGCCAGAAGGCATTAGCTATTTATGTAGAAAAAAAAATACATTAGTTCATGGCATTATTTACAAGCTGATGATATGTAGTTTGGAAATTAATGGTCTCTGCCTAAAGGAAACCTAAACTGGACTGCTAGGAGCCGTGAATTTATTTCTATGAATTCAGTGGTCTGGCTTCTGTGACTTTAATAAACCACTCAAGCTTGTCCCCTGCTGCTAGGCACCATAAGAACCCCTTTATGAAATTACTGCCTTGTAGTACCCAGCAGGGTACACTTTATTCTCTGTGCAATGTAAATGATGGATAAAATAGTTTGAATAAGATGAGGAGTAATAATGTAGGAATGACTGTTGTAACAATCTCATTGTTTCGTAGTGCTTTTTCAAAGAACTACTTCACTTAACTAACTGATGACCTATTGGAGAATACATATGTGTTCTTTGGTATTTAATTTGGCAATTTGTTGAGCCCTGTGAAATACTGTATGTGATCTCCATTGTTAATTGTGTCTTATCAGAAGGAGAATTTGGTAGGTTTGTCTGTAGTTATAACAGTGAATTAATGTAATAGAGATTTGCAGGCAATTTTGATAGCTGTTGTGTGGACACTTCTGTAGCCAGTTAGGGTTTTTGAACATCTTCTAATATTTAGACTGTATGGTACTGAAAGTCTGGTATTTTAGGACAGGTGAACTGCCCATGTGATCATATCTGTGTGTCTGTCCATGACACCCTAACTGAGAGAGCTGGAGTTGTATTAGCTCTTAAAAATGGGCTTCAACAAGTAACTTTCAGTACTTGGTTGTGATATTAAATCTATTTGGATCTTCCAAATTCTCATGTGTATTAAACTCCTATTTAAAAAAACAAACACAACAACCTGAAGTTTTTCTAATGAAAGAAGTCTTTAAGTAATGAAGATGTGCTCCCATAACTCTTGTATGGTATTTATGATGCAGGAATCTGCTGATGCTGAAGGTCCTGTTGTGGAGAAAATCATGAGTAGCCGTTCAGTCAAGAAAAAGGTAAAACAGAACAAAACCCTTTCCCCCATATTTTTAATATTTTTTTTTTTTTAATTTTTGCTGAAGTCCCTATTCTTAAAATACCTTGGATATTCCAAATTCAAAAACTGTTTTATTGTATAGAGGTTCTCTGAAAGTGTCTTCAGGTGGTATTTAACATGCTTTTGAATAGACATACATAAACCAGATTATTTGTTTAGTCTTCTACTCATACTTTGCACTTTTTCAGATGAGAATTTTGATTTTTGCAAATACAAATACCTGGGTGAAATCTGTGGTGCTATTCGCTTCAGAGTGGTGTTTCATGGGAGTTTGAGGAGTGTGAGCATTCTCCTGCATCCCAAGTTTCTGCCTTTTGTAATAAAGAAAAAATCTTGCCCATGATTTTTCCATCTGTTGATAGTGGTTGTGCCTAGCACAACCGTATTGATCTTAGGTAAACAGAAATACTTATTTTCCTTGAAGTGTTAAATTCCAAATGGGAGGAGGGAAAGTTGCCTTTATTAATGGATTTTCTAAATTTTTTTTTAATGCTGTGTCTTTTTTTTTTTTTTAAATTAGTTTTTGGTGGTGTGTTTTTTGGTGATGTGTTTGGTTGGTTTTTTGTTGGTTGGTTTTTTTTTTTCGGTAATTTTATTACTACTGTCATTACATCATTAACAACTTTTTAAACCTAAATTCATGCGATGTCATGACTGGCTGTGATTGAATTTGACCCGTTTCTGCAGTTTCCATAGCACAAAACCTCTAGGGCTTTTTTTGAAGTCTTGAGCTATATTTTGTTGTTCAAACCATAGGCTTATTTTTCAGATAAACTTCATGTAATATAAACTCGGTAATTAGTTGTCCTGATGGTCTACTAGGCAGGAGAGGAGAATGTGGTCTTTTCATAAATGTCTTTACATTGGAAGCTGTTTTTCACCAATTATTCTTCTCTTCTTCCTCTCCCCTGCAAACAAAGGTGTGATTACTCATGGGGAGTGTGTATTTTGCTGCAGTTTGTGGGAAGTGGTTGGTCTGCTGCCTACATGTCTTTGATTGCAAGCTCTGCTGGAGGCAGGCTCTATTTTGAGCTCTTTCTTTAATGTTTTTTATGGATTGTATTTGCAGATTTGAGGGGTGTCTCTTCTTTCCTTACTCTTCTCCCTAACCCTCTCCTCTCCAAAATGGGGGAAAAAAAAAAAAAAAAAAAAGGATTTCATGATGTTAATATTTAACATCTGAAGTATCCAACTGTGCTTTTATTAAAGGTCTTTTACACTCTTACTAACGTCATCAAAACCCGGGTTGTTAGATTACTAATCAAAGTAAAATTGCTGCGATCAGGACCAGTCCATAAAATAAACATGAGGAAAGGCTTCACTAGGAAACCTTACAGTGGATTAGGCTGTAACAAAGATGTTGCATTCAAGTAAAGGACATTAGATAATGAACGTGCTTTTGAAGCAGTATTCTTATCATAAAATTATGCTGGGTTTCTCAGAACTAGCTTTAGTGTAGCTTTGGAGTTAGCAGATATGATGCAGCGCTGTACTTGCAAGCATTTTTGAGTGTTATGTATCACTCTCTTTCCAAACCATCATGGTTCATCATATCCTCAGTTTCTATGTGGAAAGTTTTCATTTTTCTAATTATTCTCTTGGCTATCTTCAGTCCCCTTTGAATTTCTGCTCCTTAACTTTGAAAAGGAATGCCTAGAACTAAATATGCTATTCGGCACAAACAGCATGTGCTATGGAAACGTGGAGTTGTAGAATGTTATAGCTGCATGTTATACATCTGAATTTTTCTTTTTGCCTACCAATACATGGTGAGAATCAGATCGAATTGAACTATGTACAAATGCCGACATCTCTTCATCTCTTGTGATTAGTTTACAGTCTAGAGCTGTGTATCCCTTGAGGTGATTAGTTTTTATGAATTTCTTTGCATCTGTTATTAGTGTGTCCTGCCTGCTATTTTTCTAGCAGTTGATATTTCTGGTTGGTTTGGGGTTGGTTGGTTTTTTTTAATGTATGTGTGGGGGTTTTTTTTGTTGTTGTTGGTGGTTGGGTTTTTGTATGTGTTTTTTCCTTTTTATAAGTGGCTTGCTCAGGTAACTTTTGTGTTAGCAGGTGTTACTGCATCAGTTCTGTGTCAATGGCAGTACAGGACTCTGTGCTCTTGAAGCGTTTGCTTGATGGAAGGGGTCATTTATTCACACAATGATCTGCAGAGACTGCGAATCAGATTGTCAATTATGGTTGCACCTGGGCAATGATAATTCAAAGTGTTCTGTGCTGCCCAGGTCTGCCATGAGGTATTTTAGGGTTTCTGTATAATTAGTTTTGGGAAAATTTTGCATAAATGTTCTGTCTCACCGTTTTATCTGGTCAATGTAAACAAAGGTGTAATGGGAGTTGGATAGTGATGTCAGAAGCATAAACTTCTGTCTTCTATATCCTAGACTGATGTATTGTTAAACCCTATTGTGTGCTGGTGATTGTAACTTCATAAGAATTTTATATTTTTTTTGGCCTTAAGTAACGTTTAAAAACTACTTTCTTCCCAAGTACTTTTTTTTAGGTGAATCATTGCTGCACACTCATAGAATATATAATAACATAGACCAGTTATTACCTATCAGGCAATACAAAAGTACATTTTACTCATTAGTTACAGGATTTATCAAGATTTGTGTTGTAAATTAAGTTTACAGTTGACAGAAAATACACTTGACTGAAATGCTGTTGAGGGGATTTAAACTGGCTAATACAAAACTCTTATATGAAGGTGTTTAAACATGTTGTCGTAAGATTGATGTATTTGAAAGGGTTCTGATTTAAAACTATTCAAAGAGATTTGGCCATAATGTATTTCAGAAAATTAAAAGTTAATGTTTTAAAATTAGAGATTACTTCTTACAGATTATTCACTACCCTGAGGCAAAAATCAGATTCAGATAATGAGATCTCTATTTTTTTAATACTTACAAAAAATTTAATGCAGTTTTGATGTCTAAATGTGAACGCTTTCTTGGGAAATACTCCCTTGTAGTTATTTTTGTTTTAAAAAAAAATCCTAATGGTCTTCAGATGCCTTCTTTTGACGGTATTTTTGTAAGTGACAGAGAAGCTTCTTCCATGACAGTTTATCTGCTTTAATAGGGGACTCAAGAAGACCAAGAAGTGGCACCAGGGATACCTTATCTCCTTCTGTTTCTTCAGGGACAACTAGGTGGAAGCTATTGATGCTCCTCTCTCTAGAAAGGAATACAAGCAGACTGTACTGGAGTGATATAAACACTAAAATTATGAAATCCCTTGCTAGTCTGGAAGAGAGGGAGGACTTCGTAGATCAGGGATTAGGAATGCATTAACTTTGCTGTGCTAGAACAGACTTTAATGCAGCTGCTACTGTTCTTTAATTGCGCTGCTATAGAAGTAATGTCTGGCCAGCAACTTTTCTTTTGAGAGAATTTGGAAGATAATTCATCTTCTATCTTCAGTGTAGTCTCTCTTTTATATGTATATATTTTTTTTTGTCTCTCCCTTTTCGTGTGTATATATAAATAAATACATATATATATAAAAAAATCTGGAAGATGTTGACTTCTACAGCGGTTGTTTTCTCTTTTTAGCACTACATACACTATTTATTACAGCTGTTGTTGTCCCTGATGGAGTATGTCAAACAGAAAATCTTCCTCTGTTTAAAATTGTTCCAAAATTCATTAGTAAACACAAACCGCTAATGTTGTGACATAAACTGAATTCTAAATGCGTGCCTGGTGCACTGTCCTTAGTTTGTCCTATGGCTGGGTTCAGGAGCAATTCAACAAAGTATTACATGCCATATGTTATGCAATACTTGGGCACTAGGGATGAGTTAAGGGTAGTCTCAACCCTTAGCACTGAATGCCCTTGGTTTTGCTGGTTTATATCACAACTTTAACCTTGCTTTAAATGTAGTTTTTGGGTGTTAATTTAATTTGGCTGCTCTGTATGTGAGACATCTTGCCTGAGTGAATTTAATTGCACCATTGAGTAAAACTAAAGCCATGAACACTGATGCACTAAAATTCTAGCAGAGGTATAAGGTTTAGTTTTATATGGCTTCTTGTTTGGAGTTATTAACTATATGGAGGAATAAACCCCCTTTAAAACCCTTTTTTAAAACATTACAAAACCCACAATGTAAAG
The DNA here is from genome assembly GCF_963082525.1 of Nesoenas mayeri. Lineage (NCBI taxonomy): Eukaryota > Metazoa > Chordata > Aves > Columbiformes > Columbidae > Nesoenas > Nesoenas mayeri. The sequence continues at coordinate 39,784,873 of NC_137543.1, read as the reverse complement.
TTGCCATGAGCCAGCCAAAAATAATACATATGGCATTCAGGAGTGCAGTTGCTAATTGGCTGCTGCCTGAGAAAATGGTACACTTGGCTTCTACTTAACACTGTGGGTTTGGCAGAAAGCCAGATTTGGGGTGAGGTTGTGAATGAAGCTGCATGTGGTTAGGGAGGAGTTCAAATGATTCATGTCTTGGAAGTTGTAGTAAGCAGTGCAGTATGTACTTGGGTAAGCTGCTGGAGGAAACTCCTGACCCATGTCCTCCCCCCACAAACGCTTTCCCGCACCTCCACTTGTCTCTCTGTGTGGGGACCGTATTCCGTATTTCGGTTAATGTTAATCATTAACTAAATTGGGCAGTTTAGTGGTTTGATTCACGTTTCAACAATTTTTTTTCTTATAGATGGAGAGCGGAGAGGAGGTGGAAATAGAGGAATTCTATGTAAAGTACAAAAACTTGTAAGTAAAGTTATAGTTTTGACTATCTTTAAGATCATGTAACTTCCAGACAGTTTTAAAACTGGTTTTGTTAATGATACAGCTGTTACTGTCCAACTTTAAATAAACAGAGAAATACCTTGCACTAGAGGTACTGGATTTGATAGTGTCATCTTAATTCGTGTTCTATCCAAAATGAAATCCATAGGTGAAATTGCTATTAAAGACTTTAATCTAGGGCTTATTATGCATGCAGGTTCATAAGCACGTACTTAGGTAGCTGTGTAGCTCTAAGTGCAACTGTAAAGTAACGTACTTGCAAGCTACTCAGAAATAACCCTTAGCGTTGTTTCAAAAGCAAGATTTGTGTTCAACAGAATGACTTACGGTAACAAATGAATTGGCTCCCGATATTCCAGCAAATAGCTGCCCCTGTGTAAGAGGGATGTAACAGTGGTAAGAGCAGCATGTTTCACTTCTGGGCTGTGAAACTGCAATGCAATCAGTATTTAAAGTAGTATTACTTCACAATTGGATAAGCTCATTTTTCTTTTAGAAAAATAGCATATCTTGTTTAATTTTAGCAAATTTTCCATCCGAAAGACACAAATTCACTTAAAGTGGGTTTCTTGTCGCTAACTGCAGATGGTCAACTTTAAATATGCTGCCACCTTTGTACCTTTTGCACTATATTGATTATCACATGATGTTTAATAGCTTAATTATGCTTTGTTTAGTTTTATTATACTGGCATGTAATTTTTGTATTAACTATTTGTGTCTTGGACTTGTTAGCAACATAACTTTTGGAAGACTCTAAATTCATAAAGTGGAACTAGTCATTTTGGCAGAGATGCTCTTCCTTACCTTGTGTTTTCTTAAAGATGAATTATTACTGTGGAACTGCATTTACAAGGGTCTGTCTTTCTATCAGTGTTAAAACTTCAGCTCACTCGTGCAATTTTTAATTACAATGCTTTCTCACAAAAAGCAGTGTATAGCATGTTAGTATTTAAAATGTTTGCATGTTTTTAACTTCTCAAAAACCTGCTTTTTGCTAGAATATGTTGTTAAATAGTGACATTCATTATAAATGTGTCGTAATTATGTGTTAAGTATGCCCCATAAAAATCATCTTAGCTTTGTGCCAAATACTAAATGTACGGGGTATTTATTTAAATTTTGAGTTGGAGTTGTTTTAATTTTCTGACAAGTTTCTTCGTTAGTAAGTATAATTACTTCCAGTAAAGATGATTTGTTAATAACCTGTGTGATGAAAAAGATAGTGTGTAGTTTTCCAAGCATGGCACTACAATGTGCTGGAAATATATAGCTATACTAGTCGGATACATAAGGGGATGCAATGGAAGCATAGTTTTGAGTAAGATTTTCTGTTTCATCTTCTAGTTCTTACCTTCATTGTCAGTGGGCATCTGTGGAAGAGCTGGACAAAGACAAGAGAATTCAGCAGAAGATTAAGCGGTTTAAGGCAAAACAGGGCCAGAACAAATTCCTTTCAGAAGTACGATTTATTTGTTTGTTTATTTTAGGTATTTAAGGAATATTCTTGTGGATTCTTGTTCTATATATAAGCAGAGGATCTTGAACAGCTGTATGATAGCAGTAGCATTTATTGTGGTATGAAGTATAACCATGCTTGATGCAAGTCTTGCAAGATTATGAAACTCAAATGATCTATCCTGACTGTATGCTTTTTACTGTATTTTTTTCTTTCTTAAAGCAAGTGGTTAGTTGTTTGCATTGTAAGCAAGACACTTACTGAATCAGTACCAGGTCTCTTTTCTCAGGAGCCGATTATGCCAGAAAAATGCAACACATTTTTCTGTGTTATGGACTGCTGCTCACTAGGGATTCTAAGCTTTTTATCATCAATTTAATTTCACTTAGAGCCATAAGCAGTAGTGTGGCAGGGGTCCTGTCAATAAAAGACCAGATCTGCTGATTTGTGTTTCTGAAAGCTTACTTTTCAGTAAAATGCTTTCTTCTGAGGAAAAAAAAGAGATTCATATGCTACTGTATTTGTTTATTTATATGTATTTTTACTGTCTAGTTCAATGCGAACAAAACCTGTTGCAAATTGAAAACTTCCATCTGTTCTAACTGAAGATGCCTGGAATTGCTTCTTTTAATTTTTTTAAAAAAAATGGTTTCCAAGTGGGTCACAAGTTATTGTAAATACTTGAAATTTGTTCCTGTTTTAGGAAAAGCTATCAATATGTGTATAGTCTAAAGTCATTTTGTCTGCCTTTTCTATTGGAGGGGTCTAAAAAGTATATGATGACACACAATGCTTTAGTATGCAAAAGAATTCCCTAAGTTGTTGAAGGGATAAGAAAGAAAATATCAAATTGTGGGTTTTGGAGAAACTGTGAATGCAGGCAGTGTCTTTTCTCTGTTTTTGAAATAATAATATTTGAATTTTACAAAGCAGTTAGACGGTTCCTGCAGTTAAAATAATCCAAAGGCACTTAGTGTGTACAAGGCTCTAATTTCTTTATTGTAAGCTGTAGTTTTCAAGAATGCTAAATGCATTGCATGCCATAAGCCTTTTCGATTGCTCATTAGTGAATTGTAATTTCACACTTCATTTAAAATATTCTTAAACATTCTCTCACAGTAAAAGGTTTCACACAGTAATTAAGAGGCCCAGTTAACAAAGTCTGAGAAGTCTGATTCCCTCACGGGGAATGATCTTGCTGAATTGTAGCATTTCAATTAACATGTTGAAGTTTGCCAAATATAAATTCTATGTCACTGTGACCCAAAATATTACTGCCTGGTGAAATATATAATAATTTTTCCCCTTAGGAAGGGCTAATAGAGATATCTTTTATATTTTTACCTCTCTCCTTGAACAGATTGATGATGAGCTTTTTAATCCAGATTATGTGGAAGTTGATCGAATCCTGGATTTTTCACGTAGCACAGATGATAATGGAGAGGTAAAAAAAAGCTTTTAGTGCATTTGCAGTCATATAGACATTGTGTTTCAGAATTTATTGTTTAGAAAAGTGAAAATATTAAACACTTTATAAGTTATCAGGGTATGTGTGTGTAGAAAATAAGGATGTATTTGGGAAAATTTTGCCTAATATGGCAGCTTCCCCCTATAACAAAGGGGTTAAAGTGAGAATTCCGAATTTCTTACAAGTTACCTATATTTAAAAAATACATCCCCCCCGCACCAAGCCCTCCTCCCAACAACAATTAAAAAAACCCTCTGATATATAGGTCCAAGGTGGCACTTAATACTGTAGAAATATGATGTCTGTGCAGGTGATCCAGAATTTAAATGAAAATTGCAAGAATCTTAGCTGAATGTCATAGTAGTCTAGGCATTGTTTAGACTGTCACAGAAGAGGCCCTGAATTCACTGTTTCTTACTTTTTAATGACTTGTTCTGCAGAACAAGATCACTTTGTCTTCCAGGAGGCTCCTTTTTGGTCCTGGAATAATAGGGAGCTTCACTGACAGTGTTTCCATATTGCTCTATCAGTGAATGGTGGTGTTTGGGTTGCCTGCTGGGAAGTTTTTGATGCACTGACAAGAAAAAACAGTTCACTGTTTAAGTATGTGCTAAAATGTATGATTTGGAACAGTCAGAAAGAGAATATGGTTTTATTACTAAATTTTATTTTAACCTTAGTGATTTTGAACATAGTGTTGTGCTCATTTTGGTGGTAAGCCTGCACATCCTCCACGTTCTAATCTTACTGCATTAGCTTGTCAAGGTGTCAGCCTGCTGTTGGTTTATCCTTTTGGCTGATTCAGACATTCAGGTCTGGTAAAGCTTTTTGAATTGTATCTGGCCTGCAGATCTCCTGTAAAAATGGTTACGCGTTTATTCTTCTTAAATTGCGTCGTAATCTTATTTTTGTCTTAACAAAGCCTGTAATGCATTATCTGGTGAAATGGTGTTCGCTTCCTTATGAAGACAGCACTTGGGAGCTCAAGCAAGACATCGACCAAGCTAAGATAGAAGAATTTGAGAAACTGATGTCTAGGGAGCCAGAAATGGAGCGTGTGGTAAGAATTGGCTCTGTACAGAGGATTTTAGTAGAAAATAGTAAAGTAATGTGGTCTTTCAGAAACCACTAATGGGATTTGCTGTATTTGAAACAGGAGCGACCTCCCGCCGATGACTGGAAGAAATCGGAGAGTTCCAGGGAGTATAAAAACAATAACAAACTCAGGGAATACCAGTTGGAGGGAGTAAACTGGCTTCTTTTCAATTGGTACAACACGTACGTAAAATATTGCTTACTGCTGAATTCTGCTTTGGAAAAACTTTTATAGTTTATTTGAAACAATAACCTTTTAAAGTAACCTTCTAAAGTGAGGTTTTAGAATTATTTATGTCTCATTTTTGCTGCAGGAGTTAGATACAAACTAATTCTGGGTGGATAACATAGTGTTACATAAAATGTGGATGTTTTGGTTAGATTCTTGTGGCAAATGCTTTTGTATGTATACATGTTCATGCACACCTCTGTTGCCCCTTCCTACCCCATGTGAACTTGAGAGGTATATTAAAATGACTATATCCATGTTTATTGCATCACTAATCATGGCATTTCTGTAAAATCCCAAAAGATCATGATGTCTTTTCAGCGTAGACTTGCTGTTTTAGAAATTGCTGGTTTATTCACATTAGTTTCTTACTGATTTGCTATGTTCTAAGTTAGGAATAAATCATTCAGACTGTTTCTATTGTTTTCAGACGAAACTGCATTTTAGCAGATGAAATGGGGTTGGGAAAGACTATCCAGTCTATTACGTTTCTCTATGAGATATATTTGAAAGGAATCCATGGTCCTTTCTTGGTTATTGCACCATTGTCCACAATTCCCAACTGGGAAAGGGAGTTCCGCACCTGGACAGAGTTGAATGTGGTGGTGTATCATGGGAGTCAAGCAAGCCGGCGGACCATTCAGTTGTATGAAATGTATTTCAAAGATCCACAGGTAAAAATTCTTCATTGTTTTTTTCTCTCTCTTTTTTTAAATACGCTTTACTGTTGTTAATTAATCTAAGCGTTGATAACATTTTTAGTGCCGGTACAGTAGGTTTTAGCTAATAGTGAAGGCACATGTATTAATAAAGTGGGTGCTTTTTAACAGTAGCCAAGAGATCAGCTGCAAATAGAGGGGGATCAAGAATTACTGAGATGGTGCAACTCTTGTTCAAGGCTTCATTGTTTCATGCAAGGTTTTCATTATTTTGCGTTCTGAGGAGAGCTGGCAGAAAAGATTCCAAATGGAGAAACTACTTTAATTGGAACTAAGGTTAAAAATCAATCTCTGCCTACCATTCCAGGAAAAGACCAGCTTGCAGAAATTAAACTTGTCAATGTTTCTTTATCAAATTTTATAAGTCAGATATATTTTGGGTCTCTGTTACTGCACTTATGTTGAGTAGTTCTTAAAAGAGAAAGAGGGTGGGTACAGGAAAGATTGGGGGTTGAAACAAAATTATTTGGAAAACTAAAGCTATAAAGAGCAACAGATATATATGCTTAACTGCATTACCTTGTTCAGAGTAAGTAAACAGGACTGGGGGAAAAAATGGGCATACATGGAATGTTATAGTAAAACAATATAATCCTCACTTAAGATAAAAAAAGAGTGGAGGTTCAACCTGATTTGATACATTGTGGAGTGTTATTTCCAGCTGAGCTTAAATAAGTGGTAGTGGTGAATTCATATATTTAGATTTTCTGTAAAGCATTTGATTTTATGCCACTAGATATTTTGATTAATAAACTGAAATGATATAAAATCAATATGGCACACATTAAGTGGATTTAAAACTGGCTAACTGGTATTTCTCGATGTAATTGTAAATGAGAAATGATTTGCATTTCCAGTGTAGTTCTTCAGGGATTGGTTCGTGTCCATGAGCTATATAACACTTTTATCAATGACCTGAAAGAAAACACAGAATCATTACTGAGGAAATTTTCAAATGGCACAAAGATGGGGAGAGTGGTAAATAATTAAGACAGTTTGTGGATACACAGTAAGCTGTATTACTTAATAAATTGGATCCAAGCTAACAGTACTCAGGATAGCTAAATATAGGGCTCTCTGTGGACGAGGAATGGAACTGGTTCTTGCAGAAGGGAGAGCTGGGTTCTGGGAAGGCTGTAAGAGAAATCCAGATCCTTCTGTGTCATGGCACGTGACCAGTTAAGCAAGAGTTCATACTGTGAGACTGTGGTTAAAAGAGCAAGTATAGTGCAAGTGTGTAGGAGGAAAGAAATTCTTCATTAAAGATTAGAAAAGTTACACTGTTTTCCTTTTGTCAGTAATGTACTGGATAGCCCAGTTCTGCCTGTTTCTCACTTCCTGTCCTCAAAATAGTGTTGAGAAGCGGAGTCCTTAGAGCAAAGCTATGAGAGCGGTTGTGAGACATAAAATACATTTTTGCAGGGAAAGAACTGACTTAAAACTGTTTTGAAGGTGATGACTGTGGCTCAACTTGACGTGCCATTAGGGCAAACAGAAATAGAATTACATACTTAGATATAGTAGAAAAACACATAGTAATTTTAGTAGTTAGAAGTTACATCTGTTTGGTCTAGGAAATAACCATTTTCTGAGCAATTTATCAAAGAAACTTTCAGATCAAAATCATATGTGCTATTGTTGAAGAAGATTGATTTGAATAACAGTTGCTACATGCTACACTGAGGTCTAATGGCTTGTATTCCTCAAAATAATAATCTCATTTAGCTTCTTTCTTAGGTGGTACAATACACAAAGGAACTGGAATTGATTTTTTTTCTGGTTTTAAATTTATTATCAGACATAAATATTTTGTATCAAATATAAAAATTTGAGTTTATACAAATACTGTCTCTACTGAAGTGTTTCCTGTGTTAAAAATAGTGTTTGTTATTTAGGCGGTGCTAGTTCATAGTGTGTTCTTCCTTCTAGCAAGCAGCCATTATGTAGCATGAAACCTGAAGGAACGTCATCCAAAAAACCCCACTTACCATGCAGATTATTAGTGTTATTTTACATATGGTATTTCATTGTTCTAAAGGCAACTGAAGGATCTGAAGCAAGATGCTGCAGAAAGTTTTGTTCCCCCTTTTACCGTATTCTTAATGGGCTCCTTGTAATCACTGTGGCAGTCGTTTTGACCCCATAGCGAATAATGACAAAGCACTCCTAGCACAGAAAAATGAATCATTTTGTGCTGGTTTTGTGCCCTGAACTGGCTGGAGAGGAGAATCAGGCAATTGCCATGGTTGATGATAAAGGAGAATTGGAGTGAACTTGTCCTTTTGGTGGCAGCTAGCTTAGATGTGTCGTGAAATCACCTTCTGTGTCCCATTCTTTGTAAGACTGTGTCAGCTGTGAAATGCGTGGTAGAAACTGAATTACAGGAAAAAAAATTTCTTTGTGTTCTGACAAAAATAATCACCATATAGTGTACAGTCTGGCATCCTCTAAAGTACCATTGATGAGCGTACGATGGGGGATGAGAAGGGAGAGAAAGAAGGCAGGCTTTGGCAATATCATTTTTTTAGTCCCCTTGCCACACACATCAACCCAGGCATCAGCATCTTTGGCTTTCTAGGTCTTAATGTGAAAAGAGACCTCTCAAGCCGAGCTGTTTCTCAAAAAGACAACTGAACAGTGAGAAAGTCTGAGTGGCTTTGAAGGACAGTAATAGGAGACAGCATGCAATAAGAAGCACCTACCCCATCTGCAGTAGTGTAGTTTTCAGAATCAACACCAGGAACCAGTGTCAAGCTGTTGGGAAAACCTAGAGAGTAGTTGATACCAAAATACATTTCTGCAGTAATGGTGTGACTTAACACTAAGAACGCCACACTACCAGAGACATGCCCCTAAAATCCCTTCCTGCCCCACTACTTGTGAGGGTCATGCATGGAGGCCTGTTCTGGTATTCTTGAGCAATATAACTGAAACATCCTTCTGGAGACCTTCCCTGGTTGGATACTAAATCAACTAGTTGCTTTTCTGTAGTAGTCCACCTCTGGGAAAGACTTCTGCTGTGAGATCAGGAAAACCATATATGCTGAATAAAATAATAGAGTCGTGCAAAAGAGTTGACTTATTTATGAGAGAGATTTACCTCACAGTGTAGTGAGGACTAACAAGAGAACCCACCTGGCTCACATGTAAAAATGGAATATCTTGTCCTTCATTCATTTTTAACTCAAAATAATGCTATTGATGTTAGAACTTCCTGGATTATTTGGTTCTGTCCTTTTGGACTCAGTGGATATTGGCTTAAGAGACTGTTGTCTGCTTGCATGGTTTTCTTCCTTGCTGAGAAGCTGCTTGAGCTATCAACATGTCATCAGCATAGGATTGCTTCAGATTTCTGCAAAGAGTGGTTAGCGTGCAGCAGTTTAAGGCAGTATTTTACAAGTAGGGACTATGTCTTTCATCGAAGATGATGTTGAATTACATTCTACAAAGTGGCTGTGACTTAGTTTTCCAGATGCCTTCCTGCTATAGCTGGTTAACATGTGCATTTCTGCACCTGTTCTTTTGTTCCACAAAGTGGAATCTGAAGTTGGTGGGAAAGACCATAATAATGTTTCAGAATTCCCACTTGTGGAAGGTATGTCATTTTAGAAGTCCACTTGTTATACACATCCAATTGATGTTCTCAGTTTGTATCTGCTAAGAGGTAATAGCCCAAACCATAACCTAACATTCATATATAATCGTTGCACCTTGTGGCTACCTCTGTTGCTTGAGTTACTTCCAGAAGAATTTCCCAAACAGAATGGGAAACTGCTACCTATTAGGAAGATTGATTTCCTCAAATGGAAGAACTTCTCTGAGTAAGTGGATGTAAAATTCCTGTGGTTCCGACATAGAGAACTTTTGGGTGCCACACTGAAACAGGATAAATTGATTCCTAGTTGCCTAAGAATTTGCCTGTGACCATGCTATAGGTCACTTTCCTGATAGTTTCTACATTTAAATTTCTCAAATGTGACGTTAATAGGATTACTTAGGATTCTTTCCCATACTTTCCCCAAGTGTTGGAGTCCCGAAACTGTTGAAGAACAGCATCATTCACCTTCTAAAGCTCTTGAGAGCTCTTGGAACTTTCTGCTTGATTTACTCCAGTGTTCTTCAGTACAGCATTTGACTGCCTTTCAAATAGTGTGAGCTCTTGTGGCAAGACCACTATGCATATTTTAACATGAGATTTAAACAGCTCTAAATATATAGTCAAGAGTCCCTTCTACTATTTTTCCTTCACCTGGATGTGCTGCTTTATGTAGTGATCAAGAGCTTGCTGTACAGTCATGAGGCTGCTCCTCATAGAAGTGTTTTCCACTACTTGGAAAGAATCTCCTGTGCTGCATTCTCGTATCTTCACAGTTATATCTGGCTCGTGAAAAGGTCACAAGCATTTCAGGTTGCAGCATTTCAATTTGCTGGCTTTGTAAGTTGTCCACTTAGTGTATCTGCATCTGCTGTTTATTAGGTAACAATTCCTTTTCTTCCTAATAAGATAAATGTTTCTGGGGTATGCTGTGAGAAAGCACTGTTGAGCAGGTCATTACTTCTGCTGATGTACTCTTAGTGTGCATAGGCAGATTTAATGCTGAGTTCAGGATATCAGGTTTCAAATAATTTTATTGAGTCAGTAGCCAGTTCTGATCCCCACAGTTTGGAGAGGATTATATGCAGGTCACTTATAAAAGGATTCAGACTTGAATGTATTTGAAGGAAGAAATGGTCACCTTACCGTAAAATATCTGTTTCTTTTGAAATGTATTCAATATACAACCTATGACATAGTCTTGCTTTGAAAACTTAGAATGGCTTTGAACTTGCGTGAGGCCCAACAGAGACAGTGTTCCTGTGCAGACCCAGCGCCACTGGAGATACCAAGTTACATTTTTACTGAACAAGATTGGGAAAGAAATATAGCATAATGTCAGAAAGATGTTAGTTTCATGATCTTAAGTTATTCAGAGTGCCTTTTTGAAGCAGAGTTTTAGTATCAGCCCTGAAAATGGGACCCTCAGCTAATCAAATAAACAGGGAATAGGGTACCACATATCAAGTATATTTCACTGTTGAGCTTTACTTAGTGCAAATTTACAAAAATATCAAGGAAATGTATGGAGAGATACACATTCTCCATGTAAGAGTTCAGAGAGATTTGCTGCTTTTTGGAGCTGTTTACTAGAATTGTATGTATTTTGGGTACTCTGTGTCTACCAGGAAAAAATTACTGTTTACTGGGAGCAAAACATTCTAGTAGTAGTCATAAAAATGAAATCTTAATGTACTTCTGGCTTATTTGGATTGTTTGAGAGGACCATCACTTTCCTTTGATTTAAAAAAAATTAAAAAATCTCTTGAATGATGACAGAAATGTGCTTCCTTTCTTTGCCAGGGAGTTTGCTTTAACTTTTGCTGTTCTTTTTTAGGGTCGTGTGATAAAAGGTTCCTACAAGTTCCATGCCATTATCACAACATTTGAAATGATCTTGACTGACTGCCCGGAGTTGCGTAACATTCCATGGCGTTGCGTGGTCATCGATGAGGCCCACAGGCTGAAGAACAGGAACTGTAAGCTTTTGGAAGGACTCAAGATGATGGACCTGGTCAGTGTCTGCATCCCCTTACCTTTGCGTCTTCTGTATCTTTATTATTCCTGATTTATGTTTTTATTAAAATGGAAAATAGGATGTCTTGTTCTTAAGTAAAAGCATGAAGTAGTAAGAATGAGGGAATGGAGCTGAGAAAGTCTTCAAAATACCTGGAAATATATGAATCCTTGAATGTTGGAGTGCTGGAGTGTCATAAGTCTCTTCATTGATTTAGGCATACAACGATGTGGATTCCCTTAAGAGAATCAAGATAAATTTTTTCTTTCCTTTTTCTCTTTTCATGTGATTACTCCAGTTACTTTTCCACATAGGCATTTATGTAAAGGTATAATATGGTCAGGTGGCCAGATACAGGTGTGAGTGGTAAACGGCTCTGCATTACTGTCAGCTCTAGTGTTAATTTGTTGTGTGGCTATAAGGATGTTCTTTCAGACTGGCTAAGGAAGGGAAGAGCAAGTTGATTTCTGATGCTTACATAAATACGTATTGTGTTATGTGCACAAAATAAGTGTATTAAATACACAGAGAAAAATAAGATGATGGTTTTTAAAGGTATTTACAATTTAAAAGGTGTGTTTTTGTCAGAATATTCTTTAAAAATGTGAGGGGAATGTAGTTGTGCTAAGTTAATACTTAAAACTCAAACCCCTTTCTTTCTGATAAGAATAAAGAGGCATAAACATTAGCTTACACAAGCACTGGTGACTTATATGTCACTTTTAGTTTCTTTTTCCCTGTTTGTTAAAAAAAATACTTTTTTTTAAGGAGTCCTGACAAATGGAAGTTTGTAAAAATGCTGTATACAATTAATTTTCCTTATTATGGTTGCTACTAGAGGAAAGTTGAGCGTATGTGTGGCTACAGGTGGAGATATGGGACCTCTCAGTTCAGTTCTTGTTCTGCTAACTTCATGTTTGACCTTGAGCTAGTTGTTTCACCTCCTCCAAGGCAATATGCAACTTTTCCTCTGATTTGTCATGTGTAGATAGAAAGTAGGACTCTGCTTCAGGTTCCCCATGTTAGCAACTTACACCTGCCCCAAAGGGATTCATGCACCACAATCTGTTGGAGGTAGAGTAAATTGGTGGATTTACACTGGAAGTGATAAGTTCAGCTGTTACTTTGCCATTTGAAGTTCATTGTATTTGTGAAAGGACATAGTGGATCAGTAAAATCTCTTCTTCTATCTGGAGGACTTTTGAAGGTGCTTAAGTAGTGAAGTGTGTTTCTGGACTATTGCTGAAGGAAGGCCAGAATAGTACTTAGAAATGTATTGAAAAGAGCTATATGTAAGTAGTTGCAGGAGGGGAGAGGAAGCAAAGGTGAGATGCACATATAGGGAAAAAAAAAAGATATATATAATTTTGTGTATTTCTCCATTGAAAATGAATTCAAATGGTTTCCTAGGCAAATGTTTCTTAACCTTTCAGGAACATAAAGTGCTGCTTACTGGAACCCCTTTGCAAAATACAGTAGAAGAGCTATTTAGCTTGCTTCACTTCTTGGAACCAGGTCGCTTCCCATCAGAAACCACATTCATGCAAGAATTTGGTGATCTGAAAACTGAAGAGCAGGTAAACTCCTCTTGCACACTTAGTTTTCTGTTTAGATATTGTGAATTTATTCATTTGATTATATCTGAACTTCATTAATTGTTTTTATAAGTAATACCTATTTAGCTTTTGGAAGACCACAGTAGTTTTATTCCTGGTTTTGTGTTTGTTTTCATTTTGTTGAATTTTTTTGCTTTTGACCACAAGACATTTTGCATTATCGCTGTTTTTCTTATCCTTTGTTTGTTGGTCATGCAGAGACATGAATGAGGGGAAGTTTCCCCTCATTAAAATGTGATGTTTAAAAATGTGAATTGGGTGTCTTCTTACAGTTGGTGAATGAATATACTTCTAGAATTGCTTATTTGCTCTAAGAGAGGTAATGTGTCAGTTGACCTTCTTCCATAAGCATTAGTATCAGAGGGGACTATGCTCTCTAATTTCTGTGGAGTTAACACCTGGGAGTTTTATCAATGACTTTTGTGCAAACAGGAACATATTTGAAACCTAGTTTAGCAAGAGGCAACCAAATGGAGGGAGATTTTTTTTTTTTACTGAGTCAGAAACAGATTTCTCAAGTTGTCTGCAAAAGGAGACCCTCAATGCAGCATGTTTTCAGTCTTAAATGTAAAACTTCTTACAGTCACATAAAAAAACTTCAATTTCTTCTTGTATGTATGAAAGTGTTTTCTGAAAGTCAATAGGTAACAGTCAAATCACATTTACATTAGGAGTTAAATGAAGCATGGCACCTTAATTTGGCCCTTAATACTCTGTGATAATTCAGCTTCACAATTGCATGTGTCTTTGTGGGCAATTTTATGTTGGTTTTGTTTGAAAATTCAATTTATGATCTTTCTAACTTCCGAGTGCTTGAATTGGTTAACTTTCTCTGAGAGCAGCTCTTTCATAGGTAATAGTCTAAATTACAAAACAGCTCTCCCTCCATTCCCTTGCCTCCTGGAAAAATCATATTGTGTCCTGAGGGAATCGTAGGATATGTTTTCACAGATTGTGCAGACAGTTGCATGCCAGTCAGGATGGACTCTGACCTGATTGGAAGTGAGCCAGCTCTGATCCAGAAGCTGTCCTGTTAATACAGTGTTGGAGCTGGAGTTAATGTATCGTAACTCTCAACATAGCTTTTGTCTGGCCAGCCTAAATGTCAGCAGAGCAGAACTGGTGATTTTTTGAAGCCATACATGGAAATATTAGTAAAATAATGTTATCAGCCATGAGCAGAATTGGAGCCTGGGTTGCTTGGGCCAACAAGTTTTGGAAGAAATCCTTCGTTTCCTGACATGCCATTAGATGTTTTAGAGTTTGACTTATCTTTCAAGTGATGAGACAGACTATGTGTTAGTGAATTAGGTTTTCCTCTCCATTCCTTGCAGTCCTGTTCCAGCTATGTTTTCTCTTGTTCATCCCTCTGTACTAATTTATCTTCTTTCTCTTGAAGTTGCTTTATTACTAAGGAAATTATGTGAATTCAGGAGAAAGTATCTTTTGTTCATGTTTCTGCTCTTCAGTTCTTCAGCAAGAGATGATGATCAATTTCAGGGTAAATTATCAGCTCTTCAACACTGAGCTGGTTTGTACTTCGGTGAGAGACAACCTGAATGCCACTCTTTTTCTAGATGGAATATTTTTTGAGCTTTTTTGCGAGGAGACTTTGCAAAAACTTGACAAAATGTAGCTATTTTTTTTGAGGAAAATGGACGTTTCCGCCCCTTCCCTGCCATCTAGAACATCTTAAAGTATATGCAGCAAAACCTGGCGACACTAAAATTATCAGTGTGTTAAAAATGTACTGAGATAAAATGTTTTCATTTTGAGACTAGGCCTAAGTAGTTTTCTACTTTAATGCATATCAAAACTAAGGAAATAAAAGAATTAGAAGCAGGTATAGGAAGGGAAAAAATAGTATTGAACACTGTGTTTAGTGGTTAGAAGTTAACTGCAAAACTTAATCATACAGTCAGATTTGCTTATATAGCTGTGGTTACTCAGGATTAGCTTTGCATGACTGGTGTGCAATACTGTCCTTGTCTAGAACGATAGTTCTAGGTCAGGAGTGTCAAACTCATTTTCACTGGGGGGCACGTCAGCCTCGCAGCTGCCTTCAAAGGACCTAATGTAATTTTAGGACTGAGTGTAACTACTCCCACATGTATACAACAGAATCTTGATGAAGTCTGCTTAATAACATTCACAAAACAGAGGTGATGCCTGCTAAAAATTTACTTTAGAAGTGTTAACTCTTTGAGTTAACAAGGAGAACTCAGTTTCTAGGCAGTTGAGGAAAGAGTTTTTTACGAATGCTCTCTAGTTGTGATCTGGGGTAGGAAACAGGGATTTTAGTATTAAATTGAAAAAGAAATATTTGAAGTCTTCCAGTTTTAATTTGGTTATTTATTAAACCCATGTTTCCTAGGTGCAAAAACTCCAAGCTATTTTGAAGCCGATGATGCTGAGACGTCTCAAGGAGGATGTAGAAAAGAACTTGGCCCCCAAAGAGGAAACCATCATTGAAGTTGAGCTGACAAATATCCAGAAGAAATACTATCGTGCTATTCTTGAAAAGAACTTCACATTTCTTTCCAAGGGTGGAGGTCAGGCAAATGTACCTAATCTTTTAAACACTATGATGGAACTAAGAAAATGCTGCAATCATCCGTACCTTATTAACGGTAGGCCTCCAATTGTTCTCCTTATTCAAAAAATGGTTGTAAGGAAGTTCAGTAAATTAGAAATTCTGTTCTAGTATGTATTTGTGTTATTCATTTATTTTAAGTAGAAAAGTGAAGATAACCTTTTAGGTTCCCTTAGGTATGTGTACCGGCTAGTCAGGACAGCATTACTGCTTTTGCTGTGCTGCTTTTTCCCAAGGCTTCCTGGCCCTGACAGAGTTAGTGTTGGTATTATCAAGTTTTTCTTTCTATTATTTCTCCCAACCAAGACTTCAGTTGTCATGCATGTTGTTGGATGCTGGCATAAAATATGGCAATTTTTTCTTTAGAGTTATAGTTAATTCTCTATGGAAAGAAAACAAATAGCAGCTATGAGATAGTAACTTTAAATTTCTGAATAAAAGTTGTGAGGTAAGAAATGATGATCACACGTGCTTTTATGGTCACATGGTGTCAGTTCCTTTTTCTAATTTAACTAGTCAGATCTGTTTCTATGTCATATTAGACTTAATGACAAATACTCTTTTTCAGTGTGATGCTTTTGGTTTTAGATCAGGATTATCTATGGCAGGTACTATATGATGAGCCAGCTAGCTATAGGTGTCTGAAGTATGGATTGGTCAAGTCAAATGTTTTATTTGAGGATGTAACACAAGCCTCTATACAGGGCTTCTTTCTGAAGTTTTCTTGTTTCCTGACTCTTCTTCCTTGTTGTATGTGCTTTATGCTATAGTTGGTTTAATACTGTTTGTAAGCTTCATGATGAAAGATGGTTTCGTTCAAGAACCATATGTGATTTCAGTTTTTTATTGTATGACTTCATATTGCAGTGCGGCTGGGTTTTTTTCCTTGACATTTTTTTTTGCTTAACTGGGGGAAAAATGCCTTAAACTGATTCACAAAATGACATCTAATTATATTCCATGCGCAAGCAGTCATTGCAAAGGCTTGTTACAGGGTTACTCCAAAGTACTTCAACCCAACCATACTGGTGGGCCGCTCAGTTTCTAAATTCAGAAGAGCATATGGTAAAGTAGCTTTGTGGTTCTGGTAGGATTTTTTTTGTTTGTTGGTTTTTTGTTTTAAGTTAACCTATTTTATAAATGAGTTTACCAGAGAAGATAGTTCAAGATGTTCAGGTTATGAGCTTCTTACCTTGATGCTTTTTACATTTCTTGGTTTTCAGCGACTTTTAGCATTGCTGTTATTTTTCCTTATTTCATGTTTACTAAAAGAAATAAAGTGAATGTTTTACTGCTTTGTATTGTCAAATAGAGTTCATGAGCAATACGTGCAATGTTACCTACAGTGATTTTTTTTTTTCCCCCCCCCTCACAAGTCTTGTATCATTTAGTGTCTGTTAGAGACTGCTGAAGTCCAGCTGGCCATATAGAAAATTTCAAGTCTTTTTTTATGACTGTATCTTAACCCTAATAAAAGGAGGTGGGGTTGTCTTTTGAGTGCTTTTGCCTTTATAGCATTTTTGTGACCTTTAAACATTTGGGCTTGCTTGATGTCATGCATCAACATGGCAGGTGGGTCAAGCCTTCAGATTGGAGGGAAGAATAAATTCTGACTATTTTTAGTGTGCAGTATGGAACTGAACAAATGTCCTTTGTAGTTCTAGAACAGAAAATACTTTTAAATTCTGTACTTGTCTGAACCTGAGGTTTTGTTTTGTTGATCTGTAATTAACATCTTTGTACTTAGAGTGATAGCACAAGTTTGCTGTAATTCTACCAAGAGGTCTTGCAGTCCTAGTACATAATGTTGCATGGTGTTCTCCTGATGAATGATGTGTTGCGGTAGCAAGTTCTCGAGACTTAACTGCTTCAGGTGCCTCTGAATCCTACTCATTTTCTTCCAAGTTTACAGGTTTTGCAAGCAAACAGTACTGCATGCGTATTTGAATATCCAAGTAAAACACTATGTTTCGTTTAATGTAAAAGTTGCAAGCAGGTCTTCTGGATGATCTTCATTTAAGAGCTGCAGAAGGTTGTACCATGGAAGTGGTATGGCAGAGGTTGAATGTGGAGTGGTTTTATTTGTTTCTTGATTGGTCGATCTGGTCTGTGGAGGAGATGAATAGTGGTTCGCTGAGAGTGTCTTTGAGTAGACTTCTAGAGGGAGGGACTGCATTTTGTATATTCTTCAACTAGGTTGGACAAAGCATTGTCTGTCATTTTTCTTAGAGCTGGATTCCTTGTTTTCTCCCTAGCAACCATTCTCAAGTATTATACATCATTCCTCTTTCTCTGTCTCCAAGAGCCAGCAGTGGGAAGTGCCTCTGTACTTGCACATCCCACAGTGTTGAACGTTGGCAGGGTTTCTTACTCTGATCCTTGTGTCCTCTTGAGCCCCAGAAGCTGTTCCTAATTAGGAGTGGAAGTGAGGGTTTCCCTGATGGACCAAGCACGCATTCAAATACCTTCATTTCATCCCCTACTAAAAATCAGCTAGGATAGGAACTGGTGTTACAGACCTTTTGGTAACAGACTGCTCAATGTACATTTCTTAATTGCAATTGAAGTAGAAATGAAATGAACAGGGTGATCTTTCACAGGGTTTAGCTAGGATAGAGTTATTGAAAGCAGATTTTTTGAAGTTGTGGTCTGTTATGCAAGAGAGTCTTGCTGAGACCAAACTGATACTGAAAATTCACTGTTCATTAGACCTGTTTGTGGGTTTATTGTGGTGTGCGTGGCTTAGGTGGTTTGCTTTTGCAGATGCTGAGTTTGCATATAGGTTTACTTCATAGTAGTGAAACTTAAATTTGGATATCACAGTTGAGTGAGAAATGTTGTAATCTAGAATGATTACTGAAGTTACTGTACGTGAACTACTTCACAGCCTACTGTGTCCTGAAATGGCTTAAGCTCCCTGTACATAATCTGAGATTTACTACCCAAAATTCTACATGTTTTACAAGATGGGAAGGAATACGATTGAAGGGAACTTGAAGGCCTGTCTGTGTGATTATACTGTTTTCACATGGGTTTATTTTTCTTATGTGGAAACCATTCTGATCAGTAATGCCTGGAGTAGGAAATCCAGCTAAGGAAAATTCAGGGATGTAAAACTACCTTGAAGTGTGGTGACATCTTCAGTGCATTAAGACCTGTAAAAACCAGTAGTGCAAGTGCACTGAGTAATACAAAGCTGTCAGGCAGCCTGGTTAGGGTAGTATCTAGTTTAGACACCACATTACAGTAGGCACTGAACCAGCGATCACACAGGGAGGGTGCGTTTGCATGTTTGTTTACAGGCGTCTACTTAGAACTGGGATATGAGAGAGATGCTCAGCAGAAGCCTGGCAGTAAGCTGTTCTCCTCTCTACCCTCACCCTCCCGCCTTCCCTTATGTTATTCAAAAGCAGTATTGAAGCTGAATATTATACAATCAGAAATACTTTATAAACTACGTTTTGTTTTTTTAAAAAATAAAGAGGACTGAAGAACACAGCTACAAAGAAATTATTTGGATGTGAAATAAGCTTAGAACAAATAAGCTTAGAACAAAGCCTTTTACGTATTCAGGAGTAGTAATCTGATAACTCTTGGAATAGCCCACTGTTTGTTGAGGCAACATAACACAAAAAAACCACAGGAGAGGTTAAAGAGAGAACTTGAACTTGGTCTGTAGTCAGGTAATAAGCAGTACAAGGAAATATTTGCTGCTATGTGTATTGTTCGTAGGCAAAGGAATGGCAAGAAAGAACTTCGACTAGTTCTGGAAGGAATATGTGCTTCAGATAGTTTCATCAAACTGAACAAAAAAAAAAGGTATATTCTGTGAGAAAAGAAAGCTGAATAGAAAGTAAAATAAATTCATAGCTGCTTATTTTTCCCTTACAAAATTACTCTTTTCATTGTTGGGATTTTGATTCTATAATTAATAATGGAAGGAGCAGGTCCAAGGAATGCTTGTATTTAAGCCTGGTTTTGGTGTTGGAGGCACAGACATCCAATGTGATTTGTATTCCTTGTATTAATGTTTTCCTGTGGAAACGAGATATTTTTTTTCTTTCTTGTTGCATTTAAAAAAAAAGACAGAAGACCCATTTGATCAGTTGGAATATGGTTTACTTTTCCTCTTTTTTTTCTTAATTTTTCATTAAATTATATGCCTCACATAGTTATATGAATTTATTTAGGAAGGAGTTTCCTCCTGTTTAAAAAAGGGGAAAACAGAATGAATGCTCAGAGTTACTTTTTATTTATGCTGTATTTGTGTATATGTTTGCTTTAAATTTAAGCTTAATATATTTTATAAATGTTTGTTCATATAACGCTTGAAACATTCCTGCAGTTTCTATGGGGCATTGAAGGCAAGCTCATTGTGTATTAATAGACCCCTTTGCAGTGCTCATGTATTTGCTGTCCAATCTTTGCAGGTGCTGAAGAGAAAATTTTGGAAGAGTTTAAAGAAACACACAATGCCGACTCTCCAGATTTTCAGCTCCAGGCAATGATCCAGGCTGCTGGCAAGCTCGTACTGATTGACAAGCTGCTGCCAAAACTGAAGGCTGGTGGCCACAGGGTGCTTATCTTTTCCCAGATGGTGCGCTGCTTGGACATACTGGAAGACTACCTCATTCAGAGACGGTGAGAGCAACAATATAATACAATTCTAAATAAACTGTGCTTTCCTCAGTGGCCACAGTATTTAACCTGTGAGTAATCTGTATTGAAAGGAGATGAAATTTAAACACTATACTGTATCTTCTGTAGTGATCTGACTAAAGGGAAAAGCATGCCTGTAACTTGCGAGTACTGACATTTTTCTTTTGGGTGAATACAAAAATGACCTCACATGGAAAGCTTTAGCCTCTTAGTTTACCACTCAGTTAGATATTTTGGTACCTTTAGTGTCTTTTAGCTTAACCCTGTATATTTATTTCATTCCTTGAAGTGGAAGTCTGTTCTTTGCCAAAAGACACAAAGTAGGAGACAAAGTAGTATGAAGTTAGTGGATATGAGAACAGTCACTCAGTTTGTCATTCTTTTGACCCTATAGTAGCATATTTTCCTTTTTTTTTTTTTCTTTTTTTTTTTTTTTTTCTGGAGGGGAGGTGGGTGTTGTTGTGGGTTTGTTTTGTTTTAATTGCATATTAGAAAGAGGCAATTCCATTGCAGTGAAATTCTCTTTATAATACATCTTAATTTCAGGTACCCATATGAACGAATTGATGGCCGAGTAAGAGGCAACTTGCGTCAGGCAGCTATTGACAGGTTTTCAAGACCTGATTCTGATAGGTTTGTTTTCCTGCTGTGTACAAGGGCAGGAGGTTTGGGCATTAATCTTACTGCTGCTGATACCTGCATCATTTTTGATTCAGACTGGAACCCCCAAAATGACCTCCAGGTAATATTACAAGAGATTATTTTATGGAAAATTTTTCTTTGCCTTTTCTGTGAAATTTTCTTCTTCTAAAAGAGAAATTATCTGTTATCCCTCTCTTAAGCATAAAGATTATTTATACTGAAACCAATAACTTTTAAAGTAAGTTCTCTGTTTTATTATTTTAGTATTTTTTTCCTTTTGTCACCTGTAACTGAGTATTTGTCTTTGTTTTATCAGGCTCAAGCACGATGTCACAGAATAGGACAGAGCAAATCAGTGAAAATTTACAGGTTGATAACAAGGAATTCTTATGAAAGGGAAATGTTTGACAAAGCTAGCTTGAAGCTTGGCCTTGATAAGGCTGTGCTACAATCTATGAGCGGAAGAGAAAACGCTACGAATGGGGTGAGAATTAATACATTAAGGTGCATGATCAACAAATGCTATGAATGTGTAACACTTCTCTTGCTTGTTTGTGTTTTAGCTGGTGAACGGTGGTTTTCAGATGGAGTATGGCATGTATTTTGAAGTAGGGTTAATTCAGGGCAAGGCTACATGAGCTGACTGGCTCAGCCTTATCTAATGGCTCACCTGTTGCCAAAAGAGGGCAGGTGGAGTCATGTTCCCTCAATCCTCATTCATTCTCATAATTCCACCCTTTACATTATGTTGATCCTGGCACTTTTGGGAGTTCTTCTAGTCAGCTTTTTCTGGTGTAGCCTTTTTGCTTTGGACTTTTTTTGCTTTAGCTTTCTGTCGGGTTAGTAAGATAAATCTGCTCCCAGGAGGAGCTTAGCAGTCATCAGAGGTAAAGGGATTCAGTGACAATGAATTATTAAATCGTTTAAACCACTTGTATAACTTCACCCTAAGAGTTTTGTTGTTCATATTCTTCTTTGAAGGGCGACTTAAGCATGAATGTTTAATTGACCGACACCATAGAGTTTCAGTTCCTGAAATGCTAAATGAGAGGACAATCCGCCTGATTTTGCTGTCAGATGTACACATTGGCTGATGTAAAAAAAAAAAAAAAAAAAGCCACAACAAAAAACAAAGCAACAAACCAAAAAAAAACTAAAACACCTCTCTTACATATTACAGGTGCAACAGCTTTCTAAGAAAGAAATAGAAGATCTTCTTCGAAAGGGGGCATATGGTGCTCTCATGGATGAGGAAGATGAAGGGTCTAAGTTTTGTGAAGAGGATATTGATCAGATTCTCTTAAGGCGTACACACACAATTACTATTGAATCTGAAGGAAAAGGCTCAACATTTGCAAAGGTGTGCATTGACATTCAGAGGAAAATTAATAAAATGTGACCAGGATAGATGCAAGTAGTATTAATTTGCCTTCTGTGTCAATTGAATTTTCCAATATACTTGTCTCACGTATTTTCCTTACAAATGTTGGGATATCTGTATTTCTAGTCATGGTAGTTGACGGGTTTACCTTTCTTGCAGCTACCACTTCATAAAGTCCTAAGTATTGTGCTTACCAGCAAAAACAGATATTTTTTTGTGGCATGCAGTTAAGAAACCAATGCATGTGTTTTCACATTTACTAGGCTAGTTTTGTTGCATCTGGGAACAGGACAGACATTTCCTTGGATGACCCTAATTTTTGGCAGAAGTGGGCAAAGAAAGCTGAGCTGGATATTGACGCTTTAAACGGAAGGGTAAGAGCTTTATGGTCGTTCCTAGTACAATTAAATTGAAGGGTTTCTTTTTCCCCTGTCCTAAATTTCTACATTTTCACTTTCATTTTAGAATAACTTAGTTATTGATACACCAAGAGTAAGAAAACAAACCAGACTCTACAGTGCAGTCAAAGAGGATGAACTGATGGAGTTCTCAGACCTGGAAAGTGATTCTGAAGAAAGGCCTAGCACAAAGCCCCGTAGGCCTCAGGACAAATCCCAGGGTTATGCAAGAAGTGAATGTTTCAGGGTGGAGAAGAACTTACTGGTTTATGGGTAAGGATATACAGATTAAATATACTGATTGCAGCTAAAGAACTGAAAATACAGGGATGATAGTAAATAAATCATCATTCTCTTGGACATGTTCATGTAATTTCTTACTGTAAACCTTTACCTCATTATACTGTATACATGCTGGTGAGATTTTAAGTTACTGTATATATACATTGCTTATATACATGTTATTTAGCTTAAAGTATCTCAGTGTCTCACAGATGGCTGTGAGCTCACTGGTAAGATATGCAGTTTTGTGATGACAGTACACTTGTTTCTGGTTTCTCATAGCATAAAGAATTCCTGAGTTATCAAGGTTTAATCTCTCTTTTCTAAGTGTTGTGGGGAATAGTAAAGTGTATTTGTGAAGAATAATGTGACTGTGAAATCAACAGTAGATCTAGAGATTTTCGACATAGATTCTGGTATTTCAGCACCACTTAAATTCAGCTGTTTGATACTTTCTTTCCACATTGGATTAACCAATTTGTATTTTATATCTTTGCAAGCAAGTAGCTATGTTTGACTGCTTACCTGATGGGCTTCAGAATCTTTATTTTAGGGAGTTGCATACGACAGTTGCTAATAATGGATTTCAGGATCAAAATAAGAGTGATACCCCAAATCCCATGATTGTAGGAATTGGTTACATTTCCTATTCATAGCTTACTGAGACCATTAGAGTTAAACATGTGTACTTTATTATTCTGAGTGTAGTTCAAGTGCAGCTTTACGAGCAGTGAACTTATTGCCTGTTCTGTTAAATAAACATTCTTAACTCTTTGGTGCTGGAGGTTAGATTCCCTGACGTAACGTGCAAATGCAAAATACATTAGTGCTAACACAGGAGGTCCCAACTTGCTTGGTACCAGGAGGTAAACTGAAAGTCTCAAATTAAAATACCAGTGCCCTGGCCATTGTATTGAGCATATTTTTCTTATAGCTGGGGTCGATGGACCGACATCCTCTCACATGGGCGCTATAAACGTCAGCTAACAGAACAAGATGTGGAAACCATCTGCCGGACTATCCTGGTGTATTGTCTTAATCATTACAAAGGGGATGAAAATATCAAAAGTTTCATCTGGGATCTGATCACTCCAACTGCAGATGGGCAAACTCGAGCTTTGGTTAATCATTCCGGTACGTCTACCACAATCAAATAATGATGCTAGTAAATAG
The DNA here is from genome assembly GCF_963082525.1 of Nesoenas mayeri. Lineage (NCBI taxonomy): Eukaryota > Metazoa > Chordata > Aves > Columbiformes > Columbidae > Nesoenas > Nesoenas mayeri. The sequence goes on along the minus strand of NC_137543.1, from coordinate 39,761,056 downwards.
GAAAGAATTGCTTCAGTCATGCTATGTATTTAGTTTAAACTATAGCCATTCTGACATGTCGTTGGATCTTGTCAGATTTTATGAGTAAGGTGGGCTTTGACTTGGTCCGTGCTTAAAGGGGAAGTCTCCCTCAGACACTTTGTAGGATGCAACGCTCTTTCCCTTAAAGCAGTTTTGAAAAACTCTTCTAGCATAATTTTTAAGTGGCACCTACTGCTGGAGTCAATCTTCTTTCAAATTGCTATAAATCAGAAAGCGTGTTTCCTTATGGCCATTCAGATTTGTGAGAATTTTTGCAAGAAATATTTATATAACACCATTTTCTGGCTAGCGCTCTGAATTTTTGAGATCTCAACCACATTTGCATGAAAGTTTTGGTCGATTTTTGTTATTTGCAGTTTTCTGTACTGAATTATGTTGCTGTTCAGTTTTTGGTGGGTGTGTTGCACACACAGGAATTAATATAGCAGTGATACTTAGCTTTAAACACATGTTTGCAGTGCAGTTTGTGGTGAGAGCTTTTCCATTCAGATTGTGTAAGAAATACTGGGGTTTTCTGTAGGTCTGTCTGCACCAGTGCCCAGAGGGAGGAAAGGCAAGAAAGTAAAAGCCCAGAGTTCACAGCCAATGCTGCAAGATGCCGATTGGCTCACAACCTGTAACCCAGATGTATTATTTCAAGAAGACAGCTATAGGAAACATCTCAAACATCACTGTAATAAGTAAGTATTAATAAATATTTCATTTAGAGGTTTCGTAGGGTTTTTGTGTTTTTTCTTTTTTTTTTTTTTCCCACTACATGCTTTTGAAAAGTTCACAACTTAATTTGGATGTTTTTAATAGAACAGAAGGCCATTTAATAGGATGTAAAGGCCATTATTACTTTTTAATTTGAGAATAATCATCTTAACAGATAACTGGCTGCTTCTATAAGCTCTTCATGACTGATCAGCACTTAAAACACAGTTCTGATGAAAATCATTTTCTACTTAACTGTATAAAAATGGAATCAGATGAGGTTTTTCTTTTTACCATTTAAAGAAAAGACTATATCTCTACGCTGTCTGTCTCGCTTGACAATTGGCTATCTTTAAAAAAGCTGTTTGTTTCTTACCCTTCTTGTGGGGTCTCTCAGGCTGATTTCCTTAGAGTTCTGTTCCTTAGATGTTAGATATCCAGTTCTTAGTTTCAAAATTTCATGTGGTAGTTCACCTGTGTGTGGGTGTATCTCTTCATTCTTTTTCTCACTTCCTCTCTTGCTCTCCACATTATACAGAGTATTTCTTCTTTTCTCCTTTGTTTGAGATAAAATATCTCACAGAGTTTTCTTACCTAAATCAGTGCCCTGATTTGATTTTTGAAATTCTAAACATGTTACTAAACTGAAAACCTTTGGGGATAAAGATAATTGTATTTTGATTTGAATGTTACATTGTTTTATTGTTGCACAAATGTCTCTTTAAGAGCCTCTCTTGCATTCTTTTAGCTTTTGTTTTGTAATATCTTAGTTATTTTTGTGTCAGCTTCCTTTAACAGTGCCCTTGTTCTCCATCTTAGTTTTGCTTACCATATTCTTCATTACAGACACCAAACCTAACCTTAGTCCCAAAAATATCTTGTTTGGGGGCTGGGGGAAGTTTTCTGCTTTTTGGATTTGGGGGATTTTGGTTTGTTTTGGTTTTAAATTTATTTTCTGCATTGTTTATATACACCAAGTAGATGTAACACAGTGTTACTGAAAGGTGGTCATTGCTTTTGTGATTTTAATATATATTGTGTCTTACTGTTTATTGGAAATAAATTATTGATCTGAAAAGTACCTGTGGCCTGTCAATAGGGGGTGTGATGTGAAGGAAGAAAGGCATTTAAGGGGTTTATTAGCTCGTTTCCAGATGTTAACCAAGCTTAATTCTCAGCTGATGAAGAGAGATACTTATGGAATTACGTGAGCAAGCGCACATCCAAATAAACTACTTTCTCATTTTTTCTAAACTGTTACTTCAATTTCTTATTACATTTCACTTGCTCCTAAAGTAATTAAATTCTTTCCTGTAACATTATTTTCGTCTCCCAGGTAACATGTCCTCGTTACTTGTTACATCAGTTTGCAGATCAGACTTAAATTCATTTTTAAAATATTGTTTGTGTAATAGTACAGTAGAACAATTAGAAGGATCGGGAAGACAAACGTGCAAGAATGTTTTCAATTGCTATCTTCTTTGTTCACTTCCCAGATCCCCCAGGACTAAGTGAATTGTAAAAGCAACATGTTTAGTCCAGGTAAAATCAGAGGTGGAAGCCAATTAATAGTCTCAGTAATTTCCTTGAAAAGGTGGCAGTAGCAGTTGGTTTTATAAGAGCTGGTGTCCTGTCCTTACGTAATATGTATGCTGTTTTAATTCATAGGACTCCTGAAAGGTGCAAAGAGCCTCTGATTTTTGGTTGATGATGTGGTTTTTTTCCTGCTCCTCTTCTGTGGCTTGATGTAACAGCTGTTATTGATTAATATGAAGATGACAGAGACCCTCAACAGCTTATTTACGTAGCCACACAGGGAGAAGGGACACCTTACTGGTCCCAGTTATCATGCATACAAAAAGAAGCATGTCTGACATGTTTTGAATTGTAGACATGACCTTCATTCAAATCCCTGCTCTTCTGAGGTTTGCTCAAATAACACACGTAAAACCGGGTATTGCTCTGGTTGCATCAGATCTCTAGTGAGGAGCTCTCAAAAACCGGTGGTGGTCTAAATTTTTCATGTGAGCGGGTGATCAGATTACTGCCGCCCTGGTCACCCTTGCTGTTCAGGAGCAGCAGCAATTCAACAGTTGCTGTGATGGATTTGGGGACAGTGAGAGGGCAGACTGAGTAATCTCCATTTTAGCTGGTACTGGTTTTACTTCGTGAACTAGGCAGCAGGGGGTGCCCTGAATTGGGTAAACATAGGAGAGCAGAATTATTTTCAGGTAGATACTTCTGCAGAGATGACCTCTTTTCTAGTCTCCTTGAAAAGCCAGACTCTGCCGTTCTCCCTCCTGCCAGCTTCAGCACTTGCCAGCGCTTCCAAAAATGACTGTGGTATTGCAGAGATGGGGAAAAATAAGCATGGGCAATGAAGATTTTGCACTTCCTTGTAGCAGTAAGGTTGTGCACAAGTAAAATTGAATAGCAGTTTGAACTTTAAAGAGTAAAAATAGTTAATATCTCCCAAGGGAAATGGGGGATTATTTTTCACCCCCCATTCTCGGAAGCAAAAAGTTGTATAATCTGAAAAACCTGACATTCCATATTGAGGGTTTATTGTTAGGTAGTAAAACCAGATTTTATATCTCGTTTATTCCTGCAACTTCTGATGTGCTTCCAAAAATGGTATTAAGGCAGCAGCTGAGGAAATTTTATGAGATAATGAAGCAGAACAGTTACTGAAAGCCATCTGCTCAGTTGTTTACAAACTTGCTTCAATACTTCAGAGGCAGTGGTAGAGTACGTGTCTAAACTTCACAAGCTGCGCTAGGTAGAACTAAATGAAATGCGTCGGGGCCGGGCTGAGCTGGGTCCCTCTCTGCGCAGTGTAAGCGGTTGCCAGGCAGGCCTGTTGGAAGCCAGCAGAAAGCACCACACAGAGGTGATTATGTGCCACCATCTGTCACGCTTCAAGCCTACCATACAGCATGGCTAATCAGCCTTGGCAGGATGATGGATGAACAGCAGCAGCTGCCAAAAGCCACTGTTGGCAAACAGTCCTGAAGTTAAGAACTTTTTCCCCCCTCTGCCTTCCTCTCCAGGGTCCTGCTGCGTGTCCGCATGCTCTACTATCTACGACAAGAAGTTATAGGGGACCAAGCAGACAAGATCTTAGAGGGTGCTGACTCAAGGTTAGTGCAAGTGCAGGTTTATTTTTTTGCTTTATGACGCTGGCTTGTATAAAATACACCCACTATTATAGTGCAGAATTTAAAGGTTGTTACACTTAAATGTCCATTCTCAAGCAGCCTCATTATTTTGTCGAGAGCCGTGGGTAATTTTGTTTGGGGAGGGAATGCTGTGGAAAACAACAGAAGCAGATTTTTCAGTTCCGCTAATATTGAAGGGTTATCCTGTCTCAATTTAAAAATTAAACAAAATATGCTAGACCTTAAATGAATTGTATTTGGATAACTGTTGTCATTCCACTCCCCAAATAGCCTAGTGTTGTGGTTGGTTTTTTGTTTTGGTTCTTCGTTTTTGTTTGTTTGTTTTGTGGGGGGTTTTTTTGTGTGTGGGACAGGTTTGGTTTTGTTGTGGTTTGGTTTTTTTTGTTGGTTTTGGTGTGTGGTTTGGTTTTTGGATGCGTTTTTTGTTTTTGTTCTGGGTTTTTTTTTTTTTTAACTATTGTAATTTTTTTTCCAGACATTTGAATTTCTGTGTTGGGTTTTTGTCTGTTTCCCCCTTTTCCCTGCCTCTCCCCATTTACGTTTATGAAATAGCGTGCACCGTGATTTGGGTTTTTTTTTAAGCCTTTGTCGAGTAATACCTGTAATGTAAATAATGCTGTATTTACAGTGAAATAGATGTATGGATACCTGAGCCATACCATGCTGAAGTTCCTGCAGACTGGTGGGATAAGGAGGCAGATAAATCCCTTCTAATTGGAGTATTCAAACACGGTAAGTGATGTCTCACTCTGAACAAAACTCAGTTGTAAAGCTTTCTGTGTATGGGACTGTTCAGTCATAATATTAACAAGTATTGTTCCAAAGAACTGTTGGCTTGTATCTCCCGTTTTTTTCTTGCCTGCATTAAAAACCTAATATGAGCTGTAAATATCAGATGCTGTTTTTAAATGTTTGCAGAACATTTGAGAAAAAAACATTACTTTCTTGGCTGTAAATAAAACAGAACCATATTTGTTTAAATAATAGCCAAATAGTAAGATAGATCTCCATAAACTTTGCTTCCAGCACTGCTTCACTTGCTAACTCTGCCAACCAGTGTCAAAGTGGACGGTGGGCTTAACCTCTGCTATTAATCTGTACAAGTGCCTCCTGGGCTTTGTTCCAAGCAATATTTCACAAATGTCAGTGTTGAGAACTCCCGGTTCCCTTGAGTGGGATGCAGCCTTGTTAACTTTGAAAGGCTGGGGATGCAGAGCTGGCATGATATATACAGTGAGCGATTCCTGATTATAATCCCAATTCTCTAGAGGTCGCAGAGGTATTCTCAACAGCCCAGCCTGACTAAAGGGGAGAATGATGGCTTATAAAACCTTTCATGATTACAGTTTGGCTTGAGGCTCTACAGCAGTTAGGAGCAGTGTGTTGTAGTACAAATCCTAATTGAATTGTGCTGTTCTGCCTATGTACAGCAGCTCTGTTTGTGGGCTCAGCTGAGGCAAGTCTAGTCTAAAAATCATTTTCCTGCAGTGCACTGTTGGGATCTGCCATTTTCCATCTAGTCAACTTGGGCAGTAAAAAAGCAAACAGCAGTTTGAAAACCATAGAGGGAACAGTGTCATCTTACTGACATGCATCATCCTAAACCTAATAAGACAGGTTCGTTGGCCTTACGTATAACCCATGTATACAGCATTTTTGCAGCCTACATCGAGGGTTCCAGCAGGGCTGGAGCTATAGATAATGCGTATCTGTGTGTGTGCATTTCCATTCACATCTGTGTTTTTCCAGTAGAGAGTGTTGAATGTGGAGAACCACTGTGAAAGCCATATAGGAGACTTAAGTCTTTCACTTGTGCAAGGTTTTTACTTTACCTTATAAAGACATTAAATTGAACGCTTTCTTTCAGTATCTACTATTTGTTAATGTTATTGATGTGAAAATGTTTCTGTGCTGATGGAATTCACCAATATGAAAAATTTCATTACATGAATGAAATGATTGTTTTCAGCACAGTGACAGCTCCTTTGTTTTATTTCAAAATAAGTTAATCCAGAATATTGTACTTCTACTGCCTAAACGTATTATATTCACAGTTGTCTATAGCTTTTTTTTTTTTTAATTGTCTCCCACTCTGCATGCAGGTTATGAGAAGTACAATTCTATGAGAGCTGATCCAACGCTGTGCTTTCTGGAACGGGTTGGCATGCCTGATGCAAAGGCCATAGCTGCTGAACAGAGAGGGACAGACATGTTAGCAGATGGCGGTGATGGGTAAGGGGGACATGAGAAAATTAATAAACTTTATCGGCACTGTATATGTTGGCATGAGTTCATATGTCATATTTTGCTTACATCTTGCCTGAGGATCTGAAGTGATCGTACGATGTAAAAAGTACCTAGAATTGTTTACACAGTCGGGCATGAAATATAAATGTGTAACTTGGTATACCATACTGATGGCTTTTGTCCATAAAATCAGCCCTCTCTCAAAAAAAAATACGATTCTTGAAAATATTTCTTTTAAATATTTTATAGTGGTGAATTTGATAGAGAGGATGAAGATCCGGAATATAAGCCAACCAGAACTCCTTTCAAGGATGAAATTGATGTAAGAACTTCAACTTTCTCTCATTATGAATATGTATAATTAAGCTGATTTTCTGTGTTTATCTTAATACGCAGTTCTTAACTTTGAGAGCTATCAGATAAACACACCTTACAAAGATTGTTTGCTGCTCTGTTTGAGAGATGACATATATTTTTCTCCTGAAATGATAACATATGGTCAATACTGAAAACTAAAATAACTTCTCTCTTCTCCCCAAGGAATTTGCAAACTCACCTCCAGAGGACAAAGAGGAATCCATAGAAATACACCCAAGTAAGGCTATAGCAAAGAAATTGAAAAGGCAAAAATGTTTATATTACCCTGTGAGGGGATATGTTGTGTTTTGGGAAAACGTGGTAAACTTTTTACTGCCAATTGTCTTCATGCTTCACATCTTTCAAAACAATTATTTATTGTGTTTGAATAATCCACATTATGGCTTTCTGGGTTTCTAATCACATAGCCGAAATTGTGATGATAAAGACTGGATGTTGCATAATGCAGCCGTTGATGTTTTTGCTGAGATAATCTTGGAAGTTATAGATACGTTGTTTTCTCAGCGTGCAGAAAAATTGCCAAGTTTAAGTGAGAATAAAGTGGGAAATCATAAGCATATGTGTTTCCTCAGAGGCAGAATGATCTTCTTAGTAATATATTTAAAGATGCATTGCATTAATTTAAATACTTAGAGTATTCATAATGTTTGCATTCATAACATGGAATAATAATGCTTGATTATTATCTCTAAACACTTCACAAGCATTTCTGAGTTCTTAGAGTGGGATGGTTTCATTCTATTTTTTATTTCCTAGCAATGTAGTTACCCTGTTTCTAATCTGTTATGCATCAGTATTAATGAGGCATATGTCCTTATCAGATAAAACATGAATCCAGTTCTAGCCATAAAAACTTCGAAACTTTTAGTGGTGGTTTTGGAATGCACAAGTACTTCTCTATTCTCTAGACAAGCACAGTGAGAGCAACACCGAGTTAGGCCAACTCTACTGGCCCAACACTTCAACCCTGACTACCCGTCTGCGCCGCCTCATTACTGCCTATCAGCGCAGCTATAAAAGGCAACAAATGAGGCAAGAGGCACTAATGAAGACTGACCGCAGGAGACGTCGGCCTCGGGAAGAAGTGAGGGCACTAGAAGCAGAAAGGGAAGCTATAATAACCGAAAAACGACAAAAGTGAGTTTCTCAGTGATATCTTTCTTTAAATTTCATTTGAGCTTATGTGTCACCAGTACTGCCCTTCTGTTTTAAAAGAATAAACGAAGGGGGCTTGGGGGCATCCAAACTATGTTTGTACTCTCATTCATTCAGTGGCCTCACTTGTTTTACTTCTTCTTGACTAGATGGACAAGAAGAGAAGAAGCCGATTTTTATCGTGTGGTGTCTACTTTTGGAGTTATTTTTGATCCTGTAAAACATCAATTTGACTGGAATCAATTCAGAGCATTTGCCAGGCTTGATAAAAAGTCCGACGAAAGCTTGGAAAAGTATTTTAATGGCTTTGTGAATATGTGTAGACGAGTGTGCCGAATGCCAGTCAAACCGGATGATGGTGAGTTTGAACTGACTGTAGGAGTCAACATGACTGTTATGAGACAGCGGGACTGTTGAAACTTCATGCCCAGGTGTAATGATTCAAAATAGGCGTACTTTTAATTAATATTAAACAGGACAAATTGTTGTCATTGCAGAGCCGCCTGATCTTTCCACGATGATCGAACCCATCACAGAAGAGCGTGCTTCTAGAACTTTATATCGCATAGAACTGTTGCGGAAAATCCGTGAGCAGGTTCTGCATCACCCGCAGTTGGGGGAGAGGCTAAAGCTTTGCCAGCCAAGCTTGGACCTGCCAGAGTGGTGGGAGTGTGGTAAACATGACAAGGACTTGCTGATTGGTGCTGCTAAACATGGGGTCAGTAGGACAGATTATCACATTCTGAATGATCCTGAACTCTCTTTTCTTGAGGCTCACAAAAACTTTGCTCAAAACAGAGGGGCAGGTAATGCAAATACTGTCTCTTCTGTAAACCCTCTGGGTGCTGGCTGCAGTCAAACACCACCTGTTGTACCATCCACACCAGTACAAGAAGAAAAGACAACAGAACAAGCGGAGTCTAAAGTTGAAGGATCTGAAAATCCAGCAGCCAAAGAAAAGTCTGATATCAAAGAGGAGACAGATATTGCAGATAAGGACACTAAACCAGACTGTGATGCTGAGGCTGAGCCTGGCTCTGTTAAATGTGAATTGAAAGACATAGAAATGAGTACAGATGTAGACCCAAAATCTGTTTCTGAGAAAGGCTCAGAAGAAGACGAAGAGGAGAAACTGGATGATGATGATAAATCAGAAGAATCCTCGCAACCTGAAGGTAATGTGTTGGTCGGACCAGTTCCGTGTGCTTAGCATGAGCTCCACAGCTGTTTTAACTTGTGCCAGCTAGTGAGTGGCACACAGCCATTGTGGAGCTCAGGATGGGTGGGCTACATGTAGCAGCTCCTTTGCCCTGACGTGTATCAGGTGGCTTGATAAGCTTTCACAAAAACCATCCAGCATCAGCAGGGTATTCCCCCACAAGGGATGGTCTCTAAAATAGCTTACTGAGCCAGTAAGCACAGTCTCTGTGTCAAATTCAGAAGGCTCTGCTGTAGTAATTGCTGAACAAAGACTTGAGTTAAAAATGTTGCATAGAGCCTGGTTGCCTTAACCTATGTGGATGGGTTGATATTGGGTGGTTGGGAGCTTTTGTAGTTAATGCCTGGTTATGGTTGTTATTCAGCAGGAGCAGTTTCTCAGGGTAAGAATTTTGATGAAGAAAGCAATGCTTCTATGAGTACCGCGAGGGATGAAACACGCGATGGATTCTACATGGAAGATGGAGATCCCTCAGTGGTTCAGCTGCTTCATGAGAGAACATTTGCCTTCTCTTTCTGGCCTAAGGTTGGTTAGGGGTAGAATGGCATGTCTTGGTCAGTACAGATAAAATATGGGAAATGTGTTTGCAAAATAACAGCGAGCTTTGGATGATTCTGCACTTATAGTGGGCAAGGGACTCTTTTCTGTGAATGATTTGTGGAATAACATTTTATTCTTTAGTTTCATACAAATTAACAGAGGAGATGAAAGGAATTGCTTTACTGTAAATAGTGTTATTTAGTAAAACAACAAACTACTGACAGACATGAGTTCTTACTAGGCTCCATAACTGTATGTCAGCAGAGTCACACCTCTGTTCATGGAGGCAAACTTAGATTTTTGAATTCTGGTTTTCATCTGCAGAGCCATCTGCAGTGGTAAGAGCAGAGATTTTGTAAGATCACCTTTTTACTTTGGGTTGAGGAGATTGTAGAGAAGAGTATTGGTGACCTACATGATCTAAGCCATTATGTAATGTTGACAGATGTAATTGTATTAAGGTGTCCTGCAAACATAAGCAGCAGTTTTAGATATAGGATAAAGCTGTATCTTATTTTGATAACAATGCGGAAAGTTATCTAATATAAAATGTTTTTAAAAGTATGAAACCATAACCTCGTAATAAATCCATACATAATTTAGTACTCTCCTTTGTAGAAAGGCTAGAAACAGAAATAAAGTAGTAATAGTCTTAAGCTTACTAATCACCATAACAGGGCCATCTGGTTTGGGATGGGGAGGCAGGGAAGGGGGATCTTGCTCTTAATAGGCTTATTCCTGGGGAAAGCAAGCAGTCTGTTGCAGCTGCTGAGATTTGCTAGTGGCTTTTGCACTGTTCTGCTGTTCAGGAAGCTAACTGATGCTCATATTCCCTAACCAGCAGTATTTACCGTGGTTCTGAAGTTTCTACTACTTCAGGCAAGCTAGTATAGAATGTGCTTGAATACTGAAGTGGAAGAAATCAGATGATACTCATCATCTTTGCTTTCAGTATGTGCTTTGGAAATGTGGACTAAAATCTTATTCCAATCATAGCGTAAAACAAAAAATCCCTCATCTGTACAGGTTCAGCATAAGTAGACTAATAAACATAATTAGAGATTTTTAGCGTACACGCTTCAGTGAAATTTGAAGTGATAATGGGCGTGGAATGAAAATTGACATTCATTAGATGTCCCTAGGTTGGTGCCCAATTCATAATGTTGAACTTTATTAATAGTGACGCTAATGAGGATCCACTTCCTAGGACAGAATTGCAGATCCAGCCTCTTGGATCTCAGGAACTGCAGCTTTAAGATACTGATGGCATATGTTTTGATTTTCCCTTCCTAACTGTTGATTTTGCTAACTACTGAAGTTTTGCAGTGTAAAGCAATATTGAGTTTCTGTTAAATTTGTCACTTAGTACATTTTTGTATAGAAAACTTGGTCTGTCTTCCTCCTTCCCCTCAATATAAATGCAGCTTTTAAATTCTAGTGATGTTTTATTCTATTGTGTATTAGCTTGTCATAAGGTGATCAGTTTATCCTGACCTGCAAGAATAGTTCTTCGTGAATGGATTTCTGAAGCTTTGGAAGCTGGACTGCATAATTATACTCATTTGAGTTTAAAAGGCGACCTTCACACTGACGGTTCACTATGTATTTTTCCTTTATGCAGGACCGAGTAATGATCAACCGATTAGACAACATCTGTGAAGCAGTGCTGAAAGGGAAGTGGCCAGTAAATAGGCGCCAGATGTTTGATTTCCAGGGGCTCATACCTGGGTATACTCCGACAGCTGTGGACAGCCCTCTACAGAAAAGGAGCTTTGCAGAGCTCTCCATGGTTGGTCAAGCCAGTGTCAGTGGCAGTGAAGATATCACTGCTTCTCCTCAGTTATCAAAGGCAAGGCTGCATCTTTCTTTTCCTTCTATCAAACGTTTTATCATTGGGTACTTATTTTGTATAACAGAAAAAAATAAGAAATAGCATTTCTTTAAAATAGGAGAAATAGAGAAATTTTTCCTCGTAATAAAATGAAGGCTTTGTTTTCGGAGTTATATGTTTGGACTTTTATTTTAAACACAGCACAGCAAACAGAGCTTTGCTAATGTTTGGAAATGCTCGTTTTTCATTAGGAAGATGCACTCAATTTATCGGTTCCACGTCAGAGGAGGAGGAGACGAAGAAAGATTGAAATTGAGGCTGAGAGAGCTGCCAAGAGAAGAAATCTTATGGAAATGGTTGCCCAGTTACGTGAGTCTCAGGTGGTCTCAGAAAATGGACAAGAAAAGGTTGTAGATTTATCAAAGGCCTCACGAGAGGCAACAAGTTCTACCTCAAATTTTTCATCTGTTACTTCAAAGTTTATCTTGCCTAATGTCTCCACACCCGTGTCGGATGCCTTTAAAACTCAAATGGAGCTGCTGCAAGCAGGTCTTTCACGCACACCCACAAGGCATCTACTAAATGGCTCTTTAATAGATGGAGAACCGCCAATGAAGAGGAGGAGAGGAAGGAGGAAAAATGTAGAAGGGCTTGATCTGTTGTTTATGAGCAACAAACGGACATCATTGACTGTAGTAAGACAGCAACCTTTTTGTCTCATGTTTGTTTTTCTGTGTCTAGTACTTTCTGAATGTGAGTTTAAAGTGGTGTTACACTCTCCCTAATAGTAATGCACACTTTTTACCCATCCAGCTTTTTCTTTATGTTTATAGCTGTGATGTCTTTTTTAGCCAAACAAAATGTTGTTCATATTGTTCATATCAAGTTTTCACTCCAGCAAATTGTGGCTGAATTTTAAGTAGCTTGTCCTTTTAAAAAGACGAAAAGACTTTTTCTTTACAAAACATAATGCATTTATAACATACATATTGAGGCTTAACTACATCTTTCTTACTCTGTAGAAGAGGGAAAGTCTTGGGCCATTAACTGGAAAGGCCCAAAAAGTGCTCTGTCTTTAGCTGTATGTCCTTTAATGGTCAAGGATGCTAAATTTACGTAATTCCCTAACGTAACAGTATTGCTTTACATAGAAGGAATATTTAAACCCCATTAACTCTTGCATATGCAAAATCTCCGTAACTATTTAGCTTCAGTTCCTAAAATTATTTCTCTGAGGGAGCTGTTCCCTTGAAGTAAGAATTAATACCGATGTTAATGTTTTCAGGAGGATGCAGAAGTGACCAAAGCTTTTGAAGAAGATATGGAAGCCCTACCGGCAAGGAACATTCCATCTCCTGGTCAACTGGACCCAGACACTCGCATCCCTGTAATCAATCTAGAGGATGGGACCAGGCTGGTGGGAGAGGATGCTCCTAAAAACAAGGATTTAGTTGAATGGCTTAAATTGCATCCTACTTACACTGTAGATATGCCGAGTTATGTACCAGTAAGTATGTGATTCTAAAAGTGTCATTGTATTATACTAATACTTACATTAGTTTTACAGACATCAAAATTATTTTCTTCACATAGGGCTTAGTCATTAGATTTTGTAACTATTGGTTTTCAGTAGATGTGTTATCTTGAGACACATTTACTTTAGTATCGATGGCACCAGAGTGTATGGGTTGCTTTTCCCTTCTTAATATTTGTATATAGCCATGTGTTAAAACAGTACTGACATCAGGTTCTGTGGAATTCCTTCATCGGATAAAATAAACACATTTTTCTGAGATAATCTGAGGGCAAAGTAATTGGCCCCTTCTTAAAATTCTTGTGAGAAGGGGTTCCATGATTGGTGATTTTTGTCAAGAAAATGAAAAACTAAAAAATACATTTCTCTTTTTTTTTTCCAGAAGAGTGCAGATGTGCTGTTTTCCCCATTTCAGAAGCCGAAACAAAAACGACACAGATGTCGAAACCCTAATAAACTGGATATAAACACCTTGACGGGAGAAGAAAGGGTACCTGTTGTAAATAAGCGAAATGGAAAGAAGGTAAAAATGAAGTTAGTTCAGTGGAAGTCTTCAATAATGTCTTTGCCCATGAAAAGCACGTTTTCTGTTCCAGGCTTTGTTTTGAAAAGCTCGATAATTTGGCACTGTCAGTTGTTCTTACTGGAGTGTACCACCAAGTTCCTTTAGTTCCTTCTTTACTCTTCTGATATGTTCATATTAACCACTTGAATAAATAATTCTTACTTTTTGAAACTATTTGGCACATTTTTCTCCTTATAATGAAATACGAATAAATACGAATACGAATTACAGCCTTATAATGAAATACAAATTTCATTACAAGCCCTACCTAAGCTGCAGCATTTTACTGTATTTTTTAAAACATGATCTTCTCAGTTCTAGTATCATTAGATGGTTTCAATGTAGTTTTCCACGGTCTGAACTGGAAGTGTTTACTGCCATCCTTCAGAGATGGAAGTGCACAGATAGAAAATGTCCCTACAAATAGTTGTTTGGTTGGTTGGTTTTTAAATTATTGACCTTGTCTTTTGCATTAGATGGGTGGAGCTATGGCCCCTCCAATGAAGGACTTGCCAAGATGGCTGGAAGAAAATCCTGAATTTGCTGTTGCTCCAGATTGGACTGACATTGTTAAACAGTCCGTAAGTGAAACTCTCATTCTATGCTTTGCTGTAGATTATAGCACGGAAAGTAGAAGGCTGTGTAAGTTGATTATTAAGTCTTTATCTCAGAGCTGGTTTTGAGCTGAGGAAATTGTAGTGTCTGGATGGGAGTTACCCAGTGTGGGGGGTGGTGATAGGAGGCTGCTGCAGAATGGGATTGAAGTACACTCGAAAAATCAGCTACAGTAACGCAGCCTTCAGCATTTGTTTTGCCTTCTTTTCTTCTTGTAAGCAAAAATCCTTTATAAACACAGGTATTCATACATTAGGAACTATTAAGAAAATATTTGTCGTATGACAAATAGAATTCATCATCTTGGTAATAGGTAGCATCAAAGGATTGGGTTTTCTGCCTTTTATTTTGCAGCATTTGTTTGAAAATAAAGGTTATGATTCTGCAAATACTCATTTTAATAAAATATCACTATACTGAAGTTCAGTATGAAGTACAAAGGTGTATATATAGCCATAACTGCAGTATCTCAGGGTGGGTTTTTTTAAATGAAGCTACGGATTTTCAGAATGTGGTGTTTTACTGTTGTGTTTAAAGAGTCTATGACTTTACTTTCTTCAGTTTTTCTTACATGTTTGCTGCCATTCACTGCAGTAGCTAGCTAGCCACAATTTGCCAGGGCTGAAAAACAAACTGTTTTTGGAGTATGCTGAAATCCCCTCCATTTCTTCCATTGTCATCAGTTCACTGCTGAAAGCTCAAAAGCTAATCGATAATAAAGCTTGGTTTTTTGCATCCTCTTTTCAGGGTTTTGTTCCAGAGTCCATGTTTGACCGTCTTCTCACTGGACCTGTTGTGAGGGAGGAAGGAGCAAGTAGAAGAGGAAGAAGGCCAAAAAGTGAAATTGCCAAAGCAGCTGCAGCAGCTGCTGCTGTAGCATCAACTTCGGGAATCAACCCACTACTAATGAACAGTCTGTTTGCTGGAATGGACCTCACAAGCCTCCAGAACCTACAGAACCTGCAGTCTCTCCAGCTCGCAGGCCTCATGGGCTTCCCGCCAGGGCTCGCAACAGCTGCTGCAGCTGGGGGGGATGCTAAAAATCCGGCTGCCATGTTGCCTCTGATGTTGCCAGGGATGGCAGGATTGCCCAATATGTTTGGACTAAGCGGACTGTTGAATAACCCAATAACGGCTACTACTGGAAATGCCACTACTGCTTCCGGTCAAGGAGAGACTGAGGATGGCGCTTCAAAAACTGAAGAGAAGAAAAATGAGAATGAAGAGGAGAACAAAGACTCTGAGAAAAGCACAGACACTGTTTCTGCTACTGACTCTGCAAATGGATCTGTCAGTGCTGCTACTGCGGCGACTACCGCCACTGCCACCACTACCACCAACACCAACACTGGATTGCCCACAAACCCTCTGGCCTTCAATCCTTTCCTGCTGTCTACCATGGCTCCTGGCCTCTTCTATCCATCTATGTTTCTACCTCCAGGACTGGGAGGATTGACTCTGCCCGGTTTCCCAGCACTAGCAGGACTTCAGAACGCAGTGGGCGCCACTGAAGAGAAGGCTACTGACAAAACTGAGGGAGCTGCCTTTAAAGATGAAGAAAATCTGGAAGGCAGCGATGCAGAGGAGAGCCTTGATAAAACTGCAGATTCCTCCGTTTTAGAAGATGAAATAGCACAGGGTGAAGAATTAGACTCACTTGATGGGGGGGAAGAAATAGAAAACAATGAAAATGATGAATAACCAGTACCAGTTACAGTTAAAGTGTTTTAAACTTTTGACAAGTGGTAGTCCTACTGTTTACACTCACAGTTAATGTCCATACTTAGTTTTTATAAGCTGTTCTGTAACATAGTGTAGCAAAAAAAAAAAAGTTCAAGTCATGTTATACAGATGTGTCAAAAGGTATCTTGGTCATTAAGTATTGTGCAGTGCATTATTTATTATCCCTAGGAGAGATGAAATTTGAGAGGTGATCATGTCTTTTTAAGGAAATTGACATAATGCTCTGCTTTTTTTTTCTTTTGGTACCATTGGTATTATGAATTAAGCAGCAATTTGTAATCAAGTGGCACTAATAGAAGGAAGTGCTGCTTAAAGGAAGGATGAAGTTATATATTTAATTTTATTTTTTTTTTTTTGCTGTGAAGGTCAAGATGAAATTTACCATACATATCGTACTCGCGCTTCATTTTGACTGTATGGGAGTTCACCCGCTCACATGCGCGCACACACCCACACACACACTCTCTCTCTGACAATCTTCATGATAGTGTGAATGTCTCTGTCTTGAGACGCAGCAATAATAAGGCAGCTGTTGAATGTGAAGAGTACCTTTTGGAAATTAACCCGCGGAGAAGGTTCTTACAGGATAAAGCTACAGTTTAATCGTCTCGTGATCTTGTAATGCACTGGTATAAACAAAAAGAAAAAAATCAGGTACCTTTTTTAAATTAAAGGACTTTGTTACTTTAGCCACAAAGCTAAACAGCATTACCTCAACTCTAAACTAGCCTTGAAGTTTACAGACATGACTTTGTAAATGTATTGTTTTTCTTTGTTGTGATGTCTTTTTATTTTTTTTTTCTTTGGAAACTGCTATCATGTAAGATAAGATGTAAATTGCTGCCAACTGTAGTAATGATGCTTTTAATAAAAGTGACCCATGATATGCAGAGATGTAATTATAGAATGTAGTGTTTAGGGACATCACAATCGGTGTTCACTTTCTCTATTTGCATTGTGGCTCTTTTATAGCATTTTTCTGCTATATTCTTTATAGATTAGTGGCTGTAAATGCCGAACTGATTGTCTTCGAGAGACTAGGCAGGAGGAGAAACCTTGAATTACCTTCATATTTTCCACTCTAAGTAACTCTACAGAAATACACACTAAAACCCCTACATTACTCCTTCAAAGGGGCATGAGAGACTGAGAATACTTTAAAATGTGTTCAGCATGTGATAATGTGGTACACTAAAGAACAAAAGGGCAAAAGAAAAATGAGGCTTTAATAGGCACAATATCTAGGTCATTTATCCTTGGTTAATGGGTAGAAAAACACAATGCTGTAGTGACAGCAAGGGATACAAAGGCTCTGTGGTATCCTGTAGGCCAGAGCTTGTGATGCCAGAAACCGCTGTGTCAAACAACCTACATGAAACTAAAACTGACCCACTTTTCATAAAAAACAGTGTCTCTTCTGAAGAGCTACCGATTTGTACCCTTTTGTGACCTTTTGATATTGGAGATAATGTACCGCTGGAGAACTTCTGTTTTCACAGTGTTGTCACCTTGACACACACATACACAACCATCTTGAGAGTGAGGATAAAAGGTTAGATTTTCAGTGGAGTACATGAAAAATTAGCTTTTTGAGTAGCCAGCTGTGGGTGGACCCCCATCTTAGGACATAATATTACCTGTACTTTTGGAATGCTGGAGCATGCAAACCTTGCTCTTGAGTCCGCTGCAAATTGTCATGAGAGCTCGAATGGACAAGTGTCGCAAGGCCAAAATTTGGTCCTGAGGGGGACATGTGAAAAGGGATGCACTTTGCCTGCAAAGAACGTTTCATGAACGATGAAAGTAGATGAGAAATGAAGGCTTAGGAAGCAAATTTTGTGTGAATGAATCACAGGCACGCACTGTTGAATAGATGTCGGGATGTCTTGTACTGCCACTTAAATAGATCCTATGGAGTTAATGAAGGTCAGGAAGGATTTTCCCCACCATGTACATCACTGAGCAGTTGATGAGGTGTGTTTTTCCTGCCTCTTTCTAAAACATCACACGTACACCATGACAAAAGTGAGAGGCTGACAGCCAAGGTACGCTAACTTAAGCAGGGGTGTTACATACTCCGTTGAATTAATTTGAGCTGTTATTTAAGCCATTTAAATGCCTCGTGTCTTAGGGTTTTTTTTTTCTTCTGCTTTAGAATTTGCACTGTAAAAGTTGGTGGGTGCTTCCCATTGTGTGTATTCCACATACTGGTGGAATAGCCTTTTCTTTTTAAATTCAGTTTTATAATTCCCAGCAAAGATTTACACAGACTAATGATATCCCTTGGGAGGGCCCTTTTTAATTGGCAAGACTAGAAATTATATTGTTAAATGCCACACTAACCCCTTTTCTTCTCCTGACCACTTTCCTCTGTTGAAATGAGAGGGAAATTCCAGTAACCAGTATTTTTGCCATGGGAGCCACCAAGTCATGGCATAGGGTGTCCAAGTGACAATAAAGTGAATCTTACCCCTATTACAAGTGTTCCCCCATGATGGTGTAACTGATCTGCCTTTCGTAATCAAAGGAAACACAAAACTGGAGAACTGTGGCAGTGGAATGAATGCCACGGTGATGGGGGAGCCTCTGTGCTGTGACTGGGCTTCCCAAACAGCCTTGCATCCTAGAAACCAAATGGACTGCTTATGTGTTGGAAAGAAGGTGACATACGATTTTTGGAAGGGATATGGGCCCCTGGTATGAAAAATGAAGTGGGGGGATTGCCATCTAATGTCCAAGAAATGTATTACATGAAAATATGAAGGTTTTTCTTTTATTTGAGACAGACTTTTAACATATTAATTATTGCAAAGATGGAGTTTTAAAGTGTGTCTAAATGAATAAAAGCTTATGTGACTAAGATGCTTAGATCAGATACTATTCTGCACTTGATTCACATCTGGAGCAGCCTTTTGCCACCAACCAGTTTTTGCTGGACCTCCTAATGGTGGCAGAAACGTTAATGAGGTTGTCGAGGAACAGAAGTGACTTTATTTGTTGCTTTCCAGAAGCATCCGTGTCACAAAGTGCAGCAATGCTCTGCATATGAACACAGCCCTCTCTGTGTGCGTGGTGCGCAGTCCTGCCAAGGGAAACAACAAAACAACAACAAATCTCGGGCTACTCAAGACATACCTCTTTTTTTTTAAAGAACTGGACTGTAGAGAACCAGTCATGAGTGTTGAAAACTCTCACTGATGAAATAGCAGACAAACCACTAAACTCATCCCAAGCATCTTCTGTCAACTTCGGTCTCTTATTTCATAGCTATGTCAAATGCCGAAGTGCACTGCTTATTGCAAAAACGCACGCTGTTTCTGTTGAGGACCTTTGCTATTTAGTGCAGCAAAGTAACCACTTTTTCATTTTAGAGAGGCATAAGATTTGGGTCAGGGGAGTGATAACTGTTTGTGTTCCTTATATTAAGATTCCCATTGAATTTTGTGTCACATATAAAATTGCTTGGGATGTTTAGGGCTCCTGTTGCTCTGCACCACGCGTTTTGGCTACCTCTGCGTCCTTGGTGTCAGGGCTGGGGGTCTGGTAATGTCAGGACATTTGGGGGCTCTCGGTCCTGCTGCTTCCAGACTCATCCCTGGGGGCCTGAAAGATGCCGCCCCATGGACGTTTTCTGTCTCTTCTCAATGGGACAGAGCGCTGGTGGCTGGCTTTGCTGCAGTGCTGTGTTAATAACGTGTTGTAACCCTCCTTGGCTTCAAGTGATGATGCCTTGGAGAGACCTGAAGTTGGCTTCTTACATTGAGAGATGGTGTTTCAGGAATCCATTCTAATCACTAGCTTGAGTCAGCTGTTGTGAGGAAAATACGTGAACGAAATGAAATTTGAAGGACTGACAACTGATGTGATCAAGGTTTGAGAGGAATTTCGGAAGCGATGAAAAACCTTCTGAACACGAGGTGAACATCCCAGCTCGGTCCGCATGCAGTTTTAGGTGATAGATTTGATGCAAAATAGCAACCACTGAATGGTTTTGTTTTTCCAGCTCTTATAGATTGCTATCAGCACTGGTAAAGCCATCAGAACTTAATAATGTGAGCTATTTGTGTTGCAGTAGCTCAATGCTGGTAGTTTCCAATCTGTTACTTGTACTCCCTCAGTCTTTCCTTAAAAAAATTTAAATATCAGTGATAGCTGCAAGTCAGAGACTTCATTAAATCCTGGTAATCGTAGTCTACATTAAAAACAAAAACCCAACCCATCCATTTAGAAAGTTCACTGGGAGTATGTAGATGGAAGATTACACTTCTCACTGTAGACACTTTTTTTCTTTCAGTTCCATCTTTCTGTACATGAGCTGTATAAACCTATGGGGCAATATAGAAATGTTGAACCACGGATTCATCAATCTTTCGTGCAGTTGCACCCACAAACCCGATGGCCGGCAAACCATACGCTTTAAAACGCCCGCGAACACGGTAGCAGAGCTCGGCTCTGCTACCAGAGCTTCTGCAGCTCTCCGTGGACCACGCTTTGACCTTTCAGGTTTTGGGAAGTCCCGGGAACCTGTGGGCTCTGCAGGCCCAGGAGTTGGGAGCAGCAGCCGCCTGGTCTGTGCCATCGCTCTCCTCCCACGGGGCTTCCGCTATTGTTGGGCCGGGGGAAGGATTTGCATATCTGTGAGCACAGAGCTAATGTCGCTCCCTCCGCTCAGAGGCCCTGCAAGGAAACTCCGTGAGCCTACCCTTTCTTTATTTTTTTTTGTTGTTTTTTTTCTAAGGGCTAGTAGAAAATAAGAGACGGCCATTGTATTTCACTGCAGCGGCATTGTTCTGCACCAGACAAAGATGGCATATTTCTCCGATCCATAGTTTCTGTTCCTTCAGCCATGGCTGGCTACTGATGAGCAGCTGTGCAGGCTCTGAATAGCCTAAGGCATTTCCTAAAACCATTAAAAATATGAATTTTCCCCAAACATGTGCCAAACCCCTCCCAAAAATATGTGGCAGGAGGAGGGAGGCAAAGTCTTTGCTCTTTGTCCAGAATATGTTTTCCTAAAATCAAACTTGCAAGCCATACCTGCTTCCAGAGAAGTTCTCTCAAATATATAAGTTGATTCCTGAATGACTTATACTAGAAGAATATTTTTAAACAATAATATTTTTGTAGTGTTTTCTTTAAGGATTTTTGTGAAAAGGTTAAAGCAAAAGGTTTAAACTAAGCTATATAATTTTCCTTTATGAGCTGGACAGGTGCTCATAATAAATAGTTGAAGAAAATGTTAAAAATCAGTCCTGTTCCTCAACTGCCATGCATCTGACATTTCTGAAATATCATTTTGGGCTGTCACTGTACGGACATGCTTTTTCTTCCCAGTCGTCTTCAAGTTCTTCTCAACCAGACTGGCCATCTTCTGCTGTCTCAGTCTGCAGCAGGCTTGCCATCTGCTATATGGCTAATCAATTCACAAAGGTGCTGCTGGGCAGTGCAGATTCCCTGTCCTCTGCCAATATTTTCTGGAAGTTGTCAAACATAGCTGAATTTGTTCTCGGCTGTCACAATCATCGCATTGATTCCAGCTTGTAGCACTCTAGTGACCAGTGGGGTACGCGCTTTGTTTTGTAAGCAGTGTTTGCTCTTTTGTGCCCATCTGATTAGGCTGGAGCTATCGCTGGAGTCCGGGGGGGCACATAAAAGGTGCCCTTTGACTGATCTAAGTTGCCCACTCGCAAGTTTGGAGGATGAGCCTGTGGGTGCGTTGGCAGACCAGGACTCCAGATTCCATTTCTAATTCTGTCTGCTTCCCCGAGGCGATTGCTTTAATTGCAGTTTCCAATCTTCAGAATGGAGAGTGACACTTGCCTTCTTCACAGAGATGTTGTGAGGCTAATGTTAGCAACAATCATGCGGTACTCAACCCACCCTGATTAGGACTGCCTGGTTTAAGAGACTTCAGCTCATCCTTGAACATGACAATCTTCATTACATCTTGGGCTGTCGTAATACAGCCCCCCTCAATCAATAGCTGCCACTGCACGATGGCAAACCTGCCACCCCACTGCGAGATACCAAATCTGTCAACTCCTCTCTGCTGTCTCCTGCTCCCACACCAAACTGCGTGTCAAGTGCTGGGTCTCGCTTCTTGTTGTCCTGTTGAGTCCCATTTTCAGGGCTTGACTACAGCCACGGCTTCTGCTGTGCAGCTTGCTGCTGCTCAACCTTGCGGCCACTTTCTGCTTTGGCTGAGTAGCCATCATAGAAATGGGTACACAGATCAGCACTCAGGCTTCTGCAGGAGGAGGGTTGGTTGTCATTTGTGTTTCTTCAATGCTTCTTTGGCCATACCTGGATCCCACAGTGAATCTGGTTCACCTAATGAATGCGTTTACCAAACCTGCATGTTTGGACACTGTTTTTAAGCTGCAGGATTTGTGTTAGTACAGCTTCGTCTAAAAAGGCTTTGCCATTGCTCCACTGATGGGGCAAATCTGAAGGTAAAATGTTAGATTGCTGAAGCTTTACTATACTGCAGGCATGCAGGAGAGCTGAAAAGCCCTCCTCTTATTTCTTCCTTGGCTTTATTTACAGCTGCCTCAATAAGGGAGCTTGTGGACACATCAGGGACAGGCAGAGGCAAGATAATATTCCTGTTTTTTTTTTCCAGCTTTGTCTGCTTTATGTCAGATAGCAAGAAGTGGTTAGATGATGTTGTTTAGCAGAAACTGGTAGTTTTACAAATGCCTTAAGTCCAGCTTTCCAAGTACCCGTTCCTATCAAGGAGCACCTTCTGTCACTGGCGCTGTACAACCTCACTAAAAAGGAGCATTCGGGAAAAGAAAAAGGCATCTGCTGGCTTTAAACACTCAGTGTTTCACTTGAGCAAGCTTTTTCTTTGCTCTATTAGTTTCCCTTGCCACATGAAGAGCTGCCATCACTTCTTACCTACTATATATTTATATCTAATCCAAAGGAAAAAAGCAATTTGCTGGAAACCACAAGAGGCAAGCTCCAAAAGATCTTTCCGCCTGTTTTCAGTACATGCTGCTAAATACCTCATGTTTGTCAGCTCTTCTTGGCACTCTTTCTATGTAGCAGCCTCTAATGAATTTGGATCAGCTTCTGCACTGAGGGCTAGTAGGGATCGCACTATGCACCAACAGCATTTGACTACAACCATTTCAGAGGTGGGTGTTTTTAACCTGGATTTAGGATACGATTTGTGAAACACTTTGCATTGTATACAAGCTAAAAGATGAGTAGGCTTTCTTGTGCGCTGTTTAATGGAAGTCTTCCTAAAGCAGTTGCAAGTTGGCGTGCCATGAGGATCTTAACTAAATCAGAACAAATCACGTCTCTGCTGTGTGTTTAATTTATTCCTCATGAAGGTAGCTTTTTAGATGCCTTCTTAGACCTCATGCACACGGTGACCCAAGCAATGTTTGCGTGCGTGGTATCAGGTTTTCTCGCTGAGCCTTTACTGTTTGCGCTACAGGAATAATCTGCAAGCGATTGTGGAGCTGTTTTTTATGTTTGTTTTCGCTCTTTCTGATAAGTAAGGAAGAATAGGCAGGCAAAAGCAAATTAAATCTTCACTGATCTCTCTGACGACCAACGTAAAATGGGGTTGCACGCAAATGTCTGTGTGTCTGCTGCTGGCAGCAAACAGACTGTCACGGGGAACATCAGAACCAGGAGTTCTGGGAGGAATGGGGAGATTTCTGTGGGAATGCCGTAATTTCCCTGCCCGGTTCAAGGGGGCAGCGACCCCCCTCCAGCGTGGAGTGGAGACTGAAGGGGTATGGAGTCCTCCTTGTATTGGTGTGTTTTCTTAATGGAGACTACGGCAAGGGCAGGGAGAGCTTCCCTCATTGACACTGTTATCCTGGGGAAAATGCACGGACAGGGCCGGCACAAGAAGCTTCTCCCCACATCCCATCCTTGTCAGGGTTTCTGACAGAGGAGCCTCGGGAGGGAGGAGAGCCAGAGGGGACAAAAGCCTCTCGTAACCTATGGGAAAAGAATGGGTTTTGTCTGCAAGATGATGAATTGCTGGTATGAATCAGTAGTGAAATGCAGGGCCTTTCCCTCATGATTCCTTTCACCTGCCAACAACCACTCAACCTTGGACAGGAGCAGCTAGAGCCTCCCTGCAAAATGTGTGCAGGGAACACGTGGCACAGGCGTCTCGGTGCTCACTAGATCGCTGCTGGGCAGCTTTAAATCACAGAGCACGTTTTTAGCTGGTGCAGGCGCTACACATGTGCTTGGCTGTTGGGAGGATGGAAAAGGTGAGGATGCTGTCCTGAAGAGCAAAATGTCACCAGGTGACCTACTCCCTCCAGACTAATTCTTCGTGTTCCTTGAGGTCCTGGCCAGCAGATTTAGTGTTTTTTTACAAGCTCATTTCAAAGTTCTGGTTTTATGTCCTGTTTTACGGTATGTTTATTCACTTTGGGTTTATTACTGGTTTACAGTAGCACAATTCTTGTGTTCGCTGGCACCGAACCTCATGTGAGCCTACAACTATCATCCCCACAGCTAAAATGCTGACAGCAGCCAGTGAAATCCCAGTAGCGATGGATGTAACACCAAATGTTGCAGAGGAATCTCCAACTGGGAAAAATCCATAATCCTTTAAACATTTTTGCAAGCTTGAGTCCTGGCTGCCATAAAAATAAAGGCATAAAGCTAAAAATGAACCATCTCACCCTGAAGTACAGGCAAACTGACCACTCTGAATTTGTTTAGGAATCATATTTGACTCTAAGAAACCAGCCAAGCTAGGCACAAGTAATTCAGGAAGATATAAATGGCTACATTATAATGAGCAGACACCTATTTTAAGCATGATCTATGTTTTTAAGAAAATTCATTACAATAAGTCTTACAATACCAAGCTCTTCAATGAATTTTTCATGTCTGCATACCAAGATATATATAAAATGATCGTAATCATACACCTTTGGGGCAATGCTGAGCACCAGCTGTTTCACTGATGATTTATAGGTTGCCATGTTCAAGGTTAATAATCAGGAGAAACAGGTTACAGTATGCAATGCATTTATGTCAGGTTAGAAGTTCAGTAGTAAGGATATGATGTTAGGATGATATGTGCAGTTTTAATTAGCTACATCTAGAATATTGTATGCAACCACTTTCCCAAGGTAAAATCTGTGAAAAGTTACCGGTGCTAATTTTGATTTTCAACCCAGTTGAAATTAAGCCAGCAAAACACCCTCTTCATCTTGTCTGAAACCTGAATGGAAACTGCCTAAGCAGTCACTTCACACTAAAGATTCAGTGCTAAGGTGGATGATGTTTTTCCCAGGACACAGAGCAGGATGGTTTAGGCTGCAGATGCGGTTGCACTTCATGCTTTGTGAGCTGCCGTACTTTGCAGCCCAGCCCATCAAGATAAGACATCAATGCCCATCAGCATGCCAGTCTCACAGCAGCAGTGGAGATGGTGGTCATGGGACACCAGCCTGTGCAGTCACTCCAGCTGCTCGTAGGAGCATCGCTGATGGCCATGGTTGTTTCCTCTCTGGTTCCAGCTACACCTGCATGTCGTCCTGCAAGAGGACTATCATAACTGTGTGATACCCAAGATCTGATCGCCTGTGCAGGATGTTTACTTTAAACAACAACAAAGGTTTGGAGTCAACAACTGAAGCCACAGGCCTTTTTAAAGCTTCTGAATAGTTGCACCTTGGTTTAACTGGGGAACTGCCTGCAAAATGAAAATCCTAGAGCCCAGCAATGTGGAAAACCGGTTGCTGATCTGGAGCACAAGTCTGATGAGGAGCAGCTGAGGGAACTGGGGCTGTTCAGCCTGGAGGAAAGGAGGCTGAGGGGAGACCTTATTGCTGTCTACAGCTACCTGAAAGGAGGTTGTAGCATGGAGGGTGTTGGTCTCTTCTCCCAAGTGACAAGTGATAGGATGAAAGGAAAAGGCCTCAAGTTGTGCCAGGGGAGGTTCAGATTGGATATTAGGAAAAAATTATTCACAGAAAGGGTTGTCAGGTACTGGAACAGGCTGCCCAGGGAAGTGGTTGAGTCACCATCCCTCGACATGTTTAAAAGACGTGTGGGTGAGGTTCTTAGGAACATGGTTTAGTGGTGGACTTGACAGTGTTAGGTTAATGGTTGGACACCACCTTAAAGGTCTTTTCCAACCAAAATGATTCTATGAACAGGGAAGTTTTCAGCACTGGAGTTTTCTGACACAACCAAAAGGTACAAACTTTTCTATTAAGGCCTGGGGAGCTTTAGCTGCTTGCAAACACCAGAGTCCCCAAGCAGGGCCTTGGAGCATTATTATCGCATTGCATTGCTTTGCAAAAACCTTTGCTTCTCCTGTTCAGTTTTCCTGAGCTCCCTCAAAGCTGAATGCTCATTCCCAGAAGTCGGCAGCTTTCTCCACATGCTGCTGTGATTATATTCACAACAGGGAACTCCAAATAAGAAGAGGAAATGGGCTAATTCATTTCACACGGATGGCTTTAAATCTCAGCAGATTCAGCAACAGCAGACTCTTTTTTGGATTAAAACAGTGGATCCATCCCATCTTTGCATTTTCAGCTGCGTTGCCCATCAGACCAGGGGCAATGGGAGGTGTTCTGGTGCCGGGGTGCCAGCCCTGGTTTAGGTCAGGCTTCATGCACACAAGTTGCTGCATCCAGCTCTTCCTCCAGGACTGACCTGTGGCTTAGAGGGATTTGAGTCTTGGACCACCAGGAGCCCTTGTTAAGGATTTCCTTGGTGCTGAGATGCTACGTACAGCGACATCCCTCACTGCCAGACCTCAAATGCATGCTTTGATTGTTGGATGTCATGCATTCAAGGCTTCTCTCCACTCTCCTGCTGTGCGTTGATGTGTGCTAAACAACCTGTTGAACTTACAATAACTAATGCAGCCTGCCCTCTAAACAAATGGGAAGAGGCACCTTGGCATAATAAAATCACCAGAGAGAGGGCAAGGAATAGGACACAGATGAGATTTCATTCTCATAAATTGCCTCTCTATTACACTTGGAGTATATTCACAATAGGGAACTCCAAATAAGATGAGAAAAGGGGCTAATTCATTTCATGAGGATGGCTTTAAATCTCAGCCTATACCCATGCTAGAAAATTAATTATGGCTATGATGAATGAAAGGAGAAGTTATACCAGTAATGAACATCACCATATCCTGCTTTCTTAGCCCAATAAAATTTTCTTTAACTGAGCAGTGGCATTCATAAATGTCAGCAAAGCAAAACATGAAGATAATAGGACACGTTGACCTGGGTGCAGGCAGTGGTGCCTATGGGTATGGGAAAAGCTGTTGGAGCTCTTACATGTTTGTGTGTGATTTTAAAAGGCCAGGCTGTCTTAGGCATTTCATAGAACAACTGATCAGGCAGTGGAGAAATAAAAACAGGTGATATAAACATTATTACTGAGAAGTGTGGTTGATGGTAGAGGGAGCTGGAATCCCAGGATGAAAAGCTGGCTGTATGGAAGGCAGTAACAAAACTCTCCCTGAATCTGGATTCTGGTCTTACAGCATCCAGTCCTAAACAAAATAATCTAAATTGTGCTATTCGGTTATTAGGCTGTGTATTCTAGGTTATTGCTGAAGGGCTAGTGCTCAAGCATTTTATTTCGCTAGTATCTCAGTGTATATTTTCCTCTCATTAGCCTGGCAGGTGCCTTTGGAGGTCTAAAAAATCCATTGCCCTAAAAGAGGTCTGACCACCCTTCAGGCTCTTCTGGTCATGTTTGCTTAACCTGTTCTTAAAGACCTTCAGCTCCCACAAACCATGCCATGCTTTGCTCACATTTCAACTTACTCTCCTTGCCATAGTTTTTGCTATGCCTGTTATTCCCATTCTCCGTGAAGAAGGAGAACCAAAGGATCCCTTTTCCTTGGCAGCAGTGTTTTCTACCTTGGAAATCAATTATTGTATTCCTCCTCCATCTTTTTGTCTTCAGACTGACCCACAGTTGACCCCTGCAGGTTGCTCCTTCCAGACTCCCCCATTCGATCTGTCCCAAAGCAGGATTTGCCTGGGACAGTCCATGCAGCCAGCTTGCTTCACATGGGACCTCAGCTTTTCCCCTTCAGACTTCCTGGTACTCATCTTCCCCATGTGTTGCAACAGTTCACGCTCATCTTGGATGATGATGCTCCGTTTCCCCAGCGGTCCCCTAGCTGGTCCCCTAGCTGGTTGTCCCTCCATGCGTTATTTCTGCAGAACTGTAGTACTGTGCTGCTTCTCATTGGACTGTAAGAGTATTTCTCCACTTCATCATTTTGAATCAAGACTTTTTAAAGTGTGAACATTGCTATTCAAAGTATTTCAAGACTCTCTGTGAAAGTGTGATCTCTGTACCTTACTAAACACTGTTTGCACCAAGTTCCGGGATGTCTTGCAGAATCTGCTTTTAACCATAAACTAAATCCCTTTGTACAGTTTCCAATTTGATTTTCAGTTGTGTTGCAGGAGTTCGAGCTAGAGCATGCTTCCCAATTTACTTAGGAGGATGTTTGGAAGACTGTATCAAAAGCCTCGCTAACCTCAAGTACATCCACGAAGCCTATTACTTTACCACATAAGGAAATTAATTTGATTTGATGCAATATGTTCTTGACAAACCTGTCTTGGCTGAATCTCATCTCCTTGTTTTCATCTGTGTGCCTACAAATAGTTTTTTTATTTTCCTGGGAAATGAAATTAAGCTGACAGTGGTTTATAATCCCCAGCCCTCCTTCCCCCTCGCCCCTCCTCCTCCCCTGCGCATCCTCTTCCTTTCTCCAGCCACACTAGAGCCTCTGTCTGTGGCTTCTGCCAGAGTCTTGGGCCTTATGCTGAAATTTCCGTCCATACTTTCCTATCCTGTTGCTTTTTGTTTTGTTTTGGGGGTTTTTTTTTGGTTGGTTTGTTTCTTGTATTTCTCTGGTGTGGTAACCTTCCCTCCCCATCCAAACTCCTCACTCCAGAGCTCCCATGGGGGATGGAAAGCTGCTGTTTTCCCTCACGTGTCGTGACATTTGACCACTTCACCCTCAGCCAAACAGCAAGTGGCTCGCTGCTTAATTTCAGGATCCAAAATACAATTGCTTTTTAAACTCCCTATGGACTCTTTCCAGGCTACTGCACAAATTAAGCCTGTTCCTACTCCTTTCTCCACCACTTCCTTTCCTTACAGAGCAGCAGCCTCTTCCTTCTTTTTAAACTTTTATATAGTGCTATAAATTTACGTGGAGATTTACAGAGGCCAGATAAGACGCCCTGCCTGCCCAGAGGAGTTTGCAGGCTGTGGTTTGGCCGGGGTGAGAGGCTCGGGTCTCCTCCGCAGCCTCTGCCCTCCCTCTCCCCACAGCAGCCCAAAAGCCAAACGAGAGCAAAGCATCTCCCTCTTGCCAAGGAATCGTCGGCAAACGATGCCGCCCCATCAAAAATTGTTACAGGCTTCTCTGCCAGAGTCTGAGATGCACGGGGATCTGCGTGTCTTCTGCACGGCTTTAAGGGGTCCCAGTTTGGACCCAAAACAGACAGAGGTGCAGTTTTGTTTCCTTTACATGCTAATGAGGTCAGCTGTTCTGGCAGCAGCAAAGCCGGGTGGACGATCAGCTGTGGGCTTCGTGCAATCCCCAAAACACTGGGAATGGCAGCTCCGAAACAACAGGGAGAAGCCCCATGATGGAAACCAGCCCTTCCTTGCTTGGGCTCCAAGAGCTGTGCTCCACCTCCACGGTGACGAGGGAGATGCTGCTCTGCAAGTGTGGTTCCTGAGGGCATCCCATGTCCCTTCCCTCTGCCTTGAAGGGCCGTCCTTCAAAACTTGGCCCTGAGTCATGAGGATGAATTTGATTCCTGTCTATGTTTTGTTTTTAAGTCTACACGAACCATTTTATATTTGAGTCTAAGTACGTCTGCTCACTGAGGCGAGTTTCTTACTGTTTTGCCCTTTATGCCCACAGCTCCTCCGTCTTGCTCAGCATCTAGTGATACTGGTTTCTGCAATGGAAATGAACCTGTGAAGACCCTCTGGTTAACACGTATTAAAAGCCATCTGTAAATGTTGTTTACTATGAACATCATAGCAAAAAGCCCCCCACAATTAGCAGTGAGTGCAAATTAACTGCTGATATGCTCCTGCTTTGGGGCTTAATATTACCTGCCTAAATGCTTGTAGAAATACCAGCACTGAGGATGCATGGTAATACACATTTCACATTTTACAGTGGTCTAGTTACCTTGTCAAAGCTAAAGTAGCTGGACTGTAAAATCCCTCCAGTGAGTTAACAAAACCTCAGCAAGCAGAAGTCACAGGGGACATCCTTTATTTTGATTTTTAATCATTTTTTGGCTTTGAAAAAAAACCCTCCACTTCTCCAGTGAACTACAAAAACCATCTTTGTGTAGATAATTTGTATGCTGTGGCATTGCACCACCAGCTCAGCTCCGCAGCCCCTTTACTAGATGTTACACGCTTATTTAAAGAAAAAACACCCACCAAACAGCTCGGTGGGGGACAGGGGTTCCATAAACCCCTGGCGGGTGCAACCATGTCACGGGTCCCATGGCCACACGTGGTCCTGTACCTGGGGCAGCTGCCCCGGCCGCGCTGTGTGAATCTGAACTTCTGTGTGAACCTGAACTTCTGCATTTCCTGCCTTTGTGTTGTTGTGTTTTGCTCCATTGTTGGCCTCCCTGGCCTCCCCCCTCGCCTCGCCAGCGGATGCGCCCTGAATTCAGCGTCTTCCTATTCTCAGAATCCCTCCCTTATTTTCACATCTTCAGGCTGCAAACAAACTTTTGTGCCTTTTCCATATTTTGCTTGATTTTTTCCAGCAGCTGAGTCAGCATCTCCCTTTCCCTGGGAGACAGCAGCCCTTTAAAGCCCCTGTTATCTTGCAAGCGTGCCATTTGCTACAACCACCACCTAGAGCGGCTGAGATAAGTAAAGCAGCGGAGGGAGTAACCATCTCCCCGCAGCCCATGAATGCTTCCAGTCAGGCTGGGAAATAATAGAAATATTTATTCTCTGGAAAAGCTTCCCGCAGCTGCTCTTGCTCCTTCTTTGTTTCACCCGGTGCTGCCTACCTCGGTGGCAAACAGAGATGGAGCTGGGAAAGGCCTGAGCCTGGTGCAAAGTCCAGTTCTTCTCCTCCTTAGCAGGATTTGTAGTGAATGACAGACTGAGTAGAGCCCAGCTCTGACCCCTCTCCTCCACAATATCCCCAGTTACCACCCTTTTTCCAGAAAGATGTCATGGAGAAGAGGCTGCAGCGCAGGCGTGGAGAACAGCTTGTGCTGGGGAAAGGTTTTGAGCCGAAGAAGACAGAGCTGACATGCCACGCAGGGCAGGTTTGGCCGGGCTGGCTGAGCCGAGCTGAGCTGTGCCAAGAGCCAGGGAAACAATGGGCGAGGGCCGGGCTGCTGTGTGTGCTCAGATACACATGCCCATATGGAAACTAGGTGAGAGACAGGAGGGACAAGTATATATTCTGTATTTATGAACTTTTCAGCATCCCATTTAACTTCTCAGGGTGTAACCCCCGGGGCAGAAACTCAAATTGTGGCTTAGCTGGAAAAATCATGCAGCATATGTTATATTATAAACACCTGCTAGACCTGTGAGCCCAATTTGTGGCCCCTTCCTTGGTATCCTTAACGAGCCCGTGCCCAGGCTAGATGGTAACTTCAGTTTGTTCTTCTCTCTGCAAATACCCATCATGCAGCCAGGTCTTGCAGCAGGGAAGAAGTTGCTTTTTGGTGAAGGCTCCTGCTCTGGGAAGTGGTTGGTGACAGGGAATCTGCCATTTTTATATCAGACCAGCAACTTCTGTATCAGCTGTTCACAGTTAACCTTTTTCTTCTTTCTCTCTTCACAAACCAGGTTTATTTCAACATGTTGTGTCTGAGCCCTGGTTTCTGACAGCCTGGAAGTGGCTGCAGGAGATCTGGGCACAGTTGCTCCCTGTGCTGGTTTTGCACCCCTTTCTGTAAGGGGTAACTGGGGAACAGCCAGCCATGGTGTTGAGAGGCCAAGTACTAGGTTTTGTTGGTGATGTTTGCAGGGGTTAAATGTGATACTTTATTTCTCAGCTGTAGCAGGCTACGAGTGCTATCAGAGAAAGGTCTCTCATGCCAATGTCTTTGTATAAATACATCTTTACTGTTGTACCAAAAAGTACAGGGAGTTACTAATAGATAGGGCTGTCCTTCCCAAGGGCTGTATCAACCAGCTGAAACAATCCCCAAGACATTTTGCTACTGCCTGCCCGTAGCCTGCCCTTGTCCCACTCTGCTCCGCTCAGCACTGCATTCACTGTGGCATGGACCCCAACATGCATTTTTGGGGGTTCATTCCATCCCTGCAGGCTGCTGGGAGAGACGGGCTCCCACGGGTCTGAGCTGTGCACAGCCTCCACGAGGCTCCATCTCCCTGCATCATCCACATGCTTTTGCCCAACCGTATCAGGTGGAAGCGGCTGGACCTTGACCAATTTTTAATTACCAGCGCACTGATTGAAACGGTGGCAGCGGCGGCTACCTGGAGTCAGTAGGAATTGACTCCTGTCATGCGGTGGGTATAATCTGCTCTCACGGCGACCCTGCCGTGGGAGCGATGCCAGGAGACCGAGAGCAGAAACCTGATTTTCAGAGGTGGTGAAAGCCTGCAGCTTCTGCCTGTGGAGCGGAGAGCGCTAACTCCTCCGTGCTGCTGTGACTATCATGCCATGGTCCCCAGACAGTCCTTGTGTGCGGGACTGCTATGAGATAGCGTTGTGGCATGGCATGCTGTGTTCTCAAATAAAGAGAGGAAGGAAAGGGATTTTGAGTAAACAAGAATGGAGCGGCTCACAGAGCCAGCCACTGCTGCCAGGCAGCCTCGTCAATAACTTGCATACTTGCCTTGGACTGCAGATTATTTCAATGTCAGCACAGATGCCATTTCTGGAAACTCCCTGCAGACCAAGGACATCAGAGGATCCATTTTATCGTACTTGATGGGTGAGTGCGGGAGGCAGAGGTTAATAAGACCGGTATCATGCACAGGGTATGCACAATAATAGCAACAGCGTGAAAGTTCGCATGAAAAACGTTTCATTTTCTCTACACACGCTGAAGAAAAGAACATACTTTCCTCCAATTCCTGTCTTTAAATGCACATTCATGATTTTTGCAGCTGCTAACGTGTGTAAGGAAGCGCTGTAAAGCTCTCTTGAGCATAAGACTTCTCACCTAATATGCACATACTTAACCGCCTCTGAAATTCATTTATCTACACCAGCTACTTCCAGACTCCTTGGCATAAAATAGTTTTGCACCAAAGCTGTGTTTGTATTCTCATATGTGACAACACCACATGAGGTGTTTTGGTGTTATTTTGTAAAGTCTCTCTTTTCCTACAGACAAGCCACATTTGTCTGTGCTATAAGGAAGCCCTCCCACCCACTTGGGCTTCAGAGAGAGATTTGAGAAAAGCAATGCTTGTATTTTGAATACTGCATAAGTTTAGAAAAAGAATATTTTTCTACGTAGTCTAAGAAATACTCGGGAGCATAGAAAGGTTTGGGATCATAATTTCAGATAATCTCACCAGAAGTCACAGTGAGTTTTATGGCTGTGGAAGCTTTCCAAAACCCCACATATGCCAAGCCCAGGCAGTGTGCCACTTTCAGGGCCCCTTGCGAGGGCCGATGACACCCAAGTGCCCCAAACCACCATTAGCACAAATGTCACTGGATGGGCCAGAGGGCTGCCAGCATAAACCCTGCCTGTAAAGGTGACCTTTATGTCATGGGGAAACCCCCTTGCACACCAGGCTGTGACAAAGCTGTGTCTGTCGTTCCTAAATAATTTCTGAATAAGTCTTCCTAAACCTTTCAGGGAGCAGCACAGATGAGAGAAGGAGAGCAGAAGATTTGCTGTTGCTAATCTGGGCATCTTTGTGACCCCACAAAGGCAAAGCTTAGGGAGATTCTGGGAAGGGTCTCAAGTCACTAATTAATGTGGGGTTCTGTAGGGCTCAAGAGTGACCCTGGTGCAGCAAAGGTGAAGGTATGAACCCCAGGCGATGGCCTGGGGATGGGATGGGATGGGATGGGATGGGATGGGATGGGATGGGATGGGATGGGGTGGAATGGGATGGTGTGGAATGGGATGGGACAGGACGAGACGGGATGGGATGGGACGGGATGGGATGGGATGGGATGGGATGGGATGGGATGGGACGGGATGGGACGGGATGGGATGGGATAGCATGCCCCCACAAGCAAGTAGGCAGCTAGCCAAGAGCAGGCAGCTCTTTGCACATGCAGCATCAGTTTGGCCGTGCTGTGAGAGGAGGGAAGAGGGTGCTCTGATGTCTCAGGCCTAATGACTCTTGACCACATCCATAGCAGCCATGTGTGCTTATGAAGACAAAATACTAAAGTGTCGGCTGGCTGAATGCTCAGGCTCAGTGAAAGCTGAGAAAGCAAAGGGGCTTCAGCTATTTCGAAGAGAACAAATCCAGACAAAAGATGCAGCAAAGCTGACTGTAACAGCATATGCCACAAAAAGTTAG
Source organism: Nesoenas mayeri (assembly GCF_963082525.1). Taxonomy (NCBI): domain Eukaryota; kingdom Metazoa; phylum Chordata; class Aves; order Columbiformes; family Columbidae; genus Nesoenas; species Nesoenas mayeri. Next base: position 39,726,784 of record NC_137543.1, on the reverse strand, counting down.
CTCCTCGTCCTTTGTAGCCAGGCTGGGCTGCAGCTGCGACGCGGGGGGGAGCGAGGGGGGCAGAGCAGGAGTGCAGCTGCTCCCCGTCACGTGGGGACGGCCCACGCGGCACCTCCTGGGGACGCTCAGACAAGAGGGAGGGGGTCTGGCCCCGGGATCTGCAGCCATACTGCTGCTGATGGGAAGCAGATATGTCAGATGAGGACGGCCAGCACCGGGCTCTTGTGCAAATTGTCATCCGAGTCAAAAAAAAAAAATACTGGAAGAGTTGAACGTGATGAAGTTGATGCCGGCTGTATGGAGCTGTAGAAAGATAGTTGTGCTGTTCTCCAGGAGTTCCGAAGTGGTTTTTGTTCATTTGGAAAATGCAACACTTTATTAAGGCTGTTGATTTACCACCAGTTGAGCTGGAAGAATAATGGATGGATAAACTGGGCTTTTTTAAACCCCAGATGCTTGATAAACCTATTCCTGTACAGACAAGCATATATATTACACATTCAGATGGGACAGCTGGGAACCAGCAAGTAAAGCTGGGTGGAGAATCCTCCGTATTACATCCTTGAAGCTATTTTGCACATTTCATAGATTATCCATCAGGGTTCAACACACAGCAGTGCTATAGGCCAGGAGTGATATTTGTGAAGAATTTAAGCACATAAAGTTAATGATGTGAGAACAGGTGTTCACTGCTGTAGTTGATGGGGAGGAGTTTGGTATGGCTTCTATATAAGGACAATATCAGCACTGAGAGATTAAAATGCGTATGGGTAGCAACAACAAGAGAGAATACCAAATAGCAGAGATGTCATGTGTGAGCCATGGGGTGATTCTGAAAAGGGTTAAAAAAGATGCTGCTGCAAAGGTTAAAGCTGTAACTCAAAGGCAGATAAAAAAAAGAGTTTAAAATCAAGTGATGGATGCTGTCACATACCTAGATGCTCAAATATCACCAGCATGAAGGAAAACATACACCCTCTCGAGACAGCTACAGCACAAAGCCGATGGGGTTGAGGTGATGGCACAGCGGCCCTGGCACCATCCAGCCAAAACACTTGCTACCACAACTGTCCCCTTGCAGGGAGTGACCCCCTGACCCACCAGTGGATATTGCTGAGAGCATCATAGCACCAAATGGTGCCTTCTTAACACTGGGATTGTGATAATAGTGGATTTGAGCACTCAAGTTAATGCAATTTCCATTACTAGACCTTTTTGTCATTCCCTATGACTTTCTCAAATTAACTCTTGGTTTCCTCACTCGAGCTTTCCTTGTGAATGACTTCTTGTTGTTTAAAGGGGCAGGGGAGGAAAAAAGGCAGAAATGCAACCAGAAATCCATTCTCTTCCTTTATTCTTATGGAGGGATTCAACTAAATGCAACCATTTGACTTGAAATTCCAAACAAAACCAAACAGATTTTGTTTGGCCACAGCACAACCTCACAGATCTCTGTGGAACAATCCAAATTCTAAGCAAACTGAAGTAATTCTTTTTGTATAGACATGGAAAGACTGGATTAATAGGCTGGGGAGCAGCTAGCATACAGCTATGACATATTCAGATTCTGAGGACCTTTCTCATTTTTATTTCCCCTCATCTTCTTTTCCTGGAGTGTTTCCAAACATGATGAGCACCACTGAAATACATAGGTATAAACACCATTAAAATGTCCCAAGCAAGTGGATTAGAGGATGCAAAACTTCTTAATAGCATAGTAGAAGACTCCGTGAATACAGCTAAAGAAATGAAACAGAGGGTAAGGACGACAGGCTGCTGGAGTCTTAGGTCCTTTTCTTTCACTGCTGGGTCTTAGTAACTGGTTTCTTGGTCATATTATTACTTGAATTTGCTGATAGGGAAACTTATGTTTATAGCATGCCTTACCAGCACAGGACTGGGATAAGAATGTCAGTATGAAATTGCCTCAAGAAATGGTAGTAAAAAAAATGGGGAAAAGCATAGGATGGAAAGGGAAACAATGCTGTTGACAAGTTGAGAGCAGAAACACAGGAGAAAAAAGGAGCTTGAACCTGCAGCCTAACAGGGCTTCAGCATCTCAGAAAAGTGTGTTTCTCCTCAAGGAATGCTAAGTACTTTTAATGTATTGGAGCCTACCTATAGCTCCAGCAGTCTGGTGTCAAGCAAAGCCTAGAAAAATACACGTAGCCTGAAGCACAACAGGCTGCCATGGTAGGTCGAGAATTCGCAGAAAACACAAACGATCAAGCCAAATTCTGCAACTTGCTGTTCATTTCAGCTGAGAGATTAAAACACCAGCAAAAAGAAAAAGATGGAGCAGATGCAGCATCTCCACGGGGCTTCTTCTCGCAGCTGCCTTCCTGTTCCTGCTTTGTGCTTTCTCGTCCTCTGGAGTGTCTCGGCAGTCCCAGTTACTAAAAAAGCACACGGCGGCACCGCAGCATGCCCGAGTGGGTGCCCGTGGGTGGCAGCAGGAGGGTGGATGAAACCTGAGGCAATTCAGAGAGACACTTGTGGTCTCTTCCTTGGAGGACACAGAACTGCCCCACTTCGGGGCAAGGAGCCACCTGCTCTTGGATGCAGAAACTCCTGTCCTTCTGGTGCAAGAGGACCACCAGGCTCCCCTGGGGGAGGCAGAGGGGGGGTCCCATGTGGGCTGGGTCCCCCAGGCTGGGTACAAAGCAGAGGGACAGATTTGGTGGCCCTCGTTCCTCTCTTGGCCAGCACTGCATTCGTCCCACTTCCACACCTGTGGTTTCGTAGGGATTCCTGGCTGCATCCCCATGAACAGAGAGTTATTGTCAGTGCGTGGGCAATTACCTTCCCCAGCAATTACACCACCTTCTGCGTGGGGGGAGGGATCCAGGCAGGCTGGGGACACCCAGCTCTCCCTCTTACATAAATTCAACAACAACAACAAAAAGGTTTCAGTGAACTGGAAAAAAATGCTTAGCAACACAAGAAATAATTAGAGATTAATTTCACTCCAAAGAAGGCTGTTTGATTTTGTTTCACCTTTTGAAGTCCTTAATATTAATAATTTCCAAAGTGAAACATCATTTTAAAATACAGAATTGAGTATTTTCTTTTTGAAAATTCTAGATATTTTTATTTGAAAACTCCGAATGAAACACTGGAGTATTTTTTTTTCAGTTGTCAAAACTATTCACCAAAACATAGAGAACTTGGCAAATAGTTTCAGCTGACCTACAGTTGCATTTTTTTTCTTCCAAATCAATTACTCCCTTGAAAAAAAACACCCTGTCCCACCACTAACCAAGAGCACAGCCTTGGGCCATTCACCGCTCCCTGATGTGCATTAAAAATTGCACATAAGATATAAACATTGAGCTGTGTAAACCGTGCATGGCGGGAAAGGAAAGAACGATGAGGTGTATCCGCCAGGCTCGGTCCACATCAGTCTTCCTGGCTTCCTGGGAAAATTCCTTACCCAGCCGAAATCAACAACAAAACTCTCACACCATCAAGAGTTTAAAGATTTGATTTTATTTTATTTTGTTTTGTTTTATTTTATTTTATTTTATTTTATTTACCATCCCCAAACCTGCTTTAAAGCAGATTTTTAACCTGAAAATTTGGATCTGCTGTGAAATAAAAAAACCCAAACACATAACGCCCGGATGCTTGGTTAGCAAATGTATTTGGGAGGCTGCGGTGCTGCATCCTCATTCTGCCACGATGCGCGCACCGGCTTTTAGTTCGCAGGTACCAGCTGCTGCGGTGCCGTGCGGCTCCAGCACATGCACACGCGTGTGCGCACACACACACACACTCACACTCACACTCACATGCAGCCTCTCCCAGCACACAAACAACAAAGAAACCCTGTGCCCTCTCTGACCTCTGCACCGTCGCTCTGGCCCCGCCATGCGAAAATCCAATGTATCCTAAAATAATTCTGCTATGGCCTTTTTTATTCCAGATCAATTATTTGCTTTTCTGCCTATACAATGGCTATTCTCTTATCTGTGCCATTTTTCTCCTTCACTCATTTCCCCTCTTTTTCCTTCCTTTTTTTTTGTTTCAGGGGCAGGGGCAGGGTTGGAAGCTGCCAATTAACCCTTTGCATAACAGAGCCCCTGGCAGGAATCGCCACCCAGGGAAGGTGGGGCTGGGAGGAGGAGGAGGGGGAAGCGAGGAAGATGACACAACGAACACAAGGCCTCGCAGCAGCCGGTTCCAGACACAACATCTGCAGAATGAGGCCGTTTTTCTGTAACTCTAATCTCATAATTCATTGTTTGTGTGGTGTTGGTTACAGTAGCTGAAAGGGGGGATAACAGCAGGTCAATTTGGCACAGAAGCGCGTTTGAATCCGCAATGAGGGACTGGCCCACCTTCTGACAAGCTGCTGAACCGTGGCCAGAAATAGAGAAAAATAAGCAGGGAAGTGGCTTAAAAGGAGAAACAAGACCTCTTAAAATTATATAAACCCGCTAGTAAGACTTATTTCACCGAATCCATGGGGGTGGCACGCATTTGGTGAGCGCTGGGGCGATGCGGCAGCTTTTTCCTCGTTGCTGCTGCTGCTGTTCATTTACTTTTCGGGCTGCTGTGAAAGCGGGCTGCCGGCTTGGCCCCCGCGGCCGGGGGCACCACAGCACTATCTGGCTCCTCAGCGCTCCTTGGTGCTGCCAAGCATATTTTTTGTGTGTGTGTGTGTGTTTTTTTGTTTGTTTGTTTGGGTTTTGTTTTGTATTTTTTCCCTGCAAGAGGAAAAACAATTGTATTTATTTGTTTCTTCCCTGTAACACTGAAGGACACCCGAGCCCCGTGCGGGCGGTTGTGCGAGAGGTGCGTTGGTTAATGTTAGCAGCTGATTACTGAAGTTCTCGTTTCAAACCACAAAAACCTAGCATGTCAGCCTAAATTAGCTAACAGCAAGGGAGTGTCCTTCTCGGTTTGCAGGCCACAGCACATCTGCTCTTTGAAGAAAGAGAATGAGCGAAATAGGGTTGGGTGGTGGTTGCTGGTGGTGTGTTTTGTTGGTGTTTGGTGTTTTTTTTCCTCCCCTCAGCCTCCCATTTGTGCGTGTGTTCATAAATATCCTGATGAGAGGCTGCCTCTGTGGTTGGCGTGTGGGAAGGGGGGAAGAAGGGTGGATAAAGAGCGATTCTCTGCTCGAGTGGGGGACACCCTTCCTCCCCTCCCTGCCACCTCCTCTTCCTCCCCCACCCCTCGCCGTTTGACCTTGAGTTCGTCCCCTGCTCCCGCCCCCCTCCTCCCCCTGCCCGCCTGCATCTGGCATCCCAGGAAGGCTGGTGCAGCTGGGGGGCCCGAAAATCCCCCTTCCCACACGCCTTAACCCCTGCTACTCCGGGCACGGTGTACCCTGGGTGTTCCCCCTCCGTCCCCAACACAGCCTCCAGAAGCTGGGGGCTGAGGGCCAGGAGCAGCCCCCTCGGCTCCCCAGCATGGGTGTCCTGCGCCCCAGCGCTGCCGCTCAACAACCCTAATCCGGTTGTCTTTTCCAGCAGCGAACTGGGGAACAATGAGCGGCCTTGTGCTGGCCCAGGCTGCCTGTCCCCGTCCTTGCAGCTGGCGCGTCCACCGGTGCTAAGCTCCAGTGAGCAGGATCAGCTGAAACCCTCATTCCCCTTCACTCTCTTCAAGGGCTTGCCTATCCACTGGGGCCGCTATCGGTTACACGAAACATTTGGTTCGCAATGGGCTGTTTGTGCTGCAAGGCAGAGAGGGCTCTTCCAGCAGCGGGCAGTGATCCTCGGCGCAGAAAAGCTTGCCCCTGTGTTAGTTTACAACAGTTTCACCCACACAGAAAAGTACAATGGAGACAGATCATGCACAATGACAGGCTGACGGCAGCTCCAGGGGATCCATAATTTATGATGTTTTTCTTACCGATCCGGTTTTGGATTTCACAAGCAGGCCCGTTTCCTTCCCATTTGTTGCTTCCTTCCGTCCTCATTTTGAGAAATTGAACGCTGGGCTCAAAATGAGCGAGAAGCAGTGGCGGCCACTCGGCTCTCCAGGCTGGCTGTGCTTGCACAGGGCACAGGGGGTTCCCCAGCCTTACTTCACCACCTTGAATTTATTAGAGAGAAAGAAGAACGCCCTGACATATACCTCACCATACCTCGGCTTCGCAATGAGCAGTAGCAGCCCACGCACCACTGCCCTGAACTGCATTCAGGTTCACCGGGTCACCCAGTAAAAGCAGGGCTACCCGGACTCCCAGCAATTGGCTGATTAAAGGTAAGGAGGTTAGTTTTGGCTTTTAAGAATTGTTCTTGCTCAAATAAATAAGAATCAAAACTTAATCTGCTCTATCATCTGTAATCTAGCTATCGCTCCCGTGCCAGAAATAGATGTACTAGGGCAAGGTATGGGCAGTCAGATGCCACCTACACAGTGAGCGTGGGTGCCATCAGTCACATCCAGAGATGGAGCTGCAGAGCTATGTGGGCTTGTCCAATGGGCCAAGCCTGAACCGTGCATCTGGGGAAGCCCTCTGTTTCACATCTGGAGCTGGACTTTTGGCTGAAGCCCATCCCTGCCACAAGCCACTGGTCCTGTCTGCTCTGTGGCCATGCTCCCAACTTCCTGGCACCTGTCTGAGAGGCCACCTGCACAGAGGCAGGGAAACAACTGGCTCTGTGATCCCATTGCCTCCCACCACGTCCGTGGGCTGGTCAGTGAGCGGTGTGGGGCTGCACACCCCCTGGCCCCATGGCTGCCCACCCTGCTGCAGATGGCTGGGTCAGCTGAGTGGTTTGCAAATGACCAAGTAAGGTTAAAACCACAGTCACTGTGGTTACTGGCGGCTGTGATTAGTCACACAGTAAGTGATCCAATTATAGCACATACACACACCCCCGTAACAACCCCCACTTCATCTGTTTAAAAGGACAAGCCCAGGCCTCCCTTTGCACGATTTCAGCATGGGTTTATATCCGAAAGAAAAAGGAGCCCAAAGTTGGAAAGGGAGAAGTAGGGGGCTGGGAGGCCACCAGTGAGGTTTTGCTTTCAAAGCTTGCCGTGGTTTGCCATGCTGGGCAGTCCTGCTTGCCCCTACACCAGTGCCTTCAGACGGGCAAAGGCTGGAGTGAGGAAGCTTTTGGGGAGGTGGGAGCCCTGACATTGCAGGGGGGTGGCAGGGGGCATGAACTGCTGCAGTGGTGTCCACCACCCGGCTTCAGCAGGTCGGTCCATCTCCTGCCACTTGTGGTTCACTGACCCTGAGGCTGCTCTCCTGCTGCTTCCCACCTGGACCACTGCACAGCTCAGTTTCCCTTTTTTTTTCTTTTCCTTTTAAAAGAGATTTCAAGCAATTTCAAGGACTCCACCTGATTCGCCTTGCAAATGGCTGTGGCTTTTAGAAATGCGTTTCCCCTTTTGCTGGTCCCAGGCCCTCCCACAGGCAGGCAGGGGAAGGGGATGAGGGGGATGAGGCCACTCTCCCTCCCCATCCTCCTCTCCCCCAGCTGGCACTGGGAGCAGGTGACGGGCACCTGCGTCCCCGCACCACCGGGTGCTTCCCCCCAAGGCGCCTCCCCGGCGGCCACCGAGGTGGTGTGGGGGACGGGTGGGATGCAAAGAGGGAGGGGAAGGGAAGCATTAATTTGCTACCATGGCAGGTGGTCGTGCCTGCCCGCAGAGTGTGAAGCTGGGCACCCCAAACCCGGGCACCCCAAACCACCATCCTGCCTGCAGGAGCCTGCGCCCTGGGAATCCCACTGGCATCCTCCGGCAGAGCCCTCTGCGACAGAGCATGCTGCTACTGTCATCAGCCACTGTCATTTATTGTCTTCTTTCAGTGCAGAGCAATCCCTAGGGCACGGGAAGGCTCAGTAACACTGATCGTGCACCGGATCCTTCTCCACCTCTCCTTGCACGCATGGATTTTTTGGCCATGCAGGGCTTAAACGTAATCACCTCAGCTGAGAATGAGAGCACGTGCACTCTTCTTTACCAGGATGAGGGCTGAAAAACAGCTAAGGCAAATCTACAGATGAACAATAAAGCCACAAATTTTCTCCCAAGCTGCCAGGTTTTGCTCCAAGGCACAGCTTTACATCTGAGCTGTAAATCCTTGGGAAAGCATCTACTGGAGATCCCGATCCTTCAGTGTGGTGTTTGCCACGGTGTTTGTGGGGTGAGCTGTTACAGCCCCAGCCCTCCTGCTTCTCACAGATGCAGCCACTTTTCTCCCAGCAATTGGTTTCACAGCTCCATCTCACCTGCACCTCAGGTTTTATCTGTGCAGGGCTGATGAAACACCCACAACAGCTGAGGACTTGGTCTCGAAGGATGGCAAGTGAGTGGTGGGAGGCTGCAGACTGACCTAGCCTCACTGGTGTGTTGTGGGGTGTCTCTGGGGGCCCATCGAGGTCCCGCTGGGAAAGATCTCCCCTCTTGAATTAGGCTGTGGCTTCTGTCAGGGCAATTCACTGTTTGCAATGCTGATAGACAGTTCCTGGCTGAGGGCATTGCTGTCCTGGGGCTCATACAGCAATTTGCAGTAACTTGGCCTTTCAGGACAACTGCTGTGAGATACCTTCTCAGGGCAAGATTGATGTGGACACCTCCCTCTCTGCCCACCACATTTATTTCCTAGTACGCTTGGACTCAACACATTCTTGACTCCTGGAATAACTGGGGACTTTCCTGGTGCTCTTCCAACAGGTGCTCTCTGTTATGTTGCTCACCTGCTGATGAATTCCCACTTGAACTCTCCTGCTTTTCCTATCTTCTTCCTCCCCTGCCTGCCTTCCTGCCTGTCAGGAGAGTTTGTTCCCACTCCCACCTCCAGCCCACCGCAGCCAACCCAAGGAAGATGCCCTCTCCCCACTCCATAGTGATGTGTTCCTCTCTTGCAGCCACTTGTTGAGTGCAAGCAAAGTGCCCTTCTCATTGGAGACTCTCCCTTTGGCCGCAACACCCACTGGGGTGGGAGCCCCCCTGTGCCACAGAAATGTGGAGGACCAGGTCCATCTACTTCTTCCCTACCCACCCATCCTAATGGCCTCTGGGGTAGAGTTAGCAAAACAGCACCAGCACAATAAAATATTGTAGTCTCTTCTTGAACCACTGCCAGCTCCAATACCAGCATCTGAGCCTGAGTAAGCAGCAGCAGATGTCTGGGGCCTTGGAGAGCCGTTTCCCAGCAGAGGAGAAATGAATGACATAAGGTGAAGGTGGTTCAGGCCCAGCCACTGTGGAGCTTGGAGATCAGTCTGAGGAACAACCTTCCTGCCTCTGCGAGCATGAGGGTAAAGGGGAGAGAGGGGGCTGTGGGGAGCCCACCTGCCTCTTGCAGGTCCCCTCAGCCCCAGGCACCTGCTGCCAAGGACACTGCTTTTCCTGCAGAAAGAGAGAAATGTTCTTGTGGGAGTCAGCAGCATCCACAGTCAGATCCCAGAACTGACACCCAAGCAGGTTAAAACACACCAGGTTAAACATATTCTGGGAGTCAGTTATTTTCTAGTTGCTAACATGTGCCAGTCCACCAACAAGGCTAACTGGGCTATGTGAGCCCTTTTTCCCAGCATGGCTGACTTCTGTCCTGGGAACTACTTGTAACTGGGACAGAGAGCAGTTGAAAACTCCTCTGGCCCTTCACACAGCATCCTGTTCAAGTTGTACCACCTCTGCACAGAGCAGCACTCAGCAAAAATGTCTCATGCAACTTCGCAAGACCAAGTATAATTGCACACGAAGCAACAGGACTGGGGTGGCAATTTGTAACAGGCTCTGGGCACAAGTCCTGCCAGTGGGGCCTACAAGGGCTGTCAGAAACACCACCAATAGTGTTGTCTATCGTTTGCACACCGGTGAGATATAGAAGCAACTCCCAAGGACAAGGATTACATTTTCTCCACATCTTGGCAGAGCTGGTTCCTGCCAGTAAGTGGTCTGATTTTTGAAGTCTGATCCAAACCCTACGATCCTGGAAATCTTGATAGGCTATGGTTCAAGTTCTTAATGAGTAAAGAAGTGGAAAGAGAAACCAAATCATTTTCTTTAATGAATGGAGGGGAGGGAAGAAATTCCCAAATAATTATAAGTGTGTTTACAGTGACTCCCACTGCTTTATTCCTGTGACCCTGGGTCAGATGTGGGGTTTTGTATAGATCCATCTGTAAGTACATAATACACTTGTCAGAGATGAGATCAGCTCTGATGTATTTTTTCTGGCAGCTTCAGGGCCATCGTATTTTCAATGTTTTGTCCAGTCAATCACATCTCAAATGATGGAGTTTCTATCACATCCCTCCACCATCTCATAGGAGCTCTTTGCTAGGACAGTTTCTCAGTGTTGGCAGTAACTCTCTGGGTAGAGAAAGATGAGCCTTGTTTGCAATACACTTAAAGATGACTTGTTTTATTTCTGTAAACTGGATGCAAAATGTAATCCCTTGCAGTTCTCCATGGCTATTATCAGCCTGCCTTGCACAGATCAAGGAGCACATACCTACGTGGCTGAGCACGATACTGTGCAGAACTACCCTGGGCAGGTCTTGAGCAGCCGTCCTTGCTGACTGGGGGCAATAAACCTCTGCTTGCTCAGCAGCCCAGCTGGGAACTTCAGCTTGGGATGATCAAGGCACTTATGCTGCGTCCTGCACCAAATGTAGCTCCCTGGTGGTGCCAAGCTCAGCCACAGTCCCCTGAAGGGCTGAGTGCAGGTGGCACAGCTGTGAGAAGGATGTGGCCCTGAGGTCTCACTAATGGACGGCTACAGGGTCACTAGCAGCTGCAGGAGATCCACACAGGTATGCCCAGTCTTGGAAACGAAGCTGCTTTTAACACATCTTTGCAGGCATTGTGGACACGCTGAGGGTCTGCGAATAGTTTGCACACTTGCTGGTCTTCGCTTCTCCTGCAGCTGTTGCTGCAGGTCAGGTGCATGCGAGCAGCCTGTCACCTTCCCGTGCCTTCTCCCTCATCTCAAGACCCTAATACAAAGTGTACACCGACTGTAGGGTCGTCCCTTTGTGTAAATTCACCTAAAATAGCATAAACACTTTGCTGATGAGTTTGTACTGTGGCACACCACACCCTGGCTGTGGACCTTGTGTGCTATTCCACCAGCAGCACCAAATATCTCCACCCATTTTTATGGCACTAGGTGATGCTGAAGTAGGATCACCACAGCAAAAGGGGCAGCTTCTGCAGTATCACACACATTTAGATACTTTTCACACCAGCACCATTCCTATTACCTTTGTGTGTCCATCTGTCTGTCCCAGCTTTGAGCAACTGGACTTGTCCCTGCTCCCATTCTCTGTTGTCTGCAACTGAATTAGCTGGGGATCTGTTATCTCCCCAGGCACCGACAACAGTGCAGAACTGCCAGGAAATTGATGTTGTCCCCTGGCCATGCTGAAGCCCAGAATAATTGTGTCACTGGGTTTGGGGAGTGCATGTGTGACATATGGTGAGTGGGTAGGACATTTACAGCCACCGCGAGAGAGCAGCGGGCGAGCTGGCAGAGTGGGAAGTGGCGGGGATGCCAACCTTCCCATGTGTGCTCCCCAGCAGCAGTCCCCTTCCATTTATTTTTTTTTAATTCTCTTGCTGTATTGAGTGAACTTGAAATATTCTGGCATTGGAGCGTGTGGCTTCAAGGGATGCATGACCACCGAGTTTGACGAGTGAAGTGCACATTCCCTCATGCACCCTTCCCCAGCAACCCAGGTTTCATAAAGCAACTGCATCGAAGAGGGGAGCCTGCATCTCTTTCCTTCCCTCACCCTCCGCATCCCCCTCGAGCCACCATGCAAGACAAGGCAGGGCAAGGCACAGCAGGGCAGGGCTCAGGGAGGTGGTCCCCTGTTCTCAACCTGCTGACATTTCTCTGCCTCCTGGTTTTGACAAGGAGACAAAAGTAATGCTCCTTCTGCTCACACCAGCCCTGGCTGTGGGCTCACATGTATTTCGTCCCACATGCACACTCCCACCATGGCCCTGTCAGCTGCTCTCATTTATTCCCTCTGTTTTTGGGTACTTGGTGATACCCATGATGACTGTGCCTGTGTGGGAGGCTTTCAGAGGTGCTTCCCCATGCATGGATGCCGTCAAGTGCTGATTAGGGCTTTCAAAAGTATCGTATCCCTCATGACTTAAACTGGCACCTTTTCTACACTGATCTGCATCTTTCTTGCTGAACACTGTATTTAGCTAGGATTATTTTGGTGTCCTCACCCTGCCTGTCTTCTGAATCACCGATGTGCAAGCCAGCTCCTATCTGTGGTAAAGCCACATAATGGTGTTAGCAGTTAACACCAAGCCTGGGTAAATACACCCTGCCCTTGAGTTGGGCTTGCTTGCTTGGTTTGGCTCTGGGCTGACCACGGCTGCTTGGTCTCTGGTGAGGCTGGAGCGCAAGCAGGGCAGGCTCATTTCTGCTGTTAATGTCTTACTGGAACTTGGGCAATATATGTTAGCCTAAGATAGGTCCTTGTTGGTCTCGGCGGCATGCACTGAACAGAGCAAATGTTTGTTCCGTGATTCATGATTTGGGAAAATGAGAAGGGTATGCTCAAAAAGAGCCCTTCCCCCCACTACCCAATTAGTTTCCCTGTTTATTTATTTATTTATCAATATTTCAGTAGTTTCAAGTTTATTAAGAGTCTCATAACATCTGGAGTTATTATTTAAAGCCTCAGATCCTGGAGTCCTGTGAATGCACAGGAACTGCTGCTTTCATTGCAAGAATAAACAAAGCAAGAATGAGTTTCTGCTTTCTATAGCCACAAAGACATGCCAGAGCACTAAACACCTCTCAGTCATCCAAAATGTCAGCCAAACAAAGAAAGCCAGTCTGTTACACTGAGGTGGGTTTAAAAATGCATGTCCTCCTTCTCAGTTCACTTGAGGGGGCTGAGGACTCATGGTTTCTTCATGATGATGCTGCATTTGCCCCATTTTTGGAGTAGGATGAGGAAAGGGGCACGGGCAGCAAGGAGGTGGCCCTGGAGCAGTGAAGAGGTGTCCCTGGAGCACGAAGGAGGTGGCCATGATGCAGTAAGGAGATGTCCTTGGAGCAGGGAGGAGGCGGCTATTGAGCAGTGAGATGTCCCTGGAGCAGTGTGAAGGCAGGAGCAGCTCCCTGGCCAGGGAGGAAGGAAAGGACCCTCCCTCCTAATGGGTTCCTTCAGATAAAAGAGCCCCAGCTACCTTTCTTCCCTGTAATGGCCCCTAAGGCTAATGTCTTAAAGAGGAAACAAAAGGATTGCTTTACATCACACAAGTGGGGCAGGAGCTCAGTGGGGAAAGAAGCACTTGAGTGATGCAGCACTGCCAGGGCTCCTGCAGCAGGATGCAGGACAGGGGGAGGGGTGCAGCTGGCCCTAACGTGGCCTCTTGGGATTAAACCTTTTATTAACCCCTTCTCTGCTGCTCAGGTGTCCATGTGCTTCAGGACAGCTCTTCTGTCCGGGGACATTCAAACAAATGGGGGCATCAATGCAGGCCATGTGTTTGCGTTTCATGGGCATAGCTGGCAATGAAGAAATACAGTCTGCAATGGCTAAACCAGCCAGAAACAGCGATAATAATACTAAAACCCACAAAGGAATTCTGCAGTAATGCCTTAAAAACAATGGCAAGCGATAAACACAAGGGAGCTTGAAGAGCCGACCTCACAAAGCGGCAGGAAAGGCGCTTCCTACGGCATTCCGGGAGCACAAAACCCATCCCAGGTAGCGTGCAGCTTCCAGCTGCTGCAGCTGTGCTGTCCTTCCTTTGTCTTCCCTCTCCTCCGGCAGCTGTGCGAGGGGAGGGCAGGGCAGGGGTGACAGCCACCGAGGGAGCCCCTGCAGCGGCAAGACCCGGCAGTCAGCAGGTCTGCTCCGCTAAGGAGGATGCTGCTGCTTGTGCTGCCCGTCGTGACCACCTCCGTCAGGAGAGCTGTTGTGCCCTTCTGGCTTTACATGGCTATTCACTTCATAAACCACCCACTCTGGCAACTGAAATTTTACACGCACAGCACCTTCTGCTTATCTGTTTTTGGCAGGGGTTTGTGTAGGAGAGAATGCTGTAGGGAGAATAAACTGGCAAACAAAGTAAAAGAGACACCTTTGATTTGCAGCTAATAGAAGAAAATCAACTCTTTTGGATCATCATCGTCCTTGCCACATTGGATCAGAATGATGCTCTGTCAGTGCCCTGGTTTTGACTCTGCCTTACACCCGTTTCTTCGTAGGAAGATACAGGGAAGTGGGTTAATCAGCATCTCCAGGAGTATCCTTCTTACCTCTCAGATCCCTGTTTTGGCACACCCCTGGAGCACAACCTCCCTACACCTGTCCCAAACTCATTTCCACAGGCATGTGAATCTTTTGTGCTTGAATTTAACGTGTTTAAAGAAAAGCTGGTGATGTTTGAAACTTGCCCTGGTATGGTTCCCATTGACAATAAATGTTTTGCTTGGTGGAATATGAAGCAGCTGAAAAAAAGACTCTCTGGCTGCCTGATGTGGTCTGCTCAGACTTTCAGCCTTGTAGGGCAGGTCTGTCCCCTCTGTGATGTTATGGATCATGCATCCCTCCTTTAGGCCTGAGAGTTGCATGGACTGCTCTTAGAAAAGCTCATCCAGAGGAGGTTCTCCCCCTGCCATTGAAGCCCGTATGAATCTCAAATAAAGTGAAAAATAATTAAAATTTAACAAAGGAAATAAATAAAACCATATCTTATTTTAACAGTAGGGCCAAGGGAGAATATTTGGCGCTGAAAATGGCATATCCCCAAGGAGAGAACACCATCTTTTCAAAGGTGCAGTTCTCCCAGAAGTAATACGAGCAGCATCTGTGCATATAGCTTTTAAGTTTGTAATTTGTCTGTAATTTCTCTGCAATCACCAATATTCTGCGGGGATTCTAGGGTGCTTTTTTTTTAACGTGTGTTTTCTTTTCCACTGCAAAGGCCCAGCTCTCTCTCTGAAAGCCCATATGCTCCTGTCCTGTTTGACTTCAGCGTGCAGGAAATGGCCTCTGTCCAATTAGCAGCATGGGAATTAGCGCTGCTCAAAATTTGCTGCTCCCCACCGTATTCCCCTCTGAGACGGCTGAACTTCACTGCTCAATTTTCTCTCTTTCTCTCTCTCCCTCTTTTTCAAACAGCAGCAGGAAAACTGAGTGCATAGGAAGCTATTAGAAAGCACTGTTAATACTGAAGTCAGGAGACAACAGCTGTTAAATTCCTAGCAATATAAGCTCAGAGGTATTTCAGGTGAATTGTGTTTTCCAGTTCCATTTTTTTTCTGATTTAGTATGTATTGTTTTTCTTGTAAGATGTTAATAGCGTTGACAGTTCTTGCAATTCATTTTGAACTCATAACATTAGACACTTTACTTAAGCCTGAGCCTCGAGAGTCCCATGAACAACAGAAAAATCCCAGTTTTAGCACCCTCACATTTGTGAAGAGCATGCTGAGCATCATCAACGTGCAAATGGAAAACATAAAGAAACAATCATAATTCCATACATATACCTTTATACATAAACATATATATTTATACCTAAATAATAATTTTTAAAGCCAGCTGTGTGATGCTTTATTGGGGTGGGGACAAAGCAACACATGCTCTTTGTATACTTAGGATTGACGTTTCTGTGTGAACACCATGAGTCACAAGAAGGAGGAATTAATCTGAGATAACATAATTACAATACCTCATTTTTAACATCCTGTGCTTAAGCTTTGACCAGTGTGACTTTAATGTGATATGTTTCTGTGACGGTGCATATTTACCGTATAGAAGAGTTAGCTAGTGCTCTTTTGCGATGAATGCAAAGCATGCAAAGGAAACTTTTTATTTAGGCTGCTGGACACAGACCAAAGCTGTGGTTTTTCCTAGCTGTCTAGCTCCCAGACTGACTCTCACAGTGGGTGCCCAGTGTCCCTGTAATGGGTTTCTCCAAGTCCTGGCCTGGATTAGGCAGTTACAGATCAGAGTGAAATGCCAAATAGATTACATATAGCTTACCTTTTTTTTTCTTTTTTTTCAAAGCAATTTTGAAAAAAAAATATTTGAAGCATGCTTTTAAAAAGTTGCAATGGAAAGCATGTCTCATGTGTGAGGCAGTAAGTCCCTGCTATGTCTTTTGCTATTTGTCCACAATCACAGACAAAATTAAACATCATTATTGTAATTATTTGATTACCTTGTGCCAAGCAATGTCTGCTAAGGCCAGACTCCAGTTGCACTTGATATTCTACAAAATGATTTTCAGGTATAGGGCCTAATATACAAGTTATAAACCACAGTAACTGGGAGAAACTGATGGACTAGATGATCTTTTGAGGTCCCTTCCAATCCCTAACATTCTGTGATTCTGTATGAGATGCAGAAAAGGATGTGTTCAACCTTAGAATAAACTGCGTGAGGGGATGAAGCTTTACTCCTCTGCTGGGAAGTTGTTGAATGTGTCTGATATATCATAAGACATTTTAGGGAGTCAAACTTCTTTCCTGTATTCACTGGAAAAGAAACATATGATGTCCCATGCATTCATCTTATCGAACACTGATAACTCGTCCTTTCTTATCTCTAGATAGAAAGCTGGGCAGGACCTACACGGACACACAACAAGGGAAGCACACCTGGGCGCTGCAAGAGATGCCAAGGTTTCCAAATAAATGTCTTTCCATTTTTAGCTGGAACAAAGTGGAAACGTTTTGCCAAAACAGGAGAGAGCCCATCAGCAAGTAAGCTCGCTTTGGAGGAGGCTCGCACGGAGCTCTTGAGATTAACACAAGCCCTCTGTGAGGTGCAAATGGTGTTGAACTGGGAAGAGTTTGGCAACATGAGAACACAAGGTAGTGTGGCTGGGAAATAGTAGCTGGATGGCAAAAGTAAATGGATGACATTTGTGGAAGGCTGGAGGCAGCCCAGAGGCCCATTTTCCATTATGATGACTCTTGCTCTATCATTCACATGAGGAAATTATATAAGAGAGTCCTAGGAAAGGATCTGGACAGCCATGCTGTAACACAGGCTTGAGAGACATCAGTAGCCTTTGAGATAACACTGTTTTCCTTGATTTTCAAAAAAAGATTTATTTCTGTTTTTATTTGAGGAAGAAACTGACTTTTATTGATATACTGTTTAGCCAAACCAAGACCATGGACAAATATTATACAAAACATGTAAACCAGAAAGCACTAATATTTATAGGGGTCCCTATCAATTTATTGCTTTACCTTAGTGTTTGGCATAAAAAAATTCTTTGGTCGGTGTAACTGCATCAAACCCTTGTCAGGGCTGAGCTGCTAATTTATACAAGTAGCAGGGAACCCTTCCTATGGTGTCTTTTCCTAAGAAGACCTCAGCATGTTTTCTAAGTCCTGCACAGCGCCCACCCCATACTGTCCCAGGAGTTAGTTATTATAACAACATGGTCTAATTTAGACATTGTTGTAAAAGGATTTTCTTCAGTTGCAGAGCCTACCTGTGGGTTATTGTCCCTCAAACTTGTGCCCGAGTGCCTTGTCAGGAACCTGTTGTCATCTGTCCTTCACCTTTTGAGGGGCCATGACCAACTGGATACAACAGCCACCCCCAGGTGCCTGGGATGCTGTTGTGTCTCTCATCAGCTGCATGAGAGGAGGTGAGGCTGTTGCTCTGGTGTGACAGGAGTGAGGGTGGTGAGTGGCCTGGCATGCGGGGAATGGATATGTTCTCCCCATGCATGAGCGTGCTGGGGGCAGGATTTCTCCTCCGGGTCCCCTTGAATTGGGTGGCTCAGCATCAGCCCTGATTACCCACCGGCGTGGGGGCGTTGGGTCCTCCCTTAATTAGCCGTGGCCTGTGGTCATTGACAGGCTCTCGGCCATTTTAATGAAAAATGTGTTCTAACAGTGACCTTGATCTATCCGGGAGGTGCCAATCACAGCGAGAATGACTGTCATAACAATCATAGCCGGCACATCGGGGACCTGGGGACCAGTGGAAAGGCAGGCAGCACTATTCACAGCCTCCCGGGCTTCATCCTGTGGCAGCTTAGAGGAAGCTCCTGAGCCCAGAGCAAGGGAATTTAGATTTTCCTTCCCACCACGTGCTTGGGTCCTGGTCTGAGGAATTACCTCTTCCGTGGGGTTTTACTGAGCTTTGCCCCTTAGTGACGGCACAAATGTCTCCTCCGTCCCTCTTCCGTCCCTTGGCTGTCTGTGCCCGAGCTCCCGTGCAGCCTTGCCGTGCACCTCTGCAGCACCTCGGGGCACCACGCCGGGACACTCCCGGTCTCTGGGGTCCCGTGCAGGGGCTCCCCCTTCCTCTCCCCAAAATCCTTTCTTTGTTCTGTGCCTTCATTCCCTATTCATGTGATCACCTCGGTGCAATGCTGTCTCTCTCCTTGCCTGACTCCGCAGGAATCAGCGGTAGCTTCCCTCTCC
The DNA here is from genome assembly GCF_963082525.1 of Nesoenas mayeri. Classification (NCBI taxonomy): domain Eukaryota; kingdom Metazoa; phylum Chordata; class Aves; order Columbiformes; family Columbidae; genus Nesoenas; species Nesoenas mayeri. Next base: position 39,708,423 of record NC_137543.1, on the reverse strand, counting down.
ATCTGCTCTTGCAGAAGGCTCCTGGGCTGTGCTATGCCCTCCCCCCAGTACTTGTAGGTCTCTCCATCCCTCCTCGCCCCCTCTCCCCCCTCCACCCCCCTCGAAAGTCCTCAAGAGTCAGCTGTCACTTGTTTTTATTTTCTCCTGGCTCATGTAGCACGGTCACATCTGACTTGCCTGCGCTATTCCTCCGTGGCTGGGGAAGAGTGTGGCCAACTTTTGCCTGGTGTCAGTTTAGCAGCGTGGGCCTTCTCCTCCTCCTCCCTCGGGGTTCTGCAAGCCATTGCCTAACTGTCTCCCCTCCTTTCTCATCATGGCTGGGCTGCAGCTGGCGTGACTGGTGTGAGCAAATCTGGGCCCCCCTGTGAAACTGCTCAATTGAGTTTGCCTCCCTTTCCCCTCCTCCTGTCAGGCTCTGAGGGTCTGTGTGACTTTTCCCCCCTTCCCCCTCCCCTTGGTGAGGAGGAAGGCCAGTCCGAGCCAGCGATGGAGACAGGAATACTGGTGGTGGCGGATGGGGGACTCACTGCAATTGTGGGGGTCAGACAATACCTCCTGGGATAATGTGAGGGTTTTCTGAGGTCCCCTCCTTACAGCTGGGAAGATGCCTGCTGCCTTCTGGGGCTCGGCCAGAACAAAGCACTGGTGGTTTCACTGACACACCAAGGGTGAGAGGACAACACTGCCACTGGGCTCCAGCCCTGTCCTGGCCAGCCAGGACCTCCAGGGTCCCCCAGTCCTTAATTAATTGACCCTTTCCTGCTTTCCCACTTGTCCTTTTAGGACTGCCCTGGGGCATTGTTCATTTTACTCTCTCCTTTAATGAGTCAAATGGGTCCAGTTGGAGGCTTTCCAAAACTAAGCTTCTTGCGTTTCTTTACCCTTTCTACAAGTTTAATGAATATGCCACCAAAAAGCTCATTAGATGTAATGTCAGTTCTATTTCTGGTGCTCCCTCTTGGAGAAACTGAGTCCTGCGCTGGCAAGGAGATGAACCCAATGGGAGTCACGAATAAATACCAAACCCCTCCTTATCCCTTCTTTTCTCTCCTTCCCTTTTTCATGCTTAAGCAGGAAGAAGATTCACAAGCCCTCCTAACTTCTCCTCTTGCTGTTCATTTACCCGAGGCTGTCATCCTTCTCAGCCCCTCGGACTAAAACCTGGGCTTTTTGCCCCTTGTTTTTGCCCTGGCTGCTGCTGTGGCAGGGGATCAGGGGCAATGGTGTGTGGCAGAGACCTGGGAAGCGCAGGGCTGAGAGGTGTAAGTGGAGCCTTTAAAGAGCGATGCAAACCACGGTGCTTCTGGGAAGCAGTTGGCCCTGTTTACTGCAGGTGAATCAGAGCTCCATGACTGGTGAATCACTGGACTATTTGACATGTCAGAGCAGTGGAAAATGATTCACCGAAGGTTTGGTCTCTGGAGAATAGGGTTTTTTCCCCTACCAGGGAAATTTGGGATTGCTTCAGCGTTTGTTTGGGTCCCTCTCCTCCCTTTCAGGGAAACAGGCGTTCACAGAGACAGACAGGCAGAATAGAGTGGAGAAAAAAGAAATTTAAAGATGCAGGCAGTGGGTTGGGAACGCTTCTCTGCCGCTGCCTGTCCTTGTCGATCAATTGTCACATATATGTGAGTTGCAACTAGTCACCAGGAAGGGAGAAGCAGCCAAAGGGAGAGGATGTGGTTACTCTGCAATATACTGTATCTTCTTTAGAAGGCCACAAAACGCATCCTACTTACCTTGTGAGCCCCTTGAACCCTACCAAAAGGTGAAGGAGAGAAGTTCGTCTTCTGACTTTGTGTTTCACTTTCTACAGATGTATTTTTTAATGTAATGTTATTTTGTCATCTGCACTACAATCATCTGGTGAGGAGGCCTTCTATTTTGGGAATGAGTATTCTCAGCTCTAGCAATCAGAAAATGCAATATGGCTTTTGATGCGGCAGGAGCACTGACGCCTTCATAAAAAATCCTATTTATGTTTGAACTTGAACAAGGTATTACAATGATTTAAAGGGTACAAGTCAGAATTATGCCAAGATTAGTGGCCTCCTATTGGTCTTAATCTTGTTCCCTTACCATTTTCAAAGATATATTAATAGCTTCAATATTTAATTTGAATTTTTCTTCCCTGTAAGGTATCATTAAGTTGAAAGGTGCAAGTGAATGACACTGGTAATTTGGTCTGCATGAATATCTGTGCCCAGTATTGGAGGGTCAAATGTTTCCAAGTCGGTTCTCCATGTGGATATCTGTTATAGACTAAACTGTGTCCTGAACTTCCAGGGGCATGGAGAAGGTGATGGTGGCCCTAATTCACCTTTAACTTTCTAGGCTTTCTCTTTCTAGGCTGCTTCAGGGCTGGAACAGGCCTCTGTTGCTTACTTTTGTCCCCTTTCTTTAGTGCACATCCCAGGAGACAGCAACACACTTGCTGGGTATAGCCCCTCAGTGTGAGTGCAGGTCACAGGACAGGTCCCCGGTTTGCAGAATGAGGCCACCCCTCACGAGCACGTGGAGACAGAAATGTTGGCTAATACTCTTTTGCAAAGTACCTGCTCTAAAAATGATGCTACCTAGATACTAATAACTGTTACTTTTTATATTTTGCATTATTATTATTTTATTCTAATTAATACTGTGATGCATAAAAGCTTCTTGCACGATTAAAATGATGAAGTGGTAATATGGAAGATGGGAATCTCTAGAGCTAAGGGACAAAGGGAAGTAGCAATTAGCAGAGCTATCTTTAGCTCTTTGGCCCTTTGCAAGGACAATAGACAGCTATTTAATATGGGGGTTGGGAAAGTGCTGTTTAAAAAAATCTACTAGGATAATACTCCTGCACCAAGTTGCTTAGTTCTCCCTTGCTTGCCCTAGCATCTATTAACTTCTAAAATAGCCCCGCGTTTCTTAGTTTTTTAAGATGAAACTGTCTTACATCCCTTAACTTTGTTTCCTCTGAGGGAGATAGAAATTCTACCAGGCAGCCCTGCAAGAGATTAGTACTACTGATATACTCGCCATCATAGCTACCACCTCCTTATTTGTCTAGGAGCATGCTGTGTCTGGCAGCTGGTAAGAAAATAAATAAATAAACCTCAGGAATCAGATTCCTAAGGATTCTGGTGATTTCAAGGTTCCTCTATAGATTCACGGGTTTTAAAGGCCAGAAGGGACAATTATGTTGTGACCTCCGGTGCAACACAATCCATTGAATTTCTCCTAGTGTTGCTGGCACTCAGCCATATGAAATGAGTTCGTGCTCTTTAAAATCCTTTCCTCAGCTCTAGTGTCTTCTCTCAGACAATCCTCTCTTACCCCTCATGCTCTCCTGTTCAGTACTGCATGTGTGGATGAGGGTGTTTTCAGGTCTTCCAACAGTGGCAGCCCTGGAGCAGGACGTATTTTAGGTTAAAGCAGCACAGTGCTGTGCTGTGTTTAACCTGTGCTCCCTGCTTCACCTCCCAGCCTTTGCACAGCATTTCAGCCTGGCTCTCAGAGGTGGGGATAGCCTTTGCAGATATATCACAGATATCTCCTGTCTGGGTCCCCTCCATGGAGAGGTTTTAGGGCACAGTTTTTTCCCCAGCAGGGAGAGGGAGTGGTACATTTGCCAAGTGGCCAGAGAGTAGTATTGCTGCAGCTGGAGGCAGGCTAGGCTAGGGCCACTGTGATGAGTCTCAACACAGCCTCGGAGGGGGAAAGTTTGTATTTTTTCCCTTTTTAATTCCTGTGATGGCTGCAATCCGGGGCTGGCCTGCCTCTCACAGGGACAGTGGCAGACAGTGGCCAGACCTGCTTATGGATCTGCTCCCTGTGGGGTTAGAAGTGTATTGCTGTTGACGGAGCAGGAAACCTCCTCTGGGCCCGGAGTGTGCAGAGCTGAAACCCTGCCACAAGCAGAGAGCAGTTTGCAGCTGAAAAGGCTGGGAAGGGGACCTGGGTCAAAATCACTGGGCTGAGCAGAGCAGGGGCAAGCTGCCCTTGGCCCTGAGTCAGAGCCACCCTCCTGGCACACCTGGGCGGAAGAGATGACTGATTTCCGTAAAGGGGCTGAGTAACTCGTTTGTTTAGTCAGAGGATTATTACCTCCCCAGGAGGGTGGCCAAAGCCGGGCAGCTGCCTGCAGCCTGGCAGAAGGCTGTTAGCAACAGAGGGGCTGAAGCCCCAACGTGTCTGGGAGGCAGGCAGCCCTCAGCAGCCGCTCTCTGCCCGCACCCCTGCGCTTGGGGCGACAGCAGCGTTGCCTTTACCTTGGTGCAGATGAGGGCTGAGTCTGGCTCTGTGTCTGCAAATGTTAAACCAGCTCTCTCCCTCTCAGTCCTCTCGTGATGAATCCCTCTTCCACACAGGTTTCAAGGATTTAGATGCAAAGTGTGAACTGAGAGTCTCTCTTGAATGCTACAGGGGTGAGACAAGTATTCTGAACACTCAATCAGTAAGAGTGACTTTTTGACTGTGATTTACATCTGTCCTAAATTGTGTGGGTTTTTGGAAAGCAGCATAGGCAGACATACATCAAGCAAAGATTTGTCCCTCTGCCATTCTGAGCATACTAGAGCTCCCGCAACTTTACCCAACATCTTCAAATACGCATTGCCTCTGAGTGAAAGCCTCACCTCTTAGAGCTGAGCTATCACAAGGGGCTGCTCTTCCTTTTTTTGGTCTGTTTTTTTTTACTTACCTATTAGTTCAGGGCAGATGTCTAGCTATTCTAGCTGGGCAACAAAGCTTGAAGGCTCAGGCCAGGGAGCAAATAAAAAGAACCTCAACTGTATTATTTAAAAAAAAAATCTCATGATCTGTTAAGCGTGTCTCCCTGTCTGCCGAGGGCCTGGCTGGTGATTTTGGACTGACTGGTTGGCAGAACTGCCATTTCCAACAGTTTTCCAGCCTTCCCACAGGAGCGATGATGCGGTTTATATATTTCAGTCTGTGCTCTGGTCTGCTGCTGTCTTTAAAATGGCTGAAAGTCCTTAGTGTGGGGAGTAGGTCTGCGTAAAAATCCCTTCGTGTGATGCCCTCTTTTCCACAGCTGCGATTCACTTACAATTATAAACAATGCAATAACTTAATTCTGGTGGGCTGTTTTAATGTGCTATAAAATATAAATTTAGGCAGCATGTAAAATAAGCTTTTCCTGCCATATGACAGAAACCACAACTGTCTGGCATGGACACACAAGCCAGAACCTGAAAGGAAGTGAAGCACAAAGCCAGACATGATCTTTGATCATATGTTGTTTAAAATTAACAGCACAGATCATAACCACACTTAAATAACACATCTGTCTGGGGGTTAGATAGTAACACACAATATGCTTTTTTAATTCATTATGCATTTGAATCTCTCCCAAGTAACAGGTGGTTTTCTGACAACACAGCCTGCCAAAAAAGCGCTTCAGAAAGGGCTGGCTGATGGTTATCCTGGGAGGTGAGGTAGCCTGGGTTCCTGGATAGCAACAAGCCCTGGCTCTCTTAACTCTTTTCCTGCTGGTTTTTGATCAGATCTTGGTGCAATTAATGCCCTGCCTGTGTTACGGCACCTGCATTTGAGCCATTGGAGGGGATGCTGTGTCCCGAGTCAGGGGAGCAAAGGTTTGGGGTCTGCACCCCAGGGCTGAGGACCCATGCCACCCAGATAATGCTGTAGGTGCCAGACTGACTGCTGAGTGGGTTCAAAGGGTGGAAATGGCCTGATCAAACACATGCCTCTTCAGGGGACAGGTTCAAGCTAGTGACCTTAGAGACCTTTTATGGCCACCAGAGAAGAAATGACACCATCAGAGGTCGATTCATAACTACCTCAAACAGGGATGGCTGTGCCCACAGGAGCCCTGCTTATCACCCTGAGCCATGAAGGGGGATGACAACCTTGGATGGTGACATTTACACTACAGACAGGGGTCAGAGGGGTGGATCCCACCTGAGCTGCTGGCACCCTGCTCTGGAGGAGCTCAGGCCACGCAGACCACATCAACATGGCAATGTGTTGCCCTCTACACAGCAGTATGTCTGAGCAGTGCACATGGCATATGGACAAGAGGTTGGGGTCTGTCATGGCAGACATGCCACAGGCCTCTGCCAGGTGCTGTTTGCAGACCCCTTCGAGGTGGAGGGAGGTCACTGCTCTGCCAGGTTTGATGTTCCACCAAATGATGACCAGCACCCAGTCTGAGAGAGGGAAGTGTAAAACCCTCTGTACCTTGCTTTTCCCTGAGAGGCTGCACAGATTATCCAGCTACAGCATGAGGCAGGGATATGATTAACTGTACCTCATTACTCATGACAGCAACCACTAGAGCTTATAAAATTAGCCACATCTTTTAAAAGTCTAGCTGTGATGTCTGGAGTCCAACACACATCCTGCTGCATGGCTCCCTGGTGCCCTGCCGTGGGGATTCTGGTGCGGAGCCTGCTGGCTCTCCAAGCTGACAGGGAGGGAGGGGAACATGATGTGGCCCCTTTTCTACCCTTGCTTCTTTATATCCTCTCTGGGCAGACTTTAGGAGATCTGTCTGTCCCTCTGTCAGTCTTGCGAGCTCACGGCAGGGGGAAGACTCCTGTCCTCAGCCCTTGTGTAGCGAGGTGATCTCAACTCCGCAGTAATGGATTCTTGTCCCTTCATATACTCCAGTTGTAACAGTCATTCGTTTTGACCTGTTCTTTGTATGAGCAGCTGCTCTGGGAGGCGGGCAAAAGAGAGACATGACTTCCTCCAGGGCTTGCTCATAGTATGTTCCCATTTTTGGCCAACTAGACTCACCAGAGGATGATGGCAAGCCTTTCCTTTTTGCCGGGAGCAGTTTGATCCTCATACCCCCAGGGCTGAGGGGAACAGCTTCCTTCAGGTGTTTGGCACGGGCGTGCCTGCCTTACTCTCAGTGCTTGATTAGACCTCCTCCAGACTGGCCAGACCAGGAGAGCTAAGCTTTTTAACCTGGGAATGGAGCAGAAGACATTCAGCCTTGTTACTTTCCCGCATCTGATGACATGTTAGCCCTCAGGGTCCTCCTGGGTCACTTGTCACATGCGATTTGGGCTGAGGTCTGCCCAGAACAGATTTCCAGATCAGCGGTTGCCACTGCTGAGATGAAGTTTGTTAAAATGAACTTCTCAAACGTGCTTTGTGAGGTTAAGTAGAATCTGTGAAGGCACAGGTAGTTACTGGGGGCTGTGTTATTAATTGATCCCGGCCACCCTGCTAGTCACAAGGAGGCTTTGAGAAATCCTGGCTCTGAACAGGCTGCAGATGAACCCTGGGTTTGGGAAGCTGACAAGTCTGTGTCCTGCTCTTTCTTTTTGCTGTGAATTCCTCCTCTTTCTCACACATTGATCACACTGGTCTGCTTTGCCCAGCACCTGGGTAAGGATCAGCACTGGGATTACTCAGCACAGCAGAGTGAGTAGGGCTCCTAGACTATGCTGTACTGTAAATGGCAGTGATATGAGGCTCTGAAGACAAGATGTTTGGGTCTTGGGGCTTTGGTTTAAGCTTTATTGCCTGCTGGGCAAACAGAGGTCTGCAGATCCTCTCATGCATATGCTTATAGACAGAAGAGGGATGCAGTCATCAGCACTATCTAACCACAAAAGTCACTTTTCTCACTGCTTGCAAATTAAGGGACTTTCTAGGAACTGCACCTGTGGAAAGTGCACACTCACAGAACACCTGTGGTCACAAACCGAACTGGCGGGGATTACCCGGGCAGCTCCCCGCACTGTCACCCTGTGGCCCCCACACCCCTCCTCTCCGCTGTACCCCCTGGGCACGGAAAGGAGGGATTTCCCCCAGGTCTAACGCCTGCAACCACAAGAGGAAGTTGTTCCCCAGTGCTTGGGGAAGAGATGAACCACCTCTCTGGGCGTGGGAAGGCACACGTGTTTAGAAACCCCGGTGCTGGGAGAGGAACAACTGTCCAAGTGGTGAACCTGGCTACAGGGGTGCAGGAGAAACAGGGTCCCGCATCAGATCAAAAGCTGAGCATCACCCAGCACATTTGTGCACGGTGTGTGGTACATGTGTGGCGAGTGCCTCGCTGCTTTTGAAGAGGCGCAAAGCCCCCATGGGCCGGGAGCTCCCCAGGGCCACTGCCGCCCACCAGCCCGGCGTCACGGCGCGTCGGCAGAGCGCAGCTGTCAGCCGCCGGCCGGGGGGACCAGGCTGTGTGTTTACATGAGCGATCATATGGTAACCTCTTCCAGCTCGTGGGCAACTCACAGGGTTACCTCATCTGCAGTCAAATTACCTCATCGATGTGAAATGCAGCGAGTGCGAGGCAGGAGCGAGGCAGGCTGCTCTCTGGGGCACGGCTCCCTCGGCAGCAGGCTGCGGAGGAGCAGTCCTCAGCCCAGCCGCTCAGGAAATAAACTTGAAATCTGTTAGTTTTGCAATTATCTCAATTTAAGAGGTGCCTTGTAAATTGGCCGTGTTCACTTTGCGGTGTGTGAGGGCTGCGCGAGTGTGTTTGCATGTGCACCCGTCGGATCCCTGTGCAAGAAGTGGGCTGTGCTGGCCCGCAGTCCTGCTCTTTGCCATGCCTGGCTGCCATGCAAAATCCCTGCAGCAGCACAGGAAGCAGCAACCAGGCTGTTATTTTCCACCATAGGCTAAGACAAGGAGAATGGAGCTCTCTGCGTCCTCAGGTTTAAGCGTATTTCTTGACTCAGATTGCCTTGCTTCCTCTCTTTAAAAACAAACCAACAAAGAATACATGTATAAATAAAAAATTGCATATGATGCCTGGGAATATTTAATAAATTATTGGTTCCATAGGCAGGGGAGTTATTAGCCCCTGTCAAGCTATTCACAATGTAAAGGACATGCTGACCTAGAATGATCTCTTCCTTCCAATCAGCACTTCAATTGTAACAGGAGGAGAGCCAGTATTTGTGCATTGGGAAGGTTAACCCTTTGGGCTACCCTTGCAGATATTTACTCTAGGATTTTATGAGCAATCCCAACCTGGCAGGCCATATTTATTTCTAATCAAGCCTTTTATTAATGAAGGAAGCTGTGAACTGGAGACCATCACTTCTGAAAACAAACACATTTTAAATTCCTTGAAGCATGTATATACCTATGTATTTGTGTGTGTGTATGTATGTACTTTTATTTTCTCCCAGGCTATTTATCATGTTCAGTGGGACACACTGTGTGAGCACAGCTACTCTTATCTGGCATGAGGTAGTATATTAAAGGGAAGATTAAGATTACCATTTTGTTTTATTTTGTTTCTCAAAGCTTGAAACGTGCAGCCAGAACCTCCGTGTGTGTGTCTGTCCATGAGTGCAGAATAACAGTTGTAAGCGGTGTTCACACAGTGTCTCCAGGCAGTGGGTAAGGCACATCTGGAGTTCACAGCATCCTGGAGATCGTTGCTCGAATCCCCGGAGCACAGGTTGGACTGGGAACAGGGGTCTGGTATCCATGGTGAGGCTCCCTATCTCACAGTGCCAGGTGTGTGCCTGCGCGTTAGTTCTTGGAAAGGCCATCCTCAGGGGGGAAGAGAGAAACCAGTAGAGTGGCAATTAGGAGCTACCTTGCACAACTGAGCGAGCTCATCAGGAATGGGTACGGGAAGGACGGTGCTGGGAGCAGGTAACGTGAGCAGAGGTTTCGTGCAGCCCACCAGCAGCCATGCTGGCTCTCTTCATTTTTCCATTTCTTTCCTCTTTCTTTCTTTCTCTTCCTTCCTTTCTTTCTTTCTCTTTCTTTCTTTCTTTCTTTCTTTCTTTCTTTCTTTCTTTTTCTTTCTCTCTCTCTTTCTCTCCCTCCTTCCTTCCTTCCTTCCTTCCTTCCTTCCTTCCTTCCTTCCTTCCTTCCTCCTCTCTTTCTCTCTCTTTCTCTTTCTTTCTTTCTTTCTTTCTTTCTTTCTCTCTCTTTCTCTCTTTCTCTCTTTCTCTTTCTCTTACTTTCTCCTTCCTTCCTTTCTCTCTTCCTTTCCTTTCCTTTCCTTTCCTTTCCTTTCCTTTCCTTTCCTTTCCTTTCCTTTCCTTTCCTTTCCTTTCCTTTCCTTTCCTTTCCTTTCCTTTCCTTTCCTTTCCTTTCCTTTCCTTTCCGTCTGCAGTACCAGGAAGGGAAGAAGTCATAAGAATGGAAAACGGAGCTTCTGAAATAATTCCAGAAGGCCGTTTGACAGCATCACTATTAGTTGTTCTCTATCTTGAAACAAGATCCATATTCGAATCAATAGAGATTTGTGTGGGGGGAAGTGTTCCTTTTTATTTCTTTGTCAAGTCAATGTGGCAGAGCTGCTGAAAAACACATGCTCTGAAAGCTACTAGCATGAGACTAGTTATTAAAACAAGCCCTCTCTGCCTGTGCTGTGTACACATAGGTAGACCTAGAGCATAGCTGAAGACAGGCCTACACTGTTCCAGCCCTGCACATTGAGGAATGTGACCGTTTCACTCATGGAAGTTTGGGATCACTCAAATTCTGCCTCAGCTTCCCAACATCCTGCAGCCCAACAGTGACATGGTGCTACCTTAAGATCCCAGCAAAAATTGGGTGAATGTGGCTCATAATCCGAGCTTAAGTGGATTTATGGGGTGAAGAGAAAATCCTCCTTCTGTTCTGTGTTTCACAGGGCTGCTTGGAAGGAAAATTGATGCATGATTGTATTAAACCTTCCCTCTGCTCCAAGCCCTACATCGCACTGGAAAACAATATGTTCTAGTGGGATGCAGAGTACTGGTCCTGTTGAAGCACTAGGTGCCATATAAGATCAAAATCTGACACAGGATCAGATTGGGAAAGGCTTCTCCGAGTTAAATTGTGATATTCAATGGTAACTTTCTCTCACATTTTGCTGCTGTCTTCCAGGCAAGCAGGGTTATGGCTCCATGTGCCAGGGTGGCCATAAGCCTTCTTTTTGCAGGAACGATTTTGAATTTAAGGAATTATGAGAGGAACCTGCAATTCTCTCATGCAGGTGAAATTAGAGATATGACTCATTGGTGGGGCAAATTGAGCCTGCCAGCTGGGCTTCATTCAGCTGAAAAATATGCCCCCGTGGCTGCAGAGAAGCCAACCAGAACTAACCAGAGGGGTGAAAATCTTCCAGTCAAACTGCAAACTGGGAACAACAAAGCAAATCATTCAGGTAGAAGGCATGCAAAATGCAATTGGTTTTTCTTGCGCTTTACCTTGAATGGATTAAACTGGCACTCGATGCGCGAACTCACAAGCGCTTGAACGGTAGTAAGCTGGCATGAGGTTGGCTATAATTAGAAGTGATATCTGCTCAGGATTCAAGTGCCAAATGTGCCTTCAGGTGTATTCATTCTCCATCTTGCTTTTTAGTCCAGGCCTGACACATTTGGGATTCTTGCCACAGGAACTGTACCAAATGACTCACTCACAGTGGTAGCCGTGTGCTGAAGACTGTGTCCTACAGAATCAGTGGGCCTGGAGTTCAACATGATAGGCGAAACCTCAGGAGACTGACATATGGTCACTTGGCTTGAATAAGCTCTGTCAAACCTGAAAATTTGTCTAAATTTTTGTCTTCTTTCTTTCTGCCATTTCTACAGCTGCGGCTTTTCTTGACTGGTTCCTACTTTATTTCATTCTTCTCTATCCTCTCATTCTTCCTTCACCTTTAGTCTTGATGTACTTTGACAGTCCCCACTCTCAAATTCCTCTTATTAACCGCAGGCACCACAAGCTCGCTGTTTTCTCTTGACTCCCCAACAGCATCTGAGGTTTTATAGCCCCTCTGGAAGCTCAGCTGTAAAGACTGGAATGCTCTCTGCAAATTTCCCTCCGGTTGCTCTCTTGGTTGCTGCTGTAATAAGGGACAGATCTGCAAAACCACTTAGAGGCTGCAGAGTTGAGCGCTGCAGAGCCTGTGTGCTAGGTCTTCTGGTGGAGGCCACAGCCCAAGAGCCGCCGCTGGGCAGCCATCAACAGGAGGAGAAGAGCAGGTGTTTGGGCTCATCTGCAGGTAATAGAAAGAAGCACACCACCTCCTGCCTCATGGAGAGGCTTATTTTTCTTTTCCAGAAAAATCGAGGCTGGTGTTAGTTGCTTGTGCCCCAATATTGTAGGAAGTAGTTGGTGCTGTGTGCACCCAGACCGGGGATTTCATAAATATTCCCGTACTATCAACAAAATCCTTCTGAGCAGGTGTTTGCTCTGTCTGCACTGCTAGTTGGCCAGCCTGATTTTAATGTGTTAGACAAAACAAAATGGCAGTTTCCTGCATTATTTAAGTCCAGGCATCTTTTAACACCTGTTGGTCTTCTAGGAAACATTTTATGGGTTTTGTAGCACCTTATGCTGTTGTGCTTGTCATCTCGGGAACAGAAAGGAAGACCTACTCTTCACACAATTCCCCTCAGATCAGATTGATAATATGTATTGAACGATGTTGCTTAAATCAATGCAAATTGATTGAGAGCCTCAGAGCATCTGGAAGATAACAGGAGAAGAGAGACCAATTTCCTGAAGCGATATTCATGGCCATTTTTACAGTGCTGTGCAACTTCTGCCCAAAAGGAAAAACTTGCAGGTCATTTGAGAGGATGACATGCTTTGTCTTGAAATTGAGAGCCTGTGTAAGATAGGTAACGACGTTCCCTGAGTACTGTTATCCCTCTTGTTTCTTTTAACTAGTGTAACTGCCAATAAATTACGTTGACCATTGGATTATGGTCAGCAGGGAGTCTTGAAGAAAAAAATTTGGTTGTCTTAATGAGGAAGTGGGGAGGGGAGAGAAGAAGGGAGGGATTTTAATGGAGAAAACAAACATCACCAAGACATGGGGCCCTTTATCTTGCAGCCGGATTGTATGCAAAGCCAGGGAACCCAAAGAGCCAAGCTGCCCTTGCCGAAATTCTGTCCATCGCCTCCATCCTGCTCATAATCAGAGGCAGCTCACATAGCTGTCTTTGTGATAAAGCTTACAAGCAAATTGGACAGGGTGTCAGGCTATGAAATATGACAAATTAACAGCCGAGGCTGCTACTGCCCTGGTTACAGACACTTCATTTAGAAGTTATCATGTTACTGGATGCTTTCTGTAATTTGTGATGATACTGATTGTGATAAATTGCAAAGTTCGGGTAAAAATTTCAGCCCATTCTTGAAGCTGAATATTAACGGAGGAAATGGTTGTCAATACTGCGCTACTTAACTTCAGGCCCCAAATGAGAAAAGATCTCACAATAACAATAAAATTCTCAGTCACTGAGCAATGTAATTAAATTAAGCTAATTACATTACAATTAGCAAATCTTTAATTTATTTTTAATGCACTGATTAAACATTATGTGGTAACCATAAAGCTTTCTGAATGGTAATCCTGTTGGGTAAGCAGTGACACCAACCTGGGGTCATTGCTTGATGCTGGAGTATTTCCTAAAGTAATAAATAATTTCTTTTTATATCTAGATTAAAAAGATTTCCATAGAAGTATTTTGGGCACATAATTTATTCACTTCCTTCCCTTTACCTTGATGGCTGATAATGGAAAAATGAATGCTTCACATTCCAGTCCATTCCATTTGTACCATGGATTACTTGCGTATTCATTGAATTGTTTGTTTTTAAAGCTGGGAGTTATCTCAAAGGACCCAAAGAAGTCCTTACTTGGGTGATTCACTCATGGTTTATTGGACATTCCTTCTCGTTTCTGTAGAACTCTGTGTGAGGAAAGGCTGAGGAACGTGCCTCTATGCTAGATCTGCATCCCAAACATAGCTGCATCTTGCATCAGACGAAAGAGGGAAATTAGGTATGTTAAAAGTAACCAGAAGGAAATTAGAGACCTGAGTGTAAAGCACCCTGAAACCCATGTTCAGCTCCCGTCTGCTCTTACAGGCACTTAGACTGTGCAGGTTCTTCAGTCTTCGCAATTAAAGTTCGCAAGGCAAATGCCGTTTCAGAGCATCCCTAACTAGTGCTTCTGCCCTGACCACGCTGTGCAGGAGGGATATGTCTGACATTTAGGTTGGATTAGAAAACATGAATAATGCATTTGTCCACTTATCTTGTTGCAGGGCTCAGTCTCACAAGGACATTTTGAATCTGCTTGCTGTTCTCTGCCAGATCTGGTCCTTTGACCATTAGGCCAAAAGTTTCTTCTTTCTTATCATGTTTCATCTCTCTTATCCAACAAATATGTATATATGTATTTCCTATAAAGCATGGCTGCTTTGTAAAGAGAAGGGAAGGGTGGCATTTTCACCTCAAATGCCTTATCAAGGGGGTGACTGAGAGCTCTCTGCACAGAGAAGCAAATCTCCTCTGGCAGAAAATGGGACAGAGCACTTGGGCCTGACTATTCAACTGTTACAAAAGATGGAGGACTTCAGTGACACGAGTTCTTCTTCTGACCACCCTGTGTGACCCTGCTCAGTTCTGCAGGAAAGAGGAGTCTTTCTCAAAGAGGCATCCAAAATGGGAAAATGCACAATGTAAAATAACTAAGCTATGGAGAAAAGAGAGATTTTAATTGCACCAATATCAGCCATCCTTAGGATTTTCCTAGACATAGTCTACAATGGCTCCTTGCTGATTCTGCTGCTTTTAAAGTTCAAGCTCAAACCTATGTGGATCATGGCCAAATGCTGTGATCTTAAAAAGCCCCAGCTGTTATTGAGGTCTACAACTACCTGAAAGGAGGTTGTATCATGGAGGGTGTTGGTCTCTTCTCCCAAGTAGCAAGTAATAGGACAAGGGGAAATGGCCTCAAGTTGTGCCAGGGAGGTTTAGATTGGATATTAGGAAATAAAAAGTTCATAGAAAGGGTTGTCAGGCATTGGAACAGGCTGCCCAGGGAAGCGGTGGAGTCACCATCCCTGGAGGTGTTTGAAAGATGTGTAGATGAGGTTCTGAGGGACATGGTTTAGTGCCGGTGTTGGATTAATGGTGGAACTTGATCATCTTGAGGGTCTCTTCCAACAAAAATGATTCTATGATTCTATGTGCATCACACCTGTCTGCTGGATGAGGTGAGGGTGAAGGGGGTGTAGGAATCAGCACATCCTCAAACCCTTCCTGTACTGCACAGCTGTGCCCACTCAACTGATGCTAGCTGGAGCTGGACTGCCCCCAGCACCATGCTGGGATGGTACCAGCTCAGCCCTAGGGAAAAGACTGGGCTTTTTGCCCTGTCTCAGCTTTACTGATGTAAGGCACCTACCCAGCTCCTGGGACATGAGCTATTATCTCTACAGGGCCCTCCACTTCTCGGAGGAGATGTATCTGCTCCCCTGCCGCTCACTCCAGGCTGTCTCGTATGGCAAGCACCCAGGCGCATACAGAGACACGTGTCGTAGCTCTGTTTTTTGGATCTGGTCCTTGCTGCTAAGGGACCAGATGTGTAATTTGCTCATGCACCTTGAGCTCTGCAGGTGACTCAGGAGTGTGGGACTGGCTGCTACCTGCATTTGGCATCAGCGAGAGGCAGCCATTCCCTGCAGACAAATTGACATGTCGTCGCCACGCTAAATACGCCGAAAGAAATGACTGAGATGGAGGAACTGAAACAGAGTGTACTCAAAATTGTGATCATTTGGGGTTTTTTTCCTGTTTAAAGTTTTGCAAAATTGCTCTGTCAGCACTGAACAATTATTAAAGACAAGAAAAATTGAAAAATGTGTTATTTTACATCTTGCAAGTAAACAGAGCAATGATGGAGTGGCCTGCAGTCCTCGTTTTGTTTGTGTGGGACCCCAAACAACTGTGTTCATTCTTTTCCTGATAATTTCTCTAATAGTGTGGAAAAAGAAGACACAGACTGTGCCTTTTTTTTTTCTTTGAGAATTGAAATAATTCATGTTTTTCTTCTGTGGAATGAATTTCTCGACCATAATACCGCACGTTGAGTGTATCTGGAAAGGATGCTGCCTTGTTCGATGAACTGAATTGTGCACACAGTTGGAGTCTCTGACAGTGCCAGTGTCAGTGAATGCAAGTTGCATAAAAAAGAGGCAGCATCATTCATGACACTAATGAACAGTCCTTCCTCGTCTATCGGAGAAATCTTTCTCAGGGATAACGATTCTCCTAGCAGTCTCTTAGCCATAAAAGAAGAGATTGTGTTGGGTCTTTGGTTCTGTATGAAACTATCAGGAGAATTCTTAGGCTGGGAACAGAAATCAATATTTCTGTGATACTGTATTGGCTAAATACTTAGACCAGAGAAAAAATATTTTGGTCTGACTGCACAGTGAACTTGTTGTCTTGCTTTGCTACTACAAGATTGTGAAAATAGTGTGAAAATTAAGGGGACATATTTGATTCTGAGCAAATCTACCAGCATGTTCTAGTCGACTATTGCAAAGTGATGTACCTGGTTCACTCGTATAATCCTACAGTTTTAAGTAACTGTAACTTCACCGATTTCAGTGAATTCTTGAGAGTAAAGGGGGAAAATTGGTGTGACACAGCAGTGATTCAGCTTTAATGTTTTTCCTCATTCTTCTCCAGGTATTTATTATCCTTTAAGAGACATCCACTTTAAATCTTTCTTATTACTTGAAAAAAGTCTCCTAAGATATGAACAAAACCAATACACATAGCAGATGGGTCTCTGGGGCTCTATTCTATAACATGGCAATTAGACAAGATCTAAACTAGGGTCTTGATCGTAAAAGAGATTAAGGGTATGATTCTTTCTTTAAAACAAGATATTTATTGAAAGAAAAGCCAAAGTATAGATGCAGTTTTATCAGAAAAGTGGAATAGCTTGCATAGCTTTATTAGAATTGTAGAATAAATCTAGCCCGTACCTGCAAATTAATTTATTTATCAGCATATATTGCATCAGCCCTAGGAAGCCTTGTCAGTGCAATGCTGCTACTGTAGACTAGACCTCAACCCACAACTCCAGCCATTTTATTTTTTTACTGTGTCCCTCAAATACTTTGCACCTTGCTCCCCGCTCTTTGCATGTGTTTCTGCGTAAACCCCAATAATATTTGATAGGCTTCTAATTAATTCACTCTGCAATGCTCTAATTTCCCAGTACTTTGTGAGTGGCTCCAGCGCTGTGAAGGTGGATCCTGATTCATGTTCTTTTGTGGATGATCACACCGGTTTTAATGGCTTATGTGTTTGTTCTAAGTTTTACATGTGCGTGCAATGCCTTTCAGGGAAAGAAACTCATACAGATAGATTCATCTTGGAGATTGTGTTTGTGCTTGTGATAGCAGCCATAATGACGGGGATTATAGCAGAAAAAGAGTTTGAAGCTTCCCTTTTGGCTAGAGGGGAAATATCAGACCTTTTACCACTGACAGCATGTAGTTACCAATCATCTAGCTTTCTCCACTTCCTCAAGACACGCTAGCGTCTTCGACAGAGATGGATTTAAATTAACAAAAAAAAAAAAAGAAAAGAGAGAGACCTATATCATGTTGGAATGGTTTGATATAAGTAAATTAAAGAAGTATGTTTTAGGACTGACTGTGATTAGGTTACAGGCTACTTTTCTTTAAAGTAAATTTGTTACATACTGTGCATTAGTATCAGGCACGAGGCTTTTGTCACTGGAGGAAATCTCTTTAAAGGACCAAAGCAAATCCCTCACATTGGTGAAGTATCTGTAATTCCTAATCTCCCTCGCATGACGGATTTCTACAGGAGTGAAGCTTTTGTGATCCATACATTAGCAATAACCAGCTACAGCTGCAGTAATTAAATGGTTTAAATCTACCATCCTATATAGATCCACTTTGATTGGTTTTCTTTCTTACTGTTGTTGTTACTGGACTCCAGAAATTAACACTTCTGTAGATGTTGGAAAAGCCAGCTTTTCCCAGTTCCTGCTGTAAAATGAACCCTGTTAGAAAACAAGCCATTTATTGGCATTGAGTTTGCATTAATATAGTAATGATATTTATGCTTTCAATCACTGCAAATTGCAAAGTGCGATGCCAGTTCAAGCAGAGATACTATTTAGCGCTATTTTGTCGGCAAGTTTCTATTAGTTCATTGGGTTTAAGAGAATTAGAAGGCTGCTTTGAGAAATAAAGTATGAAGCATCTTCTGGTGGTTAATAAACATTGGCAGACTAGCAGGTTGTTTCAAGTTGTGCCTTCGTTCTCTGACTAGTAAAGGCAATTGCTGCATCTGGAAGAATATTGACTCGTGCCATGAGATATTTTTGTTGAAGCTGGCCCTCGAGATTTTGTCTGTGATCTGTTGTGTCAGAAGCCAAACTGAAAATTGTTGTTACCCCTCTACAGGTTTGGCAGTTTTGCAGATCAGCTTCACATCTAGAGAAGAAATCAAGTGTTCAGAGTCTAATATGTTTGTTTACAAAAGACACAAGTCTTATCTTTCTCAGTATCTCGCAGGAATGTGAAATCTTAAAAAACTCTTTTTTTTTTTTTTTTTTGTTCCCAAACCCTGAGCTTTTCACCTGGGAAACCCTCCTAGGTCAAAACTCCTCCTCTGAGACCATATGACCTTTAAAGGTGGGCTTGAACCTTTTTTTTATGCAGCTGCTCTGCAACACAAATGAACCTCGAAGCTTTAGCAGGCAGACAAAGAAGAGGTCTTTAACCCACACAGTCTCTGTAAGGGGGGTCATTTATGCTTAAATGACCCCTAATGGGCAAGTGATGAGTACTGTTCAGCACAACAATATTAATGGGCAGGCAGGAGCACAGAGCAAGGGGTAGGATGGATGTTTGCATGTTTCCATACCTTACAAAGCAAAAAGGGGTGGGCAAACTTACCCACTCCTTTCCCAAAGGACAACCAATAGCATCTGAGTACTTCAAAAGCGATGTTGCTTTTGTCGGTTTATTTCAATGAAATGAAAAGATTTCCAAATTCACATTTAATTAGTTAAATTTAGATTTATTTGGATTGTATAGCCTAGCTAATATGAAGGTGAGGAGAAGTAGAAAATTTACTTTATTTCCAATGATCTGATGTCCATTTCCATGGAAACAGAAATGGAAGCAGGAACCAAACATAAGCAGTCACAGCCCTGGTTAATTGCCCATGGCTGCTTTCTGTTTCCACTTCTATAGTGCTGAACTCTATGTTTTCTACTGACCCCATTACTATAAAACAGTGTGTGTGAGAGTGGACTGGTGAGAGGAGACTGGGTATGGGAAGGAGAGAGAGGGGAAAGGCAGCTTGTGGGCTCTCCAGGCTGACCAGTGAGGAAATCTCCTTTAAGGTTTGTTTTACTTTACTGGAAAAAAATGAGGAGTAACATGAGCAAAACTAATTTTAATTAAGTTATTGCTATGAGCCTGGTGATATAACAACTCTTAATGATGACCGATGTAAATCTGGAATTGCTCCATGGAAGTCAATGGAACTCTAACAGGTATTAAGAACAGACTCTGACTTCTAATGAGAAATGCAAAAAATATTAACAGAAAGTATGTTTCTGTGGTTGCTGTGTCATTGAAAAAAGTAGTATAAAAAATCAGATTTTCTTGATTTGGCAAGCTCTCATGCAAGAGAAGTCTAGAGGCAGGACACCATATTCAATGATAGAATAAAAATAAAGTATGGGAAACGAACCACAAGCAAATCTATTTGCAGGCTGCAAAACTATTGTATTTGTTCATTAAAGTAATTGAGCACCTCTGCACTCTCAAGTTTGGCCTAAAACCAGGAGCAGAAAATAACATTAAAAACAATGCTACCTCTTGTTGTTTTTTCCAAAAGCAGATCCCCCAGCAGGAAGCAATGATCCCCAGAGGTTCACCTTCATGGAAACCAAACCGGATCTTAGGCCTTTTGAGGTTCACCCATCTTTTGTCATCATGCTGGAGTCTGTCCTGTAACAGATTTCTTGCTGATATAGAACAGCTTGTTCTAACCTAATTAAGCTATAAACTAACAAAAGGCTGCTACTTGGAAGAGTTTGAAAACAGTTGTATAAAAATAAAAGAGGTGCTTTTTTTTTTCTCACATGTTTCGTGGACAAAATACTGAAACTAACCAAAAATTGCCTTCTGATATGGAAAATGAAGAAGGACTAAACAGGAGTGAAAAAAAAAAAAAAGGTCTTTATTATAGGGTGGATGTCCTTAAGCTTTGAGACAAGGTAGTTTTAAGGCATAGCAGCTTCTTCCTCCTGGCCTCATGTCCCACCACGATTCAGTGACAGTCTGCAAACACTCAGTGCCTGGCATGTGAGCATTCCTTGTGCTGCTTTCCTCCTCTGCAATGCCCTTCTGAGTAGATACTACCTTCCTTTGCATGTTAAACTTTGGTTTGCTAACTAGCAGGAGGTGATGATGGAGGTGTCCATCAAAGTATCCCAACTGCAAGCATCAGAAGAACAATTGCCAAAGAAGTACGAACTTTTACAAATGCTATTCCATCAGGATGCACTGTGGTATTGAAACGCACTTGCATTTTCTTCCACAAATAAAGCTTCCCCTCCATTTTAATACTGCCCGGGATACCATGGAAAAGGAGTGGTGATTTTAAGCTGGGCAATTTGTTCTTAGCTTTTGGAAGAGCTTTCCCAATTGTCTAATTTTATATTGCTTGATAGATTGAGCAAGAATTGTTTCAGGTGTGTGGAGTCAAAAGATCAGGTGTAAGTGGTGAGGGATGTCTGACTGCAGCTGGAGTGTGGACAGGCCAGATGGCTATTGAAGAAGGAGGTGGAAACCTGGGGAATTCTAATGATGAGCAGCTCTGGGATGCAGAAAAGCTGAGGTTTCTGGGAGATTTAGCCATCAGTCTTCATGCAGCTAGTGCAGAACATTCTCACGCATACAATTGCATTTTATGTCATGGCATAGTCTTACAATCTGTGGCACATGCATGAAATTAAAGTTAGAGCAAAAATGTCAGCTCCAAAACAGAGCACATCTTTTGAAATTGCGCTGAGTAAAGTCTGACTGAGGAAGAATAAAGAGCACTGGTTTTACTGATTTCCATTGTTTCCAAAATGTCCAGCTTTAATTCTTATGTTAGTACTGACTAAACACTATGTTTATAGAAAAGAAAAACAAAGGGAAAATGTAGATTTCTATGAGCCAGAAACCTCATTCTCCATTTTTTCACACCTTGTGTTACCATGCTGACTGGTGGTGGTTTACCATCCCTCTACACAAATGTAAAAGACTGTAGCATAATGTAAGGAAAAGTCAGGCTCAGTGTGTAAATTACTTAGGTCTGTGCTATGCTTTGCAGCAGAGGAATATCAGTTGCATGTTTTTCTGTAGATTTTGATTACCCACGGACTACTAGTGACCCTAAGTAGGGTGCGCTGAAGGTGAGCTCTGACAAGTTATGGCAATCACATTCCCATTCATGTATGTAGCATCTGGTATCTAATGGGGAAAGCCCAGCAAGGTATGTAATCTGACTGAGTTTCTGGAAACAAGAAAAAAAAAGTGTGGAGGTCGCAAAGTCTAAACCCTAGATTTCTTGTGAGTGGGAAGGTACGACCTAGAGACTTGACTTTGTACATACTCATCAAATATTAAAGTCCTAAAATACCTTGTCTCTTAGTGGCCAAGCAGTTAAGATGTTATTGAACTTTAGACTGTGATACTCAAACGTATAGCAAGAGGCCATATTGAATAAGTCTGTTATTTTCATTTTTTCACAGTATCTGCTGCTTCTTTGTTCTATCATATTAAAGGACAGGAAGACTTCCAGAGCAGTAGAGCTCCCAAAACAGAAGAATGACTTGATTTCAAAGTGAAGAGCAGGTAACTGCCAGTACAGGAACCTACAGGTTAATTAGGTATCATGACCCAGACAAAACTCAAAAGAGAAACCAGTTCAATTCTTTCATTTCATATATGGGAAAAAATGCTGGTTTTGTTGCACAGAGTTCAGTTTAATCAGCCCTGTGAGCTACTGTCATATCATGAAGTGGATCACCCCTTCTCGAGAAAGAGGAGGAGAACTATAGAGGAGACCCAGGAGAATTGAAAGATGGGAACTTTAAAAAAAAGAAAGTGAAGTTAGTGATTTTGAAAGGCACCAGATTAGCAGCACAGGAAATGGCCTCCTTTATTTAATCATACCTAAGTGCTTTGAGATAGATTCTTATTCCTTTTATCTTGATGAGTAGCACATCTCCACCATGGGCACAGCATCTGGCTGGGCAGCTGTGCAGGAGAGATAGGGGTCAAGCCTCAGGTAAACCCAGCCAGGTCTGTCAGCAGCAGGAAGCGGATAAGTGCAGTGTTGTTCCTCTGCCGCGGTGTCCCCTATCTGCACATCTCCAGGTCAGCCTAGGAAAAAAAATGCAAAGGAAAAAGGTGTTTTGAGTGGTGTGCTGTAGCAGATTTTCAGCTGAAGAGCTAAAATAAACTGAGAGTTAGTGCTACCTAAACACTTTAAGATGAATGCTGATGGCCATCCTTTGGACTGAGCATTTTCAGAGGACTGTGAAAAACAGATATCTGAGATACCATAAACACAGATTGTGCTATACCCTGTCCACCTGCTGTCTCCACAGCCATCTTGTGGACAGTCTGCTAAGACCAAATGCCTATCTGATATTTGAATCTCAGCATCTTTTGGAGGGTACAGTCCAGCCATGCTCAGAGATATGCCTACAGACTTGTAGTCTGAAGATATGGTGGGGACTGAAGCTGGCACTCAAAATCACTTGGTAAGATCAGCAGTACCAGCCTGCATTCAGAGCCCTTAACTTTGAACACACTTCTGGTAGAGTTAGATGGTATTGGCTTACTCTGAGTGAAGTTGCTTGATCTTATATCAAATATTGCTGCTAATTCACAGAGAACCGCTCAGAAGTTGTGCTAGAGTGATGTCTGACTATGACACCTAAATTAAGGATGAAAGCATACAAGACAAGATAGAGACACTTAGACATGTGTAAGACAGCTATGAATTACTTGCATTCTTTAGTCCCATGGAGCTGAATTCAGGGATAGTGTGCATTTCTTGGCTTCCCCAAAGTGAAGTGGTTTTCCATGAATAGAGTGGGTTTGTTTGGTTTTGGTTTTGGTTTTGGTTTTGTTTGTGTCCCCCCATTCTCCCAACTGGGAGATCATAAGAAAGGAGGGGAATAATATTGGAGAATAATAAGAGAGCTGGATGCTAGGCATGCTTTACAAAGTCAGGTATATAGGAACAGATATTCATGTAGAAGAAAAATATTATATCACTCTTTATCTTTTAAGAGTGGTTAATGGCTCTTCCCTACATGTTTTCTTCAAAGGATCTTGCTGACAGATCTCCTTTTGGCAGAAGCTGCTCCGCATCTGAAAATCCACCTATGTGTTCCTTTCCTCCTTTCCACCTTGCCTTGTCAGTCTCCTTGTGAACTGCCTCCAGCCCCTGCTCCTGGAGCAGGTCAGAGCTTGTTGCCTCTCACCTCTCCTCCCCCAGGAAGCTTGAGGAGCAGTGTTAAGCATGCTGCTCCTCTTCAGGTCTGTATGAGAGTGGATCTCACTTAAGATGCCTAAACCGAAGTGTGGGTTTTACAAAACAGCAGCAGCTCTGGGCTGTCTGCTTCTCTCTGAGTCAATAATATAATAAAAAAAGGATAGATGTGTTTGTGGGTCTTGCTTAGTTTCCTCACCCTCAATGGCTATTGGTGACATGGAAACAAAAACTAGAGATTGTCCCATCTGCTGTTTGTACTGAGTTTCAGATTTGTCAATTCTTGACCAAGAGACAAGAAAAAAAAGAGCAGAGTAGTCTGGAGACAGTCTGTTAAATCAAATGGGGTCAAACAGTTGTATGAAAAAATCCTGCCATTTGGTACCCTCATAAACAAGAGGATCTTTATAAAATGCCCAGCAGTGGCAGTTACCCATCTAAGAATGCATGGCATACAGAACATATAAATATGCACATCCCTCTGCATCCCATTAGTTGCTGCTAATTCTTTCTCAGCCTATGGGGCTAATGACTAACTCCAGATCAGTAAAATCTTAGTTCCCTGTTGGCAGATTTCCTTTATTACAAGTGCTTCTATTCCTGTGGGTATCAAAATGATTCCAACGCCCCATAATTAGATCTCATGTCAGCCTAATATATGTGAGTTTGCCTTATGGATTTAGCCTGCAACCTCATTAGCTCTGACTCAAGTCAGTCTATTCTCAGATAAGATGTTGGATAGACAGGAAACTCTTGGTGCCACATTTTGTTGCAGAACTGGCTTGGCGGCTTCAACATAAAAATACATTGGAAAGCTTTTCCTTGATAAGGACCTTAATCACAGCCGCATCACTAACACTTTGGGAGCTAATTTTTGCACCACCTTTGTAGTCAGAGAACTTTGGCCCAGGAACTATGTTATGAAGTTACACACAAATTTCCCAGAGGTGGGAGATACAGAAGTGGCCTGAACAGCATTCTGACCTCAAACCTCAGCAGGATGACTCTTCACAGAGTCATGGCAGATGTATATTAAGAAAGATCATCTCCATGAAGGCTTCACGCTCAGATCTGAATAACATCTACCTGGGGAATCCAAATGATCCTTCATCTCCAGGAGACTGAAAAAAAAAATGCAGCAGCTTCCTGAGGAAGCAGTCCCTAAGCAGTAAGTATGGACTTTGTATATGGAGGCAACAATGGGAAGACTCTAGAACAGATTTGCCCGCCTCCAAGAATAAGAGCTTCTGCTCCAAGGAGGCCCAGGTCCAGGATTGTTATTGGATTGTTTTTCTCCTGCTGAGCCCTGTATTATGCCTTTCCAGTAGCTCTCCTGATTCCCGGGGTAATCTGAAAGATCAAAAAGAGACAAAGATGTGATCATTCTCCAGCTCTGTACTGGCCAAGACAGTTTTGGCTGACATACTTAGGACAGATGGCCATCAGCCTCTGATCCAGCTCCTGGACTGCCTGGACCTGATCTCACAGCCCCGCAGCCAGATACTCCGTCCAGACCCTGAGTCACTGCACCTGACGACACTGCTGTTGCTTGGCTGAGTTAGCACTGGGAGACACGGATCCCTACATCTGTAGGGATCCTGACACAATGTAGAAAAACATAGGAGGAAATACATTTGTCCAAGTAGAGAAAGTTTTCTTTATAGGCAGTCCAAAATTGACTGATCTGACCCTGCTACCAAAGGCATTTCCCTGTATTTAAAACAAAGCCGCCTTTGTTCATCTTGGTTTGAACTGATTTGCACATGCCACCTGCTTATTTAATTATTCTTGGTCTTTTTTGAGAGCCCTTGCCCAGCAGCCAGAGACAAAACTTTGGCTTTGTATCCAGAATTAACGTTCCCAAGACTCCTAAAATATCTCTTGTAATATTTCTTGTATTACTTGCATATTACCTCATTTTGAAGTCCAGCTTTCTAGCAGCTATCACCTAAACCACAAGGCTGATCTCAACTCTCTCTTCTAAACATTTTCTCTCAACTCTATTGCGTAAACTGTTCCTGAAGCCAGGTTTGATACCAGAAGAAAAGACCTCTGTAAAAAAAATGACAGCATCACACTGGTGTCAGCTGACCAGTGACATTCTTTCTTCCAAGGCTAACTCAGCTTTGTCTGCTTTAGAAATGAATCTAAATCCAAGGTTTAGCCAGAAAACTACTGAGTACTACTCCCAACCATAGCTTTTATGACTTCAGTCCATGTTCTTTGACTGAAGCTGAAGCAGAGTCTACTCATTTTGGCACCATGCTAAACCTTTCAGTGACTCCTGTGTGATTTTGATATTTTGCTAAAGGTGGTACACCTTCAGGAGACTCTTCAGATTATGTCTGATTTCTGCAGCTTGTGTACTAGGAACGCTGTTGCAAATCTGGAGTTTCCAGTTCAGCTGTCAACTAGAATAACTGTGTTTCTAGTGCTTCTGGAAGACCTGCAACAGCTCCTGAGAATGTTATTTCGTTATTTTTTGCTCAGTTATACTTAAAGAGATCTAGGCCTTATGCTTCAATAGAAACTACATTGAGTTATAAAACACTTAGAGAATGTGAAACAGCTCAGCCTCTCTTTGCACTTTTGCTGCTTTGATTTCTGTGGAGTCACATCAGAATCAGCCCAGCCAGAGGTTTTGGCCCTAAGTGTTGAGAATGACACTCAGTTCTTACACTGGTGTTTCACAGGAAAAGGCCAGTTCATTTCCTTCACTTTGGTTTACGTTTGCAGCTTTCTTACTCTTTAATCTGCAAAATTTGGCTTAGTGTATTGAGAATGATGTCACCGAACAGGAGACTGAGCTACAGCTGATCCTTTTGTAAAAACAGTTTCTGCTTCGGTTTAATTTATGGCAATTGCTGAATAGCTAGTTTGGTTTACCAGCTATGTTCTGTCAGCTATTAATAAAGGTGAATTTCATGAAGAGTATGTTTTTCTTTCTGGCAATGAGACTTACTCTGCCCAGTATAAATGAAAACCTTTTGTTCACCAATGGAATTTCCATTGAATAATTTTCCCACTCAATGCTAAATATTGGAATGGTGAAATTTGGAAATTGATTTGGTGATTCTTTTATTGTGAATGAGCTGTTACTCAGCTGGCATAATTTGTCAACATCCCTGAATAGTAGGAGTAGTCACTTAAGATCAGCCTCATTGCAGGGTTTAAAAAGGTGTGTGATAAAGCCACCTATACCTCTGTAGTCACATCTTCCCCAGAC
This sequence comes from Nesoenas mayeri, assembly GCF_963082525.1. Lineage (NCBI taxonomy): Eukaryota > Metazoa > Chordata > Aves > Columbiformes > Columbidae > Nesoenas > Nesoenas mayeri. The sequence goes on along the minus strand of NC_137543.1, from coordinate 39,681,887 downwards.
CCCCATTTCTGAAGTGGGAACCACACCACATCTGCTGAGCTGAGCTGGGCTGTCAACTGAGCTCCAGGTCTTGAATAAAGCTGGCAGAATCTCACAAAGAGGGAATCAAGGAGGAACCCTGGGTGATTTTACTGAACATTATGACATGTAAGTGCCAGAATACCAAAGAGCTTGTTACAACATAGAAAATCCCCTCTGCTACCGACTCCATTTGCACTCCAGCACTGTTCCGTTGCAGGGCCTATAAAGCAGATTGCTAACAAAAAGGTTATTCAGAGGGTTTCTTTCAATAAACCCAAAGGTAACAAGTATCCACTGAGCAGATGTCATGAGACTGAGCTGCACTCTGGGAAACTGCCGAGATATTTTTTAAATAACGCTTTCTTATTAACCTAAGTACAATACTAAAAGTCTTTTAAAATAAAACTTTCCAGATGCCACCTGCATCTGAGATGCTAATAGGATCAGTGCCAGTAAGCCCACTAATACTGGAAATGCTCTTAAGGAACAGCTACAACTGATTGTACTGGCACAAACAAATCAAAAACTAATTTATGTGTTCCTGCAGCTGCATCTCCAGCCAAAGCAGAGGCAGGAGTCAGGACCAATTCACAGCTGAGTAATGTTGCCTCGTTCTTTGCAGATATCTGGCATTTAAGTGTAATTAAGATTTATTGTTTGCTAACTCGCAGGTCAGAACAAGCCTAGCAATATGGATAACTTTTTGTCTACTAGTAAAATGCCTGTTAGGAGGAATCATCAAACCTTTCAAGCAGAACACGATGGAAATAAGTAACAGAGTTATCCTCATTTCATCTGACTATTGTGATCCTAGCAGGATCAGGAAGGGCCAAGTGTAACAGCACTGGGCAGTAGATTGGGGAAACAAACTGCACAGGGTGGCATAGATGGCCGAGTGTACAGCAACACAGGGGATGGTAGGCACACTGTAAAAGCTGGTTGATCTTGCTCCAAGCCAGACTTATTTACCACCATCAGCGCTATGCCTTTGCTTTTCTGGCCCCTGATGCCTTATAGAGGGATGCCTTATAGAGGCAAGGCAGGGCTCCCTCCACCTCTGCTAGTTTGACCAGGTAAATAGGGGCAGCGATCCACCACAGCTTACCATCCATGGAAAGGAGGCAAGAAAGGGATCAGTCACTACTACAGCTTGGCTACAGAGAGGGTGAGGTCATGCAGAAGGACATGAGTTAGGCCACCCATGGGTCTGTGGCTTGTATCTCCAGCAGGTTTAGTTCATTCATTACCACTAAGCTAGCAGAACTACACATTAGCTGATGACTGGGCCCTAAACATGCTTGGGGCCAGGATCAGCATCAGGGATGGTGAGTATGTTATTTGCCATTTGTGTGTGGGACTTTGATTAGTACAGATAGCGTGAATTTGAAGCTGAAAGTCTGGCTGATGAGGAAGAGCCCTATGCAAAATTACATGCTCATTCTTAGAACAATATTTTATGCTTTTGCATTCCTTACAGGAAAGAATTTCCAAGCACTTTTTTGGCATTAATAACTTTGAATTCCTTATGCACCTGAGAATTACCTGTGTATGACTGTCACTGCTTGACAGAGGGGTAAATGGAGGAGATACTGGATTATATTTTCTTTTTTTTTCTGTGCATCTTAAGGGGTTGTTATCATCTGTCCAAAGAGAAAACCTTGGGTTTTCAGACTGCCTAACCTCTGGGCTCGGAGGTGTAATGAAGGAGGTTTGCTCCAAGGAATGAAGCTGGTTTGTCTTAGGTATCACAGGAACAGCAGAGTCAAGCTGCAAGCAAAGCCTAGCTAAGCAAAGCCTAGCTTTCCTTTGCTGCTGCTGCCAAGCCTGATCACTAGGACTAGGACTGCCTTGAATCTTTTGTAGTCAATTACATCCCTGCCAAGAAACCTTTATCAAATCAGGGTGTTAGGTTTCCACACCCCCATTCTCTTAATGCTGCTCATTCTTTCTTTCACCTCAAATCTGTTCCTAAGAAGGGTCCAAAATGCCAAGGAAGGACAGAGGGCAGGGATAAGGAAAGCTGTATGGAACCACTTCATCTACCTAACAGTGCCGGCACTAAGCAGAATTGGCTGTCATGTGTCCTGGCACCAAAGGATGGAGCAGGAACATACCTGAACATAATCACTTTTGGGAACCTCAGCAAATAACAAAGGGCTGACTAATACCAGGAGCCTCTCCTACACTTCATTTACTGTGTAGCTCTGAGACACACTCAGCAGAAGAGAATGCACATCAAATGTTTGATCTACAGAAGAACATTTCTCCTAATATTTTTTCAAAGAATTTTTTTTTTCTCAAGTTTGTAATGTGACTCTGAAGATGGTCATGCCATATTTTTAAAGGAGACGCTCTGTGTGTGTTTTTTAAGACCTTTTTTGAAGGGGGACAGAGGGTTGCATATTTTTGAACTCCAAAACCCAGATGTTCTTTAACAGAGAAAAATAGAATAACATACATTAATAGCTTGGAAAACAATGGCAATATTTAATTAACCTTTAGAAATGGCTAATCTGTGAATCTGCACGTGTCAGCTCATCTTTAGAACAGAGTGACTGTGTGTGCCTTTGCCAAAACCAACATGCTTGTTCGGTGGATGTCTTCCACTGGGAATTCACATGAAGAACAAAAAAAGGAAAAAAAAAAGGAAAGAAAAAATAAATTTTTTTCAGTTGTTTGACTTGAAGCTTTCATGTGATCCAGATGACCTCGTCGGGGTTGATGTAGCCTGGTGTGCCACAGATCCAAGATCTGCATGTTCAAGCCTTGGCTCTTAGCCCTTAGTCATTGGACCAGACAGTCTGCAGGTCTTGTGGGACCATTAAAAGCTTCAGTTTAGCAAGGGGGCCATTGCCTCTTCGTTGCTGACTTTCTCTATATCCCTTTAGCTTGGCTGCCATCACTGCTTATCTTCAGCAGACCCTCTATCTGCCAAATCCTCTCCTTTATGAATCCTTTAAGTAGAAATACAGACTGCGGGAGGGAAAAGGGTCTGTGAATGTTTGGCTCCTTTTGGAGCCCCCCCTGTTTCCTGTCTGATAGGAGTCCTCCACCAAAATACGATGGGCTACGTCCCTCCTCCAGCTGGCTCCCAAGGCTGCAAGGTGCAGGCAGATCGCAGAATTTCTCAGTGTGCAGAGGTATCATCTGAAGCATAAGCCTCGTGGTACATACGGGAGGAGTGGCAAGTACACCAGAAGGTGAAGAGATGGCTGGAAGCAACACTAATGCCCCTCCATCTGGAAAGATGAGTGCTGTTTAGTACGTCTGGAAAGCATTATTTCTGCAAATAGCTCAACCTCTTTCAGCTTAGAGGCAGGGATCCCAGCCTGCTGCCAAGCTCAGATCTCCCTGATGGCAATGTGGTAGGCGAGATGGTGAACAACTGTACTAATGGCATAAAGCAGGAAAAAACAGCATCCAATATATCAGCTTAAGGTACATCAGGCATCTGCCCTTCTCCCAGAAGGCTGCCTGTGACTTCAAATTACATTAAGACACACTTGTGTTTTATATCACAGGATCAACCCATATGATAAAAGTTTAATTGGGTGGGTGTGAAAGGGAATTTAGAAGTCACTCAACTGATTGTTCCCAATGATTTAGCTTCACAAGGGAGACATAAGAAAGGATCATCTCTAATCTACTAGTGTCTCTGAATTTTTGTTCGAATTGTAGCACTGCAAAGATCCAGCTTTATGTGAAGCTCATCTGAAAACACTGAGAGATGCTAGTTCATGTAATTTCAGAAAAAATGCATGGCCCAAGCTTCTTTAAAACCTTGATTCAAATTCAGAGACCAGAGAGGATTGCTCAGCAAACCTCATCAGGTCTTTGGCCTTGTAGCAAAATCAAAATCAGTTTGTAGGGCTTTTCTCTAAATATTTTTGAATGGATAGAGATGTAGGTGCAAGTTCCAATAAAATACTTAGCTTTTAACCATATTAAGTCAACAATCTAAAAATCTATCAGAAATGCACTCCTCGTGAATTGCAAGCAGGACAATTTCCAAAGTCCTTCTTGTCAGTGTACAGCCTGTTTTCTAATGATATACATTCATGATCAATGTGGGATGCTGTGCGTGGTAATGAACAAGTTGTAATGCAGCTGATGTGTGAGGGTCTTGTGTGTATTCTCATGGGTCGCTGTTGACCAGCCATCTGATATGTGCCAAGTTTGGATGAGGCATGTGGTGTGTAAAGCTCATAAAGGATTTCTGGAAAATGTTGCTTTGGTTTATTTACAGCGGATTTACACCTTGCAAATTTTTTTTCCTCCATGAAATTAAAGAAGTGTTCTAATTCGAAAACATAGTTTCAAAATGTATTTTAAAACTCTCTTGGGTTGGACTCCAGACCCTGACGTACATTTTTGGAAAAGCAGTCTATTTTCAGACTCGAAAATAAAGACACAAATCCTACTTTCTCAGCAGTTTCAGGATAATTTTGTCACAGTTGTGACGGGTTTGTACATCTTTTCACAGATTTGTGGAAGTTTGCTTCAAAAATTTCTTGAAGGTGTTTGTTTCCACATCTGTCTTCTGTACTGAATCTGAGCCTATTCTAATGTATTTGTTGAATTTTGTGCCACTTGAAGGACTCCCCATAGCTCACATGCTTGAGTGTACGTAAGACTTCACAGGTCAGGACTGATATTTATTTCCTTTTTAGAGGTTCCACAACGAGTTTAAAAATTGGCTGCGGTGATTTCAGATAACTGTACATGCAAACTCATGCATTCACTGGTAGTGTATCATAGTTTTCAATGGAAGATATCAAAATGCAAGGAATGAATTTGTAACAATAGCAACAAAACAAATCTTTATAAGCCCATTTTCCTTGCTTTAAAAAAAAAATAAAAGGATTTACCTTTTTCTTGTGACATTCCCTAGGTGTCTTCTATAGCTTTTGCCAACATTGTTTCAAAACTATTTGCTTGTCAGTGTTTTTTTCTTGGTGAAAGAGTAAAAATCTCCATAAGAATCTCCATAAGGACTGGAGGTTTTTTTGACCTTTTTTTTTTTTTTTTCCCTGCACAAAGCAGAAAGTCTGTGAGCATTCTGGTAAGATATGATAGAAAATTTCCAATAATAAAGAAAAATGACTGATGCATTTTGTGAAGAATTGTTTTTTGATAAAAAGGGTCCTTTTCAAGTGAAAAGGCATGTCGTGCAAAAAATTCAATTAGTTCTAGTTTCAAGATCCCTATGGGCCATATCCTGAATAGTTATTGAGACAAAGCTCCCATTGAAGTCACTGGGCATACTTCCTGATTAAAGCCTTCAGGACTAGGTCAACTGGGAGTTTTGCCTGAGTAAGCACTTCAGGATTTCAGTGTAAACACAGCCATTGGGGAATAAATGGGTTAATACAGCAGCCTAATACATTCTCTGCATTTGTAAGCTCTACTTGGTAGAAGGGATGTGGATGCCTCTTCCTCCTGGTGAGGATGGCAGACATTTTATTTTCCATAACCCAGTGTGTTGGTGCCCTTGCATTTGTGTCACCAAAGTGGTGTTGTCTGGTCCTGCTCTTTCCCTGTTCCCCTGTATCTTTCCCCTCGGAGAGTGAACCACCCATGTCAGTGTAAAGCTCAAACCACTTTTTTAATACAGTACTGAGGCAGGAATCTCCCTGCCCCCTCCCAGCAGAGCCCATTCCCCCATCCAGGCTGAGTTAGTCATGTCTGACTTCTCCTATTCACATTATGGCTACCCTTGTTGCTTTTTGGGTTTTGTTTTGCTTCCTTACTGTTGTTGTTTTTCAGCCAAAGCTGTCATTTATCATGAGAACAAGAGCAGCCATGTGTTGATTTTTCTGGATTCCTTTTGGACAGTGTCCCAGTGCTAATGAAGGCCCTTCCAAAGTGCTAAAGAGCTGGTGCCAAAATCAGTTACAGTGAAAACAATAGGGGAGTGGTGCACAGACAGCACATCTAGTGTGTGTGTGCGTGCATGCGTGTGTGAACGGAGGGAGCACTTACAATTGTGATTTCAATCCCCCCTCCCTTAAGGATAATAAATTCGACTGAACTAAGGGGCTTGGATTCACATTTGCTCGGAGTCTGAGGCACATTAGAAATAAAAGCCAGTGGAAAAATAGATGGTAGATGTTCACACATTATGTCCTGGCTGGTCTGGATAATAACACAAAAATCAATGTTGTTCGTAAGCTGTGACAATGATGATGGAGCTTCTGCAAGAGTTACAGGACCTTGAAATTCAGGGCTTTATGTGTGCTTGTGGGTAATTTATCTAAAAACTTTTTAAGGGCTCCTGAAAAGGCTTTTCTTTTTTTCTTTAAATACTCTTTTAAAAACCTGAACTATTCTGCTTTGCAGACTTTTGCTGCTACATTCAGCATGCACGCTATGTCTTACAATACCAAGCAGTGCTTATTACATGCTATACTGTTAAGGTGCAGTATGGGGATGGAAACACACTTTTCCTGGGACCATGGAGGTGAGTGAAACCGAGACAGAAACGGGCAGAAGGTGCACAAATCTCAGCAATCTCTGCCACACAAATCTGAATTAAAGACTAAACACAGGCGCTCAAACAGCATGGGTGCTGGGACTGGGAGAATTTTCGCCTCGTAGGAAGCGCACAGTCACCGCGTTTTCCTGTTGTTATTCATCTTGGAGGATTTATGCGTTTTATGAATCAGAGTACGGGGCAGTTTGGCAGCCCAGTTTCTAGCCTTGTGCTCCACCTACCGGCTGCCAGCCCCGCGCAGCCACCGCGGAGCTGCCGCCTCGGTTTCTGCCGAACCCAACGGGTTTGGGGCAGGGGGGCTGGGAGGGATGGAACCTTTTTCCGCCCCCGCTCCGGGGCGTCCGGCTGCCGCTGGCCCCGCAGCCGCCGTTCCGCCGCCGCTCCGCGGGCGCTGAGCGGGTCCCGCGGCCCGGCTCCGGCGCTGCCCGCGGAGCACGTGGCACCCAAAACCATTCACTGGAGAGCGCATATACGCATATATACACACAAATATATGTGTGCATGTATGTATCTTGCGCCTGACAGGGATCCAGCCACTTTTGCTATGCTTCTGCAGCACCCATTCTTCTTTATTAAACCCCAAATGATTTAATCAAAATGATGTTTACCCAACATAGCCGGGAAGCAATGCTTTCATTACCAGATGCCAATCTTTCTTGTGTGCATTTCGGTTGTGAGCAAGCCAGTTAGTGTTTAGAGGCAGATGCTGGTGATTTGGAAAGGCCCTTCTGTGATAGTGCCTACTAACAATGCTGTTTATTTTGAATTTTGTTCCAAAATATATTTTAAAAAATAGGATTTTGATGGAATAATCGCTATAGTTTGGACCAATCTGGTGAGTGATTGAATCTACAGATCAGTTTAATTTACATCTGCCATGCAGATATATATGGTTCGGTAAATAAAAAATAACCTCTAATTTACAATGTTTAGTTTTAAATCCCCATTTAATATATAGTGTTACTGCAACTATGTACTTGATTTTCATGTTTCTTGTCTGCATAGCCATTATCTTCTGCAAGATTTGGTAGGCTCTGTAGATTCTTAAACCAGAAGGGCCCATTATTGCTCGTTTTGTCTGATCTCCTGAATGGCACCAGGCACACAATTTCATACTGTGATTTCTTCATCCATGCAAGCTATTCGCAGCTGAGCTAAGTCATAGCTTATAGAAAGAAAATCAAAATGTACACAGCCCTGTGATGCACTCTGAACTACCTATCTGGATTTCCAATTTCCTTCCACATGGCTCTCAATTAGAAGTTTCCATCCATGCTCCCCCCCACCCTTATTAGAAGAGTTCCTTATCCCTCCTTGACAGCACTAAGCTATTTTAGATGTAACATTTGTGCACATAGATGTTTCAGGAGAGCTCTAATTTATCAGCTATCTACTCTTCTTTCACCCTCTTATTCAAGCATTTCAACAGAGCAACAGATGGTCCTTGCGGGCCATTTGCTGTGATTGGAATTGTGGTGTCCCAAAGAAGGGATGCTTTATTACAGCTAAAAGTGAGTCTAAGTTTCCTTACCCAGTCAGAATTTCAAATCATGCCTCGATTTGCTTTGCTACTAAAGAAAACACGTTTCCCAACAACTGAAGGGTGAAATCTGCAAACTTTAAAAATCATCTCTCACCATATGGACAATCATACCATTATAATCAGAGAGAACAGATATTTTGAAGATACAGCATAGAAAAGTCCTGATTTTTTGTCTCTGTACCTTAGGATCCTGAACTTGGAATGACTGAAATAATAATTTATTTGGAAGTAACCTCTCTTGTCTTTATTTATTGATATCATTGGCACATTTAAACATTTGTATGGACTAGTTTCAACTGTGTACTCTATCAAGGTACCACAGGAGCACAGGCATTACATGAGCCAGAAGTTTTTCTTAATTAAAAAAAAAAAATAGACTAAAAATGCTATCTGAAATATTTTTGTTTTAATTCACATTCTGGGCATTCATAAATCTTGGGGAAATGAGAGTCAAGCAGCTTGATGCTTCATGGTACTGGTTTTGTATTTTTTTGCTAGCTGACCAGCTAAAGTGAATTCTGGGGTATGGGCACCTTCCTAGGGAACACTTAGGCCAGGTGAAGTCCATGACTTAGAGGCAGAGCAATGTTTTGGGCTTGACGCGTGGGTGACATGCAGGATTGTTAAGGCTCCCTGGACAGCACATGAAGTCTTCTGCCAAATTTATTCTATTCCTGTTTTATGTAAAATAGGTTTGAAATTCTTGGTAAAAGAGACTCTAATAGAGATCTTCCTTCCTCCCCTCTCACGCCCCTATGACTTCAGGGCACTTGCTATTGGCATGGAAGAAATACATTTGAACCCTGTGTGGATGTATGTACCAGTCTCTCAATCTCATCTGTAACTTTCAGTCCTCAGCTGGGGTTGTTAAGAGGTTTTATTCACCACTTTTTTAGATGTCTTATGTCTTTCCTTCTGTAGAGCTTCACAGCCTGCAGACTTTTGAACTGATCCAGCCTCTTGACTCTGGGAACTGACTTTGTGCCACAGCCTGTTCACGTCTGTCTTGCATCAGACGCACAAGTTCACAGACCAAGCAAATGGATGATTCAAGCCTGTGATCTGAACTCTTAGACCAGGGCTGAAGTGTAAAGAGTCACATTGTGTGATGTCAGGTTCTGAGAGGGCAGCAAATTTTTCTTTCCCTCTACAAGAAAGAAGACAAGAGAAGGAGGTTTCTGTTTTCTCTCAATTTAGAACAGTAAATATAGCTTAATAGCATGTCTTTCATTTCTCAGCAGATTTTATGCAGAGCTCAACATACCAAGGTCCATGGACAGGGTAAAATAAACCGGTAGATTTCAGATGGAAAAGACATTGTGGCAGGAGAGGAGATTACTGAGGGAAATAAGTTGATTTAGCCAGACAGGAAAAGCATACGTGCTGGGATGGTCTGGATTATGGAGGTAAAGCCTGTAATTTTGAATTACATTCACAAGGTGAACTCATACAGTAAACCTTTACTCTTTTATGTCCTATCATCTTGGGGAATTCATAACCCAGATTAGATGCCAGACTCCCTTATCTAATGCAGAAGAGTGAGATGCCTGAGAATAGGAAATACAGAAAGCAGCATGATGAACAGGAAGCTGTAAGGGTGAATCTGTGGAAAATGCCAGTAGATTTTACCTATGATGTTTAACCTGGAAGTTTTCTGATTTCTCCATGTGCTCAAAAGTGTTTATTCTGTGGAGATGGTCACCTTTCTAAAGCACAAAGCTTTAGCCTGGTCCAGATTTAGGGCAGATGGGTCTGTGAACTCCATTTAGGAGTCTTTGGAGGATCATGAACAGCTAGGTGTGCCTAAGATTATGACTAGCTTTGGTGGTGCCCATCTTTTACATAAACTCCTACCACAAAAGCATGCCAAGAAAATTCTCATCATCTTTATGAGGACTGAACTCAGGCTTAAGAGAGCATAATAAACACCAGCCCATGGGGTACCTGGTGTGACAGCACTTTCCAGTTCGCTATATTTTTCTGTAGAAGTTGAGTCACTGCACAGCCGTTTATACAACACTGATGGGAGCACAAACCACAAAGTGGTTATACCACTTCACTTAACTGGGTTGGAAGGTAGAGGTCAGAATGTGGAGGCTAATGAGATTGTACATTACCTGGAGGGTGACAACAAGCGAAGAACTACAGAGGACTATACTGGGACTTGTTTTGTTTAACGTTTTTATCAATGACCTGCAGGAGATGACAGAGTGCACTTGTCACATTTCCAAATGACACCAAAATGGGGGGCAGGGAAGGGAATGGGGACCCACTGATATGCTCGAGGGCAGGGTCACCATCCAGTGGGACGTAGACTGGAGGAATGGGCCGACAGGAACATTATGAGGACAACTCAGCTGAACATGAGCCTGCAGTGTCCTCCAGAAGCAAAGAAGGCCAACGGTATCCCGGGCTGTATTAACAGCAGCTTGGCCAGTACAGGGAAGGGAGTGATTATCTCCCTTTGCTCAGCACTCCTTAGATGGCACCTAGAATACCACACCCACTTTCAGGCCCCTCAGTACAAGACAGACATCAATTGAACGGAACAAGTTCAGATGAAGACTACCAAGATGATTGGAGTCTGGAGCCTTTACCTTATGGAGACAGACTGAAGGATCTGGGATTTCTTCAGAGGAACCTGACTGCTGTGGACTACATCTAGATATATGGATCAAAATCCTGTCTTTCCAGCAGCCTGCCAGTAGCCATGAAAACATTATTGAGAAGACATAGCCAGGCGCTTCACAAAGGAGCATGTCAGGATGGTGAGGGATGTTTAGTATATGTTGAGGTAAAAGAGCTTCAGGTAGGTATAGGGAAAACCTTTTCCCCATGAGGACAGTAACACAGTGAAACACATCGCCCAGAGGCTATAATCTCTACCTTTGGACATTTTCAAAACCAGACTGGACAAGGCCCTGGCCAACCTGCTCTGATCTCATAGCTGAGCTGAGTTTGAACCACAGAATTCCTGAGGTCGCTTCCTGAGTTGTCCTCTGATCCTGTCAATACACAACTGGGGTTTGTCTGGGTGCAAGGAGACAGTACTGCTTATGCTGTAGGCTTGAAACACACTCTTTGTCTTATAATAGCCTGGTGTTTGAGGCTTTTTCTTGGCACATGGTCTTGTTTAATGCCTCTTGGGTTAAAAAGAACATAAACCCGAGTCTATTACTCCCTGGGTGGTGTTAATACTTAGTAAAGGGCAGACGGCAGCCACATTGGTTTGTTGTAATGTAGCTACATGTTATATGGCTGTAATATGTTGTAAGATGATAGGCCCACCCTTGTACATCCCTAGAGTGGATCCTAAATAGCTACTGACTGTGCTCACATGGGGAGTGGCCACCTCTCACCACCCAGAACTCATGGCCACAGGTCCTCTCTGGGGTCAATGCCTGCCCTTTTCTTGTAAGAACTGAAACTGCTGCCTCACTTGCACCTTGGGTATCATGGATTGGAGCAGTCATTCAGCCTAAAGGTATGGCAGAAGGATTATGTAGCAGCTAGCCAGCATGTAGCCCTGGCTCCCATCTGAATGTATGTGAAATGCAAAGTGTACTGTCTTTGACAGGATTGGCTGCAGTGGCGAGGGGTCATGACTTAGAGCTTCACCTGGGGAAATGGAAGGTGAGTTGTAATTCTTCAAAATGGGGTCAAAAATTTTTATGCTTTTCTGAATGATAAGTAGGGTTCTAAATGTGAAGCCTAGAGACAGCAAGGAGCTGTGGCATTTTCTCTTTTACCTTTGCTCCTCAAAGCCATCTTGTGATCATGCTCTGGGCCTTGCACACCTTCTTAGGGAGGTGAGACAGGGTCTTTTCCTGTGACTGTGCAGCCCCCTTGGAAGAAAGAGGGTACCTTAGGTGATTTGTCTGTAAGTGAATTTGAGTGGAAGCTTGTGAAGGAAAAGGCCACGTAGGTAGTGGACTTCAGTGCTGAGCTAGGTCATTGTGTCCTCTGAGTGAATCTAGGTTCATCTCTTTTTTATTCAAAACAATTTGCCAGTAGAGTCAAACTGCTGAAAGTCAATTCACTGGAATACATGGATGCAGCTACCCCATTTCCCTTCCTTCAGTGCCCTTAGATGTGCTGCTTGAGTGATATGGGAGGGATTAAACATTTTTCCAGGCAAGAGATCTGTAGAACAAAGAAGGTTGATGGGGAGGGAAGGATAGCAATATAATTTATAAAAAGCTCTTAGAAGCAACAGCCTTAGCTTTCCACTGTCGTGGAGTACAGCTGAAAACAGCAGGTAATGGGACCGGTGTCCCTTTAAGAATTCTTGAGGTTACTAATGGATATAGGTCATGGTGACAGCCTTAAATAAACCTTCAGTAATAAACAAATCATTTTGAGTTTTCATAAGATTACCATCACTCTAAGGCCGCTCCAGTAGGGCTAAGAATGCGTGAAGGAAATGAGCATGATAGATCATATACATCATACTGTCATACCCCAAGAAAAGGACAAAAAAAATCTTTCAAGGAGGCTCACACTGTATTCCTGATAAAAGCTGTTAAGAATGTGCATTAATATTAATCCTCTATTTTACAATAAGCTATTCACTGCCTCTACACAAAATGCAACATTGCATCAGAGGAAAATGAAAACAAAACTTAGGAAAAAGGATCTCAGCAGTCACAAGTCTCCTGTTCCCAGGATTTAGAAACTGAAAGTACCAAGAGGGCTACAAGGAACAATCACGTATCCAAAATCGTTGTAAGAATAATATGGAAGTCTATACATAACAGAAATTCCATACCTCGTTGTTTCTTGCAGTGCATTCCTTAAGTATTGCAGCTTTACTTCAGTTTTAGTTATTTATGTTTAATTTAAATAGAGCTCATAGTTCTTACCTATTCTGAAAGTGCTTCCATTTTGATACCTTTATTGTGTTCTTATGGTGAAGGACAAGGTGCATTTAGACAGAAACATTGCATGCTCTTATTTGATGCTTCTATATGTCTTACAATGATCAATGTTTGCATTTGGTGTTCTTACTTTATCACTGAGAAAACCAAACTGGAGTTCAACTGAATTCAGATGTGATTAAAATGTGCCTTCCTTCTTTAGTAATAAAACCTTCTCTAAATTGAGTGTCACTTCATTATTTACATAAGTCCCATTCTGAAATACAAATGCCTCATGGATTGTTTTAAACCTTTGATACCCCCCTATAAATTCCTCCACCCCCATAAAGGAGCACAAAGAGTGAAAAGAGATTTTGGTGTACAGTGGATAAGCAATAAGATTCATTACTGAAGAAAAAAATGAGTTGAGATATCTTTGTGGATAATGACCTGCCAATGATTGTAAATACAAGGTGACATCTTTAAAGATAAGGACATTCAAAAATCGATTAGACAAATCAGTTAAGCAAGGCCGCACAGATATATAAGTATATTGAGACTAAAATATCCTACTGTATGGAACACATAGGTGATTGCAAATATTGTAATGTCTTATTCCTTGTGTCCATAAATAATAATAATCATAATAAACATGCTCCTGCCGACAGCCTAAGCACCCCAGTAATGTGAATTGATTGTTAGCATTTTACTTTAGAGATAGATTAATTAAGGCTGAATCATATGGCAATCCTTACGAAAGTACTGTACATATGACATCTAAATTAATACCGAATGAATTCATCACAAGCAGGGTAATTACAATGAATATCTAATGAATTAATAATGAAAGATCATTTATGATTCATACGTATGTATATACACACACACTCATGCACGGAGGATAGCAAATCTGCTGCTGCCACATGGAAGAGTGAGATCTGTGATTTTTAGCTGTGTAGGAGAGTTCCTGCTGGTTTTCAGCGAGTTAGCACTGCATTATACCTACAGGTGGGCAAAATGGAGGCAGAGAAACTGTCTGAAATAACATCCAGGTATGGGTGACGAGTCACTGTCGCAAAGCTGTGATCCTTCCTTCCTCTATAACAGAAGATGCTGGCATAGAAGCAGGGACATATTTTTCTTGCAGTTTCAAAGTCACTCTGGGTGGACTTTGGATACTTTTTAGAAGCTGTGCAGATGGGATGTAGAAGATGGGCACCTAAATGCTGCTTGTGCTCTAGGAGCAGAGATCTGCTGTGACTGGCTGGTTGTCCCAGGAGCCTCCTTTCAGTAGTGACAGCCCTGAGTTTTCCTGTCATCTGTTCATCAACTTCTACAGGTTATCACTACTTAGAGTGAGGAGGTTTTCAGTTTTGGAAATGCTAACAGATAGAACACACAGGCATGAACACACACCTCAAAGTGTTGGGCTCATCCCTATCCTCCAGGTCACAGATACTTTACTTTCCCACCATTTAAATTTCTTTTCCTAATTCATGTGACTCACCCCTTATCTCAGTCTTTTAAAATCTAATCTAGATTTTTCCTTTCTCAGCAACTTCTATCTACTTTTGACTTCAAACTTTGTGAAAGTGCCTCCCACTGCTACTGTTTGACTTCCATTGAATCTCCCATCTTTTACTCTGCTATGGGGCTGAAATAAGGCACCTTCATCTACTAACAAGGTGTTTTCCAAGGCCAACATGACCTTTTCTGGCTGCTGCCAAGGCTTCTTGTTATTTTCATCTTCCCCAGTCTGTCTGTGGCTACCGAGTTACCAGTGATAACTCAAATAATCAATTTCTCATTGATTATTCTGTCCTCAAACACCTTTGACCATGTTTCTCCCCTTCTCAGCCTTTCCTTTATGATCAGTTCCTCAGTGATTCTTTGTTATTTTGGCTCTATCTTTAGCCTGTTTTCATTTTCATCTTCTGGCAATCCCTCGGCAGCCCGTTCCCCTGTCCATGCCGATAGCTCACATGGTCATCTCCTTGTCCTTGACCCATGGCCTGGCCATTCTCTCTCTAGTCTTCTTCTATGGTTCTGACATTGCTATGATGTACTCATTAACTCAAACGCAGCTTTATATCAACTGCATTCTATTTTTGTCTTTTATTTTCCATCCTTCATCATTACCAGTATGAATTCCCTGGGCTCCTTGGCAAATTGTCGTCACTGGACTCTCACCAGATGGTCATAATAGTGTCCCGGATCTGAAGCCTCTAAGTTCTTATCTTACTGGGACTGAAAACAAGCTAAACCCTGTTCGTGGCTTGAAGCATCAACCCTGCATTTCCAGAGCACACCTCATGTCCGGCACCAGGAGCGATGCCTCAGTCTAATAGTCTAGCTCTGGAACCGATACCTTCTTTGCCTAATTCTTCTCAACGGTCATTATGGCTCCTTGTATCCCACTGAAGAAATATGAGTCTTCATTTGGTTTACATTTTATTTCTTCAAGGGCACATGATAGATGCAGGTAAAAAAAATTTCTGCATATGCACACACACACATACAATTTTCTTAAGAGTCTAAAACTTGGCTGATCTTTTCTAAATAATACAAGAAGCATGTGAATTGAGGTAAGGTTAAAAAAACCATAAAGCCTCTCTGCATTTCCACTGCCTTGGTTTCGTCCTCATTCTGGATGCAGTCTTTTGGCTTCATTCAGAGCCACTCAAGAACATAGGAAATATTTTCTCTGCAATATTGCATTGCCTTTGAAACCAAAAGTTTCAATCAGCTCACTTTAGTACAGTTGGTCTTGTCAATAAAGAGGGTCTTCCTATTACAAAGGCGTATCTTTTTATTCCCTTCTCTTACTTTAAACCCTCTCTCACTGCCATCTCAGTGAGTGTCTTCTCTGTGTGTGTTCCAATACAGGATTCCTTTGTTTTGCCACTGGCTCTTCTTTCCTCTCCACTTCACCTGCAGACTAGCTGAAGTAAAGTACTTCTCCTTGCTTCTGCTGATCCCCTTGGCATTGTCTGCTTAGAGTAGAGACATGAAGATCTCTATTATAGCTAGTCTGGGAAAGACATACTTATGGCCTTGTGAGTGAATACATAGTGGTATTCAATGATACAATAGTTTTCATAGGAACAATTTCATCATATCGAACACAACTGTGAATTTCCACTTGCAATCTTTCACCCATTTTTCATCTCCTCTTTCTCTTATTCCCCTCCCATTGATACACTTGGCTGACGCTCAGCAGAAAAGACAGTGCAGTAACCTAATTTTTTCTCCTCTTTTCCAGCTTTCTTGTCATACCTTTGCATAGTTTTGCAGCCTGGAACCCCCTTATCCCTCAAATCAGTATTCCTTATTCAACTTCAATCTGGGCAAAAATGTGTTTACCATCTGGCAAATTATCTTCTTGGCCTACCACGCCCACACAGAAAACGGGAAGGGAGCTCAAAAGGTCATCGGGCCTATCGCTTGCCCCGGGGCAGGATCAGCCACATCTCCAACATTCCCAACAGATGTTTATCTAACTTGTTCTTAAAACCTTCATGTATGGAGATTTTCCTAGCTCCTCATGCAGTGCTCAGTTCTCCTTGCAAATTCTTAATGATCCTTGGTGTCCTGAGCTCTTCAATTACAACCTCTCACATTCCCCCATTAAATTCAACCTGCTTATCTGCTCCTTCAAAGGCTCTGCGCAGCTCTGGCTCCATCTGTCCCTGGTTCTTTATGAGAGTGTCTTCACAGGGTGTCTGGGTGCCTTTGCCCTCTTACTGATTAGCTATTTAAGCCGCATATCTCTCCTCACATTCTGCACCCACCCATCTCACTATCTCCATCTGTCTGGCGTCCCTTTGCCCAAAAATCGCTTCATCAGGCTTTCATTTTCACTTTCACGAACTTTCCCCTTAAAGTCTTTTCTTTTGTGAATAAGCAGACTCTAGTCCACTTTCAAATGTGCTTTTAAATGACAGCCCCCCCACTCCCAGCCCAAAAGTTACCATTCAGTCTGCCACCCTGTGCACCCAGCCAAGTGTTGGGTTTTGTTTGCCTTCATTAGCCTGTAAACTCATTTTGGGTGGGGCTGTTTTCTGCCCTTTGTTCTCCACTGTGTTGAATGTGCTGACAGCGCTGAACTCTCGATAATTAATAGCACAAACAAAGCTTAAAAAGGGATGGATCAAAGGAAGGAGAAAGGGAAGGCAGAGGGAATATGAGGTTTTGTTTAAAGCAGCAAGGAAGCTTCAGGATAAATGTATCCTGTTGGGATGTGTTGAACACCTGTTAGGAAGAGGTTATGGGTAAGATTGTTGAACAATTTGAATGAAGGCAGCCTCTGCATCTCCCTAAAATGCTCAGAAAAAAATGCATCCAGCATAAGAGGTTGACACTTTGTGTAAGTTAATGTAAAGCAAGAGATACAACCAGTAGATGAGTGAAACCTGGAAAGGAGGCAGGAAAAGCACCACTGACCCTTTACCACAGGGTTTACCTCGGTCTGGACATTGAAGCTTGCTTCCATGTGTCCACTCTGCTACACTTCTCTCGACTTATACCAAAAGACTTCTGAAAAGCTGAAGCAGACCTTAGAAGTGTTCAATACCATAGTGCTAATGGTGACTGCCTGTTCCTCTGTGTGGAACGGCTGAGCAAATATTGACAGTGCTGGCCCTACAGGCAGGAAACCTCCTCCCATTGCCCTCTCTTCAGCAGACTCAAAGGTGGTATGGGACGGGAGGGACGGAAGGTGGTGCTTCCATGGGACATGGTATAGAGCTTTCTGGTGGTGTTCAGTGAATTACCTCGTACACAGGTCAGTGGATCACACAAACAATCTGGAGTTCTCTGATTGTAGCCATGAAGGGTTTTAGAGTCCTTATGCGCCAACCACTAGTGGCGGAGTAGCAGCACAAGATCAAAATGTTTGCTTCACTTCAGTGCTAGGACACTGCAGACCTGACACCCTCCAGAACTCCGGAGGTAGATTTCCATCATCCTCTGTCAGCAATTTACTCAACACCTCTGCAAATCTGTTGCTGGCTGGACCATTGCTGGCAAAAGAAATGTCAGTGCTGTGGTAATAGAAGAACATGAAGTCTATTATTGCAGCTTTTCCCACCAAAATCACAGTCACCACTGAAAAATAAAACACCCAAATTGTGCTGTGAATTTCAGTGGCAAAAATATGTTCATTGTCTGCCTCTGTGTGTGTGAATGGAAACTTAAGAAAATACTACTTGGCCATTATCACTGTCTTTGGATAACCATCAGCATCAATGTAGGATGTGTCAAGTGGTTACAGAAAGTAGAGTGGAAAGGTCTTGTGGAGTTAACCAGTCTGGTCATGAAGAACAGTGTTATTGCACGGTAACATCAACGTCAATGGCGGGTCTGCCTTCCTGCTATTCAAGTGACCCAGGCAACCAGATTTTGTGTTGGCTCCTGAAGGTGGACCTGGATGAAAGAGAACCTGGAAAAAAGTGACTGCACTCACCTCAGTGGTTGGGGACTGCAGGAAAAACGTGCTGCCTGCACACCTAACTTCCACCATGGTGTCTCTAATGTTATTGGTACTATCAGGTCATGAAATGCATGGCACGACACATGGATCAAGAAGGGATGGGGGGCTTCCACCGGGAACAGGAGGATTTAGATCGTTCACAGACCTGATACAGGCAATCAGAGAGTGCACCTGTCATCAAAGGAGCTGCGTCAGGAAAGTAAGGGCGTTGCTTTGTGAGGGAAAAAGCAATTTGAGGAAGTGCTGTAGTACACATATCAATCTGTCTATTCACTGTTACTATTATTATGAGAATTTATTAAAAATTCTAGCTTAAACTTCCTGCCTCTTTATTTTTGTAAAATCAATAGATTGTGTAACCAGATGGGTTGTACAAACACAGACATCCCTGCCGTTGCGATGCAGGGAGCACAAATGTTCATATAAGCAAAAGGTTCAATGGGCAAGGACAAGAGGTAGAAAATGCTGCAGAGGCCAGTGCCAGCAGCTGCTGAATCCCCCTGACTCCAGCACCGCTGAGAGCACAAGATGGAGGTCAACAGGGGCTGCCTGGCCACACTTGCTTCCCTCCCAGAAGTTCTATTTGATAGCTAAAAATGGATTAAGGGATGATTTTTACCTTCAAAGGATTCACATGACTCAAAATGAGTTACTTTTGAAAAGTTTTGTTTTGCTAGAAAGAATAACAAACTATTTAAAAAAATAACACGTACTCCCCACCCCCCAAGTCAGAACTTAAAAGTCTGTTAACAAGATTTTACTTATACCCATGCTGCCAAGGGAATATGTTAGTACTAATGTTAATGTGAAGCTTAGGTTTAATTTATATTACCATTTGAGTAACCAAGCCCATATTCAGGGCACAGATACATCTGAGTAAAAGACTTCTGTGCCTAGATAAGAAGAGTTTAAAGACAATCTGGCTCACAGGCTAACTGAAGAGATGATGTGTTCCCAAAAGGCTGGGGAGGTGGAAGTGCACAGCAGAGAGGAATTGAAAGAGAGAGAGAGGGAGGGAGAGAGAGGATGTGTGCATTAGGGAAATTGCCAATAGGGTGGTTGGAAAAAGATTAATTACAGCAGTAGCAGCATAGCGAAGACAAAGGAACTGATTATGCCTGATGGCCATATAAGGTGGATTTGTGAAAAAGAATGAGATCAAATATCAAGTTCTTTAAAACACAGTGGTGTCAATCTGTGGAACTCAGCTGACATCAGTGGTGTTACTCCAGGTTTACACTGCTTTCACTGATTCTCTGACTTGTACCTAATATGTCACACTCTTTCAGTCAGATACCCAAGTGGGTCTGAGGTGCCTCTTTGGAGAATGGTGGAATTCTCCTAGTCAACACCAGCTGAGGATCCACTTCTGAAAAGGATAAGATTGTTTTAGTGACATTTGGCTGTGTATTTAATTTCATCCCGTTGAAAGATGGATTCATCCCAAGTTCTAGTGAATTATCTTTGTTGCTTTGTCCATACCTGCTGAACATTCCATTGTAGTCTCCAAGGCATGTATTCCTGGAGAACATCTGTAGAAATGTTGAGAGCCTGGTGTAATCATCAGAACAAGAACCCTGATCGGTGAGCCACACACCAAACGGGTCTCATGAAGTTAAATGAAAAAGGAGCTCAGAGTTCAAAGGATGGCTGCTCTTCTAATTAACGGTATCTGTGATGTTGCACTGCACCTTCAAATTACATGTGTGCCTCCAGTCCACCTGAGCATCATCCCTCCTTCACACAGCTGATTAGTGATTCTTTTGCACATGCGTTTGAAGCCTGAGGAATTTAATTTCCTGATGATAATTTTCTTTATCTCTGCTGTTTAGCAAGGGAGTGCCTCTTTGTCCAGGGTAAAACCTGGCAGGAGAGGAGGCAGGGCTGCTGGTGGCTGCTTACATCACCCACATATGTTAAAGATGTCCCTAAGTACACCCTACCTGGTACTGCAGCAGCCTGTGAAACTGGCTTTCAGCAAGGCTTGGTGTTCCCACCTGGGGACACTTTGGGATGAAGGGAGGAGGAATGATGAAGGCAGGAAGGAAAGGGTCTACAAAGATGGTGATGCTTGCTCTGGGTTTCCACACATCAAAGGAGTTCAGGATTCTTGTACTGTCATCTGTGGTCAATTGCTAAGTGTCGAGCAGTCACAGGATGCTCCAAGCACCCACCACATCTCTGAATTTACAGCTTGAAGCTTCCAAAAGACAAGGGATATTTAAGCACGAGGACGTTTCCCTGAGTGCCACTCCACCTTCAGACACCAAGTCTTCAGGCTGCATCTTCTGAAGAGTGTATAAAATGTTTTCACGCCACTCAGTTCTCTTCAAGGCTTAATATTTCTGTAGGTTTCATGCCTCTGTGTAGGTCTGAATTTTATCTGCAAGTGCGTAATTTAGCTGGAAGTCCACCAGAAGCCAAACCCTTCTCTCAGACAGCCTCAGGCACGTCTGTGGGCATCTGCAGGAGTTCAGAGTGAAGATTCAGTTCAGCCCAAAGCAGCTGATGAAAAGTCAGAGCCTGAATGATGAGGTCTTTTCTCTTTTATTCCTTAGGACACAAAGAACTATTTATTTAAAAGATTGTCTTAGCATTATTGTAATTAGTTTCACAATGGGTGTCTGAATGTTCCCACCCAGACCAGGGACCTCTTATTCTAGACACTAATCTTGCCACTGTGACCTTTGGTTCATTTAATACCTGGGTGTATCTGTCTGATGCTCTCTCTCTTTTTTTTTTTAAAGATAAATTTACATTTCAGAGTCCATTCACATGTGCTAACCTAGTTATGAGCCAGTTTCACTCTTCATGAACTTCCTGCCTACAGGCATTTTTTGTAAATTGCTGTAATATGATAACTGGAAATCCTTTTTTCTATCTCAAAACAGGAAATAAACATCCTGTTTTGAGAAGAGAATTAGAATTATGCGTGATGTTTCTTTTGTAATTTGCTCAGTCTTGATAACATATATTGTGTATGAGAGACTTCTAGGGCATTAAAACAAAGATGACCAGCCATAAATTAACTTCTAGGAGACAGCATGCTGAATCTCTCTTGAATAGCACCTAGATCATTCTTGTTCAGCTTGAGTGTTGGTAGTATTTTTGCCTTTGAGACTAATGAGGAATTAGTGAGATTAGAAAATATTTAGAAATTGAACAGATCTTCTGAGTCTGCATTTTGTTTATTTCCAGATGAAGGCTCAAATAATTCCTACTTTCTGTCACCTACTGCTTTACATTTGGAAGGTGTTTCCTTAAATGTCCGAAGTGTCTGCATGCAGAACGTATCTAGGGTAGTCTTTTCTGAGTCAGAGATTGCCTTTTCAGCAGTGGGCAGCGAACTCTTTGGTATCTGAGGTCTTGAGGTATGTATTCTGCTTCTCATCCTTATATCAATATAAATCAAGTTCATCTTCTCAGTCTTCCTAAATCTGCAGTTATTGTTCTCTGTTGGAATTATTGATATATAACATATTTACCTCAAGATAATATTTTCCCTTTGCTTTTCTCTTAATTTAATTCCAACCCCCCCTTTCTTTTTAATTGCAAATATTATGACAAGATATTTTTGGAGGTCTTATGAAGATGTTCTTATTTTAGGCGTCAATAGGAATTTTGAAGAATTTCTTCTCATTTTACACATCTTACATGTCAAGTCAGTGATTAATTTCATTTAAGAAAGGAAAAAGCCAGCCACGTTACTGTAATTCCTGAAGTGTCTTGATGATGATTTGTGACAGAGGAACATTACAATATCTGTAAGTTACATAACATCAGAGAATTTACACTAATGTCAGTGTTTGGATTTCTACTGTCATTACTGAGAAATCTTTGGACCAAAACATTAGGGCAAATAATCTTTGTATGATATTCCTTTCTGAGTGATGCTACACAATTATTTATGAATTTGGAGTTCTTTACTATACTAATCATAATATTATGAGAGAAATAATTCCAGTTTGGCACACAGTTATAAACACTGTTGAAATGTTTAAGTGCTTGCAACAGCTGTAGGACTGATTTTTTTGGACCCTTTATTTCTAAGTGTGTGTCATGCTTTCTTTTTGTTTTGGGGAGTTTAGTAGAAGTAGCTTTCAGAAGAATAAGAAATAAATGCAAGACAGTGTGCTTACACAAGGTAATATTAGAACCTGGAGAAGGGAGTATTGATCTGACTTTATTGAGATGCAGCTGGTCAAACTGAATTAGAACTGTTTTAACATTTTTTGAGCCTGGGTAGGGTCTTTCATATGAACACTGAGGTTTCTCTTAAAATATACTCTTCTTCCCCAACCACCAGCCCCCATTCTAAGAATACAGTTGAAGTATTTTACCCAGCCACATTTTCTGAGAAGTGGCTGGTGGTTAAAGGATAGGTCTGTGAGTCAGATATATGAGGTTCTCATCTGCTGTCTGCTTTTGAGTCATTCAGCTTTGCCTACCCTGACGGGTGCAGGCAATCACGCCTCTTCTTCACCCGCACACCGACCTGGCCACATGTGGGCCAGCACTGGAGTAGTTACATTTTTGTGGTGCTAAACCCAAACAGCTATATCCTGTCTCTTAGCATGGCTTATTACAAGCTTGTAACCAAAGCTGTGATTACACAAGCCACATAGTGAAATGTTCATCTCTAAAAAACCTGCAAGACATCCCACAAGTCTTGGGAAGCAGGAGCACTGGGAACACTTCATAGGAGGGAGGTAGTGATGACTTATCTCCATACTCTGTTACCAAAGGGTCTGGGCACTCATCTGGTTCCCCAGGCAACTGAGCAATATTGACTTTATCATACTTTGATGATTCGTTTATTGCTACAGCTGGGAACTCAGATTACTCGGAAGTCCCCATGGCTGTAGTGTCTTGCTGCTGATCATGAGTGCGAAACACACTTGAACTGATCAGGAGCCACAGCTGGGCCACTTTGAGATTATTACCTTGGACTTATGCCTGCAGAGCTCCTGGATTTGAAGTGGTTCCTGCCCATCAGAAGACAAGTAAAGCAGATGTACAACTGTCAGCACCCGTAGGCCCCTCAGCTCTGAAATCAGGCAAGCTACCAACCTCTTCCAGAGCACGCTTGTAAAAGAGGTGTCTTACATATTAGGAAGCTGTGTTTCCTAGTCTTTATTTGTTTGATCTGTACTTTAACATGTTGTTCGTTCATTTTCAGAAATGACTGCAACTGCAATATGCTGGTGTCTTTAAAAGTGGTTATAGAAGAAATATTTCTGCCTTGAAGAGTTTTCTGATAAGGCCCCAGTTCTGCATCTTGATGCTAGTAGACATGTCCTAACACCTCCGTGGAACGTTAGACTCATTCTTCCTTGTCTATGCTTGTCATTTTAAACAACAGAGTATCGTCAGCAGAAGTTTGTTTTGCTCTTTGTGTAAATGCATAGATACATACTTCCTTTGAGTTCAGTGGGGCTGAGGTTTTGTTTGTATCGTTACGAACCTCCAAAGTGTTTCTGCAGCTCAGTTGGTGTGCATAATGACATTCTAGAAGTGTAAGTTAGTTTTGATATTTTATTGACTTACTAAATGGTGCTGCCTTGCTTCAGATTTATTAGTTGCAGCTATTTACACAGTGAACATTTTCAACTCCTCAATCAGCTTTCTCTGGGACTAGCTTTTGCAGCGTGAAGAGTGGTGAGATCAGTCACAGTTTGGAAATCCCTGTAGCTTCTGCATACATCTGGATAAGCCAAAGGTGGAGCTTTCTCTCTGAACTTCTCTGAATTAGTGCTATTTCATTTTCACTTTTGCATCCTTTTTGAAGTTGTTGGAACCTTGTCATCTTCAGCTTTCACGTCTATTTCAAGTGGAATGTACATTCCACCTCAGCTTTTGTAGTTTTAATACTGAGAAATAAATTACATCCCACATCATCGCTATAGGTACTAGCAGGAGAAAGTGCTCATTTCTTTCCATGGAAGTGTAGAGCAAACCCAGTCATTCAGCAAGCTGATTATGCAAAGAATCAGTCTTATTTCTTGAAAACAGCGAGTGCTGTGTCTCAGTGATGCCAATGAGTGCAACAATGTTGACTTGAAGGGAGCAATGTGGTTTGATTCCATCTTAGTGTCAGGTCCGTATACACTGTAGGTAAAGGCTGTTAAAATGATCACATAGTAATGACTTTAGGAGATCTACACAGAGTCCAACACGGAATTTGTTAACTTCCCCTGGAAATTCCCCTTTCTCTCCCAGCTCACAACTAATTTTAATGCTCATTTTGTCTCAAATACTGGATTGAGAAAGCAAATGTCATTTCTTCTTTTCCTGTGAAGTGCTTAAAAAAAGTCACGTCTACGTCAGCATTGCTGCTCACTATTGCATGAGATCAAAGCTGCTCATCTGCATGGCACATGTCCTGTGTTGTTGGAAGCTGTTGGAGGTTTCTTGCTTACTTAATAGAAGAGTCCTGAGATTTTGCAAGAGGAGGGTGTGAGTCTCAACAGAGGAAACAGAAAGAGGATCTGCTGCTTCTGGTTCCAAAAGATTATTACATGCATCAGCAGTACGTGTCTGAAGTTTTACAAAGACCCAGTTTCACTTAATTTCTTCCTGTAATGCCAGATAATTCTTCAGTAGCATTTATCAGCTGAAGTTTTGGATCACAGGTTAAATCCTGATTGATTCGCTTAACTATATGATTGTTAATTCCAAGAATACAGGGAAATGCAGATTTGGATACAATGGACTTGTGTATGAGGCCAAGATTCAAAGGGCTTTAGATGAAGAAAGGCCAAGACAGATGCCCAATCCGATTTTCAGTTTAATGGACACAAACATATATGTGTTGGCTTCCAAGGGGTTAATTTCATGAAGAAGAGAACTGCTATGAGTCCCTAAACCAGGGGAATAAATGTATTAACAGGAAAATGAGAAAGAGAACATATAGCAAGCACCAGAATTTTAAAGCAAAAATAGTAGAAAATTCAGTAGGGAAGGAAAATTATATTGGTAGAAATGCATAAACAGAGCAAAAGGAAATTTTAAAGAATTTCAGTTATGAAACCTGTCCTACATATGATATTAATCCACTTGTTAGCTAGTAGAATTCTCAATAATAATGCAGAAAAGGCAGAACTATTCAATCAATACTTGTGTTCGGTATTTGGGGAACAGCCAGATGATTCAGGACAGAACGATGATGAAGTGCTTTCCATTCTAGCAGTAACTAAGGGAATGTGTTAAACAGCAGATACTAAAGTTAGATACATTAAAATTAGTGGGTCTGGACAATTTGCATCCAAGATTTTTAAGATCGATAGTCAAGGAGCACTACAGACCATTAATTTTGATTTTTAACAAGCCATGGAGCATTGGGGATCTTCCAGAGGACTACAAGAAAGCTAATGTTGTGCCAATATTTAAAAAAGGTAAATGCAGTGACCCGAGTAATTATAGGCCTGTCAGCTTGCCTTCGATCCCAGGCAAAATAATGGAATGGCTGATAGGGTGCTTGAGTAATAAGGAATTAAAAGAAGGTGATAGAATTAATGACAATCAAGATGGTTCTTGTCAAACTAACTTGATATCATTTTAAATCAGATTTCAAATGGGGTAATTTAATTTACAGATTTGATGCAATAGATTTAGCCTTCCATAAGGTGTTTGTGCGGCTTGACATTTTGATTATCAAAATAGAAGCCAGCTACGCAAACAGTGGTTAAAGAAAGAAGTTAGGAAGAACTTAAGCATCTGAATCTAAAATGGCAATCCTGAAAGCTCAGCTCAGTGGCTGCCCAGAACTGCCTTAATCTCCTCTGTTTTCAGCTGGAGAAGTTTCCAAGGCAACTGAGATTCTGCTTTTATGCACTCCCAGAAGACACCTCAACCCTGACAGGGTTGAGCAGTTCAGTATCAATGTCATAACTATACATTTGTCTGCCTGTTTCCCGTACAGAGCTTGGTCCAAGGAGTGTGCTTGTGGCACACTTGAAGGATCAGCCTGTGCACAAAATGCAAAAGCAGATGCAGCCTTCCTTTAACACATGACCACAGGAAAAGGTCTTTTATTCAATTACTCAGTGGTTAGAGCACTCACTTGCTCAGGTTAGAGAAACTCAAGATTGAATTACTTCTTCTTGAAAATATTTCAAATCCACTTATCTCACTGGCTCTCACCAATTTTTGGTGTATGTTGATGATGCAGAAAGGAGGGACTGAATACACTTTAACAGGAGCAACAATCCTGGCTGAAGTCAAGTTACAATCACAATTGCTCTCATTGTGAAGTGCAATGAATCTGCAGTATAAACTCTGCAAAGCAAAACTATGTTAGGAAGAAAAGTGGAAACCATCATGTAACTGTTCCTGAATTATCCTACAGGTGCAAATAAGGACAACAAGTTTATCCAGGGTCCATGCATAGTCAATATAGAGCCCTTCAGAGGCCATTTTGTCCCATCCCAAGACAGGTATCCAAGATTTTTTGAATTAATTCAGGTTCTTCTGTCAATGGGCAGCTATGTTAGGAAAAAGAAGTGCCACATAAACACATACAGAGCAATCAGAGAGGGCTCTTTGAGTTCAGCAAGGATAACAGCCAGTGGTGGAAGCATCATTCTGTTATAGTAGTGGGAAGAGATTAGACAAAATCAAGCAAGGAACAAAGAACCAGTTTTTAGCAGTGAAGGCTACTGATCAATTGCTTACCAAAAGCTACTTTGGATTTGGAGATTTTTCTCTTTTTTTACATTCTATATGTATTTCTCCTAAAATCTATTCTTTTGTCTATTGCAGTAACTGAAACAGGAATTAATTCTGGGAGCTCCCAGGACTTGCCTTTTATAAGGGGTCATGACCAGATGATCACTGTGGTTCCCTCTGGTCTTAAAAGATCCAGCAAAAAGCGCTGAGGACAAACAAACTTAAAACCCAAGCCCATGCAGTAAGAAGCTTTCCCTGCCCAGGAAAGCAGATAATCTAAATAGACAAGACAGGCTGGGGTGAGGAAAAAGGATGTGTTATCTCTGTTTCACAGATGGGAAACAGAGGCACAGAGAGATTAAGTGATTTACACAAGGTTTGTGTCAGAGCCAGGAATGGGAGCCAGATCTTCTGAATTCTGTGTCACTACCTTAACAACAAGACCATCTTTTCTCTCCCTTACCATAGCCTTGAGAGGGAAAGGCCTATACTCTCTTATACACAGAATTGCACCATTGCTTGCAGAGTAATCTGATACAATGCTATACATACAGCATACATCTAGTGTTCTGATTTCTCCTCTTCTTTCAGACAGGCTCCTCTTTCCTTCCTCCATCTTTCCTTTCATCCTCCCTTTCTTTTGTCTTCACTGTCTCCTGTAAAGGACATCGATGTAAATTATACCAGAAGAAAACATCACTGTCTCAGAAACAGTGTATTCAGACCATGTAACCTTTCAATGCACAATCAGAAATGTACCAGAACAGACTTCCAAGGGAGGTGTCACAGCCCCAAGCCTGACAGTGTTCAAGAAGAGACTGGACAACGCCCTCAGACACATGGTGTGAACTGTGGGGTTGTCATATGCAGGGACAGGAGTTGGACTTCATGATCGTTGTGGGTCCCTTCCAACTCAGGACATTCTATGATTCTATATCCTAGGACAGGGTTTGCAAATAGAAAGGGAAGAAAAATTAGAAACAGGCATTTGAGACTTGTCCATTTTATTATGACCAAATCTGAGTACATTTTCAAGGAAGTTAGGAAAGACCTCAGTGGGGTCTGCTTAGCTGAGTTGACTATGTTCACTTATGTCTAAATACTTAAATTTTCCCCTTCTGTATCTTCTCATTTCACTCACGGTTCTTCCCCTGCTTTTCTAAGCCCCTTTGGGTAAAAGCATTCAATTTTTGATACTGATGGTAGGATCCTGAGATGGAATAGTACTTCGGGCAGAACCTGTAAATAACCAGTCTCTTTCTATGGCTGTTCTGAGGCTGCCAGTTTCCCTCCTGGGAAGTTTGCAAGATGCAGAAAGAAAAATGTATAATAATGTTGTTCATATGCAGAACAAAAGAACATCTGAGAGAATGTCAAAACACTTTCAGTAGAAGAACATCAGCCATAGTTGGCTAGAAGATGTCTATTTGCCCAGGGCCTTGTGTTTTGGGAGGTTAGAGGCAGACCTGGCTAATTGCCTAGTGATACACAAGAGGTCATCACCTTCACCTTTGCCCTGGGCCCCCTGGAGCTGCTGCTATTGCTTGGCCCTACACCATGGTCACCTCTGCGGCTTTGAGGACAATGGCCAGCCAGTAACGGTGCTCAGTGTTTTATTTTGGGCAGGCAAGCAAAGGCCATTTGTGGCAGCCGAAATTTGCATCAAGCATCTGCAGATAGCAGAGCACAACCTTACGTGCATGTACGGCAGATGTGACCCTTCTGACAGATGTAGTTTTGGGCTCCGTTGTGTCATAAAAAGTTCTGGTCAAAACTCAGAGAACCTGAACCTCTTTCTGGATGAATGTGCTCTGGGAATAGGTTCCCAGAATCAGGTTATCCTCCTATTAAAGAAGGCATAAAGGATAGTGCTGTGAGAATTACAATGCCTTTTTATGGAAAAATCAATGACACGTCCTCAGCTAGAATGCTGTTTTTAGGTAAGGGTAGTTTCACCTCATAAAAGATTATATGGCTGACATATTTTAAAGTCCAGAGAAGAGTAACAAAACCTGTGATGAAGAGGTATGGAAACACTTTGAGATGAAGATATGGACGATTGAATAGTGGAAGGTGGCAAGCAAAAGATGTGACTGCAGTATATAAAATAATAGATGACACCAAGGGGTCATGTGGTCATTCCTGTGTACCCTCTCTTGTAATAAATATCAAAGAGACACTCAGAAATAAAAGCAACAGGTTTAAATCTAAACCAGCAAATGCTTTTTTAACACAGTATCTCTGCTGTGGCCTTGAGAAAATACAGAGGTAAAGAGCTTAGGAGGATTAACAAATGTTGGACAGTGCAATCGATACCACCTACATCTACAGTTAAACTATCTAGGGCAGAAGTTAATCTATTAACTCATATTTTAGTATAATATTATTTTAGTAACTCACATCTTTGCTTCAGGCCTTGTGACAATGAGTACCTCCCACTCGCAGTGGAGCTTGACTTCTGGGCATGTTTTTGGATGGGCATTTGTCCTTTGCAGGGGGGGTTCCTCTGCATGTGTTCCTGGCGAGCAGGAGAGGCAGGATTTCAGGCGAGCTGGACCTCTGATCTGATCCGCTCTGGCACCTGATGCTGGCTTGGGCTGCTGAGAGGCGGCTGTCCGTGCTCCCTGCCAGCAGCCGGGGCCGAGCTCCCAGAGCCCTTCCTGGGGCTGGTCCTGCTGGTACTGCTGCCTGCCAAACTGAGACTTGCAAAACCTGGGCTCAGCTTGGCAGCGGTGAGAGAGCGGCATGTTTGGGCAGCTTTGAGGTTTCACTCAAATTGCCCGCCCTTCCGTGGAAGACACCACCTGTGCTAAACTCACCCTAGGCAGGAAATGGAAGAACAAATCAGGCCTAATTAAATTAAAAAAAGAAAAAAATCCTTAAAACAAACTCTGTAGTCTTCTCTGAACACCATCTGCATAGGAGCAGGGGGATGTTCTTGATTCATACTGTGATTTGAATGGAAGTGGGAGTAAATTGAAGGCTGATATATATCAGAGCTGAGGGCAGGATTCAGACAAGTGAACAGTTGTTCCTACAACAAAAACAGATAATGTTGTCAAGTTTGTTCCCAAACCAAGGATTCAATCAAACACTCACCAGACTCGAGCTAAATCTCCACAACCTTTATTGCTTCCTGTACACTCACTTAAATCTTGCCTAACCCCTTCCTGTCCCAGAGCTGGTTTCCTTCTTCCTCCCGAGGGTGGTATTAGTGTCTGCCCACTAAACCATGTCAGCAAGTGGAATTTATACATGGACTATGGTAAGCTATTTGTCATCATTTTATACTTTCCCTCCCCACTCCCCATAAAATGCAATAACCTTCTGAGTACTTCAAACATAAAATCCTTTGCTATATCCAAGAGATTGTTTCTCCTTCTAGCATGTGAACACATGGCAACTCACTGTTCCATGGCACGGCTGCAGGCACTTAATAGTAGTTCGATTTTTTTTTTTTAAGAGAAAAGAACACCACACACAAATTAGGACTTTTACAGGCTTATCAAATAGGTCATTCCCCTTAATGAGTCTCTTTACTGAACAAAGTAGCCACAGTCACAAGGAGAAATAGTAATGAGCATTTCCTCTCAGCATTTGGAGACCAACGTGTGCCATCCATGACCAAGAAGTGGATCTCCAAGAAGTGACAGCTATGCTACAGGGCTTCCTTGTGCTTGGCCTCTCCATCCTCATGTCTTCCACATGAATTTTGCTATTTCTCTCTTCTTTCTAGCAAGCAGCAGACACAGATATTTTAGAAAAGATTACTTTGGAAGGGAAGTAAAAGAAAAATTCAGAACAGAGTTGTGTCCTGCTCTCATTAGCAAAGCAAAATTCACCATGCGGAGGGTGCATTTTTCCCTGCTCCCAAGCTGGAGAAGGGAGCGGGAGCAGGAGCTGCTGGCGTGGCTGCCCGCAGGCTTCTGGGCAAAGTCACACCTGACTGACGGTCTGGAAATCCCCTTCCCTCTTGATGGCTCCATTTCCTACTCTGGCTCTGCTGCTGTCTTCTGGAGTGGATAATATGAGCTGACACCTGGGGTGTGACAGGAAGATTGATGCATTTTTGTATATAAGGTATTACTCATGAATAAATAAATTCAAGAAAAAAACCTAACCCCCCAAAACGCTGTGAGAATAATAGAAGGTGGGTTTTTTTTTTTTTGAGAATTATATTAATTATGTGTCACCAGGTGACAATAACAATTTTTCTCTGTTTTTTACTTTTTAGTGTTAGCCTCTCACTGGCAGAGAGAGGGAGAGAAATGGAAAACATCCCAGATATTACATACAGAAGAGGGGCAGTTTCAGAGAGAGTTTACTCTTACTTCATTAACAAGGTAGAGTAGAGGAAAGGGCCCCAGGGATTGTGCAAGAGATAAATATGTTGGTTGAGTTTTACTTCAAAGACAGTTTCAGCCAAACACTGTTTCAGCTGAGGAGTCTGAAAGTGAAAATCATTGATATGAATACATGACAGGGTGTGCCCTTAAACATGCAGCAATGCTGGTGTGTTGGTTTGCTATGCAGGCATCAGAAAAATCAAACAACAGGGCTCTGCTTCTTCAGCATAGCCAAATATTTATCTTTGGATACTCTTTTCCTTTGATAAATCCAGGGTAGCTTGAACTTTGAGTGCCAGCATATGTCCTCTGTCCAAGAGCATGCCCCTGTGTTACTGAATATAGCAGGACTTTAGTTTAAGCCAGGCCTATTCTGACTTCTCACCCCACTGGCACAGAGGGTGCTGGAGATGTTGTGGGAGGGCACACATGCCCACCGACTGTCATCAAAGCACCAAAGGGAGGGAGATTGCTAAGAAGTCAGTCAAACTTGTCCAAGGAGCTGGTTGTCTACTGTCCTCTAAACATGAAAGTTAAAAGATTCCAACAACCTATTCTGGGCTTTAAATTTGCCTCAACTTCTGATTAATTTCCTTCTTTGCTTTGGTCACTTCCAAACTCTCCGTTCTCTGGCCTTGAATTCAAATTGTGCTGCAGCATAAAGGAACAGTAAAGTTTCTGCCCTCAGAAACTACCTAAATCTTGTCTCTAATCCTCTAAACTCCTTGGTTCAGGGTAGTTTAAATTGTTAGAAATACCTTTGAGGTGGATTATACTGTTTAATTGCTACTGAGGGACTAATAATATTATGTGTACGTGCATACATAATATAACGTACAGGGAGAGACATAGAAACAGACAGAAAATCTTCCCAGCAAAGAAGATATTAAATAATAGTTTAAACTACTCAGGATTTGGAAAAGCCTGTTAAAGGGATTAGAAACTAAGTCCAAACCTGGACAAGGGGTGAGGGCAATAATTTCCACAGATGACAAAGGTAGGAACACACTGTTTCCTCTCTGTATGTATATTTTCTTTATACATGGTCTATACTACTTAATGAGAGAATATGATATTTTCTATTAATTTAACTTCAATTATGTAGAAGATACTTACATTTGAGGAAGCATAGATACTACATGCACAAGAAGATGGCAGCAGAATTTCCATCAGTATAATTTCTTTCTTTGGGAGGCAATAGTTTCCCATCATCTGCACATCAGAGTTGTAAGCCCAGCTGTCTTAAGTAAAAGAAGTTAAACCTGAAAAAGCTTCATAAATAACTAGATAAATAAACAAATATAACTTCCCACATGTGAGTAGTCCTGCTCAGTTGTTTGTGACCAATGCACATGTGCAGATGCCTGGACAAATGGGGCCAAAGGCTTTGTCCTGGAAATGTGCAGTCAGATATAAACCTCTTAAAGAAAGTGCCTGTGATAGTTACTGTTCCTGAGAGTGAGAAAGAAGGAATATAGTAAGAAGATTTTAATTTTTAAAACATTCATAAGAAGAAATATGATGACAGGTATTCCCAAAAATTTCATTTCTCTGAAAATGTATGTCACTGTAAATGTTTGCACTTCATCTTTGCTCTTCTTTTGCTCTATCCTGCTCACAACATGCTGCAAATGAACTCTCTGGAAGCAGCCTTGGTGGCCTGTGTTGACCCTAGACATGAGCTGGGATCTACCAGTGTCCAAGGAATCAGCTCCAGAAAACAAATCCAAAGTATTGTAAGGAACTATTTTGAAAAGCAGTTTGCTGAAAAGGTTAATTCCTGAATACAATATCTTAAGCAAAACACCTAGTTAATCAAAGAAGTAAATACTGTGGTCTTACAGACTTAATATAAATAATCTTGATATTGGGTGTTTCAAAATGGTAAGCAAATGCAATAGCAGTCAGCCTGTGAGCGCTAGTTCTTGCCCAGACTTTGTTCCTACATAGAAGCAAGGGGCTCATTGCACCTGTAAGCTTGAGCCTGAGTATGAGCATGGATTCAGTTCCAGAGGAACCATGTGGGACACTGCCTGTCTTTTGCTATCTGAAATAAATAAGGCTATGCTAATTGGGTGTACTTAAGTTATTACCCTCTTTTTAGGCACGCTAGATCTGCTTTTTAGCCTGGGGTTCATACTCTGATTAAACCAGTTTGATCTTTTTCTGTGGTAAGAAGAATCTCCTCTCTGGAAGGTAAAATACACATTCCTCTTATCACTCCTTGTCCATTCTTTGGTTCATCTTCACTTGATACCTCTTTTTATTCAAATCTGGCTGAAAGTCTTACTTCATAAAACATCGTATGGAAAGGTCTATGGAACATAACGTTCTTGAATCCTCTTTAGAATTTTTAGCATGCATTTCCTATTCATTCTGCAGGTTCAAGGCACTCTTTCTTTCTAGTGTTTGTACAAGTACCTTGGAAAATGGCTTTGGTACATGATTTGTTCTCCTTGGATCTGGATGAAGATCCATACATGTGTGTAGCAAAGACACCATAGCTAAGGCCAAGGTCAGATGTAGTCTTGTGTTATCTGTGAATGCAGCAGGGTGAGTGCCCTGTGGTTTCGCTGCTCCCCATGTACAAGCATGGGGCTGAAAGGAACAATTTTGAATGCAGTACACAAGACTAGATTTTAAACAGCTGGAGATAGAAACAAGCACTTCTCTGCAGAGCCAAAAGTTCATGTTGTACAGCAAAATGTGTTTAGACTGCTAAATATATTGGGGTTTATGTTCTTTTCTATATAGTTACAGTTTTTAGTGTTCTATGCCTTAATTCAGCAAAGTATGCTTAAACACAGCTGGGAAGTACTTAAGCAGCTTGCTAAATAGGGATCTTCATGTACTTGAGATGAGGTGCAACAAGGGATGTGGTGATTGACAAGAAAGGGGATGCAGTTGCCCATCCCCTAGATGGAGTCCAAGCCAGGCTCTTGGGTTCAGTGTCTGGGTTGTCCCCATAAACTGTCCCTGAAGGAAGGGACATTCAGTTTAGCTCTTTCATCATTACACTCTATTCATCCCTTCCCACGGCTCTGTTTGCTAATTTCCTGACATATATAAAGTGTGGTTTTTTGTTTTTTTGTTTTTTTTTTTTTTTTGGTAACAAAAGTTAGCAGCTCTTCCCATGCCAGAGACAGGGAAAAGGAGGCACAGGATTTGGAACTGTCCAGGGCTTTGTTGTCAGAACTAGAAGACAAGTCCAGCAGTCACTATGTGCCACCTTCTGCCCTATTGTTGATTTTGGCAAACATTGAAACAATGTCCCAGGTTTAGTCACCTGCAATAACTAGCAGCTTGTCAGTTGCTGGAAGGCAGGCTGGGTGCTCAGCAGAGCTGCTGGCAGCAATCCACAGTTCCTCAGTTTTCTTTTTTTTCCAGGTCCTATTTGCTTGTTAAACCTTTTCATCTCCTTTCCATGGAAAGCATGATTTCAGGGGTGATCTGCTTCCTCTACCCATGTAATCAGAAGTGAAGGCTGTGATCATGCTTATTTACAAGGAAAAGGGATAGGAAGAAAGAACAAGTGTCCAAGATTCTCATCTTTGGGCAGATGGATGTGAAAGAGGATGAATATATGAACTGGATGCCTTTTGGATCATAGTGGGAAAATTAGATGAAAAGGGAGAGAAACAAAACAGAACAAACCAGTAACAACCATACTAGAAATAGTCATGGACATACTTCAGTGGCTTTCAGGCACATCAGGAGGACTCATACAAGGTCCAGAAAAAAAAAAACAGAACAGTTTCCAACCTTTCCTCCCTCCTAAATAAACACGAGTAAAGAATCTCCTCAAAGAGTGTAATTGAATCTAAGGCAAGCATAGATTGGAACATTGCCCCCAAATAAAATGACTGACTCCCTTGTTAGCAGATTTTATATTAGAAAAAGGAAGTTGCAGTATGCTCAAAAGAAGCAATAACTTTTCTGAAGCTACTTGAAGAGCCTATCCTGGTGTTGGGAGAGATCTGGCTATTCAGAAAGCAAGTACACACAAATTCACAGCCACAGAGCAGATGCAGTGCTGCTCCAGCTTGCATTTTTGGGGTGGAAGAAAGGAAAAAAAGGAGAAGCACTGATGTTTGTTGAAGAGGACAAGTAAAAAGAGAATGAATAATCTCCAGAGGAAGACACCAAGTAGAAAAAAAGTCATTAATAGAAAATAACCTACGGTTACCCAGCTGGCAGATAGGCACCATGCAGCTGCCTGTTCAGTCCCCCACAGTGGGATGGGGGAAAGAATCAGAAGAGTAAAAGTGAGAAATCTTGTGGATTGAGATAAAGACAATGTAGTAAGTAAAGCAAGAGCTGTGCATACAAACTAAGCAAAACAAGGGATTCATTTACCACTTCCCACGGGTAGGCAGGTGTTCAGCTATCTCCAGGAAAGCCGGGCTCCATCATGTGTAACAGTTACTTGGGAAGGCAAACGCCATCACCCTGAATGTCCCCTCCTTCTTCTTCTTTCCAAATATATACTGAGCATGACATCGTGTAGTACCAAATATCCCTTTGGCCAGTTTGGGTCAGGTGTCCTGGCTGTGCCTCCTCCCAGCTTCTTGTGCACCCTGGCATGGCATGAGAAGTTGAAAAGTCCTTGGCTGCTTAACAACAACTAAAACATCAGTGTATTATCAACATTATTGTAATTCTAAATTCAAACCACAGCACTATACCAGCTACTAGGAAAAAAATTAACTCTATCCCAGAAAAAAGCAGGACACCTGCACATGAGGCCAGGTGCAATAGGTGTTTTAAGAACCATGCAGGCAAAGCGGAAAAGCTGATCCATGAAGAATCAGAGCACACATTGCTCTGTGTTGCTTCTGTAGCCAGGACTGCTGAAAGGTTATCAAGATGTTTTCGAAGGACTGGGATATCTTCCAGGCATATTTCACCTTGAAAGAGAGACACTGAATCAGTCAAGATGGCACCTGTATAACCACTGCAACAAGAGTGAAGGAGAAGAAAGACCCAATACACTGAATGGAGAGAGATGGCATCAGTGCTGCAGTCGCCTCATCCCTGATCAGGGGCACGAGCTGGGAGTCAACCTCCATATGGGCAAATGCTTCATTTGCATAAGTCCAAGCGACCTCATCAGAGTACGACAAACTGCTCATTACCAAGTGCCTGCAATGAAAGACGTTACCTGACTTGGCAGAAGCAAAAATAGCCTCAGCACTTGGTGCCAAAGATAAATATTGGCGAATGCTATTGGATAAAGAAAGCAAACACCTCACTACATCTTGGACACCAGCAGGTAGCTGCAGATGGTGGAATATGCTGTTTTGGATCAAACCTGCAGTGGAAGAATACTTCTGCTGCCAACAAGATGCGCTAACAGGACTCACAGGGATCAGAGGTGTGGATGATGGCATTCTGCGGTAAAGCTGCAGAGAAACTGAAATGGAAACAACCATAGGTCACAATCCCTTTTGTTTGCTATGAAGAGCCAAGAAAAAAAGCCTTAGTTAAATACTCATCATCATCTTACCCACTGTATCATCAGACTATGGATGCTTAAAGTTTGAGGGAATCAGAAGCAATGCCATGGGGTGGTGTGTGTGCTGTATGGGCCTGGAGCAAGGTTGGAAGGGACTTCCCACAGCAGCATGCCTTAGATGGAGGACACACTGGTGGGTGCCAACAAAATTAAAAACTAGCTCATCTCAGCAGCTGTGTAGTTTCAAATCCAAAATCCCCATTTACTTCAGGGAGGTTTTTTAATTTCACCTGGGAGTGAAGGCATAGTCATACCAGGCCTTTGGTCACATTTGGTCTTCCCCCACCACAGACAGGCAGCTGGAAAAGCTATTGAAATTTCCAGCTGTAGCTTTAAGAAGGTTCAAGAAACAAACAAAACACTCAGCAAGCCAGCCTTGACCTCTGAAGGAACTCTGTCTCTAATACCAGCCCCTGTAACACTCAATGTCAAGATGCATCTCTATAGGATTGACTAAGGGGTAGTGGATGGAGGAGAGGAGAGGAGAGGAAAGAAGTGCAGGAAGGATACAGTCTGTCACACCGAAGGCCTTCTCCATTGGTGTTTAGAGATGCAGGTACAGGTAAAATTGTTTCCTTGAGACACATGAGGCTCATGAAGGCAAGCTGCTCCAACCAGGGTATGAATTTCCGGTTTGGGGAAGATGGTAGTGAATGGGCTTCTTTATTGCTAACGCCAAAAATTTGTCAAGTTTTACAAATAGACAGATTGGATACAGCGCTGTGTGCACTCTGCTGAAATTTGATTAGCCAAATGCTGAAAGCACAAAGGCTTTTGAGTGATCGACTACAGTACCAAGGCACGAACCGCCCTCTCCCGTCACCCTCTCCCCACAAGACAAATATAATTTTAGGCACAGTTTTCATATATGGACTTCAGAAGGTAAGCTAAATCTTAAAGCAAGCCTAGGCAGTGATATTTAATTTTGCACTGGAACTTGGGAGATCAGTGACTCGTTAAGTGACCAAAGGAAAGTCTTTTTACACCCTTCATTTCCCCATCTGGAGAAGAGCTGCTGCAATATTCACCAATGTAAAATGTGCTACTTGCAACTGGGTATTATCGTAGTCTAAAATGAATGTGACAAACAGAATGCTGTGATAAACAGCTTCCTCGTCCCCAAGTTGGGAGCACAAGGGTGGAATTGTGTGGGAGCTGTGAGAAAGCAGCACATGACCAGAATTGGATATGGACAACAGCAGTATAGGCAGGGGGAAGGAGAGAGCCTGAATGTTGCCCTGTTTTGGGGTTCTCTCTCCTTCTGCTTGAACATTGAATAATAAGGTCAGCTATGATTTTAACCAACTCAAAGAGCAATTCCTAATCTTTTTCCATCCGGACTTTCCATCCGTTTCCTGGATATCTCATGTAGTACCACATGCTTTTTTGGGATCAAAAGTCATGTCAGGATGACTTTATGTTTCCATTTCTATCAGACAGTTATAGGGGTAGCACTCAGGTAGCCAGGCTAAATTATCTGCATTTTTCGTTGATCGCAGGAAGCGTGCCAGCTGCTTATGTGACTGGGAGAGCTCTCCGAGGCCACGCACGCAGCCAGGCGCGGTGCCAGTTGTTTGAGTGGCTGTGCTTTTCACAAGGGAATGAGTCACTGCCGTGGTTACCATCGCTCCACCCCTGGTATTGGTTTCTAATATCTTATGCTGGCAGGAGGTCAGGAATCCAGGAGGATCCAGATTTGGGTCCAGGCTCCTGTTCTGTTTCCTTCCCTTTATGGCAGTAATGGATTTCCTGCGCTTCCCTCCCTTTCCTCTCCTGATTCTTTATGGATGTGGCCATTATGTAGCTCTGAGAAAATGGATTACCAGGGAATGCTTGGGATCACCGCTGCTCTGCTGCATGTTTCTGTGTTTGCAGAATCAGACTCGTTACACAGAGGTTTTTAATTGTTGTATCTGTTTTAGAGATTTTATGTGAGGCCATGGTGTTTCAAAGTTGTTGCAGGCTGGGGAGGTATTGCGCCTGTCACCCATGTTTCCCCATCTGCTGTGAATCATTGAGGGAGACTCCTGGGTGCCTCTTACAACCTCTGGTTGCGGGTGAGTCAGAACTCCCTTGACGGCTCCAGCCCATCATCACTGCCTCCCCCTCAACATGGCATGTGGCCAGAGGTGCCCACAGAGCCAGGGAAGCGGAGTTACAGACGGGTGCACCCAACATGAAACAACCATTTTGGTGATGCATCCACACCAGTGCCAGCTGTGGTGTGCAGTCAGCAGCGCAGGCAGAGAAGAGGCTGGCACTTGCTGCAGGTGTACGCCACTGTGAGTGTCACCGTGCTCCTCTCAGGAGGAGCCACACGCATGCTCTGCCCATCGCTTTGCGGGAACAGCCCGTGACAGGAGCTACTATTCAAATGGAGGTGTGAGAAAAGTGAATGGGAATGTAAATGCTTCAGGGATGGCTGTTTCTTTATCCCTGCTCCTAAAGCTTTCTAAGAAGTATGAACATTATCTGCTTTTAGCCAGGTTCTTAATTCACACTACACTAGGCTGGACCCCAGCTCCCACGAGCCTCTCCCTCTCTACTGTTCACCTGCCCCAAAACTGCTCCTGTACTCTGCCCTCTCACTGCGTGACACCAAACGTTTGTGTCCTTCACCAGCCCTCCAAATCGGGCTGTTGATGCCACACAGTGATGATACGTCACCTCTACACATGTAATAGGAGATGTCCCTCATCTGCTGCTGTCAGGGAACACAAGTAGCTCCATTGCATGGAGAGGTGGGAGGTGTTTATGGTTTCTCAGCCTCTCAGCCAAGAGATGCTTCAGTGCCTTCATTCTCCTCCTCCTCCTCCTCAAATATAGATTGAACCCATCCTTGCTGCTGCTGCTTATCCCCATTTCTATGAGCCTGGGCTAAGAGATCTCCTCTCCTGTGTGTGAGGCCGTAGTTCCTCTCACATTAAGTCCACCAAACCATTTTAGTTGTTATTTCTTTATTTTCTGTTTTGCGGTACATTGCCCAAATAATTTGCTATATTCAGGAAGGGAGTGATAAATTTACAAGAGTGATAGCAAATTTTTCAGGAATATCTGTACAAGCATCACACATCCCTGAAAGGCTGTCATTACACACTTTGCTAATTCAATTAAAAAAAATTACATGGGAGAATATTTTTAGTTTAAAGATATAGTATTTCTATGTACAGTCAAAGAAATAGATGTCTTTAAAAATCTAGCAGTATTATTTGCAACAGCTGGTTTAGCTTATGAAGCTGCTAGGAGTAGAGGTAGCAGTCTCTGAGACAGTGATTTTATACTTTAGAGCACTAGTAATCTGTTTGTCCTTGCTTAACTTCTTCTGTGCCATGCCCTGGTTCACATTTGGAGCTATATTTTATCTCCAAGTTCCTATTATTTCTTACAGGTTAGCACAACATATGACCTATGACATTGCAGCTGTAAAGAAAGTAGGCACATGTGATTTTTCTCTTTAGTTTTCATATCTCAGCACTCTGGCCATTCAATTTAGTTTCCCAGGTGCTGACAGCTGGTAATGCTCTTAACTGCCCTCCCCTTTTGGTAAGTTATGGATATTTCCTAACTGAAGTTTAATTGTGTAACTTTACTTCACTCGAAATGCCAAAGGTCCCAGGAACCCATTCCTCCTCCAGGCTGATTACGGCACTGAAGATAATACTGTTTGCGGATGGTGAACCTAAGCCCCTACTGAGTGTCTTCTAAGACAAACTGACATTTATTGCATTCCTTATTATGATATGACTATCCAGAGCTGGCCCTGAGGACACAACCCCCCAATTTTTAGGTTACATCTTCCATATATATGAAAGCAAGCATTAAAAAAATGTTGTTTGAGTTTGTCACTGAGGCTCAGAGAAGGTGGTAGGAATAAGAGACTGAAAGGAAGAGCAGTTCTGTAGCCACCAAAGGCAGGAGCAGGGGACTGAGCACCTCAGGAGCTAACAGTTGGGTGTTGCACCTTCCTGGTGCCATGAAGCAGGACCCGGTCCCACATGTGGTGCTTCGTACCTGCCTCACACAGTCCGTGTTTCTCCCCTTCTTCCCGGGAATGACAGCCCCCAGTTCTTAGTGTTGGGCATACTGCACAGTGCCAAACTGTCTCATCAACTGGGCATTGGCATGCTCCTCCCTCGGTGGCCTTCATGCAGTAGTTAGGGTGCTAAGGGTGACCTTGGGGCCTGTCCTATGGACCTGTTGTCGCTCTGCCTTCAGTCTGCATTGATGCTGGTTGCCCTGGCTGCCCTGTTCCCTGGGTAGGCAGAGTAACACTGGTGTCACCGCATCCTCCTGGTCTCCAGCTCTCTGGAAGAAATCTGGTCAAGAGACTCTGGAGTCCTGGGACCCCTCTGTGAGAAGGTACCAGGTCCATGCACATGATCTGTAGGACCACAAGCAGGTCAGATTGGCTGCGCACCAGTGTTAAGCAACATCAGCCTTCAAAGTCCTTATTGGGAGTTATGGACACCAATGTCTGTTGAGACTGGCATGAAGTCTATCCATAGCTTTGCTCAATGGGTGAAATACGCCTGCACTTCATCCCAGGGGTAAACCGAGGTTAAACAGTGAGGGTAATAAACTGAGGGTAATGAGCAGTAAAATAATGGTGAAATGTCCTGATGCTATTGCAACAGAGACTAAGGTGAGGAGAGCAGGACTGGCTGATGTTCCCAGAGGGTGAACTCACTTTGCCCAATTCCATGACTATTGAATGCTTCTGCAGCCATGCCATGCTGGAGTCAGATGAAGAGAGAGAGGAAAAAAAAACCCAGACAAATAAAAACTGAATACAGCATCCCTTTCATTCTGCCTCCACTCTGTATATTCATAATTCTGTCTACTGGGGACTATCTTACTCGTACATGGTGGTGCCTGCTTCAGTGGGTACAGCTGCTTCTCCCTAGGAGATAATGGAGGGAAGTTTGCTATGGGAACCATTCTGAGTCAAGTCCACCAATTTCACTCTAAAAGAAAAAAAATGATTGTCAAAACTTGACCCCCATTTTATAGATCCTTAACAAGTTTGCTGGGATTCACCTTCTTTAATGTTTATACTTTTCACCCTTCACAGGGCTCCTCAGTCCCCTGCAGCTGGCAGCTGGTTGCTGCCTGTTCCACAGCTGATGGGAAAAGATTGACCCAGTGGGAGAAGATGTTACAGACCTCCTGAAGCAGCTGGCCCAGCTTTGCTGCTTGCTAGCAAAGCCCAGAGGCAAAAGGACCATATATTCCCCCAATGTGGGGACACAAACTGTTCCAGGAGCCTCACATGAGGCACGGGGATGGGGGTGAGGTACAGGCTGCATTGCATTTGAGAGGCTGCAAATATGCTTCAGCAGAGGAGAAGACACCATACAGAGGGAAACTGCATCTCCTGCATGCCCTCAATGCCCTTCCTTTTTCCAGACAACCCATGGGACTTCCCAATGACAAACCATGAACCAGTCTGACACAGGCCCAGTGATGAGGAACAGAGAAGAAGCAGGAGAGTTTTTTGGTCCACTTAGATTAGACAGTTGGTCATCATTAACATTTCTATAGGAAGAAGCAGTATGAAGAAGCCCTTGTCCTTCCCAAGTGCATTCCCTCTCTCCTCCTTTCCCTCCTGCAGTTTGCTGTCCCCTCCCCCAGTTATGTTAAGGCAGCTATTTCTGGTGTCGCTGTTTAAAACAGATCAGTGGGGTTTTTTCTGGTTTTGCTAATACTAGCCATTTCACTAATTTAGTTTAAAGCATATCAGCACACTTAAGAGTGATAAATGAAAGGGAGGAGAGAGAATAACAAATAGCTGTGGGTGAGAAAAGGCAGGGTCCTCCTTTGGCAGCTTTGCCATTAGATAATTGTGAAGTGGAATGGCACCTTCAGATGTCCACCGAGAAATAGATCTGCATTAGGGTCCTGATTCCAAAAAGCATGCCAGAGCATGCTTCACTGCTGCTCTGTTGCTAAATTCTCAGTAAACTGGCAAGCAAGCACATGTCCGAGGCACCCAGTGACTGGTGATACGCTGCCAAGCTGGGGCTCAGAGAAAGGAGAAAAGTAAATATTGGTAGCTTTGTACTGGTGAAACCTACAGAAAATAGACAATGCAATACTTTCAACAGAACCAAACTATGCACTCCGTGCATCCCTTCTGCAAGTATTGGAGTGGTGCAGTGTTTTGCTGAATTTCCCCTGGTTTTTGCTATAACGTTCGTCTGTAGTATACGAGGCTCATACATATATTTAGGCTTTTTGCTTCTGTATAGATGCCAGACTTTCGATGCTGCAAGAGTTCCATGGGCCTGTTTCTGATTTATTCCAGTGGGTAGTTCTATTTTCTTGAATAGGATTTCTCTTGATTTCTGCTGGTCAAGTGGAACCGAACCTGTCTGGGTACATAGGAGTGGTATACTGGGACCTGCTGCAGAGACTACACAATGCTGATGTACTTTTCCTAATCATCCTGATTGCGTAAGGATCACCTGATTAAACTTATGATTTAAATGCTGTGTGTCTTGATAGACAAGATCACAGTTATATAGCCTGAAGTGCCACCTAGAGTCTTACTTCATATATCTTTCATAACATTCATCTTAGGACCGTATTTGAAGGTCAGGAGCTGGATAGTGGGGGCAAGGTTAGCAAGCGATCTTCAGTGGTCTAAGAAATGACAAATGAAAATTAAGTAATGGGAATGAGCAGACTATCTTCATTGGAAAATGTCTGTTTTCTGTTCCCTCTCCCTATTTCTGCCTCACACACACACAGATGGTGCCAGGCAATGGTGCCAACTGGGAATGCCCATGGGGCATAGCTGCCATGGGGTTTCCTTTGGGTGCTTAGGTCAGCAGATGGGAGCCAAAGTTGTCCTAGCCAGAGATGGCTGCAAACAGGACCTCAGGGCCAGACAGTATGCCCAGGCTCCCCCAGTGCACCCACCGAACCTAGGGGAAAGCCAGCCAGCTAATGAAGCTTCAGGGACATTCCAGTACTTCTCTAGGGGACACCACACGCTGCTCAAGCTGTTCCAACCCTGGCAACCCATCCCTGCCAGGTCCAACTGGGTGCAAACAGGAGGTCTTTTGCCTCCCCTTCCCCCTGCAAAGCCATACTTAGTCCCTGTCCCTACTTGGGAACACACACAACCAGCTGAGATGGGGTTTCTTATCCTGACTCATTTCTCTCTCAGTGTACATAGTTTCCCTCTTTCATGCTCCTGGGCAGGCTTTTCCTTTCTCCTGGGTCTCTTGGACTCATACATGAAATTGGAAAGACCTGACACCCACATATTCTACCACTGAAAGTGAGCCTCTGTGGCTCTTGGAAAGGAAACTCCCCTCTATTTTTAGGGTTTTCTAGTATATGTCTGCATGGGAATGCCGAAAACCACAGGAGGAATGAAGGTGTTCAGAGCTGTGTGCAAAAAACCAAACCTGTACCCATAGATCCTAATATTAATATTTCCCATATATTATATCTCATAGCATTCTGAATCTGATTTCGCCTGTAGCTATATCAAGAATAAATGCTTTTCCTTCGCCTAACAGAATCAATCGGCCCACAGTGGGTCTTTATTCCCATTCAAATTAAGGGCTATTCCATACTGAAAATGCAGTAACGTAGCTAAATTGATTTCTAACTTGATTTTCGTTAAATGGGTGTAGTTCCCTGCGGGGATACACTTAAATCAGTCAAAGAGTGGGTAAATTATGCATCTTTGTGTATTTCTCCATGATTTATCTCAATTAGATGTAAAGGCATTTTGCATTATCTGAAACACCGACCACAGGTAAAAACCCACATGCAGAAACCTGTGTCTGCTGATTCCTGGGGATGCTTAGCAACTCTCCTAAAGTGCCGAACACTCTGAACTCTTGCTGTCAAGCGCTGGAGGTGTTTGCTGCCTCACAAGTGTTCAGCACTTCTGGAGATCAGGCATTGCATTGTCGGTGTGTGTGTCTTGTCCCTCCTCATATTTCATAGTGGATAATTACATCCCCCCCCCAGCCAGGCACAGCCTTGGCT
This sequence comes from Nesoenas mayeri, assembly GCF_963082525.1. Classification (NCBI taxonomy): domain Eukaryota; kingdom Metazoa; phylum Chordata; class Aves; order Columbiformes; family Columbidae; genus Nesoenas; species Nesoenas mayeri. Next base: position 39,636,948 of record NC_137543.1, on the reverse strand, counting down.
CTGAAGCATCCTCGTTGCTCTGAGAACCGGGTCTAAGTGCAACTCTCAGCAAGCCCAGGATCCCGGCGGACTCAGAGGGAGGCTTTTTTCTTATTAGGCTGCGCCACCCTCATGGGAGAGCTTGGCTTCCCCGTGAGAGAAAAAAACCCTTAGCAAAGGAAAATCGAAGTGATTTCTAACATAAGGCACAGCCAGTGCTGGGAGATGTCTCCCGGCTCAGCCCTGCCTGGGCTGGGCTTAGCCGCATCTCTGAGCGGCTGAGGCATAGTGCTTGGCTTTGCAGAGTTTCTTGGTCCCAAATGGAAACGCGTTGTCTGTTCCCATTCTCACTGTCTGCTGCTGGAAAGAACATGAAAGCGGGAGATGCCTTCAAACCAGGGATGCTGCTGGGCTCTGGCCTCAGTGGATGCGCTCCTCATGCCAGGAGGGTGTTACACACTGTGTTATATGAGAAAGAAGCCCTTCATACTCAGCACTCTTCCAAGCTGCAGTGCTTAAAAAAATATAAAATCAATGTTGTATTATTTTAATTGTTTTTTAAAATGGATGGATTGTAAAGCCACACAGGCCAAATCGCATGTAACCCCTTGAAAAGAAGCAGAAAGGGGGGAGTGACATGCCCCATCACTCAGGAATATGGGTTTTGAAATTACTGTGTCTAATTTATGGGAGAATATATGCCAATATCTAAGTTTGTGAGACTTCTGACCTTTCGCCATTGATGTAGGCTGTGGGCAGGTCTGGCTTACAGTGGGGTAATGGAAGTATAAGCAATGGCTTCCAGGGTAGAGGCCAGAAATGTGGAGGCTGTGGTCATTCTTCCAGGAATAACGTGCAGGCTTGATTGACCAGAAGCGTCTCTGAGAAACTGAGAGACCCAAAGAGGTCAATTCCTTCTCTTCAGTGGCTCTGGTTATTTTCTTTAAATTAAAAAGAAAAATGGGACACTCCAGTCCTTTGTGTAATTTTATAGCCTAAGGAATATTTCCTTGGCTTGCACCGCTCTGTGTGTGCTCTAAAGCAGGATGGGATATTTAGCCTCTGAATTTTCACTCGGTTGCTTTTTTCTCCTGTTCACATTAATTTACTGTGTGATATCAACTCCTATATGGTCTGTGTGGTTTTGGCCTTTTCTTTTTTTTTTTTTAATTGAGGATTTTATGTTAATAAACTGTGGAATCGTAATGTCAATGTTTGTTAACACCATAGGCATGTGCAATATTATACAGATGTATTTTCTGCCTTCCTTCCACTTTCCTTCTTTCTCTCCCTCCTTCCTCCCACAGCCAGTTAGCATTTTTTTGTATGTATTTTTCCGTGCTTGCTTTAAACCTTTGAGCATAGGGAGGTTCCCAGTCAGCTTGACACAACATCAGAGTAACCGCTCCCATTTAAAGATGCTGCAGGACAAAATGCTCAGTAGCAACACCAGAAGGGTCTGCTGAGCTCTGGGTGAAGAAAGCACCATTGCATTTCCTCATATGACATCTGCAGTCTCCTCTCCTCAGATTCATGAGACTGTAGTTTTAGTGGTGAAGAGGACCTCAGCAGCCCTGCCTCTCTCAATCTCCCTGCTTTTGCTCCCAGCTCTATGCCACAGCTCATTCGTGCCAGTACTTGCCTGGGTTAAAAATGTCCTTTCTTGTGGGGAACACCATGCAGTGGGGTGGGCAGGAGTGTTGTGGGCCAAACTCCTTAAGTTGGTCTTTTCACCAAAAGCTTTGTATCATGAAACTGCACCCTAAGGAGAATTTCACAGCTTAGAAATATTAATACTTATCTATCTACGCCTGTAACTACATCTGTATCTGTGATGCAGGCATACTTATACCTACCTATTCTTATACTACTTCTTATACTATGTCAAATTAAGCTTTTTCCTACTTTTAAACCTGAGGAAATGAAACACAAATCTGCATTTACAAGACACAGGATCATCACACTTTTCGTTCCTCTGAAACTGCATGTGTCAGGCTATGCTGTTGGTGGCCATGCAGTCTCATGCTGGGTAAGTGCTATGGCATGTGTCTACAGCTACCAAATGTGCTTTCTACCAAATAATTTAACGCCAGGACCTGTGTTAGGTGACACATGCCCAGAGCTGCAGCCTCCGTGCAGCCCTGGCAAAGCTGAGGGTGTCCCAGCTGTGAGGGTTTCCATCTCAAGGGCTCATCGCTGCCCTAGTGTTATAGCTGATGTAGTGTCCCTGGCCTTGCAGCATCCCGTGCTTTTGCCTCATGGGATTTTGCAGGATGGAGCTGCACCTTGTTGTCCTCCAAAAGGTAGTCCCTCACATTGTCACTGTACAGGAAAATGTAAAAAGGCAGCTATGACTCCCATTCGGTATTTTCCTGAATGGTGGTGAAAATGTGCCTCATCTTTATCTACTCAGCAATAAAAAAATCATCATTTTTATGTCATTCAGAAGAAATGTACAGCAAATGAGATTCAAAGGATTAATGCACAAAGGAAATGTCAATGTTAATGTATAGACAGTCCCTTTAGTCCTGCTTGTCATAAATTCAGAGCAAGAGAGATTGCAGAGTGGCTTGGGAAGGGTAAAACTGAAGAATTAAACAAACCATAACTCAGACTTTCTGTGCCTTGAATTCTTACTTTTGGGGTACTTTCCTCTGTACTTTTTATTAAAAGAACATATATCTTCAGCAAGAGAGAGAAATTACAAACATTGGACCGTGAAAGTTGTGCTTTCTTGTAGTCTTGCTTCCACAGGCGGGCTCTAACTCAAATCAGCTGTGCTGGTTTAAGGCTGTGCTAGTATCCTTTATTGCTAACACTGAGCTACTTGGGTTACTCACTGTTGTGTCTTCTGTGGGAATATAGGAAGAGACAGGCTGGCTTTGTCTCCCTTCTGACAGAGAGGCTCTGTATCTACTCGTCCTCAGCAATCAGATCATAAAATTAGAGCTTCACAATTGTTGGTGGTCGATCTTTTTTTTTTTTTTTTTCTTTTCCAGATGAATGTTAAATTTGTTTTGCTTTCCAGTATTCCAGCTCAGCCTAAAGGGAGATTGTGAGTCTTTGGATAACGTGAAGGACAGCTTAGGTCCGATTTTTCTCTTGATGAAGGACTCAATCTTGCAGTGGGATTCACAAGGGCAGTACTTTCTGCTCATTCATTTAGATGCAGTCTGCCTGGTGCCAGGCCCTGCCCAGCTTCTTAGCATAGAAAACATGCATTCAATTGCGTGTCTAATTTGTCCACAAATTTTCCACAAGTGTTGAAACAAATCACACTGCAAACACTATGCCTAGTTATGTGCCTAACTCAGCATTTGCACACAAAATTGCATAATAAGCATGTGCAATTATGGCAATTAGACATGTCAATTAAACATGCATATATGCTAGCGTTTGGATTAGAGAGTCATAGCCTATATCACTAGAAATAGCATAACCTATTCTAGATATGATGAAAAAGCACATCCACCTTTTCCAGTGCTGACCACACTTATGAGGAGAGAGCATTCTAAGACCTTTGGCTCAGGGAGGAAAGACTACAAGTTCTGGGTGGAGATCACAAGGAATCTGCAAATAAAATCAGGCTTCAGGTGCTTCTGCTCCTCTGTCCCAGGTGTCTTGAGCTCCTAATGAAATACCAGGGCATTCCTACCGAGTCTACCTTGTCTTAATGCATTTAGTTATTCTGCATGCAAAGCAGCCTCCATCAGCAGGAATTGCCATTAAAATTTTTTCTTCTAATCCTTTCTTGTATGCATAAAGTACTACACAGAATTCTCCTATGCCCAACCAAATGTTGCTCGGAAGGCTCTATAAACAGATGAATTTCTTGGTTTTTTTTAACAGATATTCACTTTGAGGCATTCGCATCCTCCTGAGGGAAGGTAATGCTGGCTGGCTGCAGCACAAATCCCAGTGTAAGGTGTGAATTTGGTTGGCAGCTGCCAAGACTGAGAGTTTTGCATCAGTTATTGCTGCTTTAGTGAACTAAGGTTAACAAGCACCAAGGTGAGCAGGTGGTCAGAGATAAACAGGTGAGGGAGCACATTTCTGTAATAAAGAAAAGTCTTGGGAGGGAAACCACCCCCCTTCAAATTTCTGCTTCATTAAGGTGATTTCAAACTTGCTGTGAAATCAAGGACTCGGTAGCTGATCAGCGCAAACAAAAATAATCCAGGTGGCAAGCCTGATGAGATATGACCTTGTTCAAAATCAATAGACTGTTCCCCTTCCACCAAGCACAACCGACTCTCGAATGAGTTCACTTCAACGCAGGCATTTCCCTCACAACATTAACATTTTAATTGCTTGTGCAGGATTTTCTGGAAAATTAACCCAGCGATGGTTGAGCACAGGCAGAGGATGCTCGGCGGCCAGGCTGGGAGCGCAAGCTGTGCTGCGGGGAGCTGTAAACGCACACTGCCACCTAAAGGAAAGAAACCTTCAGAAAAATGGAAAATAGCTACCTTTGCTTCTGTCAGAGCTTATTAAAACAAAGAGCCTTAATTTGCTTTTCGCAGCCTGCCTCTTTGATGCCTTCCGAAGGGCTGTCTCACAGGCAAAGCGGGACAAATCCCACCATCATCACCTTCTCTCTGCCACAGGACTGGGGATGTGATGGTCGAGTGCCCGAGTTGGGGCACTGGGTAACTTCTGAAATTTTTCCAACTTCTTTGTGTGCGTACAGGGTCCTGTAGCACGACCATGACTTAGGTGCAGCCAGGTTATGTGCCAGGGGAGAGCTGCAGTGCTCAGGGGAGGCTCTGCTGGGGAGCAGGAGCCTTGTGAGCAAAGCATCACCCGGGATGTGGCTCAGGGCCACGACATCGCTCCTGCTCCTGCTGTCAGGGCCAGCTGGGAACAGGAAGAAAGTTCAGGCCGATACTTCACTAATGGATAGACGGGAAGGGTGGGTGGCAGCTGAGTAGGTGGTCTTCTGATCATGTTTGATTTTACTTCATTATCTAACGTAGGTTTCATAAATGCCCAGGGGACAGGATGGAGATCTGCTTCAGCCCAGCTGAATATCTCAACCGCTGGTGCTAAAGAGACAGGCTTCTTTTGAAAAGTCTTTTTCCAGCTTCATAAATCCCACATTCCTGGCTGCACAGAGGAAGCAGGCAGAAGATGAAACTATTTACAGAGAATATGCTCCCAGTGAGTATTCCCAATCAATTTGTCAGCAAAAGTCTGTGAAAATAAAGGGGGAATGGAAAGGAAATATTTCCCCTGCCTTCTTTATGCTTGTGGAGCATAAAGCAAAAACCCTCTTCCAAACACATATACAGGCAACGCCAAGCCACAGAGCCATGTACTTGAGGTGTTTCTACCATGTCACCCAGCAGCGGCTGGGCAGATGCTGTGCCAAATCACCAGCAATAAAAAAGAGGGAGTCTGGGAACTTTTCGTGTTTGGGAGTGCCAGCTGATTTCCCAGTGAGCAGCTGCCAATATCGCATTAATACCACGACTGCCAGTAACGTGGTGTTGCTGAAAGGTTGAGCCAGCAAATGAAGGCTGAAGAGGTAAAAAGGCACATATAGCTGCATGCTGAAAAGCAGCCTATGGAGAAGGGAACTGAGGTGAGGGAGCTTGGGCACACAGAAGCCCTTTTTGGTGGTTTGAAGGCAAAGCCTTGATGTTTTGGGGCACTTCTGCAGAGCAGTAATGTTTCCTTATGTGCATGCGCATAGACAGGCTTATACACACACAATGCCTTCTGTCTAGGCTCCAGAGTCCATTACCTGATGTCCAATTGCAAGCAGTCGCTTGCACCCAAACTTTGGGCATTGCACACTGCTGTCCAGGATGGATGGTGTCGCAGAGAGGCAGGAGGTTACACACAGAAAGCAGCATCCTGCTGGGCAGTCATGACTAGCGCATTCCTGGGATTCCTGCAGGGCCAGCCCGAATCTACAACTCAGAGCTCACCCAGCAAGAGGACTTCTGGTCCAGTGGGACACTGGGCCCCTGTTTTCTGAGGTCAAACTCTTACCAGCTCACAGCTCCAGGAAAGCTCCAGTAAAGTTGCAAGGTCACAGGCAGGCAGCCGTTCAGTACTGTAGCAGGGCCTGTTGCAATAGGACAAGGAGTAATGATTTTAAACTAAAAGGGTGGTGATTCAGGCTAGACATGAGGAAGAAAGTTTTTACAATGAGGTGGTAAAACACTGGCACAGGTTGCCCAGAGAGGTGGTAGATGCCCCATCCCCAGGTTGGACCTGATCTAGTTGAAGATGTCCCTGTTCATGGCAGAGGGCTTGGACTAGATGACCTTTGAAGGTCCCTTCCAGCCCAAACTGTATTATGATTCTAAGATGCTATGAACAGATATTCTTTTTTTCATATGCTAATTGTTTTCTTTTAAAAACTGGTCGTGATCTCAGCAGCCGTACTCCATGTACCCATGGAGCAGGTTTATGAAATGTTTTTCATTGTTCAGGCTGTTCTACATCGTACCTTATAGTCTCTGTTGCAGTATGGGAAGTTATTTCTGGGAAGCAAGTTTCTCAGACTGAAAGGAAAACAATTTAATGCGGCTTTTCTACATTCACATTCAGAACTTTAGTTTTATTTGTGGTAGGTTCTTCAAAATTATGTATTAGTATTTGTATTTGAGGGATTTTTTACTACTGTCTTGCTCTAGATGCTATTAGTGAAATACATTATTTTCCTTTTGATGTACAGATGTGTTTGATTTTGTAAGCCCACCCATATATGTGTTCAGGTAGGGTTTTCGATCCCATACAGCATCTCCATTACCAGTGGAAGGCACTAGCATGTCACTCTCTTCCCAGTCTATAACATTGCTTAATGCGTAGGAAGTAAATGCAACAGGGTAGGAATGAAAATAAAAGAAGGATTCTCAAATGGCTTAGGGTACTGTAAAGCACCATTTGAAAACCTAACTACAGCTTCTCGTGAATTATCACTACAGTAGTACAGACATGGTCATAACAAAGTGCTGGAAGGGACACTGTCTTTCAGGGAGAGTGGTTCATGATTCTTCAAATAGCTTTCTGTGTAGACTTGAACAAAAAACTGTTTACTCCTCTGTGCCTTAATTTTTACATCTGATTAGAGACATTATGATTAAAGCTGCTGAAATATTTTCAATTCAATGACTGGAGAAGTTGGTTCTGGCTAAAAGGACTGAATGAAGCATTCTACATTTGTTCCTCTGATGGGATCAAGTTGTCAAGTAGTATAAGTCAAAAAAGATTTATTTGAACTTTATCTTTTAATTTCATGCTATACTCATATACAAATTACCCTACCGTATTATTCCTTTGAATTATTGAATTTAGGCTGTATACACTATATGCATTAAAGCATTTTAATATCATGCCTTAACATTTTTACATGAGTTCAGTGAACTAGTTTTCTATTTGCTAATGGAATATTTTAGCTTTCTCACAGCTAAATGTGGCTTTTACAAAATTGTTGGAAATTTCCTTTCTGCCCTTTACCTTCTGATTTTGAAACACATTTGGAAATACTGGATCCCCCTTAGCTGATGCTCCTGTGACTCACAAAGCAGCTAGAGCCAAGAATTAGGTGATCTTTCTATGTTTTGGGGGCTGTGACAAAGTTCTCCCATTAAATGTCTATAAGGCAGAGAGTCAGTGCCTCCTGGGCTCCATGTGCAACAGTAATGGCTCGGGATTGCCCCTTTACAAGCCAGACACCATCCAGACTTTCTCTTATTGCTTCTCCCAGTCCAAATCGTTGGCAAGTTCAGGAAGACAATTCAGAGACAAAAGGCTCAATACGAGTTTTCCTGAGGCCACTGGTCATACCAAGATGTCTGCCGGATGCCAAATGATGTCATGTGGGTGCCATGGCTTCCTGGTAGCTAGCGTAGGGCTCCTCAACCTGTGCACCTGGGTGATGTTAGTCCCACCTGGTGACTTCTGTGGACTGACTTTGATGGGCCCTGGCAGAGTGGAGAACCAGCCACGACACGTGTTTTCCTTTTCTTTTCTTAGCATAACCAGTTCACAGTCATGACTAGAAAGCTTAGAGCTGGAAGGCTGTATAAGAATACCACATACATCCTAGAGGAAAACCTGTCTTTGAAGAACAGAAAGGGTGGGCTCAAGGGAATATGTTTCTGTGATTAATCTGTTCAGCCACTGGGTGCCAATGTTGGCTCATATTTGATAATCAGAAACATTTTTCTATGGGAAAAGGAATTTTTGAAATCTAGAAGGTGTTGTAGGTGTGCAGCCTGAAAAATATCCCCAAGAGTGTGTGCCTTTTTATTTGAATGGATCTGGAAATGGAACACCAGGAAGGCAGCGGTGAGGGGTGGGGAGACAGGGGAGCTCTGGGTTAACAAAAGAAGGAGTGGAACCCTTAATGAAATGGGCTTGCTGAGAATTATGAATCTGTGAGCCTATGTCTTGTAGTGATTAATGATGAACCACTGTTTTAACTTTGGATCAAATAATGGGTTGCCCCTGAAAAGCTTCATTAATCACCGTTAGAAATAGGCCTGCCAATTCATTACTTCAGGGTAGACATGAGCTGAACAGTTCAGCAAATTTCAGGATTGAGTGAACTCTAGGCAGGGGCTGGTTAAAAAGAAAGCAGGGGTCTAATCTGTGTTTCAATGTGTTGGGATTTATGAGTGAAGAATATCCTCTCATTGGCAGTTTCCTCTTCTTTCCCCTCCTCTCCCACAAAATCTTTTCGCTAATTGTAATCTAGGCACAATGGACAGAAAAAACACGGCATTAGGGACTGTGTCTGGGCTGGCTTCTTCTCCCAGGTACCCAGATGTGGCTACCATCCGAATCACTGGAAATCATATTGTATATCTCAGGGCAGAGCCTGGCTGTCTTCAGCTGCTATTTTTCACTTTGAAGCCTTCATCTGAGACTAATGCTTTGTCTCTATGTATTTAAGTGCAGGAGAACATTCACAAGAAATGCATTTGTTGCCTTTTTAAAAAAAGTGCTGTCAATAGTGAGAAGCTTCCAAACTTTTGATGTGATGCAAGATTTCCAGGCCAGCTGGAAAAGATTTTAATTGCTGTTCCAGGAAGCTAAGGACTGGAATACCCAAGAAAGTACAGCTGATGCTCCATGCTTGGCAAGAGATTAACTCTTTTTCTAAAGTAACCTCCAAATATCAGCTAAAAATTGCACCATGCCTCCATGCTCTCTGCACCTCACCATATTGGACAGAGAAAGAAAAGGACATGGAAATTAGGGCCAGAATAAATTTTTTAGCCAAAATGATTTAGCTCCTAAAACATTCGTTTTGACAAACAGAAATATACTTCGAAGGTGTAGTTGGATTTACCTGAGTTATTTAAGTTAGAAATCCTCCCTTTACTCCTGTCAATAAAGAAATGGAAAACTACTTACCTGACCCCATCTCCACCCCCAATGTCTAAAATGCTTTGATTTTATTTTTAGTCACTCCAGCATTTACAAATTTACTTCAATGGTTATTTACTAAAAATTTCTCAAAGATCAAACCCATCTATTTTTCAGTTTGTTCTACTTGAAACATTTCCCAAAAATGATCATTTATGCAGTTTCAGTTTCCTGAAAAATATGAGTACTTTTGTTCAGGATTGACCGAACTTCCTTGAAACAAACAAAAAAGTCATTTATTCACACAGCTGGAGATAGAGAGGGAAAAACATCTGGATGTGAGAAGGGGGAGAAAATGTGCATTGGAAGGGAAAAAAAGCAGTAAGAGGACAAAAGGTTATAAGCAGAAAAAGAAACAGGATTGATATGGGGGTTGGAGAGTGTGTCCAGGGATTATGTGAGGAGGACTATAGAAAGTGGGCCTTGAAAGAAAAATGTAAATATGGTGATGGAAAGGAGGAGGGGAAGACTAAGATAGAACAATAGAAAAGATAGGGAAAAAATGAAGATGGAACAAAATAGAGTCAACAAATGGGAAGCAAAAATAATGACAAAATCTTATATCTGAATGAAATAAGAGAGGGAAAAAACATGGGAAGGAAACATGTAGTCTAAGAAGAGCAAAGACAAGAAAACTGATGGAACTAAGGCAAATGCTGAAAAAGACATAGAGATTGAAAAATCCTGGAGAAATATATTGCAGAAAACGAAAATAAGGTCCTTTTTTTTTGAATCTTGACCACTCCACTTCTCATCCAGTTCCAGGTACAGCGAACATGCTGGCACAGCAGTCCCCAGCCCCTGAGACTGCAGAGTCCCCGCTGCCAAAATCCACGTGTGGGAAATGACGAGGCTGAGGGAGAGCTGGAAGTAGCATGTCAGCACCTGGGTCCTGCCTTAATTCAATGCATCAGCACCTCGGCCTCCACCAGCTCATTGTTTCCAGATGGTGCCTGAGCTCTGAGCTGGTATTTAAGGCATTTAAGGTCACCTTCATCAAGTTTCCTTGAGGCAGGAATGAATACGTCTTCCATGTAGGCAGAGCTCAGTGACAAACTCTTGGCTTGTTGCAGTGCTGCCAACTGCTTTGCAAAACTGGGTCATTGGGCAAAATGGTCTGGGTTTTATTGACTCACCAGCATTTTATTCCATGCCGTGTGGGGAAGGAAGGGCAGTGGTTTGTGCTGCACTCGCCTACCCTTGCAGAACGGAGATATGTGTATGCTCTGTTTTCCAGTCCCTCATGAGCAAGGGCTGAGCTCTCCACTCTGTAGGGACAACCTTAGCTTGGATCCATAGGGACAACGTTGGGGGATAAGCCAGTTTTCCTTCCTTGTTTGCTCTGGGGTGCAGGCAGTCGGTGAGCCAAAATACATGTGAATCTTATGGATGGTGGTAGGATTTCAGACCTGTCCTCTGAACTCCTGGCTGAGGTGACAGCCAGGCGCTTTCAGATGAGTTGTCTTTGAGACATTCCTGTGTGTCTCCCCAGGCCATGGAGATACCCTACAAGTATAGTTTAGCACTTTGAACAGAACCCTTCCTCCTCAAAGTCATGGAGACACCTCAGAGCCTCGTGTGGCCCAGAGCACATCGCACACCACGCAGACACTGGTGGTTCTGGAGCAGACTAGCCCTGGGCCAGCAGCAGTACAGGACGGAGTCACCCCAAAACCTGGCCTCTGCCCCTCACAGCACTGGCCTTCCACAGTGAAGACATGGTCTGAAGTTGCATTTATGGCAGCAACTATTTGACCAGCTTTTCATATTTCTCCTTCCTCCCCATCACATACCTTTCTACTACTTGGCTGAAATTTTAAACACTTTAAAAAAAAAAATTCTATTTTCAGGTTTGATTTATGAACTTTTCTAGACATAAACTTAAAACATGGAAAACATAAAAGGAAAATCAGGGTGTGAAAGCTTTAGGTGACATGAAAAAATGACTAGAAGCCATAAGCACTGATTCTTAATCGTGGGACTTGTTCCTGTTGGCTTACTGTAAATAACCCAAGTGACCAGTGTTGTGATTCTGTGTCAGATCCCAGCTCTGCTGAAGTTAATGCCATGATGATATCAAAACATCAGACAGAGAAATGAATCCAATAGTCCTCCTCTTCTCTCATGATGGCTTAGCTTCACTCTTAGGCATTAATTACAACCCTGCTCTCATCAAAGGCTTTTGCTATTAATTCCTGTGTATCCCAAATTGTTCACAGACTTTAAAGGTAATACTATTTTATTATTCTGTCTAAGTTAAGGGGTAATCAGGGAGAGGTCTAAATTCTTAAAGTTATTGAGGGCAGTATGTTCTCAAAGGGAATAAGAAGCCTATATTTAGCCCTCTGCATTTAAGGGTTAATCAAAGGTGAATAATCTTGACTTCCAGATAAAGACTGGATTTCTGATGTATCCCAACTGTCTATTTTTTAGAGAAGTGCATTTATAACCAAAGAATTTATCAGTTCTTTGTTGCAACTTGTTTTATAATTAAAATTTTGGTCATAAGCACCAGCACGTACATTATCAGATCACTCAGGTTTTTATGGTCGTCCTATAAACCCCCATTTTTATACAGCATTCAGACTTTCAAAGTACCACCCATATCTTCATCTTCTTTAAGAACAGCATTTAGGAATTCTTCACCTAGCGTATGTAGTGACTTACAGTAGCCTGAAAATGTGCTGTGACCCTTTCATCTGCAGGGTGAGAACAGGTATTTACACCTCCTTGTTTTCAGAGTTAACAAAATTAGATATCTCTAGTAATACTGAAACTCTTTGGCAGCTGAAAAGATCAGATGGAAAATATGTGCTGTAACAGATTTTATGTTATTGAAGTTTGGAATGTTAGGCTGATGCTCACAGGTAAAATTTTAAAATATTCTTAATACAGCCTAATTAATGTAATGAAAACAGACAGTGGACAAGGAGCTATTCTCTTTGCAGTTGTAAAGTAACATACATCTAACAGAAACAGATGTAAATCAATGGTCATGGAGAAGAGTTGCCCTTTTAAAGCCAAATATTTCATTTTTTTTCTCAACTGAAAGAAAATCCGTAATGTTACTGATAATGCATGAATCTTTCATCTTATCAAGATCATATGGTGAAGTTTTGAAAAGACATAATACATGGTTTTCTGTCATGTTGCTGTACACACATAACTTTAAGCAACACAACAGCAGATAGGTTAGTACTTAGAAAACTGAGTGTTTTAAAAGTAGAGGGCCCTGTGAGCTGCATACTAGAGGACCTACAGAACTGATTCATGGGACCTCCCAACTTTGACTCCTTGAGCAGTTGTGAAGATGGCTATGATGCTGTAACACTAGAGCACACAACTTTACAAAGTGAGAAAAAGGATATCACTAGCCTAATTTTGACTTCCTTACAAGTACTGGAACAAATATTTGAAGAGAATATTTATTAGTGCTTGGAACATAAGAAGATAAGGAATGATCCATGTGGATTTGTCATTAATTAATAATATAAAACTCATCTCATTTACTTTACTGTAGGAGGCCAGGTCTTATGAGTAAGTGGAAACTGTGGATATCATATACAGTGACTTCAGCAAAGCTTTTGACGTAGATTCTCACGTCACTTTACGGAAAAAAGATTCACATGTTTATAGTATAGACTAGGTACAACACTGCCCAGAAAACACATTATTTAGAATTTATTTAGCTGAGCAATTCCCTGGAAAAATTCTAGGATATGTAGAATTCAATTCTACAAGGGTCTAGTCTTATTCAATATTTTCATTAATAGTTTGGATGATCCAATAAGCAATAACATGGGGGGTTTTTAAGCTTTCAGATAACATCAACATGGGAAGCACTAGGGGGAGAAAGAAACTGACTAGAAAAATTATCTTAATATATTGGAAAGTAGAGATGAAAACAGAATAAAAGTGATAGAAAAATAATGCATTTAGACAGAAGCAATTTAACAGATGCATATAGGGTAAGATTAAGTACCTTGACTGGTTAAGTATCAGTTCTCTAGAAAAGGGACTGGGGTTTGTGAGCTGGCTATGATTCAGCATTGTTGTGTTGTCACAGAAAAGGCAAACACAACAATGCAAACTAGAGAGAAGTCTGCAAGGTGTAGGAACTATGAATTTTTCTGTACTAAGACCTCAGCTGGAGCACTGTCTCCGGATTCAGGTATCATACTGCAAGGGAAATCTGAGCTAATTGTAGAAAGCTCAAAGAGCAATAAGAATGGCCAGAAGTCTCTGAAACATGGAAGATAAAGTGAAGTGAGACTGAGAGCCTAAAGAAGGGAAGATTATGAGGAACAGGGGGAAAAAAAAAAAAAAAAGAGAGCATTATAACAATTTTGAAAATATACAATATCGGTGCAAAAGTAGAAAAAAAATTCTGTTCTTCATCTCAGAAGTGGGTAAGAAGAAGAAGTAGATTGCATGAGTACAGCAAAGGAGTTTTAGGTTAGATTTTAGAGAAACTAAAATCTAATTTATCTTGCCAAAGTCCTAGAATAACTTTCCAGATCATGGAGTATGCATCACTGAAACTCTTTTACAAACAGGTAAGATGGATGTCTATTAGGAATGACTGGGTACTTCATCCAATCTTGAGGTAGAAGAGTAGACAGCCACTCTTTGAGATGCTTTCCAAAGTAATTTGATTTTTTATGGCACTTTGTTCCTTTGCACAACAGTGACCTTGCCATTTTCTCTGTTTTCAAATTTCTTAGAAACAGCACAAGAAATATTATTCTGATTCAGTTCATTTGCTTGTGGTCTTACGTTTGACAATCAACCAGAGCAAACATCTTCTCCATGAACTGTTATAAACCTGTCAGTAATTATTACTACCTTTACTGAGCCATGAAAAATAATTTCCTCCCTAATTCCAGAAAGCAAATGAGCGTAAAGACCATTCTTGCTTTTAATGTGTATCATGACTTGTTGATGAACATTATTGGTTAAATGTAAGCTTAGCCCATCTAAAAATACAGGAATAATATTTACACTCGGTTTTAGACTGTCATATTGTGATCAGTCTGTATAATCTGTCCTCTTGGTGGTTTGGGCTAATGGATTCAGGTACATAAGGTATTTTGCTCTTGATGATAAGTGTACAGAAGAAAATTGAAATCAGATATCATTAAATTGAGTAGACACTTTTTTTTTTTTTTTTTTTAAGTAGACTAACACAGCTCTCAAAATGCATTTTAAGAACATAACTTTGCATTTCAGTGGCGGTTGAAGTAATTTCCTGCATTCCAACTATAAAGAAATTCAGATCTTTTATTTTTTAAATGTAAACTGCTGGTGTTTGAGATCAAGTGCATAATATGAAGGAGATTTAAGTCCAATTAAACCTTTAGGAAGATACTGCAGACTCAACCACTTGGAAGCTCTTCTGGGAAAGGAGATACTGCTGGAGATATTATCCTCAGTTGCTTTCTGGTCTTTTTCTGTGTAGATTTCCAGTCAAAGGGGTGTCCTGTTCTTCTCTGAAACTTCTTTCCTTGAGCTCTGGGCTCAGGGAGGGTCCATTTCTGTTTCACATCCTCCCAAGTGTCGACACTGTCCTCAGCTGTTCGGCACTCTCTGACAGCAATGTCCTCCTTGCTTGACATTACTCTTTCCAAATGAAATTTCTCAAGATCTAGTAAAGTCTTTAACTAGAAATCTGGTAAGGAGCTGGCTTGCTACTGTTTTCCAGACCTGGACTTTGCTACGGTGCACACTAGACCATTGTAAAAGCATTAGTGCACAGCTGTGACAAGGATTTGCTATTTACATAACCATTAATTAACCCTTCTGGAAGTTTTCTTCTTTCTTGCCCTTTCCTTACCCTTACACTACATTACAAGTACAAAAACAGAAGCCTCTGGCAGTATCATGTTTTAAAAGGCAAGTCTTAAAAAGTGAGTTTACAGACACGGTTTTTATTGCAGCTCTTCAGTTTGAGCCAAGGTTAAGGGCAGCACCAAAAGAAAATTAAAAGAAAAAAATGGTATTTCAACCTCAAGGTTGTTTTTGTAAAAAGAAAACACCTATTTTGGAATTTTTGAAGCTGAATTATACATTGAAAGCAAGGTTTAACCAACCATTACGTTGCTCAGTGTTGCTCTGCAAGCTTTTGATTAATTGATTCAGCCTTCTCCTTGCTCATGTGACGAATGAAGGGGTGGCCACTTGAAACAAGGGATGGGGAGAAAGATTATTCTTTCTGGGAAGCTGAAATGAAAGAGCAATTGTATGGTCAAAAGACAAATAAGGTTATAATTTAGGAAGAGATCATTATACAAATGCTATTTGATAATTATTAGTGTTTGGGCTGTAATTCTACTTCTATCATTAATTGTTGAAATGAAAAAAAAATAAGATTGTTTTTCCTTTTTTTTTTTTTTTGAGAAACTAGCACATGCTAATAATGCTCCTTGTTTCCTTGTGAAGAAAGGCCCAAAGAGAATAACCAAAAATAAAACAACACTCAAAGGTAACAGCAAAGGACAGTGATGTTAATTAGAGGTCAAACCCTGAAGCACTAAATTCATTAAAAAATGTAGGCATTACCTAATGGGTAACCACTAGATTACAAGATACCACTTTGTTTGGCACAGTGAATATTGAATTCTTCTTTGCACACTGAACAACCTTGGAAGAAAAAGTGTAGAGACCCAGCACTCAGCTCCTCACCAGGTTGTGCTGAAGGGTGACGAGGAGTTCAGGTTCCCAGGTGAAGGGAAGAACTGAGTTTGGTTTCACAGGAGTCACCTACAGGCGATGTGTCCAAAATATCAAGTCAGGGTGCCTTCCTCAGAAGAGGGAGCTGAGAGACAATACACACTCACAAACTAAGTCCGTGCAGAGGTCTCCAAGTCCTTCCCAGGTTTAACCTGTAGCCCTTGATCAGACCGGAGCCATACACACACAGAGTGAAGCATCAGTAGTTGTTTTTCAGACACTGAAAGGCAGTGCTTTGTGTACTTGGAGAGAAAGTGACAAGACTCATATGAAAATGGACCCTGGAAAATGCCTGACACACTGAATGTATCTATGCAGAGCTTTGAAATATTTGGCTGGACAGGAACCATTAGCCAGGAATGAATCTTTTTCATTTGAACAGATGCACAAATGAAAAGGGCAGGTTAAACAGCAAGCCAGTTCAAGCAAATAAAGTTGCTCTGTTAAGAATAGGAAGAATTATGCTGGAGTAACTGGAAAAGTCTAGATACTGCCATAGCACAGCAGTCAACACCAAATGACCAAAACACTACACAGCAAGCATAACTCTCAAACATAGAGTAAAATAGCATATTTTGAATAGGAATGAACATGAGCATAAGGAGGGAGGGCCTGACTCACAGCAGAATCCAAGCCCTGCTTCTTTCTCTGCTTGGAGGTGTCACAGAGGAAGCGGGATAATATTTCTGGGGGGGAAGGAGAGCAGGGAGTTTGCTTGCTTTCAATGACTGAGGAGAAGAGTGATGAAGAAGAGCGAAGACTTGAAGAGGATGTGCTTCTGCCCCTCAGAGCACGGCAGCAGCAGAAACTGAGTTCATCACTTCCTCGCATCGTGGACCAAATGCTTTCAAAAAACCCGAGCGGATTCCTGAAAGAAGAGCACCGCTGCTTTATTATGGTGAAAGATGATCGAAAAATGAGCAAGAATGGGAAAGTGTCGCGCCTCGGGGAAGCACCAGCAGAGGTCAGCACAGCCAGGCGAATGGAGCAGCTGCCGCCGGGATGCTGCTGCCGCCTCCGAGATGATGCCACCTTCGGGATGATGCCGCCGGGACGATGCTGCCTTCGAGATGATGCTGCCTTCGGGATGCTCCTGCTACCAGGGCAGGGCCGGTGTCACGACCCTTTCACCGTGCTCCATCACACTCGAGAAGGAGTTGGACTTAACATCCTGCTAAGTGTGTAACAGCAGCACACATTGTCATACGTTCTGGGACAAAACAGCAGCATATACTGGTAGTTTATTTATTCTGACCTCATACGTGCTTTTTGAGAAATGTAGCTTGACATAGCATTTTATTTGAGAAAAAAAAAAACCTAAATGCATTCACAGCAATAAAACTTTCTCTACAATTCATATAATATGAAAAAAAATCGCAGTTACCACTGTCTGTTAAGAAGCTCAGCCTGATGCACCTTTCTGTTTCACAACACTGGCTCTCAGTGATCATTGTAGATATAAAAGCCAAAACATCATAGATCAGACTTAATCACTACAACTCTCCTTCATGGAGCTGTTTGTTCCAGCAAAGCCTGGTTTCATGAATCTTTTTCTATCTGGATTCCTTGGTTTAAAGATACTGCAGGAAACTGGATTTCCCCAATGTAAGGTGATACATCACGCCTGTATCTCCTGAGAGCAATGTTGAAACTTGTGTCCCTTCCAGATCAAACGACGGCAAATGCCAATAAAAAGTGAGATGTAAGGAGGTGAGATGCAGAAACATACACAGAACTTCTGAAGCAGAACAGTGCAGCTAATGGAACCTTGGTATGTAGCAGAATTGTATGAGCTTGATGTTATGAAATGAAATGAATCAATAACCATAGTGATGCACAGCTTAAGGTAATGCAAGTGATAACATGGCAGTGATTTCCTGGCTGAAGAGAGCTGCAATCCATTGACTGTTTTTCTTAAAACCATGTAGATCCCTTTTCCAGATTCAAAGAGGCTGGGTTACTCTATCATCCTCTATTCACACTATAAATGGAAACTTAGATTTATGTTTCTCCAAGATAAAGTGTGAGACATAATTAATATGCATATTATAGTATATGTTGTATGAGATCAAGGTTTTCTGAAGAACTGGTAAGAACATCAAGGTGAAATTGTATTTCAACCTAGTAGACATAATTATAGAATTGGGTAACTTTACAGTGATGAGTATCATCACTGATGTCTCATGCAAAGACAGGAAAGAGACCCAGCATCAATCTGGGCAAGGACACCTGGGGTAACTTTGTACATGTTGCCACACCAGCATGGCATGATGCAGCACTGGAAAGAAATACTAACACAGGCCTGGAAGCAGTAGAGCTATTTTAACTGTGTTTTCCATCTCATTTGATGTTAACCAGCCCTCAGCAGTGTTATTTAAGCATGCAGTGTCTACATGACTAAATTGCTTGCTGTTCCAGAACCAGCTTGTCTGGGACTATCTCTGATAACTTTGCCAACCACTATATTGCAGAATATGAGCATCTCCCTCACTTCAGTCCCTGGAGAACAAAGCTACCAGCATATAATTTCTCATAAGGCTGAGGTGACGGCAAAATGAGTATGGGCATCTCCATCTTGAACTCAGGGGATTCTTGTGGACTAACATGAGATGGAAGACTGTCTACTACTATTTTAAATATTAGTCCACCTGAAACACCCAGTGGAAAGACATCTAGTAAGAGAAATGTAAAAACATGTGTCAAGTCTGTACTCAGTATTCATTACATAGAGAGGTCTGAGTGGAAGGAAGTCTTGTGGGAGCAGGGCTTCCACAGCTATGTAGTCAAAAGGCTGAGGCAGGTATGAAGATGCCATCATTAGATGGTGTTGAGACTCGGGCACTGAGGGGCAGAGGAAGGTGTCAGTTGGAGTTGTAACCACAAAAATTTATTCAAAAGCTTTCATTGTAGGCTAAATCCATAATAAAACTTAACAACTGTAAGATCCTGGCTATTACTAGACACAGAAATGGTTTTGAACTGCTTAACTTTACTCACTTTTCTTTAGTTTTCCTATAAAAATTCCATTATTCAGGATAATGGTTGGCAGATTCAGAGTGGAGTTTGCAACAGCTGAAACTGAGTTACAATGCCCTTGTGTGTCTAAAATGCATAACTTATCCCTTTATGTGAAAAGAAACACATGGAGCTGGATTTCTCTGACACCCAATGATGTCTGAGGCCTCAGTTCCCTGATAGGACTTAAAGAAAGAGAACTGAATTTTGAAGAAGCTGTTTAAGCTGAGACAGGAAAAAACAATGCAGCTTATTACCATTAGTTTTCTTTTTGCCTGAAATAAGTAAGGCACAATACTTTTCTGTTACTGTTGTTGTTGTCTTCCCCCATGATTTAAACAGAATCAGTATTCATTTGATAATGTAAAACTTCCCAAATATCAGAGATTTACCAGTAGCAGATGATGAATAAGACTGAGGGCTGCAGAGAATAACTCCTATGTCAAGGTAGGGCTTCCTCCTTGTACCCTAAGAAGAAACATATGTCATTATTTCTGGATATCCAAGAAAACTGTTAATGTGCAGTAAGATGATTAATAAAATGACTTTTCTTTCTATTATTTAGGCCTGCATGAGACTGGCTCACTTGACAAAAGATGTTGCCTGTGAACTAGTGTTACTGTTATAAATGATGGAGCAACCTCATTTTTTGCTGATAGATATTTATGCATGTAGCTGGGTTTTACTGTAATACAAAAAAACCTGCAACTCCTCAATATATACTGATGCATGAGAAAGACGGCATCAGTTGTGACTGCACAGGTAAAAATGTGTCGGTGTATTCGCTTTATGTCCAAAAAGGAAAACCCCAGTCTCATGTATCAAATGGAGTCAAGGATACTCCTTGACATGGATTAGTTTATATTGAAGAAATGTAGCACAATGCATCAGAGAGCATTAGTGGAACCTGATCTCATCCATCACTGGCTCTCAGGGAAGTGTAGCCATATCCATTAATTTCATGAAAATCTAGACCTGCGCATCAGTTTATATTGGGTAATACTTGCATCACATCATTTTACATGAGAGAGAAACTCAATGTGATAAGTCAGTATAATTTACCCCTGCTGAAATCAACACAACTGTCACCACTCAGGCGATTTTATTACACAAACTAATGCCAATGAAAAAATCCCAAACCTCAAAACCACAGAATAGCTGTCAGTCAGCACATATTTGTGAGTTGCAGCCTTAGATCTCACCAGCACTTGTCTTCAGGGAATATCACAGAGACTATGTTTCTGATGATGCCAATACAGCGATGTGGCATAATGATTGCCAAGAGCTGAACTTTCCACCCTTCAACACCATCCCTGGCTCAAAACCATCACTATCTTTACGAGAACTGGACTCAGTTGCATTCGGACAGGCGTGTCTTATGCCATTTTAAATCCACAGAGTTCTGGCAAGGATGACACTGGGCCTGTGGGTCTGCAATTTGCTAGGGCTGCAACTGGAGGACATATATGAGAGCTTAGTGTGTCTAAAACTATGCTGTATTTAATTGGCCAAGTCCCACCATTTATGTCTTGCCTGATTTCAGAGAACTTTGACCTGAGAATCAGCCTTTTCTGAGCAAAGGGTTAAAAGATTAACAATGCAAACTGGTTTTCTTGGGTAGAAAAAATAGTGATTGTTGTATATAAAATGTTTCATATAAAAATTTGTGCCTGTCTTGGAAAAGTACAGCATCACGTATCAAGGAGAAATGTTCGGAAGTTTAATTCCATGGTTTCTCAGGTGGATTATATTTTTGGATTGTGGCACTTGCTTTCCAGTTCCCTAAATCCAGATGTTTTGAAAAAAACCCCACTCTTAACAGGACAGGCAAGGAGGCAGAGGGCCAGGGGGACAGTCTGCCTTGGGTTCCTCTTGTGAAAGGATCTTGGATTTTCATAGTATAGTACATCCTGCTACGTAAATCATATGCCTCAAGTTTTTTCTTTGAGCCTCTTGGAACCTCTTTGTGTCCCTGAGTCAAGTAACTCAGCTTCAATCATCAAGGTACCTCAGAGAAAATTATAATAGGGCATCATTTTATAATTAAGAATGGAAATTCATTCTCCCAAATGGTCATGAAATTAATCCCTTTTCATCTAGCGTCTTCAGAATGAGAAACCTCATCTAATACATCTCTTGACAGTAGCAACAAAATCATCATCCATCACTTTGCACCAGGGAAGTCCCTTCATTTGCTTCATTTTCAGTCTGGGAATACCACCTTTCCACAAATGAATGAACACCAGAAAAACAGCCCTTCAGATAAATTGCCTCCTGGGGATATATATCTTTAGATACTGCATTGCATTCATATATTAGTATTATATGCGTTATCTCTCCCATAAGATGAATTAAGTCCCCACACAGCAGAAATCACCCTGTGTATATTCACTTTATAATCAGAATAAACCTGCTACATTACCTTTAGTGTGGGAATTCTGATTGGAGACCAGGAAACCACTGGAGAACAGGAAAATCAACTTTATTGCACTGCAAAGTAAATGTAATGGAATATGTAACTGACAACCCTATGTAGACAAAAAGCTATCATAACAATCCTGCACAAACAGTAAACATGCAATCCATTTTAAATAACCTTGATGTTGTCTCCATATGTTGAGTACAATGGTGCAGTGATAAATGATATTGAGGTTGGGAATGTTTCGGAGAAACAAAATAAAATATCCTCCAGTAGAAAGATTCTTTGTTTTCTTTCAGTAAAGAAATTTTTCCTCAATGTTTATGTTTGTGGAGGAAAAAGAGCCTACCTACTACTTACTTTGCTTTTGTAATCTAAGAATATCAGTAAGGCTTTCAAAAGCAAAGCATGTTACTATTCCCTCAAAACAAAAGTAGGCAACAGATTACTGTAATTGGGTGTCTGACAGTCTTGGAAATATTTTTAAGGCAAAAATGTGGATAAGGCTCAAAACAATTATGCATATAAAGGCTGGAAGCATTGCCTAGTACAATACTGTCCATGAAGGGAGCTTGGGCTTACTTGTATGACTTCATTTCAGTAAAAAGACACTAAGTTTAATCACTTAATTTGGAGGAATTCAGATACAGACATTAGTTCGGATCAAAGACAATTTCATAGCCAGTACTCAGCGTATGCCAAGGGATTTCTCCTCCCTTCTTGTAAGAGCTAAAAAATTCCTCACTGCTAGAGAGACTTTTCTTCATATTGCACCTAGAAACAAGATGCTTCACCACGTATATTGAACAACACCACAAGATTAATTTTACTCTACACAAAACCTCTGAGAATAAATTTATCCAACTGCAACCTTCTTGTTTTGAACAGACGGGAAAACTCATTCTTACTTAGTACCTGCCATGAAAGAATTTCAGGCTTAAATTTTATATTTGAGACATTAAATTTCACTCATTATAGAGAAAAGCAGGAGCATGTAACGCTACAGGCTTGGGGAAGAGTGGCTGGAAAGCTGCCTGGTGGAAAAGGACCTGGGGCTGTTGGTCGACAGACAGCTGAATATGAGCCAGTAGTGTGCCCAGGTGGCCAAGAAGGACAACAGCATCCTGGCTTGTATCAGGAACAGTGTGGCCAGCAGGACTAGGGAAGTGATTGTCCCCCTGTACTTGGCACTGATGAGGCCCCACCTTGAATCCTGTGTTCAGTTTTGGGCCCCTCACTACAGGAAACACATTGAGGTGCTGGAGGGAGTTCAGAGAAGGGCAACGAAGCTGGTGAGGGGTCTGGAGCACAAGCCTGATGAGGAGCAGCTGAAGGAACTGAGGCTGTTCAGCCTGGAGAAAAGGAGGCTGAGGAGAGACCTTATTGCTGTCTACAGCTACCTGAAAGCAGGTTGTAGCATGGAGGGTGTTGGTCTCTTCTCCCAAGTAGCAAGTGATAGGACAAGGGGAAATGGCCTCAAGTTGCACCAGGGGAGCTTCAGATTGGATATTAGGAAACATTTATTCATGGAAAGGGTTGTCAGGCTGCCCAGGGAAGTGGTGGAGTCACCATCCCTGGAGGTGTTTAAAAGACATATAGATGAGGTTTTTAGGGACATGGTTTAGTGCTAGATTTAGATTATGGTTGGACTCGATGATCTTAAGGGTCTCTTCCAATCAAAATGATTCTATGATTCTATGTAGAAGCTGATGTTCAAACATCTGGCAGACCTTGCTAATGTCAGCAGCAGGTCTTAAGAGCTCACATGATTGCCTGTAACAGATGGATCAACATGGTCATGGAAAAAAACAGGTGAGGAAAGATATTGTAATTGGGAGGAATGTTATATTAAGGTAAAAAAAGAGATGGTTTTCTCTCATTCTTCATTGTATTTCATTAAATATATGTTTAGTGAACACATATACTGCGTTGAATAAAAGACACTCCAGTGGAGGGATTTCCCACACTTGGAAGAGAAAACCAGCACACAGTCAGATAGTATGGCTCTCTAAAACGGGACAAACTTCTTATCACTCTACTGGAGTTTTGGTGCTGACATCTTGAGTCTCCCTTCTTTGTTAGATGGTTGTGGTGAGGTCTGTCAGTCTAAGGGGTGTGATATTCACCTTTTACACCCTCCCAGATAACTGGAATGCAAACCAGACATTTGTTTCAGCTGTGGCTTACACAGGTAGGTGCCAGGCTACTTTTCACTTCTCATCAAGGGAAGCTGTTTTTATATATTAGTGGGCAGTTCAGCAGGGATGGATATATCAAAGTATGAAGTTGGCAGGCTGGGCCCGTGGCACCCGTAGGTGAAGTGCAGGAGGGGGATGGGCTCTTCAGAGTCCAATCTCTTCATCAGTCAGTAATTTTGCACTGCAGTTCAGTACAGATCTGGTAGATTGCATTTTTTAAAAAATGAGAAATGTGAGCATGAATGCCTGCACTCCTTTGTAGAAAACTGTCCTTTTGTATTGAGAAAAAATATTACTTCCTTGAGGCCGTTTGTGTCAATGATCTTCGGTGTCTCTTGCCTAAACATATATAAATGATAGCACCATTGATAATCTGATATCAAGGATCTTTGTCTTCAGCTTTCTTATCTGTGAGAGATGGATATTAAGTATCAATGAATCTATGAAAACCACTACATCTTGGTTCAATTTACATAAGGAAAATATAACTCCATGCTTCACTGGGTGTTGGAGAAACTCATGCAGCACTGTAGATAGGGAGAGGTCAGCAATAGCTTTTTATCCTCTTTATTCTGGGAAAACATTTCTCCAGGCATCAGTTTTCATTAAAGATACTTGGCCACATTCACTGTTTTGAGAAATATAAGGTAATAAATCACATTACCAGAGAGAGATGCCACCACACATTACACTAAAGAAATGCTACCTCATGTTTTTGTTTTATATTGAAGAAAGGTAAATCTTTTGCATCACTTAACATCATGGAAATGCAGCCTGGCAGTGAGCAACCTGGACTGTGGGAAGTATAAATATTTCAAATCCTTAACTAGAATAGCGTAGGAATAAAAAGCATACCATTTTTTAGTTACAAATGTTAGTTAATAATTTCTATTTGTAATCCTCTCGATCTAAACAGTTAGCTGAGTTACACACTATTGGTTATCCTTACTAGAGGTGTAGATGATGATGGCATTTTCTAATTCTACCAAGTAATCTTTCTCTCTGGGAAGTTCTATTTTCATTGTTGAATCAGGGAAAACAGAATTATTTCTTGACATCTCTTCCAGACTTAATATAGTCATATGAACAACCAGGTCCTAGTTATTTGCAGCTGATGGGCCATGAGAAGGAGACATCAGTGTTACTGTGCTGTGCTCAGCTGTGAAGTTGTGGCACTGTGGGTTTTGCAGTTGTTTTTGAGCAAGTTGCTCTTCAGAATTTCTCAATCCACAGAACCCTTCTAAGGACACAGGGTCTGGCATGACTATAACAATGTTCACATCCACATAGTGACATTTGGCTGTTGAGGTCAACCCATCCACTATGACTGCCAATATTTCCTTTCAGATAGCATAAAACAATTTACCCTTCAAGTGGTTTGGATGTCTCTTGCAATGGGTCATCATCCTCTGGAGTTCACTAAACTCTTGTGTCAATAAAATCCTGGGCCATGCATAGCACCTGTCTCTCATGGCATGAGGCTTGTGAAGATACACCAAGACAGGAGCAGTCACTTACAAGAACACTTGCCAACACTGAAGATGCTGAAGCATGTACAGGCCATAGAAATGGCTTTCCTTTCTGTCCACTAGCACAACAGTCTTGCAGTGTTAGCAAACCCACAAATACAACTCTTGAGCAGAAACGAGTATTTAAAAACATTTTGAGTCTGAGTGGTGACCACATCGATAAAAATCAACACTGCAATATACCCTTAAAGATGCACTTCCATTTGACTCCAAAAGTTTGTGGTACGTATATTCTGTTTGACTGTGTTTAAGGTCCCTCCAGGCTTTCATTTTAAATAACTACAGGAAACATATTCCTCATCTGTTATTTTACACAATAAAACCTTTTACAAGAAGTAAAAGCCATAATATTGGTGTATTAATGCCTGCACCACAGCCAATTACTTTCAGTAACGGCTGTCAGGCTCAGTGCTGCAACAGATCTTTTGATAGTGCTTATGATTTACTCATTTTCCAAGAGATTTCCAATCAATGTGGACAAGAACTTATAAGAACTCTTTTTTTTTTTCTTTTCTTTCCACTGTATATCCAAAATATCACCAACTTTGCTATTCATGGACCGATTGTTTTATTGATAGCAGCAAAATAACAACAGAACTTGAACATTACTGGTTTTGATAAGGATACATTTGTCTTCTACTGTTGGATTTTAGATCAAGGCTGGACCTTCATGCCTTGCCTATACAACAAATATATACATATTGAAGACATGTATGTTTATGTATAACTATTCTTCCATATTTGAGGAATTTTCCGCAAACATTTTTTCTTCTCTTTTTCTATTCTCATACCACAGATTATTTTGCAAGTATTGTTAGCACATCTTGTTGAACAGAAGTAAGGAATAGTACATTTTACTAAGAAACCATAAAGGATTCCTACAGTTGGAATTTAAGATTGTTATCATAAATTTGCTTAGGACATCAACATTACAAGGAAAAACACTTCCATGACAAAGAGAGAACAGTGTCAAGGAAAAGAACAAAGGTAAGAAAAAGAGATTATGTGACAGTAAGAGATTAAAAAGCCTTTTTTACTGATCCTGGTTTATGGCTCTTGGTTGGGTTTACATCGTCAGAAGAGTCTTCATCTCTTTCTCATCTCAGTGCTACATGTTGGTAGATCTCAGCCAGTCTTTCTGAAACCAGGAGTTATAAAGTACACTGGAAACTGTAATCTGTCACGATAAGACATGGTGTTAGCCTCTCTCAAGTCTGGGAATAACATGTTGGTCACATACTGATAGCATTGTCTCACAGATTAGAAAGAGCCCTAAGACAAAGAACCGAAGCGATGTTATTACTAGAAGTGACAAGATACGGAGTACCGTTTTCTTCTGTTTCAGTCTGAGGCCATTCTCACCACTATGAGATAGGTGTTCTCCAAAAACTCTCTTTAAGAGTCTCTCTGACAGTGTATTTGCTAAACCAAAGTTATGTGAACAAAGGGAAATCTTTATGAATATGTTCCAAAGTCATCTTGGATACACTGCAGCAATATACTTCTCTAATCAAAGCAATACATAGTCTGCTTTGCAATGATGCAAAGGTCTAGGTTGTCATAAGATCAAATTGTCTTTGTGGCAGAGTCTCATTTCTGTAATTGTGATGCTTGATTTTTCTATTGTATAGGAATGCATTCATTTTGGTGTCCTCTGACATAAAACAGTGAATGGGATCCAGTTTTTCTCCTCCTGTTCAAATATAAACTATGGAGTTGGGTTACAATGAGTCAGCTTTATTAGCACAGCTGGTTTGTAATTTTTCTGACCAGTTGTATTCTTTCAAATTTTAAGACTTGCATTCATTATTTCAAAATGGAATTTAACTTTTTCTTAATGTAAAAATTATCTGTGATACAGGAATTCTGATTTTATAAGATTATTTTTTTTTTCCTGATTCTATTTGGTTTGTATCTATCTTCTTTTAATTTAGGTCTTCTGACTCCTGATTGAAGGACACATTTTTATCTATTCCTAGGTTCTGTTTCTAGATATCTGGCTTCAAACTGATTAAAATCATGCCTACAAATGATCCTTGGAAAGATTCCCAGGGTTTTCAAGAAACCTGAGGATTTGTGCAGGTCCAACAGGAAGATATGAAGGCCAGATAACAAGACGAATAGGATCTATGAAGTTCTGTTTTTCACTCTCATTGAGGCCAGTAGGGTAATTCGGGACTTCTATTAAAGCAATAATACTAAAAACTTGTTGCTTGGTATCTCTGTCCTGATGAGTTGCAGATGAGAGATTTGTCTTGAATATTTGCAGATTTTCACCACTCCTCATAAGAGAGTAAAGAAAATCCCCCACTAGCTTTCAGAGTTCCTTGGAGACAAGTCATGATGTGATATGGTCCCCTGTGGAATAGCTGGAAGAAATGTGGTGACATGGTATATTCACACATTGGCTGAAATTTTGTGACAAATGACAGAGGAAATTCTTCTGGTTTTATATTCATTGTCGCTTGGCTTCAACTCTCCAGCAACATATAAACCCAGGGTTTAACATATTTTTTTGACTGCCCACAGGCAAGGAAGAGGTCACATGATACGTGCACTGCAGTGACCATACTTTATGGTGAGTAATGGATGTTTTGGCCAAAACCTGAGCCTTTTCCCAAAAGGGACAGACCACAAATATTTCTCAACTCTATCATTTTGCTTACACCCACTCCTTTGTATAACTTTGACCCCACTATGAAGCTGCTGAGAAGCAGTATTCAGTGAAGAAATTTTTGTTCTCCCTATGGTACACTACAGACCTCAACAGTTATTCAAAAATACCTGATGGCCCACATTCATGGCCATGTGGGAGATGGTCATAGATATCTGTTAATGAGTTTATGATTTCAGATTTAGTTTCCATCTCTTACCTCTCTATCTGCTGTTCATAATAATGAGCTCTGGGACATGATTCACTGGGAGGGGGGGAGCCCTCAACATTTTTTTTGCTCATTCCCACTAACAGAAGTAGAACTGGGACATAATTCTGTGTGTAATCTCAGAGGTGTTTCTGCTGCATCCTTTCAAACCAGAAAAGAGCAGATTTTCAAATATAGGGGGAAGTTCCTATTTGTTTCCCACTCTGTGAGACACAGAATCATCTGAAGTCAAAAAGTTTTGGGGACACAAAGTAAAACTGAGACCTCTTTTAAGTTATACAAATGTATTTCAAAAGAAGAGGTCAGAAGCAGCAGACAGCATGACCACAACACCAAAGTATAAATTAGACACAACTTTTGCTAAGGCTATACAGAGGGAAACACGCATCTTTTAAAATCTGCCTTAATTACTTCTTGCTTCAGCTCAGATTCCTTGTATCCCTAGAGGGAAGAATGCTTGATATAAAGAGGAGAGCATGTTGTATTTGTAAAGATCGCCACTGTTCGGTGTGATTCAAAAGATGAAAAGGAGCCCAGCGTGAGAAAAACAAGAGAGATCATGCAGTCCAACACCACCAAAAAGGCTTAGGGAAGCGAAAATGTGATCTCTGAGCATCATACAATTTCTGAAATAGCATCCGTTCCAATTAATCCCTTGTCCCTGGGAGTCTGAGCTCTCCATGAGGTTGAAACACAAGGTAATTCTCAAACTGTCCCCTGGCTTACAAGTCTGTGGGGTGGCACAGCACCAGTGGCGAACTTACTGAGCCCCAGCAAGGTGAAAGCCAAGGCTTGTCCTCAGTGAATTAAGAGAAGAAGGGAAATAATAGCGCCCCCTAAAACAACAACCTAAACCATACCTTCTTGACAAGGGCTCAGTATGTGTATGGAGAGCGTATCTCAGACAAGGCAAGGCTAGAGTTCTGATGCTATTTAAAAAAGAATGATTATTCTTTGTTGTAGGGTAAAAAGGAGAAAAGCAATTGCTGAAATTAATTTTTGAATCCTGAACAGTTTTTGAAAAAACACTTTCAAAAGTACAAAATCCAAGGAGGAAAAAATGGCAAGTGTGAGCTAACTCTAGATTATTCGGTATTTGAAATAGAAAAGGCATTTAAAGGTCACCAGCAAACATGGCAGACTGCAAGCATCTGAGAATTAAAAGGAAAAAAAATGGATATGCCTAGAGATTCATGTAACATGTCATGGTCAGCATCCAGGACAACTGATTTATCAAACAGACAGCTTCTTACAAGAAGATAATGAAGGGATGTCTAACCCAATCCTAGTACAGGATCTATTAATCTTAAAATCTTTAGAGCTGCTCACATAGTTACTTGATTAAGCCTTGGCCTTTACAAATACAAACTCTTAGTGTATACAAATGCTTAACACAAAACATCAAAAAAGGGAAACTGCACTATCCAGGTGTATGTGGAAAGTTTCACACGAATTCTGAAGTTTAGTGGGAAAGAGGCCTTTCAATGTGGTGCGATAATCCTTGAGTTTATAAAATGCTATGGATATTTGTTACTCACCTTGTGCAGCGCTTTACAAAACAGGAAATATTTTATTACTGTTTGCACTGAGGTTATTGGAATTAGGACAACAGGTATGGAAGTAGGATTACCCAATTGTACATCAGCTAATATCTGCAGAAACTAGGATTGTGTCTGGGAGATAGGTGTTCATCATAAGTGCATAACTCTGGAAAGCATAAGTCACTTATTGATACATAATACTTTCTTGTGTGCAAACACTGAGTCCCCTGAACTGGGTGATCATCCTGTGGATGCCCTTTTTATGTTCCCCTGCATGCTTTATGCTTACATGGTTTCTAGCATTTTGTGAAGACCCATGGATTTTCTGTCAGATTCCCACCTCTAGCCCCTCGAGGAAGAGACATAGAGCTTCTATGAAGGACCATCTTGCCATTACTGACTATGTTTTTCCACCATGTTTTCACTTCCGAAAAATATGGTTTGGAAGCATCAAACCCATGAGGATGTCTCTCTGAGCACCAGGCAAAGCATCCCTTATCTGGGTCTGTCTGCTGTATTGCAGTGACTGTGGTAGGAAACCAGGCCTGCTTCTTGCTGAATAACCATTTTCAGTCATGAGGCTCCTGGCCTGGTATGGTGATGAACTCTGCTTGACAAGGAAAACCTCTACTGAGTGTCCTTGTTGAGCCAGAGAAGAGTTGCTATACCTCTCTACTGACATTTTATGTGCAGGATCTCGCCTCTGCTCTTACCTTGTTGAGATAATCAATGACTTCCAACAGCTCAAAATCATACCTGAGCTGGTAATTCTCCTGTGTCCTTCAGCCTTGCTGCCTGGAATATGCAGCTGAGCTGCTGGCTGGGCAAACTCCTCAGTCAGGACATATTAGAATGAGATGTGTCAAAATGCAGTTTTACAATACAAATAATAATGTTTTATTGTGCTGCTACAACTACTACTGTTACTTTAGCCAAAATAATAACATTTGCTGGGAGCATGTTCCCAGGCAGAGGATGGCTGCTCATTCAGCCTCTTCCTTCAATTCATACATAGTGACAAAGAAATTTTCCTCGGACCACAGGGTTACATCTGTCTGCAAAGAACGCTTAAAAAGCTACCTTCACTCAATGCTCTTTTATTGCCTTCAGTTCAGTACACACATGACCTTTTCCTGTTGGTTTTTTTTTTCCAGGAAGAACAGGGATGATCTTGCTACCTTGTCTGCTAGAGGAGTCCCAGAAAGAAGAGGATGCACATGTTAAGAATGATAGTAGATTACCACCGGGACACTTTACTGAATGATTAAGACAGTCATTGCAAATTCTTCCTTTTCCTGTTTTAAATCACTTCAATCTGATCAGATCTCTGCATCCATTCTACTGGTTTAGATCCACTAGATGTCTTGCATCTCATGAGTAGAAACTATTGAAATTTCCATTGCAGGAAAATATGGTACTGGTGAGTCACAATGAATTGTTCTTGTAATTTACAAATCTTTGTTAAATTTACTATGTCCACTTGTAAAGATTTGATATTGATTATGTGACTCATTTCTCTGGATGAAAAATTGAATGGACAATGTTAAATTGCTATTATTGCTAATGCTGTTATTTTTTTAAGTGCTAGTGAACCTTTGGCTGGAAATAGACAATAGCTTATGTACCACACTAAGGTTTCTGAAAACTGATTAGATTCCTCAGGAAACAATATTTGGTGCCTGACAAAATCTAAGTGGAAAAGGTTTCTACACAATGCTGAACTGTGGAAAAAAACTAAGGCAAATTTTGGCACTCTTACTGACCTTAGAGAGCTGCAGGGTAAGTAAGCAAAGTATAAAAGCAGTAAAAGCCAGCTCTCTCAGCAGTTGGTGTCTTGTTGGCCTTCAGAGGTTAGAGTGCCTGAAGCTCAATCCTACCTGCATCTGGGGGAGACTTGAACTTGATCACTTCAAATCACTCCCTCTCCCTATTCCTTGAGGTACTCAAACTGTCAGACTGTAGTTTGCCCAGGAAGTGATACTTTCTCCTTTATTCTTGGTGACAGACTGTATCTTGTGTACACTATGTAAATATTCATTGGAGGAGGGCTGGACATGCAGGACTTGTCCTTCCCAGCTGAGTGGTCTAACCTCTAGACTGGAATATTTCCACTGGCTTCAGTTCCAGCACAGAGGCTATTTATTTATACTGTTCAGATTGGAAGGACTTCTACTGAAAGACAGAGTGTCACATTCATGAATGTGCTGCTTAATCTGGTGATGAGACAATTTGCTTAGGAGAGGTATTAGATGTCTGCAGGCAGGTAAGTGTCCTTTGACCCATGATGTTCCAATATCTGACTAACTATCTACTAAACTGCAAAGGACTTCCATTAGCTCAGACTCTTTCTTCATCATCTGTAAGACCAGATCTGAGAATTCCTATTAATCTTGGTCTGCAAGCATTACTATTACCTTTTGACTGCTGTGGCTTGGGTATGAGTTGGGTGAGTTAGCACTGAATCCTCCCACACATATTTTTCAGGATTTCTGGGTATGTAAGCAACTCAGCTCTGTTCATTCTGTGCCTGAGATGAGTACCTAAGCATTCAGCACTGCAGCACTATTCACCAGAGTACTCAGGCCTTTTGTGAGATCTGTTTGTCACCCTCTAAATTAGGTAGTTCTCTGTGTCTAGCAGTGGGAAATGTCTTTGGCAGAAGCATAGGTGCTAGGCAACTGAGAGGTATTTTTCGGACTTCAGATCTTAAAAAGGCAGTTAGATGCCTTTGTCCCTTAGTGGCGTTAGAGTTTGCTCTTCAAACACAACCAAGGACTGCACAGCACAAGGGAAGTGTCATGATCTGTGTCCCTGGAAAATACGTTTTTGAGCAGATGTCTGATGCATCCAGTCAAGGTCAGAAAGTGTTAATAAAATCACAGCATCTTTTGCTATGTGGAAAAAAGTCCATCTGGAGTGTGAGCAGTATAGAATACAAATATATTAGAATTGCCCAGTGTGAAAACATAAGGATGATTCAATGGTGTAAGCAAGGAACAGCTCTTAAAAGAAAGGACAAAAAGCAGTCAAAAAACACAGGATATGAAGTTCCTAAATGCAGTTTAAGAATGGTATGGATTTAAGTCTGTCTGATTTCTGCATTTGAGTCACATACTAGGATCTGGATGCCCTTGAGCTATCATGCTGATGATTATTCTTCCTGCTGCTATCAGCACATCCAAGGTCACTTGCTCTGCTTCATCTCAGCTCAGTCGGGAAGGCATTGCTGACTCACCACACTTCCAGAAAAGATGGAGGAGTTGGATTAGGGGTGGTGGAAGTCATAGCATCTGTTACAGCATCAAAACCAAGGCCCTTTGGTGAATGGTCAGTGGGTCCTCATGTCACTACCTAGAACTTTGCCAGATCCCTCGCCGGACTTCCCCAGCTGCTGAAAGCAGACAATCACCCAGCACAGAGATAGGGGGTATGCACAACCCTACTGTGCCACTGCAGCAAATACAGTGGTTAAGGCCATGATGGAAAGCTTAACATGCTGTTGTTTTCTGCTGAGACCAAAATGTGTGGGATGGGTCTATCTTTAGGACTACAGCACTGAGTACTGAGGACAGATCTCACTGTTGACTGCAGTGCCTCTCCAATCTGCAAAGAAGATGACATCCATTGTGGTGCCTGTTTGGTGTGATGGGGAGCTTTGCATCTAGGAGTTACAGTGTTAGACCTGGGTTTGGGGTAGCCCAGAGGGTCTGCAAGGGAAGTCTGGAGCCTTGGTTTGTGGTGGTCTCAGGCAACACCAGTGCTCTGATGGGAAGCCTTTTTCTCTCTTCCCTCCTTGCTCAAGCCCTGGTTGGACACGGAGCACTGACGGTTCTTTCTTGCTTTGAGTCAGTTGGGTTTGCAAGATTATTCCACTATTTTCCATAAAATATCAGTCCTGCACCAGGACGAGCTATTAGCAGCCAGAATATTTCTAACAATTACCTTTAAGTTACTTCAGTCGATACAAGTAGCCTTGTAAACAAGGGGCTTATACAATTAAATTATTCCATGTGTGACAGGATGTTAGCTCTTGCTGAAGCTTTCCCCATTCCTGTGGCTCTTTTATGAATCTGCTGTTAGTAGCTAGTATCACATGTTTACACTGCAATTTTTCCTTCACTGATGGCACTAATTTGTCTGTCTTGCCTTTACTCAGCTGCTGAATTTCACAAAGCTCGTGAGAACATAAATATATTTGAGATTTCTAGCCTTTATAAAAATTGAGTTTCAACAGTCTTTAGGAGGGCAAACGACAAACAGATACCATAATTTTCACTGCCATAGGAAAACAGGCTAAAGGAAAGATCTTTTTTGCCCTAGCAGTCCTTAAGGGACTTTGTGATGAAAGGGCAAACCTGGAAAGGCTAAATAGTGAGGAAAGCAGCATAAAAACCAATGGCATTTTTTTTTTTTTTTAGAAAATAGAAGGTGAAGGAATACCCTCTTTCAATTAGCTTCCATCTGTTTGGTGATGTGTCGTATTTATGCAGGGAACTAGGTCTCTGGAAAAAACATTAGCCACACATAAGATCAATTTTTAAGAATGGCTTCTTCCATACAGCCTTTGTGAGTAGATTATTAACTCCCTACATACCATAAACAGAAGGAGACCTTGGATCTCCCAAGGAATCTCTAAGAGAAAGAATGGGCCAAGAGATAAGTGGAGCCTGTGTATGTAAATTGTCCTGAAGCTTTAAGTTTAGAGTATTTACCCCTGACTGAGAGCATATGAACACAGAAGAGAGACAAATAGTTAAAACTTGGATATATCAGGTGTTTTTGGAAGAATTTTGACCAAATATTCTGTTTCCAGGAAATTACATTTTGTATTGCACATTCCCCACTAGTTGTGAAGGGAACAGATGGATTCTTTGTGTTCATTTCCTTCTAGTAGAGGTCTGCTTGGAGGGCCTTGCTCTAAAGGTTGCGTTCACATGAAACCACAAGCTTAACAGTGTTAGTGCCTCTGGTCTGGAGCTCTGCAAATAGACCAACCCTGATGCTCATTTTTGTTGAGCAGGAAATTGAATCTCACAGCTTGGTGTCTGTGTACAGAAGTGAGGATTTTGCTTGTCCATGCATGTATGTATCCATGCCCGTGGGCAGATCAATATAGTCAGAATAAGGGTACACTATCAAACTCTGGCACCACTCTAAGCTTTCATGCAAACAAAAACTGCTCAGGAAAACTGAACTCCCTACAAGTGAAGAAAATAAATGTGAATGAAAATGCGATGTTCTCCCATAGTAATACAATATAACCTATCCCCATCTTTCTCCTCTGGGATTTCCAACCCCTTTCAGTGGCCCCAGGTCTACAGCTTTGGCTGCCTTTGAACCAATGAGGTTTTGTGAGTGACTTGATTCATTAGCACACTCCGATAGCATCTGTAGGCAGGACAGTGCTCCTGGGGCTAGTAAATTGTTTTTAAACCAGAGGTGATGTAAGAGCTTCCAAGTTCCTGCATCTTGATATAACTTGACACCGTGAGGAGAACAAAATAAAAAACAGAGCCCTTCTTTTGTTTCCTGGGGGGAAAACAGGACCCTTCTTTTGTTTGAGAACAGGCTGGGTAAGCCCAGCTGAATCTGTGATGTCTTCTGACTGAACACACTGGGTCCCCAGGACCAACAGGCCAATTTAGCTGCAGTTGAAGTGTTGTCAGCTGTGGCAGCAGTGAATACTAACAAGCTCACCAAATGGTAGGTCTGTAGTTAAGCCAGGCAGCTGCCATCACACCTCTGTTGCAAGTCCTACTGCTTGCTGCAACTTGCATTGCATGTGACTAGTCTACAGGATTCCAGTCACCTCCTGAAACAGACCGACTTCCTTGATTTTTCTGAAATATCTTCATGAAAACGTATATAGAAAATGCAGTGGAGCTACCTATGGCAGTATGGCTGCCACAGAGCATGGGGTTATCCACATGCCAAAGGGTCAGATTTAGCTCTGCATGTCATTTCAGGGTGTCAGTGTCAGACCTAGTAGAGAGAGAAAGTGACTGAAGCAGAGATGGGGTGGCCTACCCTTCATACCAGGCCTTGTAAGTAATCTCTGATACAAGCAGTTTGAATAACTTTCTGTGTTGTTTTTTTTTGTTTTTCTTTTTTTTCTTTTAGCACAGACCTTTCCAGTGAATTGAATAAGAGAGGAATTAGACCCATGCTGCAGACTTTTGAAAATCCCACCTAGAACATTGTCAGAACTGACAATTCAGTATGTATTAGAGAAAGAACAGATGACTTGAAATCTTACAGCCTAAATCCTATTAAGATGTGAATTCACTTTTGCTGTGTAGCTTGAAAGGATGAGAAAGGAACACTTTGGATAGCAAAATATTTCTTTAAATGTTTTGTACTTCCCCTCGTCAGTGCCATTTTAAGAGCTATAGAGAGAAAAACCCAGGAAAAGCCTAAGGGGACAATCCTGAGAGAACTGCAGTTTGTAATTCTTTTAGGCTTTAGACTTCAGTCCTGCTCTCCATTGTTTGTCACACCCACAGTGTGACTGGGGAATTATTCCTCTTTCTTCACATATTCCTTTCCCCACTTAGATGAATTGATTTTTATTCTGCTCTTCTGTCTGTCTGAAAGCACCATTGTACTCTTATCCCAAAATCCCCGTACCTTTGACTTTCACACTTGCCAAATGAGGATTTATGGGCCCACCTTGTTGAATCTTGCTGAAGTTACAGAAACCCTGGAACAGCAGCTGCTTATCTATAAGTAGCCAAGGAGGTCAAGGGGGAGGGAAGAAAATATTGCAAGCCCTATCTGGAGCGGGCTGTAGTTAGGATTCAGCTGTAAAAGGCACAGAGTCTGACCCACAGGGAGCTGACGGCTCCTTTCGGGGGGGCTCACTGTCACACCGAGTGTTCCACAGTAAACACTCAATAATGCTGTAGCAGCTACTGAGCTGCAATCACTGTTTCTGACACCACTCATTATTATCTCACTCTTACCATCTGCTGATTTTATGGATAGCTTGCCTTTTGCGTTCCACTTAGGTTAGAAATTAGAGGGTCCTAATTCTTCTTTGGAGCCATTCTCTCTAGCACCAGCAGAGACAACGAATATTGATAGTGCTTTTGTGGAACGGCACTCTCTGGCTTCCATGGGATCTTTGCCAGAGGACAAACATTATCATTTGACTGTTCATCTTCAGATCTGACCAGGGATCTGAAAGTTAGGAAGCATCTTGTGCAAACTCTGACACTGATGCAAGACTCCAAGGTGGCCGGTCCAGGAAAGATTGCCCTGCCAGGATGTCTCCTTTTTCCTGACAGCTGGAGAGCTGCAGGCAGTAGCAGTCTTGTGTGGCAGCATAGCATTATATATAGCAGGCTTAATACAAAATGAATGAATGTTTCTCTTAGAGCAAACAAATTAATTGTAATCCCAGATCCAGAAAATTTGGAGCTGAGGAGCATGCTGTGAAACTGTTAATAAAGAAATACGTTTGCTGTGAACAGCATCATAACCTTTCTTTAAAATGAAATGTTTGATGGATTTGTGGCTTCATCTGATTCCAGATACAGAATATATATCACAGCTTATCCTGTGAAAGCAGCTGCTAAACCTGGCCACATGTATACACAGATGCTGATTTTACAACACATGCAGTGATAGGCACCTGGGAAAAAGAGATCAGTGAAAAACTGATAATGTGTTCTTGACACCACAGAGTGTGAAGGGAATTTACAGTGAAAAGAGACAGTTAAAGCAAGAATGTAAGTGAATGCAGGGCTGTGAGTTAATAGCTGCAGCATCTTCAGTCCTTTATTCCTCCCAAAGTAAGAAGGTAAGGAAGCAACAATGCAATGCTTGCTGGAGAGCTCATTAGCACTAATGGTATTATGATATCAAGCAGAGCTGAAGGGTGAACTTCAAAAAAAGTCACCAGTGAAGGTGACTGGGAGGCAGTTTTATTGCCCAGAAGTAGAATGAAACCTGAAAATTCAAAACTGTTCTCAGACTAGAAATCCCAAGGTATTTCCTCTTGGAAAGACAGGAAACTGGTTTCCAAAGTAAAACGTGTTCCCTGGGATCTCAGCAGTTTGTCTGTATGAGTGAAACAGAGACGAACTGCTGACTACGGTCTGTGTGACACCTGTCATTTCAGCAGCACCACGGATGGACAAATGGCATCCTTGCCTACCCTGTCCTTCTCCTCTCAACCTGACAGGAGATGGGTGGGTTTCAATACAGAGCTGCCAGGCCTCTGGGTGACCAAGGTCTATGACTTGAATGGAAGATCGCTGTGGAAGCAGACACCCAGACACCAGCACATCCTTGGGGAAGGCATCCAGCCCCTTGGTGTCACAGGCTCCCAAGATCTAAGCTCCACGCTCAGGCTGCTGTGAGTTGCTAGCCATCTGGGAAAAACTGGCAAGTGCCCTCTCTCTGGCCTGCCTGCCCTTCAAAGCCTGTTGGAGGTTGGGTAAAATAATGCAGGTTGATTTTAGCGAACTAGCTACTTTCAATTAATAGTAGGACTGAGAATTTTTCTTGCCAACTCAGTTTTAAGGCTCTGTGTGTGGTGCTCTGGTAGCTCTGAGGAGTGTGCAAGCAGAAAGTATTAATGGAATTTTTGTTTAGTTTTTATTTAGGATAAGCACATTCAGGATAAAAATAGAAGCTTCCAGATATTTAGGATAAAAATTAGAAAACTATTTAGAATAGATTAATGGATCTATGGGTCTAGAGGTTTTATACGGTAGAGGTTGCTATAGGAGTCATCCCTTGCAAATCCACCCAGCCACGCAGAGACCTATACAAGGCTCAACTGAAGCAATTCTACAGCTTCTAACAGATAATTTAAGTACCAGAATGGCATTGAAATAGAAAGAAAAAAATCCAGGCTTGAGAATGTATTGGAATTTTCGGTAGCAGGTCTTTGCTAAGAAAGGTAGCAGTTGAAATTAAATCTGTGACTGTGCTTTTTGTGGGGTGCCTAGCTAGGCTGAATTATTAAGGGCATTGAACTCCAGAGAAGAATGAAAATTACTTTGGAGCAAAGGTGATCTAAATGGAGAGCTTTAATTTTAAACACTTTGAACTGCAGGAGTGGATTAAGGTCATGTTTGAAAGATTAGATTCTGCTGCCTCAGTTTTGGCTTTGTTTCAAATGACAGACCCAAGTGCAGGTAACTTTCAGCTCTGTGGTCCTGTGAGAAAGACAAGTGGGAGTTCAGACTCGTGGTGACCGACTGTGGCACCTGCTGCAGAAGGGATGGACTCGCTGGCTCACCTCCAACACTGGTGAACACATAATCCCTGCTGCCAATCAGTCCCTAAAATGGGGATCAACTCAGGTGTTTTAATCAGGTCATTGCTCATAAAGTATTAAATATCTCTGCAGGCACAACAAATACCATCAGCTACAGCATAAGCTGGAATCAGCTAAAACAAGGCAAAGCTGCACATGCTTAATTAACCGAAAGAACAGCCCATGTTGTCCCCTTCCAGCCTTTTTCAGGGAGATGACGGAATGGAAATTCACCTTTACATATTCACCTATGGCTCTAGGAAGTCAAACATCAACCCTTATGTTTTTATCATCTTACATAAATTCATATTTTTGAGATGGCTGTATTTGTATGCCTTCACTGTTTTTTCCTGATGTTAAGACTTTTAACATCAATTTTTATGCTACAGCTAGTGTCATGAAGTCATCTTTCCTTTTTTTTAATAATTGAAGATGTTGATTTTTATTCTGTTGAGGAATGAGCTGGCCATTTTTTAGCTCCTACTTTTAATAATTCTGATCTGCTTTCTGGAGAAAACCTATCTTGAATGAAATTTCTGGGGGTTACTTAGTCCCTCATTGTGAAGTATTTTTAGGTACGAGTTGCTGGTTTGCTTCAAACCCACTTCTACTTCTTTCATTTTGTTTGGATTTTCTTTATACTTTGGTTAACTGGGTTAATTTGTTTTACTCTAGCATATGATAACCCTTACAGATGAAATTTCCTCTCAACTATGAAAAAAAATTTGAGTCTCTTGAATATGTGAACTAATGCATTTGGTAGCAGGATTGGATTTTAAGTGCTGAGACTTTGTACATATACTGTATTGAAAGGAAAGCCATATTAAACCAGTTGTTGTTGGGAACACAGAAGGGGACCTTTCTTGCTGACTCCTGGAAAGCCAGTGGAAAAGAGCACCTATCTGAAAAAGACAAAAAAATCCCTTTCAAGGATTTTTAGAGTATGAAGGAAATTTAAGAAACTATAGCAACCCTTAAGCACATACTGACAAGCTCCACATGCCACTAGAGAGCATGTTCAGGAGTTAAATGTGTCTCTCCCCTTACATTTGTGGCTGTTTGGCAGAACAGCGTAAAGAGGGAGCTGTGTAAAGGGACAAGACTTTTCTCTGCTGCTGCAGAGCTCCATGGGAGAGCTCTGCAGGCATCAAAATGAAGGAGGCCCTGGGCTTGGGAAGAGGAGACAAGGAGGCAGTTTCTTTCTCAAGATATCATAGCAGTCTGTGGGAAAGTATATATTGGAGTTGATTCTTCTTTTTCAATGAGAAAAAAGATTACTTTAAAGCTGTATTGTCAAGATGATGTGAGCAGAGTGCGGGTGAACTGCCTGATTTTCTTTCTAGACTCTTCAGCTGAAATCCTCTGTGCCTCTGTTGGCCTGAATGTAAGAGGGTCTTGAATCTAAGGCAACCATTTATTTTCAAGAAACAGGAGAGAAATAAAGGTTATATGGGGAGAAAAAGGTAATTCCCAAACACCCCACGCTCACAGTTCTTTGATCCCTAGCACGGTTATGTAGCCCATCCCAGCTTAGCGGCATGTGTGCCTTGCTGATCCACAAAGTAAATCTCTGTCCTTCTCACAGTCTCCTCCTTCACACTTTGCTGGAGGTGCTGATGCAACAGAGCAGACATCAGCATTGGTACCTCTGTGCGCAGCTCTGGATTTAGGAGGTGGTAATAAGGATATGCAGGTTCTCTAGCACCTTTCATCAAGCAAAGCTTTTAGTCGAAAGCCAATCAAACTGTGGTGCTCTCCAGTCACAAATGAGGATACATCTGTGCAGTCAAGTGCAGGCAGATCCCCAGTAGCATGCTGAGCTGGCTGGGTCAGTGCTGTGTCTGTACAATGTGCTCACTTACTTGGTTTCCCAATGAGAAATGCCTCTTACCTGTCCCTGTCAGAGAAGGGCGGAGGAAGCTTTGTTGTATCAGCCTTGAACTGCTCACAATTTGGGCTCCTTCTGCTGCAGGTGCTGGAGCTCCTGTTCTAGCAGATGTTGGTTTTGTGAGGCCAGACGTTCAGGTCAGGGAATCCTTTACAACCTTGTAATTAATGAAGAGACAGAATTCTTACATCATGATTTCTAAAAATCAAATGCCACATGCTGTATTCAAAACTATCAGTATTTCAATAGGCTGTATACATAACAATTAGTCTCATGGGCTTCTTTTTGGTCGTACATAATGTGCAACTCCTTTTAGCTTTAGAAGCTAAGGTGATATTCTCAGGACATCTGAGAGAATGTAACATCATCCAGATAGTTCAATAAAAATCAACTGACGAAATACTGTCGAAATAAATATTGAACCTGTTTCCTAAATAATCCATGGGGCTATGCCTTAAAAGAGATCAATAATAAGTCAAATATGCTGGACTTTAGCCAAGTAAATGGAATTTGTCTTAAAAATAACAAGTAGTTTGACTTATGTCTTCTTAATACAGTAGGAAAACCAAACAATATTCCATGATCAATATCATACAACTAAATTATTTTTTGCATCTGAATGTGTTGAGTAAGCATTATATCTGTGTATAATATGGATTTATTGTTGGTATTAGTGATTGTCTTCAGGTAAGAGTCTCTACAGATATAATAAAGACAGAAGCCCTGTGCACAAATGTAAGAATGATTGAAACCTTGATTATATATAACTATTCATGTTCACCTGGTGAGCTAAATTCTGGCAATTACTATTAGCTGTAGGACATAGATAAATTCTGATATATGAAAGCCAGATATAATTATTGGAGTGTCAACATCATTTTTCTAGTAGAGAGGATATGAGAAGGAAAAGCATGAGGTATGTAATGTGGTTCTGTATCATCCTTCATGACCTGTATCCTCAGGCAGTTTTGCAAACAAAGCGAGGTGAATATACTTTTTTTCCCCCTTCAAAATAAATGGTATTGAAAGAATCAGTAAAAAACCAGGACAAATATGTGTGAACAGGCTGAGTTTTTAAGGTAGAGTCCAATATAAGTGCATGAAGCATTCCTGTGAAGAGAGCACCAGCAGCAGCTTGAACCCAGCAGCTTTGCTGAGAACAGGCTGAAGATGCTGAAGCCCGTCTGGCAACATCTGCTATTTCCAACCTTGATAAATTTTGTCCACTTTCTACAGTCTAAGAGAAAGGCAATTTCATCAGCAGCAGCTCTAAACCCTTGTGTTCCTGACACTTCATATTCTACTTTTTTTTCCTACTTCTGCTGTAATTAGAGAGAAGACAAAGCAGATTTATTCTTCGCAGGACAGCTGGAGGATCAGAGTGCCCAG
Organism: Nesoenas mayeri; assembly: GCF_963082525.1. Classification (NCBI taxonomy): domain Eukaryota; kingdom Metazoa; phylum Chordata; class Aves; order Columbiformes; family Columbidae; genus Nesoenas; species Nesoenas mayeri. The sequence goes on along the minus strand of NC_137543.1, from coordinate 39,594,724 downwards.
TAGGAACACCTGTAGGTATACTGGCAAGTGACACATGCTCAATGGCCTCCAGATCCAGCCTGGACTTTTTTCTCAGATTTTTCTTATCTTTGTGATTCTAATAAATATTTAAATTAACATCACATAAAGAATGAAGGACCCAAGTCTCTTGCATCAGGGTTTAAGACAACCTTGTACTCCAGGATGAGGATTAGGACACATTCAGCAAGTCAAATGTTTCCTGCAGGTTTCCTCTGAAGACACAGTCCTCACAGACACTTCCTTGGAAGCAGCTGGGCTTTTCCCTGTTGGAAATGGGATGCTGTGCTAGATGGACCATGTGTCTTATGCATCACGGCAGTTTTTGTGTTCTTGTTTGCTCTAGGGATGCTTCAGTAAACTGTGTCAGGAATCTGGGGCCAAAAGTGACAATGAATCCTAAAAAAAAATGTTCTGCATAGATACGCTACAGAATTTGCCTGTGGCCAGCAACACTGACCATGTTTTCCAACATGAAAAAGATGAATACATAATTGTTCTGCTGGCAGTGCACCAGAGAAAGAAGCTGATGGGGCTTGCAGAGGAAACATCCTGGATAGAAGCAACATGTGAGACATCTAAAGAGAAGAAAAAAAGGAGAATGAGTCTGAGCAGAATTTAATTAATAATGGCAGAAATCTCTGTTTTTAAAAAGATGTTAGAATATCAGAGTGCTTTATGCATTTCGGATTACTTTGATCTGTTTCCTTAGTTGGATATGAATATGTTTTAGATAAATTATGTTGCCTCATAAGGACAGGTAAGGACATTACAAAGTCCTATGTTTAAATCAAGTTTTAAATTACTTTTTAAATGGTAGCTGGCACTGAATATAGATTTTGCTTTCACGTGTTAATCTTAGGCTAGCATTCACAGCAACTAATAGTATTTAACCCTTGCTAACAGTCTAGCCTGATGGTATTTCTGCAGACTGATCTTTGACAAACTTTAGAAAACTGATTCTTTCATCAGGAAAATGAACCCAAATCATACTCTTCACCTTTCTATCTCCCATGTTGTATTTAAAGTCAACCCTTTCATTTTTTAAATATAGCATGCTGCAAACAGTAGGAATCTCTGCTGTTCCACTCCAGCACTGTTCTGCAATTGGGATAAATATCCAGGTTCCCTATACAGTAGCCTATATGTTGTTGACTCTCTCAATTTTTAGCAAGTGTCCTGCCACCTGGTGTTATAGGAAAAGCCCCAGCTCCTGGATCCACATAGTTGTGCTTTAGCCACCATTTAGGCCATGCAGAAAATATTCTTTCTCTCTTAGTCGGACAAGAAAGTTTCAAATTATGAACAAACATGTTCAGAAATCAGAATGATTCAATAAACATGACAAGCATAAAATGTAGACCTCTTGGTGTTCGAAACAATCTTGTCCTTATACATAACAGATATTGGATGGTTTGTGTGTTCTAGACTGGCAATACTACATGTCCAAATATGATAGTTTGTTTACTTTGCCCTTTTTTCCTGCACAATATGACATCCTGGAATGTGTTACATACATGATTTTTTGTGTCACTGTGTACACTTCCCTGGGTTTTGTACCCTAATCAATGGTACATGGAATGCTGACTGGATTGCCTCAAATATTTTCTCATATTGAGTATCATGTGGGGAAAAAAAAAAAAAAAAAGAAATCTATAAGACTTAACCTGTCAGCAGTGGGGCTCAACAGGAGACAATTCTGGAAAACTGAATGTACCCATAGCTCTCTTTGATGGGGTTGCTGCCACGTGGTAGGCAGCAGCTTCTTTGCAGAATAAGTCACTTGTCGGAATTAGCATCTTCAGACTTTTACATAGTAACAGAGTACCACAGCAAACACACACCTCAATTATATTTATTGTTAGTGAATCCAGTCACAGAGATACACAGTGGTGATGAATGTACAGTATTTTGATATGATCAGAGGGAAAAATCTTTTTTCACCATTCACTTCACCTTTTCCATGATCTTTCGGTATGCCATCTCAGTCATCTGAGATTCTCTCCTTGCCTGTGATGAGGTGGCACCATGCCCAGAAAGGCAATAGCTCTTGTTTAGTCATTTCCTTGCATCTTTCAGAATGAGGCCACTAATGAAGCTTACTAATTTGCATTTTGAATTTTTTTCCTTCCCCCATCCTTTTTTCCCCCTCCATTCCTCTTCTACTTTTCTTCCTCAGTCCAAGAATTTCAGGATAGCTTTTCAGGGGGGATTGTTTTCCATGCTTTCATGTCTACTTCCCTCAGCTGCGCTATTGTAAATGGCTTTGTTTTTCTTTAATGGATTTTCTTGTAGCGGTGAATAATTGTTTGGTTCACTGCTTCGTTTTTCATGCTTCATTTGCCTCATGTTCAAACTTTTGCTCTCCCTTGAGCAATTCACTTTTGTTGCTTCTGCTTTGCTCTGCAGCCTGTGGCGAAGATGAGAGTTGAGTCTGGAGTTCAGGCTGGGGCTTCTCAAGGCAGCAGCTGTGCTTTGCTTTACTTCTGGTTTGCTGGTTTCTGTAGCATGAAAGCACCATTTTCCCAGTGGTGTTTTGCACATCTAGCTGGTGAGAAGGAACATGGAGCAGGTGGATTAGCCTGCAGCAGCTCAGGGGATTGGCAGCTGGTGGCAGTAAAACAGGCTGAAATTGCTTATCTTTGCGATAAAAGCCAGAGCAATGAAATCAGAAGACAGGTAAGGCCTGTCTGCTGATTGGATCTCTCTTCATCTTGTCCTAAGAACCTACTTATTTTGAGTGTTACTCAATGCTTGCAAGTCCTTTTTAACATAAATGACCTTAAGGCAGTGATGTCAAACATTTGTACAGTCCTAAAATTACATTTGGCCCTTTGAAGGCAACCATGAGGCTGATGTGCCCCCCACTGAAAAAGAGTTTGACACCCTTACCTTAAGTAATATGTGACCACAAGCCTGACCATATGTGTGACAATTTCTACTTTAAAATATACTAGCAGAAGAAAAAATATAAATTCATGCAGTGATGGGGATCCTGACTTGCTAGAAGAGTTGAATCTGTAAAGGTTGAATCTAGATTGAGCGGTGGGTGCGCACAGTGATTCTGGCCTCTTCAAATCAATCAGATCAGGGTCCTGGATGAAGTTTGCACCTCTGGTACCTTCCAGACCTGGTGCTGGACATTCCTCTGCATGAAAATCAGAGCACAGGAGAGAGGAAGGATCTCCTGCACACTTTGTTCTGATTCAGAGGTGGGGCTGGACCCCTGATGTCCACGGTTGCCTGAGCCTCAGAATACAGAAATATTCCTCGGCTCTGAAATGAAATGGAGCCAAAACCTTCATATTGAAATGGATTTGATGGTATTACAAAATGAATGCTTGCTTATTGACCATTAAATCTGGACTAACACACGCAGTGAGCTCTAGACTATTACAAGTTTCTCCCATTAACAAAAAGCAGGAGAAAATCAGTGCATGTTTACACCAAAGGCACTGCCAAACACAAACGTGTTGAGAAGCTGCATGAAAACATCGTTAGTTCCACAATTGGCAGTGGTAAAAGACTGGAAGTTCTGTTGAGTGTCAGGGATTTCTCACTATGTTTAAAATATGCATTCCTCATTTTGGAAAATAATGTAAAAATCACTCTGTTCTATACCAAGTAATATCAGGGCAGAAACAGGAGCAAAGCTGGAATGTCAGAAACAGTACTTGTATGGCTTATTTGGTGTTCTGTGTAATCCATCTCTGCAAATTTATATGGATTTGGTGATTGCTTGTCCAGTACAGAGAACTCAATTATTCCATCACCTGAAGTAGAAATAAACCCATTCATGTTCATCTTACCAGTGGGAGAATGGTGGAATCAGGCCAGTTCCTTCTTGAGGATTATGCATTTTAGGTAAAAAGTGTTTAATTTCACCAAGGGTAAGCAGAGTTGACCAAACATAGTATGTAATGCCTTCTCTGAAATATGGTATTTTTCCATGGTCACTGGCTACTTCAAGAATTTGGTCATGTATGACAAAACTGATTACAGAAAGATGACATTTCACCACCTACTTTTGCCCATTTCTCCACGGTGTTTCTTGTAGTAGATGCCAGATCCAGGGAGGGTGTGTGGATGTCAAAACTGCAGGCACATTGTGTATTTGTTTCTTTTCCATATACCATAGCTTAAATCATGCAGTTTAATGACTCTGAAGGGAAACAAAATGAGAAAAATAAGATTCGAGATAGATTGAGGCAAAAATAACCAGATACGTGATTATAATAAAGCACATATTGTGCCTGCTATTTCCCCCTGCATCATTAGCATAAGCGTGACCACAACGGTTTGCTTCTATCTGTTGGTTGTGCAGCACAGAGATACGTATTTTCATTATGTGAGAAATACCTTTGTATGAGCATTTGAATTCAATTGCAGTATATATACAACTGAAAAATTCAATATAGAGGCATTTGGTAAAAAACACCTTTCTAATAAACTGAACAGTTGTGATTCAGACTTTCTTGTGATGATTTCTACACTTCTAACTGATTTTTGGTTGGTTTTATTTCAGATTAAATATAAAACCAACTCCCTATAGTAATGTTGCCCCCAGCAAAACACTGTGTTTTAAATCTTCCTGAAACAAATGAAGACAGCCTAGAGCTGGCCACAGCCTGGGTCCTGCTGAGCTGGTGGGACCAGCAGAGAAGCACAGATGGTGGTGGGATCAATGGGTATGTTACAGGACTGTAAACTGCAGGTGACTTCAGGATGCCAGAAGGTAGAGGGAAAGAAGAAAGACTAAATAACTCTTCAGTCACCTTTGTGAATAACACAGGTGACTAGAGAGCTATATGTTCACCATATTTCCCATTCCTGTCCCCAGACAAGGTCCATAATAAAGTGAGCAGGTCCCAGAGCCATTTCCTGATCCTGAGAGCAAGTGCACAAGGTCACATCTGTATAGCTCACTCTCCTTTTCCCACCTGAGAACTAAAATGTAGGAACTGTAGGGAATTTTCATCCATATAGAAATATAGTGTATCCCAGCATCTGTGTCACCTTACAAAGCATTTCAGCGTTTTATGGAGACCACAGTTCTCATGGGCCAGAGTCATATGTGGCTGGGAGATGCTATTAAGCAGTACAGGGGACCATGGCCACAGCTTGAGCCTGTACCCTGGCTCTTTTTTCATTTCCCTGTATATACAAACCTATAAGGCCATGGCCACTTGAAGAGAGTGCTTCCAGTCAGGACCAAGGAGACTCTGCAGGAGTCAACTCTGCCAGAGTCTTGGTGAGAGGTGTCACCTTCAGGACAGTCCTCAGAGCTGGCGGTGAGACAATGACTCTTCAGGAGGCTTTGCATGGAGCTGAAGGAAGTCTGACTGAGGCAAGGATGACTTTGCTTTCAGGCTACTACCTATTTACGCTGATGAGTATGTAATACAAGAACTATGAAAAACAAAGAAATGAGCCGGTTAAACATGACTACATGTTCTGAAATGCTCAGGATGCTTTGTCATTCACACAAAACCAATTATTTATTTCTAACAAAGGGCATTTTGGGAAAAGGAATGTAGATCAGCAGGATATTTAATGTTAATGGAAGTTAGCAATTTACAGAGGAGCCAGCCACAACATTGCCCTTCTGATAATAACAGTTTCCTCTGGTTTATTATCAAAATTTGTTTGCACTTTTTCATTAAGAACTCAGTCAAGACATTAGCAATAGGTAACTATTTATCAAAGAGAAATAGGACTGCTGACAGAAAAGCTTATTTTTGTCCATAGAAATTGAGAGAGAAGGAGGCTGAGGGAAAAGATAAGGAATAAGGCAAGAATAAACAAATATCTTTGAAGAAAAGTCAAGTAAAAGCACTACATGTGTATTATCATGGAGAACTCCTAGGTAATATTGACAATAACATATTAGGCTGGAAAAAGGAAATGATGTGATGATCTCTATAGCTGCACGTTAACAGGCTGATCCTATGTTTCAAAGGCAAGCGCAGACATATTGTCTCAGATCTTATCACCTTCAGCAAGTTGACGGATTTAATTTCAGACCAGACTGTACATAGGTTTGGTTAAACCAGAGCTAAGATTTGTATAAATAACCTTTGTTCTGTTTATCATAAGGTTTTGTAGACCTAGCCTAAGTTGATATACAAGCCATTCAGCAAAAATGAAAAAAAAAAAAAAAAGGCGGAGCTGAGGTTGAAACAAATATCCAAATAAGATTCAAATATTGCTATAAATTAGGACTCCGACATGATTGACTTACAATGGCAGACCAACTTACAGCCTATTGCTATAGCAGCCCACCTCGGCAGTCACTACAGCTTTGCCAAAACACGTTCCTGCTGTAACTCAGTTATGTACGTGCCTGCCTGAACTCGGAAAATGAGCCAGCAGAAAGAAGCACCCACGTATAAGACAACCTATGTTCAGGGCTGCAGCTCTTTGGGATGAGCTTTATTTCTCCCAGGGCCATAATGCATAGCAGTTAAGGCCATCGAAACATTTAATTTCCATTTTTTCCCATTTCCTTTCCTGCTTGTTTGCTTGTCCATTTTATTTTGTTTGTTTTGGTTTTCCCTATCCTGATGTTGAAAGTGAAAGGTGAAGGGGAAAGGAAGAACAGAAGCAGGAAGAGAGAATGAAGCCACTCTTGTGTTTCCCAGAGTGAAGCAGCTGTGAGTCTTCTTGACGTGGACTGTATGAAAAAAAAGACAAAATTGCCCCCTCCTCCACGCACTTTCAATATAGTCAAGGTGGCAGTTCAATTAGTGCTGTGTGCCAGGCATGCAGAATGGCAGGGTTTTATTTAGTCACAAACATCTTCATCTCTGCTGAATGAAAAACTGATTCAGACTTCCTCAGTCTGCACAACTAGCTCCTATTAACAGTAATTAGAGTGAAGTATGTGCATTGGGGGAAAACAGCTGTAAATGATGTAAAGGTGGTAAGCCTGGTCTCAATCTCTCTCAAATAGTTATCCTCACTTTACAGCCTACAAAATGTCTTCAAAAGGGTTTGGAACTTGCTTTTGAGTGGGAAAAACCTTCAAAGAAGTGCCAAATCTACTGTTGCAGGACATTTGAACTGACTGGTTGACTGTACAAGATTCAACAGAATCTTCAGAGTTTGCCATTATAAATAAACAAAAAAGGCTAGAATCCCATGAGTAGCAGAAATACTTGTTTTTGGAAGCCACAAAGTAGGATCACAAAGTTGATGTAAGTACTGAGACTGCATGATTTCAAAAGTAGTGAGAAACAGGATGAAGACTTAATTGTTAGGGGAACCTCTAGAAGTTGCACTAAGGAGATATTATATTTCAGCTTCTTGATCACCTCTGTAAATGCAGGGTGTACGTTTAAGGGCCACATTGCTCTGAAAGGTGATAGGGATTTCTTTCCTTAGACATATTTGAAACTGGGGCATGTTTGAAAATTTTACATAGGAAATTTGATTATGCCTTGATAATAGCTGTGTTTATTGATTGCCTATGCAAAATGATGTCCTCTAGAAGAAATACTCTTCTTGTTTCTCATTTAGAATCAGCCCAAGCCCACAAAATTCAGCAAGAAGGAAATATGAGATAAATCCTAAAGTATGTTTCAGTTTTGGCCATTGTGGCAGATCTGAGAAAGTTCTCAATTAATATTAATTACTATTTTTTTAAAGGCACCTCCAGTAAAACACTACTAACATTTCTATTGTTGTGATTAGAACTAGTCAATGTTAACCAAATAATTAAAGAATTGAGTAGCCTTTACTAACTTTATGACAGTTATGACTTGTGGTATGACAGAAAACATAATACTTTCCTTCTTTTTTTTTTTTTTTTTCCAAGTCACTAAAAAAAAAGCCTTATTCTATTATTCCAAATCAAAGGAAAAATTTCTATTGCTCTGAGTAAAAATTTCTGTTTAACACCAACATGTGGTGTTGAAGATAGCTATGAACAGGAAAGATGTTGGAGGTTCCACAGAAGGATCCTCAAGATGCTTTCTTGTCCTCTTCACAATCCCATCCTCTTCTCAACCTCTATCTCTTCTGAATTTACAATAAAATAGTTAGAAAAGAGAGGGCATCTATATGATGGAGAATACTAAGCACATTAAGAGCAAAATTCTCTGGTTTTTAACATTTTTGTTACATGTTTGCTATTGGTCCTATTTATGACAATTTTGTCTTGCATGTCTGAAAGTAGAGGAAAAGTATTTTTTATACAAAAAGTCCATGATACCTGCACAAACACAAATTTTAAAGAAGATACCAGCAAATGTTTTCATTGGATTTTTTCCCCAAATTACTTCTTCTATTACCAAGATGATGATTTAAAAAAATAGTAGTGTTAGAAAAACTTCCCGCCTTCCTACAACAGGATTAGCTTATTTCACAAAGTCTCTCTAAAAAGCTGAAGAAACTAATTCAAAATTCAACTTAACATTTGCCAGCTAAAAATCAGTCACAAATGTGGTTTTATTCCAACATAAATGATTATGAGGATAAGGATAATCCCACCATTTAAGGTAAGGATGGAAAGATAAATCACCCTCTGGACATGCTAACTCAGAATTCATGCTTAGCTTTTAGTTGCTACCATTGCTTCAGACAAATTTCAGCCTAAATTTTTGGAAGCTGGTATGAACGGATGCACAGATGTTTGATTTTACCCTTGAAATTTAATCTCGGTTAGCCTTTCTGCATCATCTTTGTCAGGAGGAGCCTCCATGTGCTTACCTTGGAGTCCACTAAGAGGACAATCTGACTTAAATAGTATCTGTATATTACCAGTCGTGTTGAAGTAAATGGTCATGCCCGTTAACATCAACAAGGCCAAGACTTGATTCTAAACCTGTACAATGCTGCACCTTTTCGGGGTTAGCTCCTTCTTGAAACAAAGAGTAACCATCTGGTTCAGAGCACATTTCTTCCATGTCTCAAACAGAAGGGACCACAAACAGCCAGGCTGGGCAACTGCAGCAAAAAGCACATGAACAGGTTTGAAGGGCACCTTCTTGCCTTGAATAATCATGTAAAGTACTAGAACGTCCTGTAGTAAGCTAACAATAAAGCCTTTTATTGACATCCATTTTTACCCTAGTAATGGAGGAGGTAATTTATAGACAATATTCAGGTTCACCTTACACCTGAATAAGAGCACAATGTTATAGGACAAAATAAGACTCAGGCCTGTGTTTTGAAAAAACACAGGGCTTATTCTTTGATATTGCTCTCTTCTCCCAAGTACTATAATTGAACAATCTTTATTTTCACAAAAGTGCTGTTTCACACAACCTCTTACTACTTCAGGATCAATCAGAGATGCTGCAAGGTGAAATTTAGACTGACAGAGGAAAAAAGGGCTTGTGCGGCACATTCCATTATTTTTAAATAAATGACCTTAATGCATGCGTTAAGCAGGCGCTGGCCTTGAAGGATGGCAATGGTAAAAGCACTGCCAGCTGGACTGGAACATGGCTTCTTTGTTCCAAATATTACGTATTTATTCTGGATCTAAATGAATATAGGATTTTTTTTCCACGCTTCTAATAATGAAGTGAATGCCTGCCCTCCCCCAGGGAACTGACACTGACCAAGAGGCAAGCGGTTGTCAGACACTGCCTGCAGCAAAGCTTACAGCTGCTCCAGATCAAGCCGCACTGAAGAAAAGACTATGAGGTCTCTGGGGATGCAGATAATAGACAAAAATGATAATGTATGTGGACAAAAGTAGACGACAGTACTGCTTTCTGGGATTAAGAAGCGGGCAAAAAATGGTTTTGTTATACCCTGCAAAATGATGGCTGACTCTCATTTTAGGGTGACCCCTGACCTGAAGGAAAATAATGGATGGCCCATCTGCCTGATACGCAGGAATCCTCAGGCACCATTTTGTCCTATTATGTCAAAAGGAGTGCTAGAATTATGAATGTCTTACCATTTGTCTTTCCTTTGTTACATGAAACAAAGGTACAAGATACTTAAAACTCTTTCCTCCCGCCCCTCAAGTATCATTCCTCCTGCACAGGGCTGAAGTGGAAGCTGAAGTCTTCCTCTTGCAGTCTTCCTCTTGTCGCTCCATTTTCATTACAGAGGAAAACATCCATCTCAGCTCAGAGCAGACATTTCTTCAATGAGCTATGGATGGGCTGCAAACTGCTAATAGGGTATGGAGACTTTCATTATTGTGCTGGTCATCTGAACCTGGGCCAGCTGGGGAGAGACTGAAGAGCATTAATGTTCGTCAGCTATGTGAAATAAATGAGAGAATCTATTCTGCCCTCCACTTTATAACACCAACAACATTACCAGCTCTCTCAGCATCTGAACAAATGATTTATGAGAATGTGAACTATTTTCCCCCAGTAGCAGCACTGTTCAAGCTGAGGTTGAACCATGTTGAACAAGAAGGTTGTGCTGGGGTTCCTATCTTATGACTCCATTGTGCTAGAAGGAAAATATGCAATGCTGTGGTTGTCAACCCTAGAGCTTGTATGACATACTGGAATTAAAATTTCAGAACTGGCACTTAAATCTGGAATTTCTTTCTAAAATTGGAGTAGGGCGCCTACAATTCCCAGTCACTTCACTGGTGCTCAAGAGGGTTGTTTAGTTTATTTGAAAATATTAGGCAAAGAGGAACCTAGTAACAAGGAAGTGCTACTGCTTGGATCGTAACATTCACCTCAAGCAGGAAGTATCTCTTGTATTCAGGTGATTTTCAGTGCATTTTGTTATTCCTTTCATCCGTTGTGGGAAAGATCTTTGTCCTAGATCCATTCCAGGACACAAGGAGGTGTCATTGCTTGCAAAGAATAGCATAGTGATCTGCAGTTGCAGATGTAAAGTCACCATACACATTGCCTGAAGTGTTTGTACTTTCTATGCAATCTGTTCCTGTAGGTACTGTTGCTGGGAGCATTTATTCTAATTATCTCTTGCATGCAACTTTCATCCTGTCCTTTACCCTGCAGCAAGTCTGAGCAGACAGAAGTAAGTTGGTTCCCATGTGTAATTCCAAGCCTTGTGAGCATCCTACTGGTTGCCCAAATGCACCCTCCAGCATCATCCAGCACCTACAAGGTGGCAGTCAAAGATTTCTCTCTAAGGAGAAAAACTCAAAAACTCACCAGCATGGATTCAAAAGGCAGGGCAGCAAGGCATAATCAAATCTGCTGAGTAGCACAGAGGATTATTATTTCAATTAATGTCTTTGTAATTGGGAACAGACACATTGCAGAACACCTTTGCACAGTGCACACTGCTAAGATCATCAGCACTGATAGAATATCCCACACCATTAAGGAGCTGCATTTGCTCTTGCCAGGAAAGGGAAAATAGCATAGGAATGCAGCTCCTGGACTGAGCTCAATCAGTGTCTGTGGTTCTGCTTCGTGCAATCTGAAAACAGCACCCAGCACCTCATGACTGGCACAGAGGTCCTGGTTGTAGATGACCCAAGAGACAAATTAAGGGAGATAGAAACAGAAAAAGATCCAAACAAACCAAGAACTTCAAGGAGCAGGCCACCATAATTCCCACTATAAACCTGTGTAACTTTGCCAAGCTGTATCTGGGATACCAAGTGACAACTGTCTAGGAGCTTTTGCTCAGATACATGTCCCTAGCTATGATGTCACTACATAATTACATTTATTTGATGTGAGGTGACAGCTACAAAAATCTGACTCATTTGTAGGAGCTTCAGAACAAAGCTCAGCCCATATATTTACATAACATTTTTTCATGTCTGGAACACAAAATGCTCTAAATGATTTAGCAGCATCTTCATTAGGCAGATCCATTTTGCAGGTGTAGGGAAGTTTAGATGCATAGAGGTTAAACAGCTTGACTGAATTCACACAGGAGTTCTGACTCAGAGCTGAGAATATAATTTAGAACAACCAAGGCCTCAACTTTTTAACCAATAACCTAAAATTTGTTTTAAAATACTTGTTGCTTTTGAATTAAAAGATACAAACTCAATTTAACTTATGATGCATAGCTAACTTGATTTCAGCACAAAATCCTCGGTGCCATTTGGTTATTCAACTGCCTGAGATAAATAAAAAAGCCAAAAATATTCTTGTCTTTCTAGTTTTATAGGAATATGAATCACAAGCACTAAGAAGGCGTGACAAGCATGCTGACATTTTAATACAACATTTTCCCATAAATACCAAATCTTGTCCTCCAGATTTGTAAAACTAGAGACAGGAGTCGTGATGCCACTACAAAGCAGCAGTTCTTCTGTTATAACATCTGTCCTTCAACCATTGCACTTCTCCCTTCCTTATTGGGCCAGCAAACCAGACCTTTTCCCCAATCCTCAAAGCATGAGGATTCATAGTTCTTATCACATTGTCATCTCAGGCCAAGCTGCAGATGCTGCTCTTTTCTGGAATTTACTGGGCTACTTCTTCAGTAAGATATTTATTTCCTCTGTGGTAATCTAAAGGATAAACCAGGATCAAACATCTCTTTCATGACATCTTTTATTATTTTATATACTCATCACACTGCTCTTTTAGCTGTATGTTTTCCTTCTAAAATGTGCATAGTTCTCCTCACAGCTTTAACCTTTGCATTTTGCCATTCACTTCAACAGACCTTTGACAAGTATAACTGTGTATTCATTGAAACCGAATTTCTCTGGTTATTTACTATGTATTTCCTTTTCTAGGGATTGAATAATCCTCTGTAACCGCCTTTGTTAACTTAAATAATGACTGATACTTGTTAAATTCCTCTTTCTGCCTTTATTGATCTCCATTCTCCAGATATTTAGCAAGAAACTCACAGAACTGATCTACAGAGCATCACAGATGATCTCTGAATCAAAACTGGTTATTGATTCTTACTAAAATGCTTTGCATCCTTTATGCAAACATGTATTTTGCCCTTCCAAAGTAGCTGGAAATCTTTGAACTTAAGCAGGTGCCTTAAACATGAGCTAGTATTTAACCAGCTCTATCGAACATTCCCCAAATGTGAAGACCATAAAAAATTTTCAGTGTCTTTATATGGCAGCACACATCTATTCTTTGAGATGTTCAATATGCAAGATTTGCTTACCTGCAAAAGAAAACCATTCTCATGTCTTTTGAAACTTGATAATTACATTAACAGTCTTGGCAGAAGGTACTTCTGGGGATTAGAGGCTGACTGGGTTAAGTGGACTTTGCCTTGAGTATCAACTCTTCCCACTTTTCCACCAATTTACTGAACCTGTCCTGTACCTCCTCTGTTATTCCTAGGTAGTAATGAGTCTTTGAAATGTTAATATATATAACTACTCTTTTAGAATGTATTGAATTTATGGCATGAAACATGCTTCAATTACTGCTTCTAATAACTTCACCATAAAAGTGATCTTTCCATAATAATTAATGACTGAATAATTTCTATAACGAGAGATAAATGTTGGTACGGTAACATAAAGTAATATGTCCCCCTTTCTCTTTTGATATATAGACTCTGCAAATAACCAGTATGAGAAAAAGCAACAAATGTCCTCATCTTTGACTTACCATTCACTCCAGATTTGTGATCAAATCAGTCAACCAAAAGTATAAAACTGGAACAATGCAGAAAGAGATCAACCTGAAGTATCCAGATTCTTCTTCTTTTTGTGTTTGTTTTTGGTTTTAAATTATTTACATTACTCCAAAGAACTTGCATAATGAAATCAAATGGATTTAATGCTTTCAAGAAATCAAGATTAGGAATCAGTCTTACACAGCTAAGAAGAAAACTGATATCTCTTAGCATAATCAGATTAATGAATGCAAAGAAAAGCGGTCTCTTAAATCCCACTTCTATATCCAGTTCTTCTTATACCTTTGGTACAAGGTACTGTGACCTGAAGGTTTGTGCCTTGCCCTGTGAAACTCAATGTTCCAAGCAGCCACTCTGAAACCCAGGGAGCAGAGGCTGTTCACTGCTTCTACAAGCGATGGGGCAGTTCTGTGGAGCAGTCCATGGTAAGCAATTTCTTTTCCCACCTGTACCTAGTGGTGAGGCCACCAATAATAATACCCTATACTGAATGCAGCCCGGTACAATGATATTTTAGCACATCATACCAGAACGTCTCTTATTGTACCTGTTGAAAGAATGATAGTACTTTCCCTCTGGTTATCATTCTTGGTGACTGAGGACAGATAAGCAGCATTCAGAGGACTGTAATTTATCTCAGTTTAAAGGTGTATGTAGTTCTCAGTGTCTCAACTGATGCTTGCTTTTGCATACACTGCTATGCACATCCCTGTTCAGTGCTCTTCTGGGGGTTGTGCAAGTTCACACCATATTGAATGAGCAGCACCTCTTTATAATACATGTTGTACTGGCTGACTATTTGACCATTATGAACTAATTCTAACTCTATAATCATAGAATAATTTCGGTTGGAAAAGACCCTCAAGGTCATTGGAGTCCAGCCATTAACCTAACACTATAATTAAACTATGTCCCTAAGAACCTGATCTACCATAGCTAATGATATGGTTGTGACTATTTCTTTTAGTCACTTTGGTGTTAACCCAAAGTGACAGCAAACTGCTCATACTGGAATTTACTTACAATTTTTGTCATGGAGAAAAACAGAGAAGAATAGGCCTGGAGCAGTTTATAGGGCGTTATCATGCTCATATGTTTAGCATAAGAGAGAGATTTCTAGTCTGCTTCTTGTCAGACTTAACTTGTGAGAGCTGTCAGAACTCATTGAAATCAATTCTCGTGTATGTAAGACAGAGGTAGAAGCATCCAAAATTTCACAAATGCGCTTCATCTAATCATTCATGCTGTTTATTTCTGTAGCTAATAGGTATTCCTTACCTTCATAGCTTCTCTTAAGGTGTATACATTAGGATATTCTGAATTACACTTCATTACCTCATGGTGACAGCTAGATTTGGTTGACCTGGTATTTGCCTACACAGCCACCTGGAATCCTTTCAACAAAGATACACTGCAGATACGGGCAGATGCAGCTGCTCTTTAGCTGCAGAGAATAAGGATGTTGGACAGGCATCAGGTGGGGAACAACACATTAACGTGCCGTGTTCTCCGTCTTTAACAAAGCAAAGCCTTTTGTGGCCGACAGGAAGAGAACAAAGTATTTCTTCTTTCTCCAATCCATTTACGTGTTGTGCCATGACAATGTCAGGGAAGCAGCGGGATGAAGCACATATTTTTGTAACAGAGGGAAGCAGTCCTGAGCAAGCTGGTTATCTGATTCGTTTTTTTGCTATGTTCATTTCCTGCAGTTCATTTGATCAGATGACACAGCACTAACTGGTGCTGTAGCAGTTTTTAATGGTACCTCACAGGAGATTTTTTATTTTCTTGAGCTGAAAGCTTATCACCTAGTTTAATTTCAGAACCTGCTGTTCCTTTTGTGAATACACTGTCAAATTCTCCTCACATATTCTTTCATGCTCTTAGGAAAAAAGAATTTATGTTCTTCCAGGAATAGATCTAGAGGCCTTATCAGCACATCCCTGCTTGTTCCTCTCTGCATTGGATTTTAAGAGGCCTTCAAGGGTATGTCTTCATCAAATGATTCCCCAGATGTTTGAGAGATGCAGGATTTGGCCGTTGTTTTTAAAGTGATGTGTGGTTTTGAATGCCTGTATTTGGGGGTGCATTGCTGGGCAGCCCCCATCTGAAGTCTCATGCTACTCCACTCAGACAAGAAAAGGCAGTAGCTCCAGAGTGACCACCAATCTTTCAAAAACCTTACCAGCTCTTCAGGCCCATAACATTTACAGATGACTTCTGGTGTCCTTTGAAATTCTTTTTCCTAAATAATCTGCATTATTTGCATGGTGTTGTCATTTATAAGAATCTTGCATCTCTGCAACCTTAAACCTTATTAACCTTAAACCACTGCCTGCCGTTAATCTGGTTTGAAGATTTCTCAGTTTTACCAAATATCGTCCTGGACTTCAGCAGTCAGGCTGGTAGAAAAAGTAGTCCAACAAGGCAGCTGAATCAGACCTAACTATGGATTCTATTTAGCTGCTGTAACATGTGCTATAGCAATAAAGTACAATAATCTCGAGGCAAGATTCTAACCCTATTGAAAAATAAACAAAAGGATTCTTTGATAAATATAGGTAGGAGATTCAAATACACGTAAGTACCAGCAAGGTGTTCTCAGTGCAAAGAGCTATTGCTCAGCTATTGCTGAGCTGAGCTAGGTAGCAGCCTTGTGTGATAACCTGCACAGCTCTCCTCTAATTTTTAATCTCCTTTCCTGTGCAGAATAGGAAGGCGTATGTTATTGTTAATGGTGTTTCTGTTCTTCACTTCACTTTACTTTCCTCAAGGCCAGACATACAGTGTAGATCCATTCAAAGAGATGTCCTATAGAAACATGGACAGGTAGCGAATCCCTTATAAGAGGGATCCGTAGTCTCAGGGTGTAAAATTTTAGTCAATATATAGCATGACACATCAGTGTCCTGATATACTCAACAAATGGCCTTTATCAGCCAATTAACATGTTTTTGTTGTTTGTGTGTGGTTATGTTTGTTTGTGATTTTGTTTGTTTGGTTGGTTTTTGGGTTTGTTTGTTTGTTTGTTTGTTTTTTGTTTTTTTAGTTTTGTTTGTTATAGTATTTTATGTGGCCTTTTAAAAGATGTAGTCTTCTACATTCTTCGAGTTGTTTAACTGTTCCTGTGCTCAGGAAGGTCCTTGTCTACTTCCTTTTTAATTTACATTATCTGGGCTTTTTTAGCAGATTTCTCATCCTTCCTTATCACAGACATGTTCTTTATCCAGCGTATGATATGAGATGGAAATGTGCTCCTGCTTTATTCCAAATGCAGAAGAGAAACAGCTATCAAGCATTTCCCGTCTCTCTGAGTCAGTATTTATGACTCACTGAGTGCAAGAAATAAGCAGAAACTGAATGTGCTTGCCTGAAAGGAACACAGCCTCCATTTGGAAAAAATAGTGATAATATTAGTTATAAATGTCTATTATATAAGATTTTTAGTAGTTTCTCAGTCCTAGCAACAGTCTGACTGTCATAGCCTGAAGTGCCCGAGACAACACCGCATTTCTGCAACGTTTTTCTCTTTCCCTTCCACAGCTGCATCACTTGCTGTTTGATATTCAATGTTGGTTTGGTATCCAGTGCTGCCAGAACCCAGAGTCTGAAATGGATTGCCACTAACCCCTCAGAGCAATTTGCCTGGTATTCTCCAAAGCAATGCTCCCTGCTCCTGAAAAAGGAGTTTTAAGTTTGATCACTGACTTGTGAATCCCTCATCAGGTTCTTCAGCTATGTTGATGAGGTCCTACAGCTTCAGCAAAAGCCATCTCTGCTTTGTTAAAATCGGTCGCAAAGTTTTCAGAAAGGTAGTATCAAGAAGGGTTCTACCCAGAGTTTTTACATGAGAAATACTGTACAGGAACAATTCCGTATTTTTTCCTTTCTTTTTCCCATGCTCCGCATCTCAGCCATACCAGACTGTAGCGAGCCCTCATCATGAGTAAACTCTGTAGCTTTCTGACTTCATTTGACCCCAAAAGAATAAGCAACATTTTGTTATTTCTTTTACTTAACACTTAATGGTGCATTTGAGCAAAAGATGGCAACGACAAATTGGCAAAGTATGCCTTAAGAGTCCTATGACAGAAATACAAGTGGCATTTGGCCAATGCAGCCTTTTCTCTTCACTCACCAAGAGATGTCAATCAAGATGTCTTGCTCCCTGATAGATCATCCATCTACTAGAAATACTTAAGAAGATTTGGATCACTCTTTTCCCTATGTTAACAGGGCCAACAATGAGCTCTTTATCTAAGGGTCAACAGGTCACTAGCCTGTCAGCTCGGATTACATATTGTTCCACTCCAGGGTCCTATTTCCCTGACCAGCAGCACAGCATGCAGGCTAGATTTGTCCTGGGATCTGTTCTGGAGGGGAACAACTGGCTATCTCTCAAACAAAACCCACGAGTGGTTTGATACTTACATCGACCAAAGGCAGTTCCAGTAGGTGTTATGGCCAGCGCGATACCTGTCTCTCTACCCAGCTCAGTCCTCCAGCAGGTACTCAGTATGATGGAACTTTTCATGTGCTATAGCATGGTAGCCTGCTATATGCAGCCCACATTCTCAGCAGTCTGCTGAAAAGGTATAAAGGTACTGCTGGTGTCTCATTTTCTAAGCATATTTTAAAAAAATGATAAATCTGTTTAAAATGTTAAAAAAAACCCAAACCCCAAACAAAAAACAGTGAAGTGTCCAGGACAAAGGAGACTCTTGACATGGTCCAATTTTTTGTAGCAGGACTTAAACAATCCCAGAAATTAGGGACTGAAAGTATTTCCCTGTTTACCCAGGAGGAACAGCATTGTGGCTTCATGGTAAGAGATTTGAGGCTCAAACCAGGCTGCGTAGCCCAAAATTAGAGAGACCAGAAGTGAGTTGTTACAAAAATCAACTCAAAGCAGACAAGTAGTGTCTGTGTTTTAGAGAGGTTGCGGGTAACTAGATACAGGTCTATGGGCACAAATGCTTATGCAACAGTAATTGAGCCAGGGCACTGTGGAGAAGGGAGTAATCACAGATAACCAAGTAAATGAGTAACTGGGACTGTTGACCAGGAGAATCAAATCACTCTGTAGCTTATAACTTAGCATTCCCTTGACAGCTAGGTGAGTGGAGAACAATTTATTAAGACTTTTAGCACCCTGTCCCACAGCTACTTCTTTGGAAGATGAAGCTGTATGGGCTGGAAGGAAGGGGTTGTTGGATGGACTGTGATGTGAGTTAAAAATTGTCTGGATCATCAGGCTCAAAGAATTGTGGTCAAAAGCTGCATGTCAAGATTAAGACTGAAAAATAATCAGAGTAACCTAGAGAATGATACCAAGGCTCAAATGATCATCTGCATCAAAGACTTAAATGATGACATGAAGTTTATTCTCAGCCAATCTGCAGATGACAGTAGATTATATATGGTGGCTGACATGATAAATAGCAGTGTTCAGTCCAGGGGAATCAGAGAAATTTGAGTATTGTGCCAACCACAACCACAAATGACCACAAATCGTAGCTTAGGAGGTTGAGGTTAAGAGAAGAAAGTTACTAGGAGGGCAGTGCACTGCCAAAACAGGTTTTACAGAGACTCTTCATTCTTGGAGGTTTTCAAAACTGAGATAAACAAAGCCACAGCTGACTTGACCTGATCTTGGCAATGGTATTGCTTTGAACAGGAGACTGGGCTAAACATCTCCAGAAGTCCTTCCCAAATAATGCTTCTGTGAGTCTATGATACTTTGCTGCACTGCTGCTCTCATGAATCAACCACAGAATCTTAGATAGTGACATCTGGGATGCTGTGTCATTTGTTTAGACCCAGGAAGTGTCTTTTAGCCACCTATTAGGTGTAAAAAGGAACATGAATTTATGTGTTCCAGATGTGTGGGAACACTAAGGGGAAGCTGCTCTGCAAGGGAAGGGAGCTAGGAGCAGAGGGTGACAGCAAGGCAGGCAGGGTCTGTGACCTTCCCGATAAGAAGTCAGGAAGTTTAGACAGCCAGGGTCAGGATCAGGTTCAGGGACGATGATCAGGGTCAACCTTAGTCCAGTGACAGCCTTGCAAGTCCATTGTGATCAGGGTGGTCCAGGGTCAAGCCAAGAAGCCAAGTCAGTCAGTCAGGATCAGGGTCAGGACTGAGAGGCTATTTGGACCAGATACACAGATCTGTAATGTAGCAGGGTAATGGCCAAGTTAAAGAGCCTCAGCTTGAAAGCAGCTCCCAAGGGAAGGCTTGGAGTGCAGGACATTGCTTCTGACTTTCTCCACAATAGTTCTTACTTGCAAGGGAGCTGACTCTGGACTTAGTCAATTAAACTCCATAACTCAGTCCAATAGGCTGCTACAAGTGCAGGAATGACTCAGGAGCCTGACTCCAGGGGGCTTCCTGTCCAGAGATCAACAGCCTGAAGCTGGCAAAGAGAGCTCCTCTGGTCCATAGGTCCCTGACCACATCTTGGTTACGAGGCAAACAGCTATTCAAATTAACAGGTGTATGCCTTGTTGGTAGGTGTTTTAGCAGATTTAATACGTAAAATCCCTCAGACATATCCCACACTAGAAAAGTGGCAGATCCACCCCATCCAGACAGACTCCATCACCTGCAGCTGTTTCATCTTTCTGACAGAACAGCTGGCTTAACTCCCTCCTCGTTTCACAAAGAATGTAGCAGTAGTCAAGGCATAGCTAAAGGGTAGTTATCTCTGATATTCAATATCAGCATTTCCTGAACAGAAGCTTTCTTTTCTTCTCACCTTTGCAGGAAGCAGGTTTTTGGTGTTGTGTCTAGCTAAATTCCTTTTGTGCAGGTGGAAAGACTTTCTCCTGGCTTTGCAATACATCAGATTTTATTATTTAAAACATGTATTATTATTAAATACATACATGGCTTTCTATACAAGCTTAGCATAAATAACACAGTGAAAAAATGTCAGGTTGCTTTAACAAAACAGCCCAGCCTCCTCCCCCCTTTCTAATGTGATTGTGTGTGGTTTGGTTGATTGGTTGGTTTTTGTTGTTTTGGTTTGGTTTTGGGGGGGGGGAGGTGCATTTTAAAAAAAACTTCATTATCTATCTGTCTACCTGTCTATCTATCTGTCTGTCTATCTATCTATCTATCTATCTATTTATCATCTATTAGAGTGTCCTGTCCTAGGAGTGTCACAATATCCAACAGCTGGCATTCACAGAGGTGCAATACTATGGGTCTTCAGGCAGCATGAGTAAAGACAACAAAAGGGAGAAGACATACAGTGGCACACAGATGTTGTGCTGCCCTTTACTGAAAGGGGCTGATGAGATGTAGAGGAAAGGCTGTGTCTTGTAGCATATGGAATAGGAGCAGTGCCTCAAAACTGGAAGCAGGGAATAAAACCCTGCATCCTAGCTGCATCCACAACAAAAAGGCACCCACAACAAGAAGGCAACCCAAACCCAGTGATTATCTAAGAAATGGTGTTGTTGTGGGTTTTTTAGAACATTCAAACTTCCAATTAACATGTATTCAGTTGGCCAGTGATTGCTGCGTTTGTGTACTTGTGGTTGTGGATAATTACACCATGTGATGAACTAAAATATTCCCACAGAGTTTAACTGTATTGATCCAGAACCTGCTTCTAAACATCATGAAAATATCATCCATGGGGCATCAATAAGTAGCCATGTTCTGAAGGAAATTTGATTTGATTTGGCAGCAGTGTTTAAAAATCACTCACTGAGCAATTGCAGTGTCAGTTGTGCTCATCTTGTTGAGGTTGAAATTTGTTCACATAAGGAATGATACACTGAGCCTGCATGCATAGCTGGAGATTAATCAGTGGGCCATAGGGGTATATAAGTCAAAGGACAATTGGGGTTTTTTGCAGAACTGCTATTACTTTCACAGAATCATATTCCTTGTACTGGAAATATGGCACTGTCTGTCAGGGTCAGTGAGTCTAGCAAACAAACTCCTTATGGGTATGTGGGCTTGTGAGGAAAAGCTGATTTAGGAAAGATCACCATTTTGTCAAGAAACAATCTCCTCTTAACTACATAAAGAACTAGACTATGTGCAAAGTAGCCTTTCATTTCAGTTCATAATTCTTGCCATTTTGTATATCCAGCCTTTATTTATTGCCCACCCAACACAAGCTCTATACACTTAAACTAGCATTCATCACTGTCTTCTCGGTGGAGCTTTAGCTTGGCAGCATTATTGTGAGATGTCTTCTTCTGTGCTGCCAGGTAAGCAGGGATGATATAAGGCAGCAGAAAGTTGTCAGATCCCATAGCTAAGTACAACTCGGATTTCAAAGCCAGAAAAATAAACTCCTGAATAGCTGTCATGCTTCAAGGCTGAGAGATTCTCATTCCAGTTAAAGCATTAGAAAAGACCTTGGCTTTGTATCAAACCCTTGTTTTGTGGTGTCACTTAGGACTATTGTAAGACACAACAGCATTTACTTTAGAAAAACGGTTCTTTAACATTGGAAACACTGTTTTTTAAAAAACTTAAATAAAATGGAATCCTCAAAGATTTGTAGCCTATTTGCCATAATAATATTTTGGCCATCTTTTACAGCTTCTTTTAATGATTCATAAATCACATTAGCCATATTAAAGAAGTAGGACCTATAAAATGTGTATACTCTAGTATTACTATCCTCAGACTATGCAGCAGGAAATTTAAGGCAATCAGATTAATGATTTTATTTGCTGTCATTTAGCAGATGTGTGAGATGGGAATGAGATACAGACCTCAGACCCAGTAGTGCAAGAAACTCCTTTTACTTTTATAAGTAGTAACAAGAGGCACTGAGTTAACAGAAACTGCATCACAGACTCATGCACTTCATCAGGCTATGGCAAGGTAACAGGATATGCAATCTCAGAGTGCTTAATCTGTGAAGTGTCACTCTTCCATTGAGCTTCAAAGTCAGAGGAAGCAAGCTAAATTAGCAGGGAGTATATTCATATCCCATATGCTAGGGTTTCTCTGCTGAGAGGTGGCAACTTTATATGTTCATGGCATATATTCAGCCACCCCTCTGAGCCTCGAATATAAACCAGGATTTAATTTCATTGCTTCCAATGTGTCATACGAATGGGGTCCCCCAGCAGTTTCCAAATGTGTCTGTGGTAGTTCTTGTATGCAACGTGTTCTCATGCCCTGTGATGATATGCCTGTGCTAAGTATCTCAGTATCAAGAACAGCAGAGAGAAACGTTAATTCTGGGACAGACTTTGCAAACCTCAGATGTGCCCATGCACATATGGAAAGGTTTTGATCGCTTTTAACGAGATCACACGTTTGTCATCCCATCCTGATCCAGAAATGCTTGTTCGCTCTGCCCCCCTCTGGAAGCCGTAGGGTGACACAGGGGGAAGGGAGGAATCTGCAGTTCCTTCTTGCTCTCTGCCAAGGCAGCTACAACTGCAACCAGGCAGGTTTTCATACGCCTTTGTAGTTGTAGCCGCATAAACAATGTGTCGCAGACCATTGATCTCACTGACGATTATTTTAAAAAGTGATGGAGAAACTGCACTAGACATAACAGTGGAGGGAAGCACTGTATACTGTTTGGAGCTGTCAAAGGACTGTAAGCCCTGCTTTTTGTAAAAAAATAAAGCACAAGATACATGAATTGACAAAAAACCTAAGGTTTGACTTTGCAAATGAAATTAAAACAAAGAGTGAAAATCTCTTGTCCACTGCATAGTGAGGATGGGCTAAATATGAAACATAATTACTATCTGGCTCCAGGTCCAAACTAATATTTTGCCTCATTTTTCAGTAAGAAATATGACATCAATGGGATGGAAACAAAGGCTAAATGGTTTCTGAAAGTGAATGCATAAAGACAAAAATTACAACGTCTGGGGTGTAAGAATACTCAATATGCTGTTTTGAGAAACAAGGTGATTAACACATTGCTCTCTGAAAAACATCCTGAATTTTTAACAAAACATGGGGGAGTACCATCTGAACTAGAAAACAACAAGCACGCTACCCATATATCTGAAAGAGGGAGGGAAAGAATCCCAAATCAAGAGTTTAATCTGAACTGGATTAACACATATTTTGAAGTGGTCAATATTTAAATGCATGAAATTAAATAGAAACCAAGATAAATTATAATATGCATTAAGTAGTGTTAGATTGTCCATATGATTATTAGACTTTTTGATACCAAAGGATGACTAAATGTTTGTAAAGTACAAAAAAAACCCACCCTCACCCAAACCAACCGCCAAACTCAAAGCTAAAACTCATGTATCTATATTGTAGGTAACTACTCACACTTTATAGGGAAGTATTATTTATAGAAGTTATGAAAAAAGTAGCAAGAAATATGAATTGGTGAAAGAGAACAAACAATAATTGGTCTGGAAAGAACTGCCATTAGTGGAAAACCTTAAACATTTGGGACTGTTTTTTTAACATCTTCATTAATGGCTCTGGGATAAGAAGCTGGAGTGTACTAATGAAGTTTGGTGGTAACACAAAGCTCAACAGAGAGGCAGACTCTAATAGTGTAGCAGAAAAATGAAATGACCTTGAGAGCAGAGTATTAGAAATGGGATGAAATTTAATTGCATAATGTGCAAAGTCATGCACTTAACGAGCTTGTAACATGAACTTCTGCAAATTGGGAGTTTCAGATGAAAATGACAGAGAAGGAGAGAGACCTTGGGGCATTTGCTGATTACAGGATGATTGTGAGTGACCCTAGTGTGGCCATGAAAGAGCAAATACAACAACTGGAGAATACCTTTCCTGGAATGGCCAGTAAAGCCAGGGTTGTGCTTATATCACTGTGCAGGACACTAACCAGAAACAATGTGAAATATCACCCATTTCCCTTAGTTGAAAAGGACAATTTCAAGTGGGAACAGATGCCAAACCCGCTACTGGGATTTTCATACACCTGGAGACAGGAATTTTCTTCTGCATGAATGCAAAGGCAATAACATAGCCATGCAAACATCCCTATCCTGCCTGCAGGCTTTGACTGGTTCCCTGGATGGTCTTTTGCCTTACCTGGTGGATTCATCAGCCCCGGAGAGTGTGAGCCCATTGTGCAACAGAGATGTGTCCTCCCAGAGTTATTTTTCTTGGCATGAAAAAGTAAAATTAGCTAGAAACTTGATCACTCTCAATAAATAAACACTGGGTTTTGTAGCTGTCCTGTTCCCCTTTTGTAAAACAAAGAAACCAAACCAAATAAAGAACCCCACAACACAAGCAGGGAGAAATTAGAATAAACTTAAACTGAAAAAACAGAGATTTGTAAGCAACATAAAAGAGAGATTTAGTTTTGAAAATATAGAAGAAATTAAACTTGCTTTAAGATGGAATGCACGTTCTTTAGCATCCTCTATTCACAATCTTTCCCAAAACGGACCAAGAAAAGCTCTCAGTTTCTGATTTGTCCTGTAACAGCGAAGCACCAGCTTCTTGGTTTAAATCTACTACTTGTTAGAGAATGTGCTAATTTTTATCAAGTTTATCTCATCAATTCTTTATGGAACAAATATGTATTCAATTCCAATTTTGAATGGTAGTGATTTTTTTTTTTTTTTGGAAAGAAAAGTTGGAAAAGAACTTTGGTTGTAGAAAATAAAATTAAATTACTGGAGTTGTTCTGTAATTTCTGCATTCTTTATAGTGATCTGTTATTGTATTTGGCAAACATTTGTCTGTAGGAAAAGAAGTCAGCACACCGAAATGGGCATTTCTAGTGTGCATGGAAATATTTTCTCCCAAAATGGACTAGTCTTTTCACACTAAAGATGGTGCAAAAGAGGAAATACAATTTTTTCCACTAACTGCTGTCAACTATTGATGCTTTTGTCACTAGGACACCAATTACACTGACAAATGTTCTTCATGAGGTCTCTTTTGGACCTTTATATTTCACCAGTTGTCTCCTTCTCCGCTCCTTAAACTGGAGTTGTTTCTTTGGAGATCTAAAGGACTTGTCTTCCTTCTGATCCTGCAAAAGACAAGTTGCTGGCAATTTATAACTCTCTGCAAGCAGAGACCCTCTATCTACAGTCCCTGAGCACTTTATTTGAAGACATTTCATTTTTATTTTCCAGCTCTCACAATCATATGTGATTATGGAGATTAGTTTGGAATTCAATGAGTGATTTTTATTTTTTTTTTAAATATATTTTGAGTCCTACATGCCCAGCTTTTTTGACCTGGGTTTTACATTTGTCTATAATTTTTCAAGAGATGCTGAGAAACACGTGGTTTTCATTAATGTCTAGTACAAGTTGATACTTGCCATCTCTTCATATTTTACTGCAGTTCCATAGGAAAAAAATATACAAGCAAGAGGAGAAAGGCTGCAACTCTGTCGCACACAAGTGTCCATGTTGAGCTACTCTATCATCTGGTTATTCACCCATGCAGAGCACTTGACACATCCTGAAGGATGCTGCAGATCTTGGCCAGCCTCTGTTCTGCAATGACATATCCAATGTGTGGAGACAGCCAATTTGATTTAATGACAGTTTCCAGACTTTTGTCCAATGCAGACATGATGTGCAGCACATCATAGGAAGCGTGATAGACTGGTATTCTAACTTGAGCTCCAGTGTGGAGCAAACTGCTGCACACTTCCACAGTGTTGATCGCAACTCCTGTATGTGATCAACCTCTTATATGAGAGGGCCAGACTCAGTCCCTCTGGGAAATCACAGCCCTAAGGTAAATCTTGGCCTTTGACTAAAGTGAAAGCAAGACTAATTAATTGTGCCCAGCTAGTTAGGCAATAACTGAGCTTGAATGCCTGGTTAAAGAGTTTCTGGGATTTTATGTCTCTCCAGAGATGATCTGGCAGGTGTGATAGACTCCAACAATACCTGACAGAGAGGGCTTGCTGCCAGAATCAGGTTTCGTTTCTCGCACTTCGGCAAAGAGTTACTGAAGCCACCTTTCATGTGTACACATACGAAAAAGTAGTTATTTGCAATAGTGTATGTGAAACACAGAAGAATGACAAGAGAGTAAATTTTCTCTCTCTCTCATACATACACAGACACACACAGACATACCCCAAATTCATTAAAATCTCAGCCAAAAGGGGGAGATTTCTCAGGATGTGTGAAGTGACTGTCCTTGGCACTTCTCCAGTCAGCCCTCCCGCAGGTCCCTGCTGCATGAGAACCAGCTGATTAACAGTTTTCTGCATCCTGAAGCCAGGGGCACTTAAGGGAAGGGGTTGTTCCTGCAGCTGCAGAGAGGGTATCATCGCAGAAAAGGTGATGAGAATTTTCCAATAGTCTCACCTTCCCCTTCCCAACTGTTTTTCTCACTCTTCCCCTGCCTCTCTTCCCTCCATCTTCAATGGACTTGCTCATTAGTAATTACAAAAACACCTAGATGGTACACACAGAAGTGTGAAGCTGCTGCTGAACAGACCCCGTTTGCCTCAGGATCAGCTGCTGCATCCGCTTGTGAGGTTGCCAGTCAGGACTGCGGATGATTTAAGAGGCTTTCTTATTGGCAATTTAGTTAAACCTGCTGTGCACAGCTAGGTCTTGGGGGAAGGAAGACAAATGCACATTTTAATGACTGAATCAGCATATATTGGGAACCAGAATGGCAGCAGGCTCACCTCCCTGGAGGCTTACCAGCTATGACAAGCAAAAAGCCTCCCGCCTGTTAAAAAGTACATGATTGCTGTATGGCCCTCTGCTTGATATATATTCTAGTTGGATTGTGCCAGGGCTCCCCAATGACATTAAAGCATACCCAGTGTTTGCAAGATGATGTTGATGCTATTTAGACCCCGATTCCAGTGCTGCATCCCAGGAGGTATAAAACTGTGCTGCGGAGTGGCTTCAGCAGATTGTTGCATCCTTTACATTCCTGTATGAAGTGGCATTGTAAAACATCAGACTGCTGACAGGTGTAATAGTTGTTTTATATACACGCACTTAGGCCAGCATTGGTTAGTGTAAATTAGCACACCTCCACCACAGTCAGTGGAGTTATGTTGATTTATATCTCCTGAGGGTTGCAGTCATAGTGTTTGTCTCTATTTTTGTACATGTATACATCTACATTCGTATAGTTCAGTATCCAAAAGACAGACTTCAGCAATCCAGAATAAGATTGTGTCATACACCTGTTTTTCCTTCCAACAAAAATCTCTGCAGTAATTCAGTTGCAAATATGAAATTATTTTACATCCTCAGTGACATTGAGATAATTGAATTTATATTGCACATATGCTTGTTTACACACGCAAGAGCTCACAGTCATTATTACTGTTGCTGATTTATGTTATTGCCATCCAGAGCTGCATGCATTTATGTACACCATTCATTTAAAAATATTTCAGAAATAAATCATCACATAACAAACTAAGCAATCAGATGAATATCCTATTATTCCCCTCAACTCTAACTATTCTAGTCAAACAACCCACCTTCCAATCCTTTTTTATCATGTTAAAAGATAAACTCTTACACTTCAAGCTCAACAGTTCAAGGCTTTTTTTTGACAAATGCATAGGAGCAATTTGTAATTTGAGAAAAATATACAACCGACTTTGGGAAGTTAAGGAAGCCTGAAGTTAACACACTGAAGAATTAGCATTAAACAGTACACATATTTCAAGCCTTTAACAAATTATATCTGAGATCGGAATGTTAGAATTCAGACTGAAGTGTTGCTTATGCGCAAACTGATGCCAACGTAGTAAGGTACCAGAAAGCAGACAAGTTTTTCCCAAGAGCGTTTTTCTGAATTAATCCTGTAACAGCCATTCTAACCCTTCTTGCTGGACTCAACTACTTTCTGGACTGCTTGCCTGCCTGTGAGCTTTTTCTGTCATACCTGCCTAACTTAGGTTGTCTTAGTCTTGGATCAGGAAGAACATCATTAGCTCCAATTTTCACTTACTTAGGCAGTAAGACTAAGTTTTACCGTGCTATATTTACATCATTTAGGTACTAGCCGTACAAAACATGACATCTCATAATTTATTTCTCTCTGAAAAAGGACACTTAATGCTTTAGCAAGACGGTGTCATTACTGTTTAGACAGAGTAGCACTGACTTTGTGAGTAATTGAACTCAATTAGGAGCAGGTCCCCAGGTGATTTAAGTCACAGGCACCTCACTAAGTCAGTGCTACCACATTAAACTGACTAAAGCAGGGTTGTCAAACTCATTTTCAGTGGAGGTTATATAGTTAATTTAACTATTCCTAGATTTATACAGTCCTAAAATTACATTTGACCCTTTGAAGGCAACCATGAGTTTGACACCCCTGGGCTAAAGACATGAGGTCAAGTCCACACCTGACTGGACAGGACATCTGGACCTAAAGTCAACATTTCCAACACTCACATGATTGGGCCATCAGAGAGATACTTGTAGTTTTTTGAGTGCTGATTGATGTTTGGTACCAAGCTACTCAGCTTGGATCTCTAAAATCCCAAAATAAGCCAGTTATGGGATTTAGACAGATTCAGAGTTAGGTAAGACCTAAGAGGGGAAATTCTGGATGGCAGCTGTGAGAACTTGACTTTACCTGACTTCTGCTGCTGCCATTCAGCTCTGTGCAGGATCTCCCTGCCAGCTCCCAAACTTTCCATGAACTGAGGGACATTCCATCTGCCCCCTTTATGTTCTCGAGGCCAAAACTTTGCTGGTGTCTCAGTTACACTTTGTTCTGAGCGTGGCAAAAGTGGCAATTGCATGTGAACTCAGCAAAGGAGTGAATTTTCTCCATCAAGAATAAAAATGGCAAAAACTGGACCCTTCTCATTAAATAAATCATATGAACAATCCATTTGCATATGTTCAGCATTCTTGGGTATAAATTTTTAAATATTTTAAAAGTTCAGGAAACCTGGGAGGTTTTATAACATGAATCCCACTGAATTGTGATCTAAGAGTTACTTCTTCCTTAAGAATAATGATTTATTTGATCTAAGCAGTTTTACCGTTATTATTTTTTAATCTACTGGGACTTTTGATGTGGTTACTTTCAAAGGAAATACAACCAGATGGTAACTGTAGATCAGGGAAAAAAGATTGAGCTCCCAACTAATTATTAAAATTAACTGTTAATTTTGCAGCAAATTGTTCATAAAAGAAAATGTAAAGATACAAGGGCATCCTCTATTATTTTTTTCTCCAATTCCCTATTCACAAAGTGTAAAGAATGTTTTAAAATCATACTGAAAAAATAAATGTCACTAGATGTATACTGAATTGCATCAAAGATCCATTCCCACCTTATATATGCACATCATTCACGAACACTAACCCTATAAAATGCTGAATATCAATATGTTTTTGTGTAACATATATATATCTCTGTGTTTAAATTCGAAAGCATAGTGAAAGCAGTTTTCCAGTTATTTGGATTTTTTTTTTTTTTAGGATTGAAAAAAAATCAATTTCTTACTGTGATAAATTACAATATTTCAATGGTTTTGAGCTTTGTATGAATGAGAATGCAATGTCAGAGCTGCATAAACATGCAAACCAGCTCCTTGCTTCATGGCACTTCTTGAGACTCAAAGATACAGCAAGAGGCCATGTGTTTCATGTCACCGAGTGAAGAGAAAATGTTTTGCTGCAAAGAGAGTAGATTCAGTAGGTTTCTACTGAATTGGTATTTATCATACCAAGACCACAGAGCAAACAGCCACTCTGCCCCTCCACGGCTTCCTTTTTAGTTCATATACAGAGACTCTTTCCGCTGGTCGTGAAAATCTAAATTCTCTTTCCAAGTTGATTTCACTGCTCTTCATTAAAAAAGAAAATCAATATGTGTGATAATAAGGAAGGCCAAGCTAGAATAAATGTACTATCAAAATTAACATCAAATTCTGATTTACTCTCAGAAGAGGCTTCATAAAATATCCATCCCCTTCCAAACTGATCTGTTTCCTCCATGAGTTCAGTCAGTTCTCATGCCTTCAGTGACAACCTGTGATTAATGGCACATTTTTCTCCCCTTAGCTCTGCATCTTCAATACTGCAAATGAGAAAAGGATGCAACTCCAGCCTGTGCTCATCAGCAAGGTAGTTCCTTTTGCCCCAGACACACCTTCAGGAGACTGATGGCTTTATACCTTCAGCACTGCTGTTTCTGAGGCCATACCTTCAGGTGAAGGATGATGACTGGGACAATGCAAAGAATTAGAAGATGTGCAACATGCTCTCAGAGGACAGAGTAGACTTTGCAGAAAGAAAGTGATGAGGAAGTGATGAAGTGGTGATGAGAAAGGAACCTGAGAATATTTGCAGTGGGATCAATATAAGGCCCTGCTGTGATATATGTGAAGACTTGCTTCATGTCAATCATTCAGTGGATCAGCAGGCACTGGTCACATAACAGCAACACTAAACAACCTCAATTAATAAACCAAATAAAAATATTAAATCTCTAAATATTAAACATATGTCACATTCAGCATATCATTTGACTGCCTAAGGCATTTAGCTCATACAGTCATGTTCATTTCACTTAATGTTATTAACAATTCCCAAGGAAGTACTGCATAGTTACAGTAGCTAGTACATTAATCTTTATCATATGTGCAAGAGTGGAAGCTTGCAACTGGATTATGAAAATAGAGTGCTTATTGTTTTATTTCCAAACTGATCTCTATGTAGAAAATAATGATGTAATAAGACTATGTACTGATTATTAACTTCCCCAGAGCTAGAAATGATCTCCTGTCAAGTGCTGGGGCAAACGTTCATGTGAGAGTTTTGAGCTCTCTGCTTTTGAGCTATTGCTTAATCTTTTCTAGTCAATGTGATTGGGTCACAGGGTGTAAATGCCTCATATTCCTTTTAAACATGCTGTGGATTAAATTAATGGTTGTGCATGGAAATAATTCTAAAAGTAGAAGGTGTCTTCCCCACAGATTCCTTTTGCCTTTGTTCATTAATATTGTGGAGTTTCCTCTAAAAAGTAGGCGACTGTCTGGATGTGCACTCTTTCAAACAGAACAAAACTACTGGCTCTTCCATGTTCAAGGGAAAACAAAGCTGAAAGTGCTCCTGTTGTGTTCATGTTCTGAAAGTCTACTTTGCATATAAGAATATAAGAGCAGTCAGTACTGGGTCAGAATACAGGTTCATCTAGCCCAGTGCCTATCTCTAGCAGTGATCTTCAGTGAATAGCTAAGGCAAAGAGTAAGAATAGGCAAGGATATCATCATTCTTTCCCAAATATTACCCTGGTCTTCAGCAATTTGTGAAATATGGACTTTGTCAGCCAGAGGTCATGATTTCATGTTTAGAAGCCCTTAATGGATTTTTCTTCCATGGATATGTCCAACAATTTTCTGAAACCTGAATTCCTGTGGAAATGGGTTCTACAGCTTCACTAAATATTTTGTGAGGAAGTATGTCCTTTAGTTTGATTCAAAGCTAGCCCCTAGTGGGTTTCATTTCTCCTATTTCTTGAACTGGAAATGATGTTGAGATATTGTTCCAATTTATCTTCCTCATACTGCTCATTATCATTAAATATTACAAATGATGAAAAAACCACACCACTATTTTATCTACACTAATTCATCTCTTTTTCATGCTGAAGAATCCTACTCTGTTTAGCTATTCTTGATTCAGAAGTTGTTCCGTATCTTTTTCATTTATCATCCAGTTTTTTGCTATACAAGATCATTCAGTAACTGGTACAAGAGAGATGTCTAAACCAAAGAGACCAAGACTTTAATCCACCACTTCTCAGAGATTATACTCCACAATGTACAGGGGTAGCAGAAGAAGAAATGAACTTTGCTGATACATTTAATCAGGCTTACTGTATCAATAAGAACAGTTGAGTATGAATTTAGTTGCCAAAGACACTAGGTCACCCAATGCCTTTCACCTACAACTTCACACAGGTCTTATGAGGCTCATATGGAAAATGGTTTTTGG
This sequence comes from Nesoenas mayeri, assembly GCF_963082525.1. NCBI lineage: Eukaryota > Metazoa > Chordata > Aves > Columbiformes > Columbidae > Nesoenas > Nesoenas mayeri. The sequence goes on along the minus strand of NC_137543.1, from coordinate 39,562,264 downwards.
GACCTAATTTAATGAGAGAATTTCCACTATCCTGTCCTTTCTATGGTGCCAACTAAAGCTTACAGATCCCTGTAATGAAAAAGAGGTGATAGTTTGTGAAGTACGCAGATGGCCTGTGGAGCTCCTTGTCAAAGGACATTATAGAAGGATGTTTCAGAAATGTATAGGTGTTCTAGGAGATAACGTGAAAGTTGGTGGAGGACCAATTCATCCTAAAAACACAGGCACCACATTTCAGGGGAAATCCCTGAACTTAAAATGCTTGAGAAAGGGGTTGGGAGAGTGCAGGGGTGAAGTTTGTCCTGGTTTTGTGCTCTTCACTAGACATTTGAGGTGGCTGCTGCTGGTGACAGCACCCTGAGCTAGATGTACCTGTAGTCCAATCCAGACGAACTTCTCTTATAAGCCCAGGCTGCCGTGTTCGTTTAGGCAGCCCATGTATAATACATGGCCCGTGAAGATCACCCTTTCTGTGGCTGCTGTAAATGCCGCAGGAGGTTGTGCTCCCCCCGAGTTTTGCTGGGAGAGGGGTTATGCGAGAAAAAAGGCGGTGAAGACCATGTCATCAGGTGAAAGCCTGCGCCGCAAAGCTCGCAGTGACCGGCTGTGATGCTGCTTTCCCGGCTGTCAGCCGCCCGCAGCTCCTTTGTCACCACTCCCCCGGCGCTGGCGTGCGCCGAGCCCACAGCCGGGGAGCGCCGGCATCGCCGGGAGGCAGCCGGGCAGGAGGGCTTAGGACCCAGGGGGACGGCAGCCGCCGAGTGGAAGGACCCAGGCGTTGGTGCACACGCCTCCTACCAAAAAAAAAAAAAAAAAAAAAAAAAAAAGAGAGAAAAAAAAAAAGAAAAAAAATCCTAGCCCCGTGGAGCTGGCGCTCGCTCATTCACAGTTTTCTAGAGAGATCCGAGACTGAACCCGGGAGCCGGGAGATCTTTCTCGCCCACCCAGCTGAACAGCAAGGACACCTACAGGGGGGGAAAAAAAAATATCATCCCACGCAGCCCCCCGCCGCCCCACGGCAGGCTGCTTGGCGCTGTGCAGGTATTTGGATTTGTCTTTTCTCGGTTTGCAGCAGGGCGGCTCTCCGCGCTCCCCCACCCCTCCGCGCCGCCGGGCCCGGGCTGCGGCGTTTCAGCACCGCCGGGAGGACAGCTCCGGCCGCTGCCCCGCCGCGCTGCGGACAGGGACCGCTCCGTGCCCGCCCGCTGCCTGCTGCCTGCCCTGCCTCTCCTGCCTGCTGCCTCCCGCCTGCCCTGCCTCCTGCCTGCCCTGCTGCCTGCTCCCTGCCTACTCCCTGCCTGCTGCCTCTTGCCTGCCCTGCCTCCTGCCTGCCCTGCTCTCTGCCTGCTGCCTGCCCTGCTGCCTTCCTCCTGCGTCCTGCCTGCCCTCCTGTCTGCCCTCCTGTCTGCCTCCTGCCTGCCCTGCTCCCTGCTGCCTGCTTCCTGCCCTGCTGCCTTCCTCCTGCATGCTGCCTGCCCTGACTCCTGCCTGCCCTGCTCCCTACCTGCTGCCTGCCCTGCCTCCTGCCAGCCCTGCCTCCTGCTCCCTGCATCTGTTTCTCTGTCTACACTTTGTCCTGCCTGCCTCCTTCCCCTCTCGCTGCCTCCCCTGTCTCCATGCCCTCCGCCTCTACTGCTTGACTCTCCTGCCTGCTCTGTTCTCTGCCTCCTCTGCTTCTCAGCTGGCCTGTTCCCTTCCTGCCTTCTTATCCTGCTCCCTGCCTCCCCTGGCTGACTCTCACCTGTCCTGCCTCATTGCTCTCTGCTTCCCTGCCTCCTTCCCCTGCTCCCTGTCTACCCTTCCTCGCTTCCATGCCCTGATCCCTGCCTTCCCTGTTTGTCCTACTTCCCCTGCCTGCCCTACTTTCCTTACCTCTCCTTCCTCCTCTGATTCCCCTGCCTCTCCTTCCCACACACCTTGCTGCTTCTCTACCTCCTGTCTACCCTGCTTCTTCTACCTCCAGTCGTCCTCACCCTCTTTCTCTACCTCCTGCCTTCCTGTTTTCTTCTTTCTTTGTCTACTCTTCTCCCTGCCCTGCTCCCTTGCCTCCTTCCTTCCTGCCCCTGCTTTCCCCCATTCCTCACTTCTCTGCCCCTTGTTGCCCTCCTCTTTTCCTTTTTCCATCACCAGACGCAGTCCTTCCTGAAAGAGGGCATGGGGACTGGAAAAATCAGCTCAGCAGCCCAGGAGCTGGGCAACTGGGGAAAGAGCACGAGTTGGAAGGGAAAGTCCAGATCCAGTTTGAAAGCAGGGAAGAGATGAGGAGGGGGGGGGGGGGGGGGGGGGGGAGGGGAGAGGGTGAAAACTGGGAGTTAAAGGACCAAGTAAGAACTCTAGCAACAGATATGAGCTTGCCAAACAGCAGCAGATACCTGTTTGCTCCTCAGCAAATTAATGCCTGTTTTGACCAGGTGTATTCAACTCTAAGGGGGCTGAGGGATTGAAGGGAGGAGTCTATTGGGTCCACCAAAGGTTCTGCTTTCCCAGTGGCAAACTGATGAATAATGGGTGCAGGGAAGAAGTGGGGTGATTCACTCCTACCCTGCTGACCCATTGCTGCAGAAAGTCAAGAATTAAGTTGTGGTCTCTGCAAGCAGTGGGGGTGTTCAGAGAGGGCTTCATACAGAAAATAAGCACAAAGCAAAGAACAGCTGGAGAAACCCCATGTGTGCTACTGGCCTGGCTTTAATTCTATTTGCAATGGTTTAATCCTGGGAGGGTGAGGAAGGTCAGAGAAGAAAGGGGGCTTTCCCTTTTCAAAATGCTGATTCCTCAGTCTAAACAAGCTCCAGAAATAATGAAGTTAAGGAGCAGATGGCTACTTGTTGTCCATCACTAAACGGTGACTGGATCATATTTGGAAGGAAAAATTAAATTACAGGAAGGCTGCTTTTATGTGCTGTCTGAGTAATCAGATGATAACATGGATTTTCTCCAGTACTAAAAGTTAATGCAATGCCAACATCTAAATGACATATTATGTAACAGTATTATGCCATACACTGCATAGCAAAGGTAAGGGTGTTCTTTTCCATACAACGATAAGTCAGATAACCTTACAGACCTTTCCCTGCTCTGTGATCTGTATCCAAGCTTGAAGTTTTACAGAGGCAGCTTGTGTTGTCAGCATAGTCAGGTCTGATATGTGTCTGTTACCAATCTTAAGAATTCTGTTGACTCATCCAGCTTTGAAAACTATTGATTATTTTCTAAAAATTAGGCTCTTGTATGTCATATGCAAAACCAGGAAAGGTATATCCTTTTCCAACATTTTGCTTATCATTTCATAATTTATAACTTAAAATCTGGTGCAGAGACCAGATACTCTTACAATGAGTAGCATTGAGTGCTGCTGAGTAGTAGTGTAAGCAATGTAATTGAGTTTGGCAATGGAGGAACTGCAGCATCCACTCCACAGCACTGAGTCATAATTCCTTAAATTCTATGTGCTTTGAAGACAGAGAAAGTTTCTTTGAAACACGTAACAGCAGCGTCCTCATGATGACCATGTCAGTTAAAATACAAATAGTCACCCTCATAAAAGGATAGAGAATATTTTCTTCAAACTAAGAGTATAAACTAATGCAAGTGTTAATTTAAGTGTTCAGTTACTGAAGCAGTTGTGCTATTGTTTGGTAAGTGAGTATTATTTCCTCTCACAGCCCTTTGCTGTGGTGTCTGGCACATACACAAACAAGATATGACAGTCTGTTCTACTAGTAAAAAAAAAAAAAAAGAAGCAACATCAGTCTTTTACGGAGTGGGAAGTTCAGTAAGAAGAAGTTCACATAGTTTTTGGCAGATGAGTTATAAGTCCTTTCCATTTTGATACTGTCACTGCTCTTAGGATTTAGTTTGAGAATTACCAAAACATTGTTTTGTGTGTATGTTTGTGTTTTTGTTGTTGGTGCTGGGTTTCTTGTTGTTGCTTTGTTTTGTTTTTTCCTTTCATGGAATTTGTAGAAACAAATTCATTAAATCTGCTGTGTTCCTTCACTGAGAAAACAAACCTACAAGGTATTATCAAATTATATTAAACTTTATTTCTACAATTTTGGGAGAAGTATTTGTGTGCAGATTTTTATGCTCAGACTTCAACAGGAGTGAGAGAAAAAACAACAACAACAACAACAACCAAACAAACAAACTAGGAGAACTGTATGAATTCCTGAGTGCAGAAATCCCTCTCTCTTTCCTTTATTCTCTTCCTTCTTTCTTCTCTCTTCTCTCCTTTCCTTCTTTCCCTGCTTGCCTCCCTCCTGCCTTCCTTCCCTCATTCCTTCCTCTCTGCCCTTGACTTTCCCTCCTTCCCTTCCTGCCCCCACTGCTACTCCACAGGGTGATGGATGCCTTTCTGTGGCACAATGTATAAAGTAAAACTAAGTCAGCCACTAATAGGGCACTAATACATCACCATACATTTCATTTTTTTAAAGGAACTTAATTTTTAAAATGTGGAGCAAAAGAACTGTAAAATTAGATAAACTTCATGTTAATAAGGACGTGGAACTAAAGATCTCAATAATTTGTTTTGTTCCTTCTTCTGTATATCTTCATGCAGATGTTGTAACACAACTTCTACAGTGCATTTAGGGATTTTTCAGGCACCAACGTTATGCTATCAGAATTCTACATATAGCTTAATTATCAGACTTGGGGGTCAGAATTCATGTTTTGCATACCACTAAAAATTTCTGCTGCAAGGAGCTTATTGTTGGAGAAAGTGACCTCTTTGTCCAATAGTGGCCAGGATGCTTTTTACATGGTGACACTTGGAGTAGTTAATGACTGACATGGAAGTCCCTCATAGCCTGCTGCTCCTTTGACGTGCTACAGGTCAAAGCTCATGTTCCCATAGGGATTTGCAGTTCATCTGTGGTTGGTGAAGGCTTAAAACTTTAAAACTATGATTTGGAGGAATATTGAGGCATTCTCATTAAGTTCACAGATGTTTTGTTTTTATTTACAAGACGTTTGAGTTCCCCTCCTAGCTATGGGGTCATGTTCCTTAATATTGAGATGGGCAATAAGTTTTACACATTTCAGGTTAGAAGATAATGAGGTAATTTTTTCATTTCATGTCTCTTAGGCAACCTTGTCAATCTCTCCTCACACCTGTCAGCTTGTAGCAACAGCAGGACAACTGCAGGTCAGTGTTGCAGGTGTGCCTGCCCTACGTACTATGCAGAGAGCTACAAAGATCAGTCGAGATGCTGCTGTGTTTTGTGCTTTGCCGTGGCTAAATTACCACTGCAGAACAGCTAGTTTTGGCCTGAGGGTAACCTGTAACTGGCTTAAACTGACTAGGAAGCTGTAATATGAGGGAAATAGGAATCTGTGATGCATTTTTTTTTATTGAACTGGAAGAAATGTTAGATTTTGTACCTGAGCCAGGAGATTGCATCCCAGGAAAGTGTGAGAAACTATCAAATTACCCATGCAGCTGTTACAGTCACAACCATTCCCTATTTTCATATTGAAGAAAAACAATTCCCTAGTGAAGGTTTACAGGACCACCATGACCTGCAGGAGAAAGACCTGCAATATTTAACTTGCTTATGTTGACTAGGAGAATCTTTTCCCTTAGGGAAGAGCTACAGGGAAGCAGGACATGTTCATAATAGTCAGCACTGGTGAGGCCACACCTGGAGTACTGAGTCTAGTTCTGGGCTCCCCAGTATAAGAAAGATATGGACACACTGGAGAAAGTCCAGTGAAGGGCCACAAGAATGATGAAGGGACTGGAGCATCTTTCACATGAGGAAAAGGTGAGAGAGCTGGCACTGTTCAGCCTGGAGAAAAGAAGGCTCAGGGGGATCTCATCAATGGATACAAATACCTGAAGGAAGGGTGCAAAGAGGATGGAGCCAGGCTCCTTTTGGTGGTGCCCAGTGACAGGACCAGAGGCAGTGGGCACAAAACGGAACATAGGAGGTTCCCTCTGAATATCAGGAAATACTTTTTTACTGTGAGAGTGACCAAGCACTGGCACAGGTTGCCCAGAGAGGGGGTGGAGTCTCCTTTCTTGAGGATGTCCAAAAGCCATCTGAACACAGTCTTGGGCAACCTGCTCTGAGTGGCCCTATTTGAGCAAGGGGGTTGGACCAGATGCCCTCTAATCTCAGCAATTCTGTGATTCTATGATAATCTGAGCAGCAGCCAGGGTATGGGCTTGGGATGTGAGATAGACCAGTTGGGATCTCCCATGGTGGGGTTTGCTCTTGGCAAAAATGTAAAGAAATGTTATGTTTTTGAAACCCTGTTGTGTCATTGAAGCCTAGAGGGATTACATTTAGGACACTGGGAACATTGCAGTCTACCTCTCCATTTCCTTGTGTGCAACATGGCTTCATATTTTTCTTGTGATGCAGAGGACTATGTATAGAGGGGAAAGATTGCCCAGATGTTAATGTGCAAACTTGTGGCTCAGGAGACATATGGTCTGTTCTCTGCTCTGTGAAATGTGTCCTCTGTGACCTCAGGCAAACCCCTCAGGGCAGTACTTCTCCCCACTGTCTGTGGAGGATGCCAGGATCCAGCAGTCAAGGACAAGAGAGAGTCAGTTTCTCTCATCACTCTTTTGAAATTAGCTCACGGAGCCAGAGTATGTCCCTTCTTATGTCTGAGTGCTTCACTTACAGTGGGAGTTCCTACTAAGGTACCACAAGGTCTCAAAGTGCCATAGCAGCCATTGCTATAAGTACAGCTATGGGTTCATCTTCCCCTGCCTTTATGGAGCAATCTCTGCTAAGCAGAACACAGGCCCAAGATGTTTTCCACAGTTAACATCAAAATATTTTTTAAAAAGCAATTTAATGAGATGACACCCACACTCTGAGATTAAATCATTCTAGATCACCATTTTCCCTCCCTTCCTGCCCACTGCCTTCTTTTCTGGCATGATTTTTAGAAGCTAATATCTGTATGAATGCTCATAATTAGGAATGTTATAATGAGACAAATCGTAACAGTGATGTTATTAACATCAAGTGAGGATAAAACCCTAGTGCCTTCCTATTTGAAGGCTGTGGTAATAAAATTTCACATGACATATAGCTTTGGACTGAATGGAAAACGCTCAGTAGACAGAGGCAACTAAAATCTTTCTGGATCTGAAGTGGATAGGAAGTGGCCAAATGGACATGAGGACAATGTTTCAAGAGGGAAATGATGTTGCAAGGACAGCTTAGTAAGAAGGAACAAAATGATCCAGATGAGCATCAGCATCACTGAGAGCAAGTTTTGGCCAGTTTTCCAGGGGATGTAGAGAAAATAGGAGTTGAGTGTTGATCCAGAAGCTGTGACTGAATAGAGAGCAGTAAAGCACATTAAGATCTTTGTATGGACAGTGCTATATTTACTTCATTAAGATATTATTTTCATTTTAGTTCATTATTAATTATTACTATAGATTTTATTATTAATTAAATTTTATTTTTGAGAATCAGGCAAAAACATAAGCTCTTTGTCTGAAGACTGTACCCACTTTCAGTATTTTACCCATCCTAAAGCTACTCTCTTTCCCCTGTAATTCTCTTCTTGGGAAGGAAAATTAATAAACCAAAAAGGTGTGGGACACCACAATTTTGGTGGAAATTTCCCTTTACTTTTTCTGTATTAATACGATGTGTTTCAAACCTCTTTTAATTATTTTTCCTTGTTTAAAGCTGGTTTTTGTTCCTTTGGAAGAATGATTTATTGTAAGTGGCTGTGAAAAGACATTAGGAGAGCAAATAGTCCTCTGGGAATAAAAGGTCACAACTCAGCAAAACAGCTGTTGAGACTTTAACAAAGAGTCTAGTGTGCCAACTTGCAGCATCAATATTCAAGATCAGGGAAAAAAGCCCAGCATCTTCATTTTGGGCAAAAAAAAAAAAAAAAAAAAAAAAAGGCAGAACAAAGATGTAAACATCTGAAGAAACTGGCAGATGGATCAGAACTGTACATAACACTAGAAGAGAAGGAGAAGTTGCCATGTGTTAGAGGGGGTGAAAATGGAGAAGGTGCTTCTGTTATACCTTTGGGAATCAGAATAAATCAGTACCATTTGAGGAAGTGCAATGACAAACTGGGTAGCTATGGAACATTAAATTTATTATCAAGGTGAGCAGTGGGAGAACCAAATCATTCACTCATATAAATCAGACTCCTTGAAGTCAATGGTTCTAGAGTGGATTACTAACCCCAAGATTTGTGTTATGATTCAGATGATAGTGACAGCATAGGTCATACATATTTGGATTATTTTGCAATACATAATATCATTTCAAGAAAATATTTCAGTGCAAAGTCTATTCTGGCTGATAATAAGGATAATCTATAGAAGCTCTCCTGTAAGCTGTAACCCATGGCCATAGCACTGCTAACTATGAGAAAACTATGAAATGCATCTAAAAATATATCTTTTGTTAGACTGGGTACTTGTAAGTTGCTTTTTGACAACAATGTCTGACAGTGGAGGACAGTGTTCCCTCACCTTGGGATCACCCAGGGCATCAACAGTGCTAATCCGTTTAAATGGAGTAAAAGCAATAGGAAACATTAATTTTCAACACTAAATATTTGTGGATTCTACAAGGAAGTCTGAAGAGTCAGACTTTCTCTCCTTGGTCTAACCCCATATTCTTCTGGAGGAGACTACAGTTGACCTTTAAAGAATTTGCCTTATTTCCAAAAATGCATCTTGGGGGAGATGGGAATCAGAAAAGGAGCAGAGGACAGGCCAGTTCTACCCCCATAAACTATCAGAAAACTGGAGTCACACTTAACTTCCATGAGTCCTTGGACTTGTTAGAACAGGTCCAGACAAGGCCACAAAAATGATCAGAGGGCTAGAATACCTCTCATGAAGAAAGACTGAGCAAGCTGGGGTTGTTCAGCCTGGAGAAGGCTCCAGGGAGACTTTATAGCACTTTTCAGTACTCAAAAGAGGCTTATAAGAAAGATGGGGAGAGACTTTTACTAGGGCCTGAAGTAATAGGTCAGTGGCTAACCATTTTAAAGTGAAAGAGGGTAGATTCAGTTTGGATATAGAGAAGAAATTATTTATTATGATGGTCATGAGACACTGGAATAGGTTGCCCAGAGAAGTAGTAGATACCCCATCCCTTACAGTGTTCAAGGCCAGGCTGGATGGGGCTTTGGGCAACCTGGTCTAGTGGAAGATGTTCTTGCCCACAGCCAAGGGGTTGGACTACGTGATCTTTAAAAGTCTCCTCCAACCCAAGCCATTCTGTCACTCTATGATTCTGTAAATCTGAGTCACAAGAGCTCCAAAGGTGTTCTAATTCATGTTGAGCCCTGAGCCAAAGCTGGCACAGATAAGCTCCTTGCTTCCACCGCAGTACTGAGCATCTGCGAGCACAAGCAGCCTCCTTAGGGTATGACTTGCTGTTTAAACTAGGGAAAATGGATCCTTACTCCACATTCCTCCAGTGACTGTGTCATGCTTAAACACACTGAGCTCCCCTAACTAGCTCATGAAGGCATTTGTATCTGAAAGCATGATTTATGCAAGAAAATGCTAATGCCACCACTAATTTGAAATCTTAAGCACAAAATAGTGGCCTGATTTTCCCACAGCCTACATCAGCTTTACATCAATGGAATTCAGTTGATACCATCAGGGTTATCCTAATTTGGTCTAATAAAGGAAAGAGGAAAGCAAATAACTGTTACTTTATCTTAATATGTGCTATCCGCCTTTAATACAACTTATATTTCTTTAAGAATTTAATAACTTACGACCATAGATCAACCCCTTAAACTTCAGAGCCTGCTTTTCTGGAATCATTTGCACTCCATAGTGACTTGACATAGGCAACCAGCCTTCTTTCCTCCGTTTTCCCAGGCTGATGAATCACAGGATACACTGCCCTGCAGGTATCTCTCCTTAACTCCAGCTCCACGCTGAATACAGAGAGAGGCTGCTTAACAAACTCTCCTTTGTAACACCCACAGAGAAGTCTGATGCACATTGCTGGTGAATGAAAAGCTTATCTCCCACCACAATTGTCCTCTAAGCAAATATGCAGAAAGTCTCTGTATTCAAGTTTTGGGATCTCATCCCGGGGCTACAGCCACGGTATCTAAAATGTAGCTTTTATCAGTGACATGCAAACTGACAGAACAGGGAACTTGGGCATCCCTTGTACTGACTGACTTCCAGGTCCTGCAACGTTACTTTGAGCAGTCCCCTGAATGAAGAAGTGCTCTGGCTGCTGCTGTCCCCTTTGTTTGATATGAGAATGCTGAATGCAGGGGAGTAGCTGAGTGAAATGGTTGTTTTGCTATGAATAATTCATAACTTTCCAAACAGCTTTCTTCAAATACAATAAAGTATGTCTTGCACTGAGGGATTCCCTTTTAATTTTTAAAATGTTTTCTTTTTTTTTTTTTTTTTTTTATTTTATTTTCAGAAATAAGAGAGAGAGAAAGAGATCAGTTAAGTGGTAGAGATTTTTGTTTGCTTGTCTGTTTTTGTGATGGCTGAAAAATTGGATGGATCTTGATCTTTCTTCACACACATTTCACATTGGAATAGGCCTTGATCTTATTTCACACAAGTGTAGCTACACAGGCTTCGCTGACAGTCTCTTGCTAATTATGTCACTGAGATGTAAGAGATTCACTCTACCATTTTGTTCATACATAACAGCTTAAGCAGCTTTTCTTCTAACACTTGTAAAAATAAATTCTAGGTAAAGTACAGGAATGAAAACAAAATTCAGAACTGGGTAGTCATGAAAGCTACAAGATACTGAAAAAAATAATTTGAAATAAAATGCATCTCTCCAACTAAAACACTAACTCTGTCAGATTAGATTAATCAAACACTTTATTCATTGTAAGTTTCCCATGAAGATATATTAAGTCTCAATGGAAAATATTTTCAGTGAGGTTTTATCAAGTAGAAAATATCCCTGATGTCTGTGGGGTTTGGGGTTTTTTAAAATCAATTTTACAACCAGCTCGGGGGCTAATCCAAGGAAAGCGACAAGCTGATAGTACAGGTGATAAAACAAAATCAAACAATTGTTTTACTTAATCTGATAAGTGTAAATCTTCATAATTAGGAAGCTGAAATGTAGCTCCTCTTATGGGTGGGAAAAATGACAATTGTTTTTGCTTTTGTTGTCCTGAGCTTGAAGTTATGGGATGCTGGAACTCCCACATTTCTGTAAGACAACTTTGCCAAGTGTATTTCAATAGTAAATTGATACAGTTTAGTATTAATAGTCAATCACATTGCCTTTCTGAAAGCTTGAACACATACATTCAGATGCCAATGGCTGCTTTATCTTATATGCACGCATTCTGAAAATGGTTGAAATTATAATTTTGAAATTATATGACCAGTATCCTCTTAAGTATGAAGCACACAAAGCAATTTTATTGCTATATGAAGTTCAGAAATGCATTCCTGTAAGCTTTATATAGGTATTTAATCTTTCTTTTATATTTGCTTTTTCTTCAGTACATAATGGAATAAACAACACTTTCCTTTGAATGGATTATACCACATGTGAACTGCCTGCTACTCCTTCTGCGAGAATAAGAAAAGCCGTTTGCTTTCATTTGTTCAATATCAGCTTGATAGCAAAAAGCTTCTGAATGGCTCATGCTCACAGCAGACCATCAGTTGAATGGGATTAGCACTTCTCCTGCTAAAATATTTGAAGTTAAGGATTTGGAAAAGAAGTTTTTGCAGAGATGACCCATTTACAAGCTGGACTTAGTCCAGAGACTATAGAGAAAGCCCGCCTGGAACTGAATGAAAACCCAGACATTTTGCACCAGGATATCCAGCAAGTCAGGGACATGATCATCACGAGGCCTGACATTGGGTTTTTACGTACAGATGATGCCTTCATCTTGAGGTTTCTCCGAGCCAGAAAGTTTCACCAAACTGAGGCCTTCAGACTACTGGCTCAGTACTTCCAGTACCGCCAACTAAACCTGGATATGTTCAAAAACTTCAAGGCTGATGATCCAGGAATCAAACGGGCTCTAACAGATGGATTCCCGGGAGTACTGGAAAATCGCGATCACTGTGGCAGGAAGATTCTTCTGCTTTTTGCAGCCAACTGGGATCAGAGTAGGTAAATGTAGATAGTGTCCTTATCTTTTTATATACACTCAACTTGCAATAGATTGTTTGTGACCGTACTTGAAGCAGCAAAGCCATTTTTGGTATATTTTGTAACTATGAGTTCACTAAAACTTTCATCTGACCTGGTCACCTCTCATTCTTCAGACATAACACCATTACAAGATAAAGCTATATCAGTGTGTCAAATAAGTAGCTCATGCTTTTCTCCATAAATATTTCCAGTTTTCAGCCAGATCATGTCTGTTTGCTATAAATATGTTAACAATTATTACACAATTGCTTCAGTAATATCAAAGACTAGCCAAACAGGTTGACAGAAAGCAAATGTCTCAAAACATACAGGAGTTCTCATAGCTCTTCTAGTGCAGAAGGAACTGACCATACTCATTCTGTCTCCAGACTTCTTAACAGATTGTTTTTTTCAACCATTTGGAGAATTACAGCCTGTGTTATGAGAGTTCTACAAATTACATTGAAATTTCTACACTCCCTGGTTACTGTATGCTTGTTAGTCTGATAAATAGGAGATTCAACCAAAGCGTATTTTCTGTTCAGGTCATTATTTTATGGGATGGTATGAACAAAGTTATCTCCCAGCCATTATTATAAAGTGATGTCCTTAAATGTTAATGTGATTAGTCAGCTTTCACTACCTATTTGAAGTGATACAGAGAAAAGAGGCTAGTCCAGGAATATCATGTTCACATTGTCCTGTTCATCAGAAGTCCTTCCATTTCATTTTCCCTGCCTTCACAGTGAGATGGAGAAATGTAATCAGCTGTAGAATTGCTGTGTGTTCTGCTGATTTTTCATAAAAATCAGACCAAAGAACAAAATTCAGATTCAGGTTTTGAGTATGATAAATTCTGATGAGTTCCAGGTAGGATTTTGTCTTGGAGTGCTGTAAAGTTGTCCATGAAAATGTCTCAACCTTAGGAGTTAATACATTGGACCTTTGAATTTGTGTTATAGAAACATAGTTGCATCCAGCTCTGGAGCCTTCAGTATAGGAAAGACATGGACCTGTTTGAGAGGGTGCAGAGGAGGCCACCAAGATGATCAGAGGGCTGGAACACCTCTGCTATGAGGATGGGCTGAGAGAGTTGGGGTTGTTCAGCCTGGAGAAGAGAAGGCTCTGGGGAGACCTTATTGCAGCCTTTCAGTACTTAAAAGGGCCTAATAAGAAAGGTGGGGACAAACTTTTTCGCAGGGCCTGTTGCAACAGGACAAGGGGTAATGGTTTTAAACTAGAAGAGGTGAGATTCAGGCTACACATGAGGAAGAAATTTTTCACAATGAGGGTGGTGAAACACTGGCCCAGGTTGCCCAGAGAGGTGGTAGATACCCCATCCCTGGAGACGTTCAAGTTCAGGCTGGACGGGGCTCTGAGCAACCTGATCTAGTTGAAGATGTCCCTGCTCATTGTGGGGGGTTGGACTAGATGACCTTGGAAGGTTCCTTCTGACCCAAACTATTCAGTGATTCTATGATTCTACATACAAAAGTATTTGGTGAAAACCACAACTGAAGCCAGCGATAAAACTCCTATTGACTGGAAAGGGGTCAGCAGCTTTTCTCCCGTCTCTCTGAACTGTGAGCTTGCCTTTCCTCCAAACACAAAACCCTTCCTTTAGCAACTGGCCTAGAAAGAAAGACAAATGAACAGGTACGTTGAATTAATAAAAAGTATCAGCTTTAGAGGGCAGAAGGACTGTGGCTCTGTTGGTTGCATTAAAGGATTTAGGTATTATATAGAGCCAGCTTTGGCTTTGTGATCCCTCAACAAAATGAATCCTTGTGCTTAACCTCATAGATCAGATCCTGCTCTGGGAAAGCTGAGAGTGCTGTTGTCTAAGGCTCCTGCACCGAGACTTTGACAGATCATTGATTCTTGTTAGTTTTTCACTCTTTTTTTTACAAGTGTTTTAATATGCATCCACATATGTGTATATGTGCATGTGCAAAACCTGAAATGATCCTGGATGCAAGATACCTTGTTTCTGAAAGTGTAATTTTAACCTTCAAAGAAGAAAGGCTGAGGCAAATAGGATAGAATATACTTTCTTAAGGCTCTTTAGTGAAATTAAAAATCACACAGAAATTCTACCTCTCTTCAGCCACTGAAGCTCAGCTCTTCTATGGATGCAAATGACAAGATGTGTCATTTCTGTGAGGTTTTGTAGCATGGCAAGTGCTTCAAGGATTTGGATCAGGATTTGTGCTGTAAGTAAATAGAGGAATAATCTCCTTTTTTACTGTCTAAAGGCATCGACAAAAACAAAAGTTGTTAAGGAACAGGAAACAAAGAGTGCAATGTCCTTTTAAGCAGAGTGGAAGCAGCCTATTGATGAGAAGAAATATATATTTCATATATATTTCACAAAAACACTCCAAACAAACAAGCATTGTGTATATCTTACAAACATATACCTTGGGCAACCTTTCTACAGACATGTCTTCAGTGATGGCAAGATTTTTACAAGCTTACATTTTAGCTGCATGTTAGTGCAATCTATTCATATGACACTGTGACACTGATATGCAAGATCTCAGCCTTTAGCATGCCTTTCCTAACTTTAATCTCATTGGTAGCTGGCTGTGTCTTCTCTTTCTTTATCATTAAAGTAGAATGATAAGGGGTTATTTATAAAGAAGTCATAATTTATAATGGGTTATTTAAAGTCAGGATGGCTATAATCCATAAACTGATTTTCAGTCCAGACATTCTTACCATTTATACTCCTGGCAGTATGGTGAGTCTATGGCTTACATGTCAAGGAGGAACAAGCGTCTTCACAGCTTTACAATCTTACAAAGATATTGATTTTTAAAAGGAAATATCATTATTTGTGTAATGTGACTGTTTGGACAAATCAGATCCAATCTAAGGGATTCCTTGTATCAAAGATAAAATTTCAATGTGATCTTTTAGAAATATTTGTAATTTTGGCTTCAGGAATGCAATTGGTAGGTCTAACATCTCTAAAAAGCTAGGTTTCTATTTCCAGTCTCAAAGTTTCTAGCTTCATCTACTGGGTTGTGTTAGTTTAAAGGGACAACAAACCATGACAGCTTCCCATGTTTGTACTTTCGTGTCCTGACCTTGTCATCTTTTCATGTACTTTTGAATTCACTGAGGATACGGCACTCTAGGGTAAGTCACTGTCAGGCAACAAGAAGACAGTACATTAGTTAATCTACAGCAGAGCTTCTTGTGTTCACTTTTAACCACAGTGAGTGTAAAACAGCTAGCCCTCTATTTCTTAGGGCAAAACAACCTTGTGTTGTCCACAAGGTAAAGAACATACTTGTGGGCAGCCAGCACAGCAAACGTAATGTTATGCAAAGTATTGCACTAGCTTTATGTCTTGCAATATATTTATGCTGCCAAAGCTTAAATAGATTGAACTTTACTCTCAGAATTAAGGAGGTTTTCCCAGTTGCTAATACTCTTCACCATTCTTTTCTGGACCTTTCCTATCATTTTAACATTCTTGCTAATCTGCAGATGGATGAACTGAACACAAACTTCCAGTTATAAACCATCACGTGGTAACACCATATCTTCTGCTCAATAGTTCTCTTCTTTTAGATGTAAGATTATCACTGTTTTCTTAGCTACTCAGTCACATTTTGAGCTCATGTTCAGCTCAAATCTACTTTCAAATCACTGTTTCCTAAAATACAAACACCACTGGTAGATGCGTCATACGTTCTCATCCATAATGTAGTCACAGTCTAGCATGTGATTCATGCTCTTCTGCAGAGCTAAACCTGTCCTCCTCATAAATTATCATTGCATGGGTTTTGTGACATCTGAAAAGTTCACTGGAAACAATTTTATTTTTGCTCCCACATCACTGAAAAAGGCGGTGATTATTGTTTTGACCAAAACCTCCTTGATGACTAGGAAAAAACCACAAGGAATCATCTCTCTTATCTCCAAGTCACTAACTAAGATGGATCGTGACGCTCAGTTTATATTCATATTTTAGGCAGGTTTCTTAGAGATAATGTCACCACTTTTTCTCCAGGTCCTGCGTAGTATATTTTGGATCTGTTAGTTAGTACTAATCACATATTATATAGAACAGAAAACTTCAGAGGTATTGAATATGGGAAATTGAACAGATAGATAGAAAATTAAGAAACCAGATTAGTTCCATGCTGAGGGAGAGGAAAAATGTTGAGCTATATTAACATATACTAGAGAGTCCATGCAGTGGAAGGACCATCGTTCACTTTGATCAGAACTCAGTCCTCAGAGGTGCAGAATAATCCAGCCGCAAGGTGTTAACTCAAAAACCTACAAAGGCCTCTCATATACCACTGCTTACAGAGCAACTTATTTTTCAATTGAAATTGTGGAGTGTCAGAAGGATGTCAAACTGATCTTTGCATCATAAAAAAATCCCAGTTTGTAAAACAAATACACGCATACACACAAATGTACAGTTTTGTTGAGGCTTGAACCAGGATTTCACATAAAAACATATGTGCCATGTGCTGGGTTATGAATACTCCTTCACACACTTTGTTATTTCATAATTCTCACCAAACCTAAGTCCTCAGTCCTCTGATGTACCTCTAGTGAATCTGAAGCTTTTAAAGAAGTCAGATAAGAGTGTCATTTCAGTTGTTGGATTGAGGAAAGCCTTCACTAGCTACCACAGCTGTTCCTAGGTCTGCTACTGCCTTCTAATATATCCTGCTTGTACACCTGGGAGATGGGGTTTGGGTGAACAAGTAATTCAGCAGAAGGTGTTCATTAATCTCCCAAGTAACGATATTTCCTTCAAGGTTGTTCAGACAGAGTAAAATTTATTTCTGTGTAGACAGCCAGCACAAGGGCTATTTCTAATCATGATCCTCTGCAAACAGGGTCTTGGGGTAGGGGGGCAGAAGGTTGCATGTTGTTTCTTGCAGCAGTATAATAATTAATTTCTGTCTTCATGCCTGGACTATTGTGTCTTAGAAACTGTCATATAGCTTCAAAAGTTCTGTAAGTAAATCAGAAGGAAAAAACTACAACTTTGTTTACAACATATGTTCCCAAGTCAACTGCTAGCCATAAATTCTCTTTTATTAACCCAGGAGCCTCAAATGTCAGATACTTACCATTCGGTAGGAAAGCATATTGAGATAGACTAAAGGACAAGGAAATGCTCTGACATAATGGCGAATTGACAGCTATAAATATTTTAAAGGATCACGACAAAAAAAATGATGTCCTTGCTGGGAATGCTCGTAGTGGTGTAATTACAAGGATATTATCATCAGCAGATCCTGTTGGTATAAATTAATATGTCCCAAATGCTGATTATTCCAATATATTTCAAGGATGATGTCAGATGCTTAATAGAATATGAAGAAATAAACATCTGTTGAGACTAATTTATAGTTACAGGCAAACTGTGGCAATAACTCAGCCTTATAGCTATTTATTATGAGAGACTGCATCTGAAATATGGCCAGCCTGAATACCAGAATGATTTTTACACAGCAAGGCTTTGGGTTTGGTTAAAAGACAGTGCATCTGTGTTGGGGGATGCTTACAGTAATGCAGACTGAGGTCATGATTCAAGCATTGCATTGACCAATAAATAGCCTAGAAGAATATTTTATTAAAAATAATTCATATTACATTGTTATATTGCCGAGGTAGTCTGAAATGGTAGCTTAATTCAGGTAGCAAAAGAAGAAAGCAGAATACTCATTTTGGGGAGTAACAGATGTACAAATTAAATGTTGGACAAAGAAGATGAAAAGGAGGTCTGTCTTGAAACGTTTTCATTTGCTTGGAGGAGGCAACTTAATTCAGTACCATTTAGAAAGGAAGCTGAGTTTGGAAAGGCTGTTGTAGTCCATGTGAATGACAGAAGGATGACATACACAAATGACATTCCTGGATAGGGATGAGAAGGGAATCAAAGAAGAGAGAGAAAAAATCTGAAAATGAGAAAGAAAAACAACAGCTGGGAAAGTTATGAAGCATATGTTGAAGAACAGGACAAGCCTGACTGAAAGGGAAAAAAAAACATCAAGGAGGGGGAGGGAGGAGGGCAATCAAACACATAGTGAGAGGGAAGAGAAGGTAAATGGATGGTGTGGGGCTGAGGGCTGACTGAAGAGCTGTGAAGGACAGTGCCCGTGGGTGAGACAGGCGATTGCTGGAGCTGGGCTGTGGGATAACGAAGGAAAATGAAGGGCAGATGGGAAACTGGCTCTGTGCCACCTCCCTCCTATGAAGACAAGAAACCAAATCCAACCCCCAAGCTTTATAAACTGGAGAGAAGGACAGTTGATTAAGAAAAATACACACAATCACACACACACAACAAGCACACACGTACGCGCGTCCCTTTTCTTCCCAGACTGTCTCAAAAGACCCCAATTTTGTGTGAGAGTTTATGTCTGAGTATCAGAAAAGAGAAACTGCATATAGCTGCGATAGCACTTGTCCCCAGAAAGTGACCCATACTCCTAGGTGGGCTGTGCATGTCATTCTCTCAGCTGGGTTTTGCTAAAGAACAATATGATAGAGCTATAGCAGCAGAATAGTACGAACCATCCCACTTGGTTCTTTGTCCCTTTGACCCTTGGGAACAGCTGGTAACCATGAATGCATGCTCTTAGGAACAGGAGGTTTTTAATGAGAGACTCAGTAGGAGGACATCAGAATGTTTTTTGGTTTTTGTTTTTTTTTTTTTTTTTGTCAGAGCTTTTCCTAAATCAAGTTTTCTAAATATCTGATATTTTGATCAGTTTCTAACTTGCCAATGTAATTAAAAGGAGATAAGGCAAATTCATGCATTGCAGCAGGAACACACTACGAAGAGTCAGGAGAGGAAAATTCCATAATTCTCTGACTAGTTATTTAATAGGCTACATGCAGTAGCAGCGACAGAAAAGAGTGGAGTTTCTGAGCTGGAATTCTTAAATACATTTGAATTTTTTTAATTTTAACAATTTCTTGATATATTATTTCTCCAGGCCATGATCTATTTTAGACTCTTTCCTATGGACTCCGAGCCTCTGTATCAACTGCATTTTACATAAAAATAATTGCTTTTTCACCACACCCTGGTAGCTGATGAGCATCTTTCACTACAAGCACACTCAGAGCAGCATGATGGATGCTTGGGAACAGCTGTCATTAACAGGCTGGATGATCCCAGAGGTGTTGCAGCAGATAGCATGAATTTGGTCAAGATGTGCATGGTGTGGGAGGTGCTGAGCTGCATTGAAACAGCTGAACAGCATGTTGGAGTAAATACTGCCCTGCCACCATGGTCACCCTGCTTCAGGATGCTTGTCTACCCTAGTGAGGTTGAAGGATGAGGGAGACATCAGCTCTCATGTTTGATGAAAGTGCCCCAACCGTGTATCTCTGGGACAGTCTTGATAATACAAGGAAGGAAACAGCAGAAGCACCCGTCTGTCACATGTGCCTAAAAACTTAACAGACCAGGCAGTGGTGGAGGACAAGAGTAATGATGGAGGAGTAGAGACATTTCAATAAACCAGCCTAAAAATTGAATTGTTAAAGCTTTCTAATACAAGACATTTTGCCTCTTTTGTCATGGGTTAGCCAATAAAACAGGTGGAGCATCATAATTAATGTGCCCTGACTGAAGAACTGATTTCTGAAAAGAAGAAAATGGAATCACTCCTTGAGGAAGAAGAAATTTTTGTCTTAAATTCTGATTGTACTCTCACAGTTTTTAATTTTAATAAGCACAGCAACCAAAGGAGCAATAAAAAACAACTATCCCTTGCTCCCAGCCCATGATAATCTCAGCCCTGGAAACTTCCTGGAGGGTCCATTTGTAGCAGGGGACAGAGGGCAAAGCCAGCCAGTTAGCTTCCTGCTGGGACTATTTCCTATGTAAATGCCTATTTTCTGCTCACGCTGAGCAAACTTGCATCAGTAAAGATTAATTTTTAAGGAAAAGGGAAAGGTAATATGCAAATATCTTCTCTGGTGCTTTTTTTGTTACAGAAACATGGTATCACTTTTACATTGCAGACACAGTGGATGGTGCATGTCTGTGCATGCCTTAACACATGTGGTGCCAGTTATCTTTCATATAGGCAGTATAAATCACAGCACCAAGTAACATTATGATGCTATATGATCAGTACAAATTATTTAAAAAATGCACATGGATTATTTATATAATATCCCATAATACACCTTTAGAGAATGGAAATTCAGGATTTGATTGAAACCATAAGATTACAAGTTATTGCTTTATATAGAAAATATAATCAGAAAACATTCTATTTATTTTAGATATTCTTCTTTGAATTTAACATCAATTAGATTTTATAAAATAGAAATCCAAGAGGTGGTGAAAAATAACTCCTTATGTCTATCAGTGGTGACAAGTGAAATGACTACCATGTTTTTGAAGTTAAGATATCAATATACATAAGAAGAAATACTTGCTTTTCTAAGGCAAATTAATATGTTTTCTATTTTAACCTTACCAGCCTGCTGCGTATCAAACACCTTGTTAGGGACCTGCTGCTGTTCACTGTCACAAGAAGGATTTGGGACCAGAGGAACCTTTGGTGTGACCCAGTAGAACCACTCTCATGTGCACTTTAAAAGATGTGTACTCTCACATATTTCACAAGACATGCAGCTGATGATCCAAATGGGCAAAGAAGGAGCTCAAGACTTTTTTTTTTTACCTTTTTAGATCAATATGGTTTTCTTCATTAACTTCCAGCTACAAGCCATCCCTACACCTTCCTTGTTCTTTCCCACAGGTAGTCCTGTGCTCCCTTCCACAAAGCCATAATTTCAGCTCTTCTGGTTTTATATCATGTCAACAGAGGAACTGAATTCCATACATTCAGATAGGAACAAATTAATAAAGATGGAAAAAAGAGTGAACAAGCACAAGGTCACTGCCATGGTGTGACCACAGACATATGCTTTTCTTGCCAGGGCTGAACTCCTACTTCCAAATGCACTGCAATATTCATTTGAAAACCGAGATTAAAAAAGGAGGAGGAATAAACTCTGACTTAGGGAGAAACAGTAGGAAATCTTTCCATTTCTTAGGTTCTTATTTACATGTAAGCCACTTTAGCTAGCTATTGCAATATAAATTCATTTTCACTCTGATAAAGCCTTCAGTTCTGTTGAATAAAAGAGCTTTGCAAGTCTGGGGAAAACGACAATTTGTAGATGTCATAGCTGCCAATGAATGCCTTTCCTTTTTACAACATCTTATTATTATTCTCTGCTGAAATGTATACACAGGTACCTGTTCATTCACCTGCTTTCACAGAACATTTTATATAATTCATTTAAAAGTAATTCATGATCATTTGGGTGTTTACTTCAAAAAAGAGGCATATCAAGTGTAGACTCCATGTTAGAAGCCAAAGAGCCCTGAGAGGCACCAGGCACACCTGCCATTACTGGTTCAGTCATGGCTGACACATTTGGCTCTACCGAGATTTTCTCACCCCTTGTTTTGTTAAATATTCATGGTTCGTTAACAGAGAAAATACTGATTGGGCACAAAAGAGTTTGAGAGTCAGTGATGGACTACAAATAGAATGATACAGTAAGGTGATAGCATTGAGGAAGAAGTGTCTGTGAGCTGTATTAACAGAGTGCTTTCTACAGGACACCAGTAGTTATTTACCTTTACTCACCTCATCTGACCTGTAACCAAAGTACTAGCATGAGAGGTAAACCTGAGATAAGTCTGGAAAAGAATAGTAAAACATGAAGTCTGGAAAATAGAACAATGTAATAAAAGTTTAGGACAATAGGAGATGAGATAGGAATCTTCCTATATATAAAAATTTACCTTAATGAAAGGTGATAGTGAAAAGTTTCCAGTTTCTCTGGGGTTGGAAATAGAGTATAAAAGTAAATTAAGTAATATTTAGTAGTATTAGATGGACGAAAATTAGAAATAATTTTGCAATGATTATGCTTGTTTAGGGCCTGAACAGGTAACAGAGGCACTCTGTGGTCTCCTCATCTTTGGAATGTTTACTGAAGAAGTCAAAGTAGGAGTACTTACGATGATGCATTGCAGGAGATGTATGAGATACTGTCCAGTCACTTCCTACCCTCTGTTTATAGGATTAATTTAGCTTTGTCAAAAGCCTTTGAAGAGGATAAACTCAGAAGCTGCTTTAAGCTATCTTGCAATTAAGAACATAAATATAAACTCCTGCTTAACCAACTTAATTTCCTTTTATGAAAAAGTCATCCATCTGGTTGACCAAGTGAAGCCAGTAGATGTGGTGGTTTGGGACTTTAGCAAAGCTTTCGTTACTGCCTCTCTCATTATCCTTCTGGATAAAGTGTCCAGCACACAGATAGACAAGTCCATAATATGTTGGGTGAACAACTGGCTGATGGATTGGTCTCAAGGAGTTATAGTAAATGATGTTACCTCAGGCTGATGATCAACCACCAGGAGGGTTCCCCAGGGCTCAATTTCAGGGCCAGTGCTCTTTAATGTTTTTATAAATGATCTGGATGAAGGAATTGAATGTACATTAATTAAGTTTGCCAATGATACTAAACTAGGAGGAGATGTGGACTCCTTTGAGGGCAGAGAGGCCTTACAAAGAGATCTGAAAAAAATTGGGAAGCTGAACAATCACCAGTCATATGAAACTGAACAAGAGCAAGTTTAAGGAGTTTGATGTGCTGTCTCATTCAACTACACTAGAGCCAGAGAAAGACAGTGAATAGCAAAGGTTATCTTATCATATAATGCAGAGAGGTAACCTACAGGCAATTGTCAAATGTAATAAAATGCAAGCAGTTACATTCACAGCCTTTAAACGTAGCTGCACCAAACTCTTGCCCAGTCAACCCAGACCACAGCTGTTGAGTTGGGTGGTTGCTTATCGCACGATGTATTTAAAAGGACATTGTACCAATACTGGTTAGTTTGTACTCACCAACAACTAAATCAATTTTTCATGTGAATTTGTCCATTTTTTTGCATCAGCCCTAACCCAGGTCCTAGGACACCAGGATGAAAATAATAAAGCAAGGCTTAATCCCTACCCCAGAGAAATTGCAATCTAAATAGACAGGAGAAGTATGGAGTACCTGCCCTAAATGAAGAAGAGTGTGCCAGGGGTAGGGGGTTCCCTGGGGGCTAGGAGTGCTGGTGGCTCCCTGGACCGATCAGACAGGGCCGGACAGCTTGCAGCTGTCTGCATCCCAGGGCAGGAGTGCATCTCAGGCCTGATGGAGAGTCTCACAGGGACTGAACATGGTCAGATAGTAAATCAGTGGCAGAGGGAAGAAATAACTCAGTGTTTCCTACTTGTCACACCAGTGCCTTGAAGACAAAGTCTTCGTTAATCTTGCTTCCTGAAAAAATACAAAAGGAAACCTGAAGTAGATCCCCCCCTGACGCACAGACAGACTTCAGTCCTGGTCCAGCTCTTACACTATGGTGGACTGGGCAAATCCCTTTGTCTGCTTTTTTGTGCCCTGAAGAATCTCTACATCTCCTGAAGGTGTGGTGGAAAATAAATCACTTGGCTGCCATCTAAGCCTGGCCAAGTTTATGACTCACTATAAATGTGTCTACAAATGCATCTTCAAAAAAATGGTTATTTTGTTATCCTGAAGTACGCAGGGAAATAAGAATTGTTACTATGCTAAGGGTATATCAAGAAAAGAACCACTTGCCAGGCTGGTGGTGCCAAGCAAATAAGGAGGGCACGCA
Organism: Nesoenas mayeri; assembly: GCF_963082525.1. Classification (NCBI taxonomy): domain Eukaryota; kingdom Metazoa; phylum Chordata; class Aves; order Columbiformes; family Columbidae; genus Nesoenas; species Nesoenas mayeri. Next base: position 39,538,420 of record NC_137543.1, on the reverse strand, counting down.
AGACATGGATAAGATTAATTTCTGCATGTGGTGAATTGCTCCAGTGTGAACATGACGGCGTAATAGGAAGCAAAGCAAAAGAAAAAATGGAAATAGTTATGCTGGAAGAAGTCCCCAGCGTCAAGAACAGATGTGACTTGTAGCTCAGCACCTCAAGTAGCTGTATCCTCTCAGGAGAGGCTGTAGTTGGGATTAGGGAAGTGGCAGAGTAGAGGTGAAGTACCCTGGCCAGGCAGAGGGGAGGAAGGTGTTCATCATTGTCCTGCTTACACACGGCTCCACTGTGCCTCGGTCTTCCAGTGCTGCACTATATCATGCAGTTTCTTATTTCTAGAGTGAAAAATGGGCTAATTCCTGCCTTCGGTCATGTTGTGGGGCCCTTGATAGAACTACTGCGCATGACTAGGTCAGAATAGATGAATAAAAAATCTGTTTTCCAGCTTTCATGAAACTATGAGTTAGAAGATCACATGGCTGAAGTCAGGGCACTTCCTTATCTAATTATTTCCAAAGCTGACATATTAAAGGATTCACGCATTTCCAAAGAGCAAGAACACAAAATTTTTTAGATAACCTCTGATTCTGTAACACATATACTCACATGCATGTAAGTAACCCCAACAGATTCAACTATGGATACAAAATCCAGTAGTAAGACTATTGATCCACTTTAAATATTTGCTTAAGTACCTTATGGCTTAATATACTTCTCATGCAGAAATTAAACCAATGCATTTACTTGACTGTTAAGCACTGTTGATTAATACTAACATTGCAAAATATTAACCAAAGTTAAGTCAACTGAATGCAAAGGAATGGAAACATGAAGAGTTCTGGCAAATCACAGAAAAAAAGCAACAGAGAGAGACTGGAAGCACTCTGCTTTTCATGTGGTTTTGTGGAGTGAAACTAAATACAAAGTATTGGGATTTGTTTTGCAAAGACTTTATCACTTGTAGTTTTTTTCTGGTATTGCCATAAGGCCTTCTTAGTAACAGTTTTGTGAAGTCAAAGCATTGGCTGGAATAAAGAGAAGCATTTGCTTTTAAGAAAATGAATTCTGCTGTAGCAAAAATATGTTGTAAGACTGTGCTTAGATGTACAGGAATGGACTCTCACTACCTAATTATCTGCTTTTAATAAACTCTGAACTGTGAGATAAAAAACAGAGGAAAAAAAAAGGATACCAAACGTACTATTAACAAACTGCAATTTTAACAAGCCATCCCAGTATACCAAATTACAGCTTTTATGTATTAAATCTTTCAAAGGCCATATCTTCCCTGTTATAGTGCAAACATCTTCAGTGCCATGTCCTGAAAAGTAATCTTTGCTACTTTTAAAAAAGACTTCAAGGTGCAGTTATTCCAGTAAACTATAATATGTTCATCAAAACACCCAACCCCTTACTTTCTTAGCATCAAACCAATTAGATCTCAAGGAAAATTAACTATGACTTTCTGCTTTTATAATTTATTTTTTTTTATGCTAGGGAATAGATTAAAACATCAGGTGTTTCGTTGTGAACAAGCTTCTATTAATGACTGCATGCAACAACATGAGGAAGTAAAAAACAAGGCATGATTTATTTGTTCAAGACCTTCACATACTGAAGTTTTCCTTCTGGCATTTTTCTCAAGACCTTGTAACTACGCTTGCTGTGGTGATGTCTGCTGATCCTTTTTCTGCCTCTTTTTTTGCTGACTTTTGACAGACAGGGCCTCCCTGCTGCCTCTATCTTCATTGAAGTGATCAGTACTGCTCATGTTTGGAGTAAAGATCCTGGTTGTTCCAGCTAACTGGTTCCAGAGCTGCTTCCTTCAGATAACAATGTGGGGTCTGGCAGGATGTCATTGTGCGTTGAGTTCAAAAGCACTAAAATTTTGACTATTATTTTGCGTACTTACTTGTTACATATGTTTCTCCATTATCAATAATTTATAATTGAATGGGTAGCAACTTCAATTAATCAAATTTCTTCAGTAATTCTCTGTATTGACTATGCGAGAATTACTATTAGTGTGAAAAAAAATGAATTAATTATATAAGCTACACAATAAAAAGCAATACAAACAGAAATAAAGAAGTATAAAACATCAGATCATCAATATACAATTTTCAGTTCTTTAGGAAACCTAAAACACAGCCCTTTCCCCAGAAACAACAAACCCTGAAACAGTGGTTGCCAGAAGGCAGAGATTAAATATCCACACATATAAGTATACTCTACTGTAGAGAGGTTAGAGTGATTTAGGAAGTTGCTGATAACTTGTGTGATAATAAATTAATGAAATTTTTCTTTCAGAATTCCTAACATCACAATTCACATGGAATAGAGTTTTCAACTCAACTGAATTGTAATAATTTATAAACCCCTTAAATTGTTTTTCACTGGCAATTCCTGAGAAAATGTGATGATCTGCCAAAATAATGACATAACATAACATTAACATTCCAAACCAGGGGCCACACTGCACCTGCAACACTAATCTGTACCTGTTGGGAATTGGCATGTACTAAAAAATTGTATTGGCTTCAGAGGAATGGGGGAAAGCAGGCTGGCTTACTTTCACCATTACTATGAATTCAATACAAGGCTCAAGAATCCTATTTCTGCCTTCTTTGGGATCTCAGCTTAAGCAGCTACTACACACCAGTGCTGTCAACATGGCAAGGAAGATATATCCCATCCCATCCAGGAAAAAGCCTTAGTGCTGCTAGATCATGAAATTACTAATCTTAGTTAAAAAGCAGTGTTTATTACAGAAATTTAGAGTTTCAAATCCTGACAATGAAATACAAATAAAACATTGATTAAAGGCTTCAGGTAGATTGGCTGGGTTTGTTTTGTTTTGTTTTGTTTTGGTTGTTGTTGTTGTTTTGGTTTTGATTTTTAAATAGGAAAATTATGTACTTAGCCACTGCATTCACAGAAAATGAAGTACACAAAAATTATTAAGTACTGGCCTTGCAATTTAAAATATGTTTATTTTTTCCCTTGGTGATTATTGCATAAGAAATCATACTTAAACATTTATTATAGCCTATTTTGTCCACTTATACTGCACAGGGGACATTTTGGGAACAACTGTAATGCTGACTTTTTCTAATTTTCGATTTGCAACCTACATTTTAGTATTTTTGTTCCATAATTACTTCATCTGTTTCAAGAAAGCCAGTCAAAACACTATCATATTTCTAAATGGGCTGGACCAGTCCCATTAATTTGGTTGGGTTGCTGCTTTGGAAGAATTTCCTCTTGAATTATTGTGTCACAAAGAGTCCTTTGGGGCTCACCTCCTTTTCCTTTGTCTTGCAGTTCTCTCAGAAAACTGTATTTCGCAGGGGAAAAAAATATAACAACAACAAGAAGAAACCAAACAACAACAAATCAGTTTATCTGAGGAAAGCTCACTTCCTCACTTGAAAAGCATCAGGTGGTTGTAGCTGTCTCTGGATCTAAACAGTTTTGGTTCCTCTTACCCAACTTGTTCTGCATAAGGAATAGTAAAATCCACAGAAAAATATTTTTGTCTTCCTTTAGGCAGATCATTTCTGTCATCCATACAAAAATACACGTAGTAAAAGGTCAGCAATGACACACAGTATAGAGCTGATGATACTCAATTTCTGTATTCAGTAATTCCCCTTCGAAAGGAGCAACCACCTCACTCTCTGGAGTGATAAAAGAAGTAGTTGTCATTCATACTGCCTATAGAAGAAAATTCAACCCTGATTCCCAAGATTTCTCTTACAGTGTGGTATGATTCTGACTGATAGTGCCTTCCATACCTTTGTTTACTACTAGCTACTTATAAAATTAATTTGGTTATCAGTCTTTGGTTGATTGACATATTGAGGAGTCACGTGTCAGTGGAATCCAGCTCTCCCAAAGCAACTTCTGTCAGTGGTTTTCCACACAGGAGGTCTGACACCTAATGAAGTCTGAGGCAAACCTGGAAAATGTGAGTGTGAAGACATACTTTTTTCTAATTCCACTGGTAACATTTTACCAGACTCCTCATTGTTGGTTGGATTATATAATGTTGTTTGTTTTTTTTTTTTCTCATTAAAGATTCCGTAAAGTCTACACATATCTCTCATATATACTTTTAATGGATTTCTGGGGAAAAAAATCTGCTCTCTTTGGGAGAATGGGTGTTGCTATTCACTTCCTTCAGCAACGTTGCATGAAATATGATCCACTCAGAAGTGGATAGGGTGAAAACTGCTTATTTTTCTTGAGCATTCTTGAGCAAGGCATATCCTTTTCAGCATAACTGGGCAAAGCAGTTTCTTTGTGGCCGGCAGCATCATGATCACATATGCTTTTAACCGTCTTCTCTATTTCATAAATGTACACAGGTTCATTTTTTTTTCCTGGTCCTTCTCCCCTGCTCATTTGAATCATTACAGCAAATTTTCTTCATCATTGTTGCTGAAGAGATCTGCAGTTGATTTTCATATCATATATTATGAATCTTAATAACATCTGTTTTGAGTTCTCCACTGATCATTTCTACATCAATAATATCAAGTTCCTCCATCTTGTCAGCTATATCAAAGTTGCCTATTTTTTCAGTGTGAAACCTCTTTGATATATAATGCTTGACACATCTTTTCATTTGCTTGTAAGAAAGGGTTAGAATATTTTCATGTTTGTCTTTTATTGGCCCTGAAGGTTTCCAACTAAAATAATTCATAACCCTTTTTATGATTGACATCACTTTTGTACATCTTTTTATCGTCTATCACTTTCACTGTCCAGACTCAAGTACAAGCAGAAGCACAGGCATATGCTTATTTGACTGATTTAATAGCTATTTTAGGTATTTACTAAGATATACTTGCATTTCTATTTTTTGCCACTTCTTTTTCTCATATCTTGATAACCTCTTTTCCAATACCCCTGAGAGATTCAGCTTTGACTATTTACCTTTGGTGATATGGTGGGTTGACCTTGGCTGGATACCAGGTGCCCACAAAAGCCGCCCTATTACTCCCCTCCTCTGCAGGATGGGAGAGGAAGGAAATAAGATGGAAAAAACTTGAGAATCAAGATAAGGGCAGTTTAATAAAGCGAAAGCAAAGGTCACATGTGGAAGCAAAATAAAACAAAAGATTTTTGTTTCTGCTTCCCATCAGCAGGCAACGTCCAGCCACTTTCTGGGAAGTAGGGGTTCAATATACATTATGGTTGCTCCAGAAGACAAATGTGATAATGACAAATGCCCACCCACCTCTCCTTTTTTTTAGCTTTTATTACTGAGCAGGCATCATGTGGTTTGGGATATGCCTTTGGTCAGTTTGGGTGAGCTGTCCCAACTGCATCCCTTCCCAAGATCTTGCTTGCTCCCAGCCTGTTGGAGAGGGGGAATGTTGGAGAGGCAGCCTTGATGCTGTGCAAGCACTGCTGAGCAGCAGTCAAAACACTGCTGTGTTACCAGCACCTTTCTAGCTACCGATACAAAACACAGCATTGTGAGGGCTGCCATGGGGAAGATTAACTCCATCTCAGCCAGACGCAAAACCGGTAGTGACTTCCCACATGGCTTCATCAGACTCTTCTTGTTGTTCTAACAAAACCCTAATATGGTCTCCAACAGACAGGCATAGGGACCAATGAGCTTCTCCAAGCTTTTCAAAAGCATCATCATTTTTATATCTTCATCTATATTCTGGCAGTTAAAATGCTGCTTTTGCTGGAGAGAAGTTGTAAGTCTAGAGACTGTGATATTGCTGATTGCTTTCTTTGCAAATTGTTTCTTTGCTTTCTTTGGTGGCATTGCTGCTTACTGCCCATACCTTCTCTGCTTTTGTCTTTCATTCCTCCTGAAAGAAGTAAAACATGGTCTCTCTAGTTCTCCATTATACCATGTGGTGATACCAAACCCACTTTATAAGTCTTTATGTGGAGATATACATTACTACCACAGGATGATCCTACCAATGAAGATACACAGGCCATTTTCCACCATCTTCATGGGAACCATTTCCAGTCATGCCACTGCTGCAGGATCTGCAGCAGTCTGTCTCTGTGTGTAAATTCATTTCACACAAGCCAAGGAGGATGTCACACTAACTTAATAAAGTCCACTAAGATAATGTATTTTTCATTTTCTTCTTCATGTTACACTTTTGTTAGGGACATAATACTGCACAGCTGTCACCTTCACGGTCTCAGTTTACTGTGGCTTTTCACCATAAGTACCTTAGTTCTGATCTTCCTGCTATATAGATCATGATTTCTTCAGCCTGATGCAATCTGCTCCTGACCATCTGGCCTCATCTGATTTTCCAGTTTTCCTATGATTTGTTGTGATTTTTTTTCAGCCTGTAGAATCAAATGTACCTTCCATGTTATCGTCATAATCCCCAGCAGTAATATTCTTTTGGCAGAGTAGGTGAGGTAAGTAGTGATGTGACAAAAAGTAAATGGAAAGTTGTGTAGGGTAGTGAAGATTAGCAAAAATTGTGGAAAACTCTAGAATGACCTAGAAAAGCAGCATTTATTATGCAAAGAAGTCGAAGTACACTGCCAGAACATGCTGGATTTTAATATGTGGCCACATCTTGTATGCAGATCCTTTATCCTCTCTTAACTCTATCCAGTTTCTTCTGGGTTTTCAATTACTTTTAACCTTTTAAGAAAAACATCAGGTCATTATAGACAGCACAATTAAGAAGTGTACTTATTGTGCAATGTTGGTCAGAAAAGTTAATTAGATGTTAGGCTGCATTAAAAATGAGATGGAGAATAAATAGGAAAAGATAACATATTTTTTCATGTATGCTAATATTCCAAATTCACCTTGAATACTGAATTCATTTTACATTGTATTCTTTGAAAGAGAAGGGGATGTAAAAAAATAAAACTGTCCAAAAGAAAAAGAGTAATAAAGGGAATTCATCAACATTCTGAACAAGTGAGGTGATTGCATCAGAAGGGAGCAAAAAGTCCAGGGTTATTTCAAATGGAAAGATTGCGAAAATGCAGCAGAATTATAGCTAGAGGAGATATAGTGGAATCATATAGAGAAAACATGGTAGCAGAGAGACTGAACTGATGATGTCGTTTGTACCTTCTTCTAATAACAGAACAAAGGACCTGTATAATTGCTTTCTATGATTAAACAGTAGCTTTGTAATGTTCATAAGAAAATCCTTTCCCTTTCTGTAATGAAAAACTTACTTATGGAATGCAATGATGCAAGAAATTGAGCAAATAGCTTAGTGTGATGTAAGGATGGATTGCATTGCCAAGAGGGAATGAGAAAAGACTATACAATCACACAGAATAGAATAAAACAACAGAGGTCATCAATCCTAATGCTGCCAACCATAAGCCATTCATGTACCAGCATTCATTTTGTTCATTATTAGTACAGCTGTGCTTTGATGGAACAGTATCAGTGAGATCATGATAGATTAAAAACTACCTCTTAAACAGTATCCTGAGCTGTGACCATCAGTCTGTTCCCACATGTCATGTCCTAAATTACTAACAGTGGAGACTACTAACCTGAAACCTCCACAGACTCCATGACCGTATTCATGCTGGAATGTGCTCTTTGCCCATCTTCCCCATGCTCCTCTCATGGGTCATTTTATTTGAGACTATCCAGACAAATTACTGCAGTGGCTGTGTAATATTGATTTATTGATTGCATTTGGGGGTTGTACTGTAGGACTTCTAGTAATTTCCGCACTATCATAACACACTGCTTGTGATTGTCACTTATTCCTTCTCAACAGAGAAATTTGCACAGTGTGCAAGCATGACATTTCCCTGGGTACTAAAAAGGGAAGAAAACCATCAGTGTATAGCTCAGAAATACTGCCTCCTGAAGGAATAAAACAAATCCACAGCTAGAGGAACAGTCATGTTGCACCTGAGATTCGGTTCTGGCCTTTCCTTTCAGCAGTGGGCTGCAAAGCAGAGCTGCATGCTGTTCCTGGGAGGCTTCACCTTGTGTGATGCTGAGGGCTCTGCATGGAGCCCAGCTGAACCTTCAGCCCAACGCTAGCCACCCTGCTGCACCCAAGGTGACTCCTTGTGTGTCTCATGGGCTTGTACTGGGCCAGGTTGCAATTGATTGTCAGCTCCGTTTGGGATCAAGTTTCTGCAGAGTTCAGGGAGGGATTCTTTGAGCTCTCAGGAGCTTTATCTTGGACCGATTCCCTGCTAGATGGTGTAACGTGTCCCTGAGCTGAGGCAACGGGAAGATCAGATGTCACCTTCCCACTCCCCTGTGTAGGTCTCAGGTGGAAGCTGGTCCCACCAGGGATCCAAAGATCACCCCCCACCTGCACTTGCCCTCTCCAAGCACAGGGGATGTGAAGGTCCCTGTTTTTCAGCTAAATTACATATAAGAAAGTCTTCTTGCACATTTAACATCAGGGACAAAGTATTCATTTGGTAAGGGTGCCCACAATATGAATGAGTGTATGTAGGAGGAGATTCCTAACAGAGACTTGAATGTGGAGCATGTAATTCAGGGACTATTGGTTGCTATGGAGTTCAATTGAAGTGGAAAGTAACAGCAAAAAACCTCATAATACTTATATATAGAAGAACCTCAAGCAAAAACATAACATGAGGAATATTTTTGTATCTTTAAGAAAACCACTGAGAGGCAATTTTTGCATCTTTAAAGAATAAACCAATGTAGTTTCTTTCTGCAGGCTGGTACATCTCTCCCTCACTGGCAATGACGGAGGCTTCCATCTCACTCCAAGCAGGAATACAAAGCCAGCCAGATACCTGTGGGTGACTGACCTCCATTCGGTTATAAGCTAAGCAGTGGATTTCTGATCTTGTTGAATACGGTCAGGTCCCAGCTTAGTCTGCTTTATTATTTGTATACAGCGCTCTGTTGGACTAACTATTTCCAAAGAAAAAAAAGTCAGTACACTTATCTACCATTCTGTTATCCTGGATGTAAAGTTACTTTGGAATTCTATTTATAGACTTGCACAGATGCTGCAGAGAAAATCTTGCTGTTTTTTCATTACAAAACAGGAGTGATGCCTGTCTGAACCTGACATACTGGAACAGCCAAATGTAGCTGCACTGGATGTGACAGAAGAATAATTTGGAGCTAAGATAATGATTTAATGCAACCTATGTTTTACTCAGTAGGAGTTTTATCTGCATATATTGTTTCTACAGGGAATTTAAAAAAAAAAAAATCTGTAACTTAAGCATGACAAGGAAAGAGTTGGTACCCTACGAAATAGGAAAGAAAACTCATATTGTTGTATAAGAATTTATCCAGTTTGCGTGCTAGTGAATTATTCATATTTTTGCAGCTAACAAGTTTAAATGGCTTTGAATTGTTCTACAAAGAAAGTTACCCACTGCTGGTCAAAATATTTGTTGTGAACATTTGCTGTGAATTCAACCCATTTTCTCTGTGAATCGTAGACAAGCCTTGCTAATTTCTGAGCACATATGCACTATTTAGACCTCAGACAGATGAGACAAACAACCTCTTTTCAGTGTGTGAGTCAGCTGTGAGCTCCCCTGTTTGACTGCTCATCTTCTCTGGTGCAGGATGAGTCAAGTGAGTCACCATGCTTTTTTTCACAATTCTTTGTTTTCCTGTTATTCTTCCTGGTTATTCTTCAGCCAAAGGGTGCCTGGAATTGCTTGATATTCATATGAGGGGCTTTCCTCACCATAAGGACATAGAATGTGGAGATCAGATCTTGCAGTGGTTGGACTGACTCCCATTACCATGTGATGCTCAAGAGGCAGAGTAGCTACTCATAACCCTGAGTTTGAATCAAGACATGAATGAAGTTAGTAATTTCCTGTACTTTTTTCAGCAGAGGTGAGGTTTGAATCTCTAAAATAAACACATGCATTAAAAAAACCCAGATGTTTTCTAAGAACACATTATTGGAAGTTGGGGCTTTCTTATCAATACTTCATGAGCAGGAAAGACAATTTAATCTGCTGAAATAAATGACTCAGTATGATTTATGAATACGTGTTCAAAACCCAATGCTGACTGGATTCCAGGGGCTTTTCCATTAACACTGTTCTTTGGCTGCGTGTGAGAGCAATTAAAAATGTTCCTTCCTGGGTTCTCGCTCCTTCACCAGTGTCGATCTGCTTGTTGTTAACATTTCCCTTTCCAAGCCTTTTCTTATAGGTTCTTCAGCTTTGAATAGCTCAAATAATTTGGAGCAACCTAAACATATTTTTCTGATCCTTCTTCTTTCTGCTGCTTCTTCTGCATGTTAGTCCCAGTGGGAATCCTCATAGCCAGCTCTATGATACTACCAGACAATCTTAATGGCTTCAGCTGCCAGTACTTCTGCACATTCATACTTTTAACTGTCTGAATAATCCAATTCACTAGCATGCCTAAACCAGAGCCTGTGCTTAACTGTTCAGAGACAGCAATGTCAAAAGCCTTTACTGATGCAATCTTCTCCAAAATATATCACTTTCTTGCAGCATATCTTATTTGACTCCTTATTTTCCAACAGTCACTCAGCTTTATTATCCTTGTGTCTCTTCAAAGTGACTGGTGGCAGAGACATGCAAATAGATCATTTAATTTCCCTGCAATGTCTCTATCCCCTTAAATTGTTCCCATTGCACCCTGGTACTCCACCGAGCCTTTTGATTCTCCCACATCCTGCTTACACCTCTTATAATTACGTAATTTCTTCTTATTTATTTTCATGTTATGCCTTTGGCTAATCTCCTCATCAAATCCCTCAGCTAAACGGTCTTCATTTTTGTTTTACCTTATTGTTCCTTAGCACTAGCTTCTGTTAGGCTAACTTTCCATTTTCCAAAGGATATTTGGAGAGTCTTTTTTGTGGTACCTTTCCATTCAGCCAAGGCAGATGATAGGCACTCTGCCTCCTCCTTTTTGTGTTTCTGGGCCTTGTGCAAATCTTTTGTAACTCATTAGTGGTTCACTTCAGTAGGCTCCATGCTGAATCCTTACAGCATCTTACACATTTCCCTTTGTATAATAGTAATTTATTTCACATTTTTCTTTGTGAGGGGTTTAAACTGGTGTGGAGGGGAGTTGGAGGAGGGCAGGGAACATTAAGCAAAGGAACAAAAGAGATGGACTAATAGAAAGTGGTTCTGTGTTCATGCATAGAAAATTATTTGGATGCAAATCAGTCACACAGCTGAATGATTTGTCTCAAAGCCTCAAGATTAGGGAGCAGAACACTTCAGCCTCAAGTGGCACTCTCTCTGATTTCTCTCCACACCCTGCATTCACAAAACAATGTGCCTGCAAACAGCCCACCTGGAGGACTTGTGCACTGCTTACATGTCTCCTTGTACTCGTCTGAAAACGTCTTTATGTTCACTTGGAGTTATTTCCTACACCATGTCTCAAAACTGCAAATACATAGAGGTGGGGAGGGAACTGGACAGGGGACAACCAGATTAGTTACACACTAGAAAATCTGGGTGCCTTATCTCCAAGACAATTTCTATGGGAAGTACAGGTGAGAAATTGCTTGATAACCTGGTAGTTTATATAGACACCTAAACAAAGATTGGAATTCCTAAGGACAGAGTCTGAGAGGAAGGGTTTGCTCAGTGAAATGTAATATTTAATTGTAATTTAGAGTTTCAGTGATTATAGGAGATGCCTTATATACACCATTTCCATACAGCCCTACTGAATCATTACACAGCCTTTAAAAGCACCGGAGGTAGCAAGATCAATAATATGAGTTTGCATCTTCTATTAAGAAAACTTATTCCCAAAAATAAAGGATGAAACCTTTTCTGATCATAATGTAACCTTATTTTCACACCTTCAGTAATAACAAGTTTTCAGTTCACTTTATGATTTGCAAATGTGGGATTAAATCCGTCTTTCTCAATCTAGCCAGAAAGCCCATCTATGAATGATGACGCCATTCTGCATTGACACTGACCAGAGAGCAGAGAAGGCCGGCATGTGTCTGAGGACACTTTTGGAGACACTGCACATCTCAGACCTTCCATGGCACAGTTCTTGTGGAAGGCTGATCCCCTTGAATAGGGATGCTGGGGTAGATCAATGTAGGATATATTAAGTAGATCTGGTCTAGGGGTGCAATTGCTTTTTTCATCACTGAAAATGTAGTAATTTCATGTTACTGCTTGAAAGTAGTGACCCGTTTCAGCTGGGCAGTGGGTAGTATATTCATATCACAGTTTTTTTAAAATAAATTTAGACTGAAAATAAATGCCAGTTGCCAATCCAATCGGTGTGCCTTCACCTTACATTGCTAAGGAAAGTATTCCTTCTGTTTGTCTGTTTAGCACAGCTTCCCCATACGATTTGGAAAGGTCAAGGTTGCCCTGTTACTGCAAATGAGGGAGGAGTAGTTTGTTACCCACCAGCAACAAAGTTAAACATCATTAAGCCCTATGTCTTGCAAGTTGCCTCAGCAATTGTACTTCAGGGAAGCTTGTAATTTAGGCAGAGAGGCGCAGTGCAGAAACAGCTTTTTCAAGGGACCGTGTCTTTAGAGAAGGAAAGTGCATTTCCACTCAAAACCTGCTGAGAGAAAAGAGAAAGAATAAGAAAACATTTCAGCATTTAGTTCTAAGAGAAATTTATCATGTGTTGCGGCCTTTCAGGGGCAGAGGTCTTGATTGTAGAACAGTTTGTTTTGACTGCACATAGGTTTTTTCTCTCAGGCAGAATTTGAAACAACACTCTTCTAGGCTTAGACGACTTGTTTTAAATTAAAGAAAATGGCAGAAAAGGATTAAATTAAAATCACTGCAGCAGAGCATGTGTAATAGACTTCAGGCCTCATAAAAATTTCAGAATTATGCAGAGGCAAAGCACACTGCAATAACAATACAATACAACTTCATTTTACAAAGGTTGAAGCTGTACTTTCAGAATCTTTCCTTGTTTGTTGCTCTCTAAAATAATCTGTTATTGGTAGATCATCTTAATGGGAAAGACAGCTGATGACATGGCCTGATTCACCTTACTAAGGTGGCAAATATGGAATAAGTTATTAAAGTATCTAACTCCCACTTTTGTAAAATGCATGAGACGGAATTAGATAGAGGCCCAGACTTCTCAGTACAGACTTTCACATTAAAGAAAACATTTCGATGTTTTCTTCTCTGTTACTTGCTATCTCCTTCAGGGCCCCCAAGGTTTCTAATTATTTTGCCAGAGCTGAGGGAAGCCTTGCAGCTAGCCTATTGGTAGTTGCTAATTAATAAAGAGTTCCTATTTTGAGTGGATGCAACTATTTTCCATGTTGCATTTGGTTCACTGAAGTAAGGCAACAGTCAGACTTCATTGTGCAAAGCCTTGGATAATTCCCTCCACTCAAGCAGGAAGCCAGGGGGCTTAGTTGTAACCATACCATTTGTATTAATATCGTACAGATTTATTTCCTTTTCTGATTTTCCTCTTTATAATAAGCAGAAAAGAAGGGAGAAAAATGGCAACGTATATACAAAGGAGCAGGGATTTAAACTGATAGGCTAAATGTGTTTCACTTCACCACAGCGTAGTATTTTCCCAAAGTAGCTTAACGAAAGTCTATTGTAAGCAATGCCAGAAGAAACAAAATTCAGGGTTTATTCTATCCACCAGTGAGCAGGACTTATCACATCAAACAGAGTAATGTGAGTTTTGGAGTAGGAGCACTTTAGTGATACCTCTGAAACAACTTTCTTTTTAAAAGAATTCTACCAGAATAAATCCCTGTCCCTTGTTCATGTCCCATCCACAGCAAAGCTGAGTATCTTGAGGTTTGAAGATAACTGCAGTCACTGATTTTTAATTTTTTTTTTTTTTGCTTTGACATTAGGAACTCCTTCATAGATATCCTTCGGGCTATCCTACTGTCCTTGGAAGTGCTCATCGAAGATCAAGAGCTTCAGATAAATGGCTTCATTCTAATTATAGACTGGAGCAACTTCTCCTTCAAGCAAGCCTCCAAGCTTACACCATCTATCCTCAAACTGGCCATTGAAGGGTTACAGGTAGGTGGAGGGTAATACATGTACCTGCAATTTTTATTGCTGCAGACAGTGATTTTTGCCTCATCAGGCACTGAGCAGGGTGAAAGGTGGTAAGAGAAAATAATCCAGAATGCTTTAGTGTCCCATTTTCCTGCAACATAGATTGATTTTCATATGTTTCATTTTGAAAGTCTTTCACTTTTATTTCAGCTGTAAATCAGCGCAACCAGTATGTGTGTTACTTACTGCAGCATTAAGAAGGACAGTTAGAGATTTGCGGTTTAATCCATCAGGGAATTCAGAGAGATTAAGATCCAGTGGTGTCAGCCTTCTGGAGTGTGCAGTCCACATGCAAGCACATGTGTATGCAGAGAGAGGGTGGCAGGAGAAGAGACTGGTTCCCTCAGCAGATGGAAATGTGCTGTTGTGTTCAGGCGGATGCATTTGAGTCAGAAGGAAATGAGGAAGAGGCAGGATGGGCTCCCTGTCGTGCCCTCATTCTGACTGCCTTAATTTGTCACACAGGATCCTGTTACATTATGGTTCAGGTTTTTCAGGGGCTGCACATCCAGTTGGTGCTTGCAAATAAACAGGAGCAAGATAAAACTGCCTGCTGTTAGGAGGTTAGGTGGAAAGTGAGGCCAAGGTGGCTTGGGCCTGATGGGCCACCTCAGGATGAAGGTAGGCTGTTGTGCTCAAAGAGAACTTCAACTCTTTCCACTAGAGTCTGAGCCCATCTCTCCTGCTAGACCTGAGGTAGATTTTTAAGTTTGAAGTAGTCTGACACAACCTTATTAATGTGGGCATCTGACAGAACCCAGGGAGTACTTAGGTTGGAAGGACCTCTGGAGATCATCTTGTCCAAACTCCTACTCAAAGCAGAACTGACTTAATCTTAGACCAGGTTGCTCAAGCATCATGTTTCATCTAACTCCATAGGAGAAATTTTATAAGTTCTTGTTTTTCCATTTTATTTTTTAGTACTTTTCAGGTATCCTGCAGTCATAAATATCTCAGGAATAACCTTCCCTGGGGCGGGTGTGTCTTAACTTTATCTCATATACTAGAAAGAACAATTTGTTCAACTAATTTTTGACTAACAAATTGTCTACAGTTAGATCATGATCATCTCTATTTTATATTATTCAAAAATGAGGTAGAAAAATCTGCCAGTAGTTCCCTTTGTGGAGGTTTTTCATCTAATCTAACAAATTAGAAAGTCAAGCTGCGCAATTAGTTCTTAGGTCAGTACTTTATCTTCTCCTGCTGCTACTACCATTTTGTCTGCCTTCCTTCACAGAATAACATTCTGTGGTTCAAAAATACCCTACAGTCAGAAGGAAGAGAAAGCCAAGTGACATTTGTAAGGAAATCAAACTCCAGCAAGGTGTCCTTGTGCCTGTCTAAACTTTGCTCTTCCAGTGCTCCAGTAAGAGGCCAATCCAGCCTTCATCCCATCTGGTATCTGGCCACAGTACTGCATGAGAATGAGGGGACACGTCCACTTTACTGCAGGTCCAGCTTTGAGTGGTGGAAAAGCAAGTTATTCCTTTCAAAGACATTTTCCCCTACTGTGCCTGTTCACAGGCTCTTCTTCAACATCCCCATTACCTGGACGGAGCCCCCAGTTTATTTGCAGTTTTTGGCAACAGTATATTTCTGGAAGTATGAAAACATGGAAGTACCCAATCTGGTCTTATGATGGTGTAAATAGCCTGACATCCTGTGCTGGACAATTTAAGGAAGTTGCCTCTCTTGTTGGTGGGTAGGCATTTAATTTCTCATTGAAAGTCACATTACTGTCATCTTCTTCATGATAAGTAGAAATATAACTGTCTCTCTAAAAAGTACAAATTGGGATAATGTGTTCCAGACTTTTCTAACCACTGGCAGGCTTGATGAGTTGTAAGAGTTGTGAATGTTGCACTCTGATATACTAGGGATAGAAGCAAGTCATTCATGCTTACAAAGCACATATTTAGCAAACAATGCCAGTAGGGTGTTTTTAGAGGTGGTTTGTTTTTTTTTTTGGCTCTCATCATTGCTGTTGAAGTACCTTCATTAAGACTTTGTTCTATTATTATTTTAAAACAACTACCGTTATCCTAATGTAAAATTTATGTAAAATGTAATGGAAATGAAGGCAAGACCTACATACAGAAAAAGAGAAGTCACAATACGAGTTGCATTAGAGCTCACTGAAAGCAAAAAGTCAGGTTCTACTCTTAGGAGACAATGATGTCTGAAAAAAAACAAGACTGTTTTAGTTCCTTGTTATTTCTCACAGCCAAGGCATTATGCATGTGCAGATGGTCAGGCTGGAAGATTACATAGATATTCCAGTCCTCCTTTCTAATAAGAGATTTTGGGTCATTTTAAGCCCTGTGTAAGTATAGTGAAGTGGATGGAAGGAAAATAATTGCCTCTTACAATTTCAAGTGGTGTTGAACTCATATGTTCACATGTTGGTGTCTGAGCCAAGAACTTCTAGCCTCTGTGTGATAGCAATTCTAATGCCATAGCTGAACCATTTGCCAATAGCTTTCTTAGGCTCTTGTCTGATTTAGTATCTCAGACCATCACTTTTTGAAATACATTCTGACATAAAAAATAAGCAGTAGTGTACTTAATAATCTAAATTTCTGAATTGGGTAGTTTTTTTCTTATTTTCAAATTGCTTTAAGCCAATAAACATATTGGCAGATGATTTTTTTTTTTTTTTGCAATTGTGTTCAATTTTTTTTTCCTCAAATTGCTGCTGCAGTGCATTGTGACTAAGCTCATAGAACAAACATTACACAGGTGCATATGTTAGTTTATCCTATGTTGAAAGGCCTACACTAGTCAAATCTAATAGACTTAGCTGCAGAGATTAGTATGCTGCTATTACATAGGTTGCTCAGTTCCACATACTGTAAAGTGTGTAGACACTCAGGGAGATGAAATATGAGTTATATCACCACATGGCTGAAAGCACATTTTGCTCAATACTACTCTTCTTTCTGTTTGGATTTCTGTATATACTGCATCACACAAGACAGTTCATTATAATTCAATAGAGCGCCTACTCTGTTTCTCAGTTATTTAATGACCTAAAAGGAGCCTTATGACTCCGCTTTAAATAACAGTTGTTCGTACACTAAGCAGATATTTGTACAGTAGGGTGACTCTCATCTTGTCATAGCAGCACCAGGACAAGTGTAGTTTTAGTGCCTAAACCTTTTCTGTTTAAGGAGGTCTGCTCTTTTATCACAAGGCCATTGCTACTGTATGCTTTGAGCTTGAACCATGCTCCTTCCTAGACTTCACTGATCTTCTGGGTTTTAAGACATTAAAGAGAAGATCCTCATGTGGATGGAAAGGTGGGGAAAGAGATGTATATAACACCAATCTATTTTGCCAATAACTTGATGAGTTTTGACTTCTGATCCTTATTCTTTTAATGAGCACAGCTTTTCCCCTTCACAGCGTATTTCTCCCCTCTGTTCTCTTCTTCTGTGAAGCTGTGTGTCATGCTGATCTTATCCTATAATGGTAGACAAAACGTAATTGCGGTTTGAGTTAACCAGAGACTGATCTTTTGGCATTTTGCATAACAGCTTAGAAACATCAGAGTTTAATGGCAAAGGTAAGAAACCCATGTTGCAATTGTGAAGCAGGTAAAACGTAAAAAATAGTCGCTTCTTAGTATGTGAGATGTTTGCTACTGACCTCTAATAAACATGGGAATCAGGGCTGAAGTGTGTTACAGTGAAGATAGCCTGGGTATTTTTTGCTCAGAGGAGGTAGTTGCTTTGCCTCCAGACGTGACTTTTGATTTCAGGGTGGTCCTACCAATGAATACAGAGAACCACTATTTGCTTCAACATTATGCAACACCAGAGCTACATACTTCAGTTTGTGCATATGCATGCACATATCAGTTCAGAAATTCTCCCAGCAAGTACTCTGAGTTGAAATACAGCAGCTTCTCCAACAGCATCCAGCAATCTTCCAAAACTTTCAAAACAGCACAAGGTCTGGTCTGGTCGTGCCTGGTCATATCCTGGCCACATGCTTTTTTTTTTTCTTTGATAATTCTGTAACGTGCAATTCTACTCATATTTGTGATGACAGTGACTATTTAAAAAATCGCTATGGCTACTTCATGGAAATGATGAATCACTTCAGGAATGATCTTTAAAATTCAAATGGGCTTTGATTCAAATTTCACAGTCCCTGCAGCAAACAGCAGTAACAACAGGGAACAACCAAGATCGACAAAAAGGGATTTGTCCCCAGATTTTCATTGGTAGTAGCCTGGCAAAAGTTATGACCAATAATGTCCATTAGGATATCCATTAAAGCTGTTTTATTTTTAAAAATTATCTTCAGTTTATCATCACCCAGTGAATTTGGAAACTGGTATTCCTGGAAGGAGAGGGCAATGAAAGGAAATCCATGATGTTTGACTTAAGAACATCTTAATCAGATACCAGTACTGGTAAAATTATTCTGAAAAAATTATTCAAATATGGGAAACTTGTATAAGCTTCTATTAGAAAAGTATTTAAGTTACGTTTGTCCAGAATAACATCAATGCTGAGATCAGGTCAGGTAATCAAGCTATGAGATTGGTTTGGACACTATTGGAGGTTATCCCACTTTGAAATCTGGAATGAAATACTGCATTAGGGAAAACTTAGAATTATGTAAAGTGTTTTATCTTTAATGTGGACAATACATTTAAATAACTTAAAATAGATTTTTAAATTATTTTTTAAATTCCCTCCTACTGTAATTATGTGGGATTGAGAAACTTAATGTCAGTTAAATTATAGCATCAGATTACTTGTCTCTTGACACTAGCTTATACAATCAAATGTATTTCCTGTTGTGCTTCAGTAGGAAGAGGTAAAACATAAAATACGCTCAAAGAATCTAGAATCTAGAGCTTCTAGGAAAAAAAAGTGTAGTCCAATATTATGGCAAAAGTGTGATTTGGTTGTGTATTTGTTTTCAAAAGTCTTAGCAAGAAATATGAGCTTTTAGAGCTGATGAGAGTTTTCCAGTGAAAAACAGTTTTTCTGGAACAATGTCATTTTTTTCAGAATAGAAGTATTACAGTGATATATGTTTCCAAAAATCTCTGGAAAGCTCTGAAAATATGTTTGTTTCAAAATTTTTCATCTGAAAAATCAAAATACTTAACATTCCATCTCATTATGAGCACTTGATTTCTTTCTTAATTGTTATCTGTTCTTGCTTTTTCTGAGTTGAAATCAAGCTGAGATAATGGAACAACATTTCAGATCAGCATGACCTGGATTAATGGGTATGACTGAATTCTTGTTATGGTCAAACTGGGGATCTAAACAGAGCCTGAGTAATCCTTGTGCAAGCTTGGTTTTTCCTTCACCAGCTCAGATCCTGGAGCAAGGAACTGATTCTTCTCTCCTGGTTTAAACACATCTATACTCTGAAACCCATGGCAGGTGTGATCTCTTTGACTTAGTGCTTCCAGTTGAACTCTTTATGAGTCACACAAAGGATGCAGGCTATGAGATGCCTTAAACAGTGAGTATAAGATACTGCTAGTCTTTCTATAGGATTTCTGAACATAATGCTGCTGTTACTTGAAAGTTTCAAGTGAGTGAGAATCCAGAACATAAGACATGCAGAGCATTCTGAAGAGACTTGATCTAACTCAGCGTTTCTGTAGAAATCTGTAGTGGAGAGAGAAGTCTATCTATGCTATAAATATCCTATGATGATGATCCTTTTATGTCTCATCAGGTATTTATAACAGATCATATAACAGAAAGACAGAGAGCTCTCTGTCATTGCCTACTGAAGACAGGACAGATTAAATCCTCAGTAATAGAAACTAGGCAAGTAAAACCATATATAGACACATGTATATATTGACTTGGACAAGGATAAATAAAAAAAACCCTTAGCACATAGTATTTATTTCTGGGAGACTAAACGCAGACTCAAAACTCATTAACCTGCTCTGTTATTCCCTACTCTTTCAGGTTCAAAATCTGAGAGCCAAAATTAGCAGACAGCTGAGGCCAGTTGCTGGGATAGTATAACTGGATAGGGCTCTGTGCACATCTGCAGGGTAATGCTGATTTATGGCAGGGGAGAATCAATCAGTCCTCTTGCTTTTCTGCTGTTAGAAAGAAATCTACTTCAAGACAGATTGTTGGTGCTTTGTTTCTGTTTATGTCCAGGATTTAAAGACTTGTAAAAAATTAAAGACATCTTTAGATTTTTCATTTTGTACAAAAGCCTTCTCATTACCTTTCTTAGGAGAGAAATTGAACAGAAGTGGATATTTTAGCCTGTGTTCTTGAGGATGGACAACAGCTTCTTTAGTAGTGGCCTACCAGAAGGCAGACAATTTCCTCGGAGTATAAAACCAGGCTGATCTTGTGTCATAATCATGGCTTGTTGATATGTCCAAAAGGCATGTTGTAGCTTCCCAAACTAGAGCCCCTGCAAATTACTCCAGAAAACCCACTAATAACTCAAGCTTATGTTCACAGAGACAAGATTGAACAAGCTAAACATGGTTTACCCACAGAGGGGGGCAAATCTGGTCTGCGAAGACAGCAGACAAGTCCTTCAGTAAGAATTACTTAACTGTTTCTGAAAAGTGACAACTTCAAGATTTAATGACTTTCAGCATCTGGAAAATGGCTGCAGATTACAATTTAGCAGATGCTATAAGATAAAATAGGCTTTCTCAAATATCTGTAGCAAAAAAAAAACTTTGTTGATTTCAAATCCACTATTTGTATGAAATGTTTGTGTAATTACAGATATTTAGATGAAACCATTTCCAATATAGTCACATAGAAAGCATACTGAGTTTTCTATTACATGGTGCCTCAAAAGTTCCCAGATCTCTTCTCTAGCTACTTTTCTTCAATATTAGAATGTGCTCCATGTTAGACACTTGTGTTGAACTGCTGAACATGAAGTCACAGCTAATGCTGAGCACTTAGTATCCATCAAAAGAAGGTCAGTTTTAATCATTTCAGAAGCACTCATGCTATCTGTCTCCAGCAGCTGTTGTGATATATAGAATGAGTACTCTCTGAGATGTCAGTGAAAGTGCCTTTGAAATTTTAGGAAACGAGAAAAGTAATTGACTCATTATATGTAAAATAAAGGTAGATAAACAGACTTTGCTCTCTTCAAGAGGAGGTCTGTGTTCATTGTGTGCCTATCATCTCTAGGGAGTTAACTGGAACAAGGGAAAAGAATAGCATAGTGGTCTGTAGAGTCACATTTGTCACTTGAAAATTTAAATGAATTTCTTAGCAGAATTGATTAGCCCAGCCATGTTTGTTGTTGCTTTTGGCTGTGAGTAAAGGATAAGCTGCAATGTGGACAGCCCAAGAGGCTGGATATGTTAGGTGGCAAGTCTTTTTCTAATGCCAGTTATCACATTTTGGTAAAGGTCATATCAAGTTGCCAGTACGAGTCAGATGGAAAGCAATTACTCTTTCAGCCCTGCCAAGAAAATAGAAAAGTTTATTGCAATAACTCTGGCTACAGCAGCAGAAAGCAGCTGTTTCTTACTGGTAGCCAGTAAATCAGCAGCTGGAGCTGACACCAATCATGCTTGAATCTTCCCACCAACATATGCATAAGTAGCTCATGTTGTACCATGAACATTTCTTTCTCTTATAAAATGTGAATGTGGCCAAATGTACTTGCATTAATTTACATTATCCCTGTCCTCATTAATTTAACAGAACTTCAGGAGTGATGCATCTGTGATAACCATTTAATTTCTTTTACAACCCCAGAAGCCTTTTCCTTTTTAGCATGCAAACTGAGTGAAAGCTTCCTGAAGAGAGTATTTACTACAGAAACCTTCTTGCTATGAGAAATATATAAAGCAATTATGCAAAAATATCAAAGGGATTGCACATACAAGACTAGACCAGAAAGACATAGGAGTAGTGACATGAGGGGACACCTCATTGCAGCCTACAGTTTCCTCACAAGGTGGGGATCAATATGGTTGAAAAATACTGCAGTGCGTTCAGTAAGTTTGAGGTGAAGTCCCAACTGATGTGAATGGGACTTTTGCCATTGCTTCGATGGAGGCTGCAATTACCCCCCTGTCACACCTTGGCAGGAAGTGATTTTCCAGTTCATAGGAGTTTTCGCTACTTGCAGAAAACATCTCTCAAGAGCAGAGCACTTCTTGGAAATCTTGCACATCAATTAGAACTTTTGTCTAGTGATCTTGAAACACTCAGTTTTGTTATCAAACATTTTGAGGTCTCTTTTTAAACTCTCTGTGTAGAGTTTAACACTTGAAACACACATTCCTGAATAGCAGGAGTTCCTTGATGCAAAAATGTCGACCTGAAACATCTCAAACTTCACAGTCTTCTGAGGAAAGGTGAAAACTTCAAGTGAAAATTTCCCTTCCTCTCTACCTCTTGCCCCCCACTAAGCTTTGATTTTGACAAATTGGAATTTTCTGAGGAAAAAAGGATTTCAGTAGAAATTCCTTCAGTAGCTGTACTGCCCTGTAATTCAAACCTTCCTACAATTATTTCAGGATGTGTTTTGCATCCCTCTCTGCTAGACATGTATTAGACCATTTGCATGTGCATTCTGCTTTTCACTCTGAGCATGCTCCCACTGTTTCAAACTGGGTGCTGTAGAACCAGTTCAAAGCATGGCCAAAGAGTAATTAAAAATAACTTCCATTTCAGAGGCGGCTTTCCGATCAACTCCAATTTATATGCAATGAAAATGCAGCTAAGAAAAAGCACGGCTAACACAAATACAATTACAATGCAAATATTCTTCAAATAGTAGATACATTTAGAATGTAATCAAACTGACATTTTTCCAGAAAAAAGGTAGAAACATTTATTTATATGTGTGGAGCAAAATACTTATTACTGTTTAAGAATTACAGAGGATAGCAGCAGAACTTTTAATAAATGGAAAATAGAATTAAAGCTTGCCTAGGCTTATAGGGTTATATAAATTTTATTCTTATATTTTCCAAGAGAATTTAAAAGCAGCTTTGAATTAGTAGAAATGCACTCAGTAGCACATGTGCTCAATGTCTGAAAGAGATGGTTTCTGGTGGGTTGCTGAGAAGGCTCATATGAATGGACATCTGCAGTAGTTGCAAAGTATCTTACTCTATTTCTGTGTGATGTTTCAAAAAGAGTCCCACTGGCAATCCTAATTTTGTTTGCCTCCTTTAATAAGTATGGAGAACCTGAATTTAAAGTTTGTCAGAAGATAGTATCTCCTCACTATAGCACAGACAGCATTAACCTCCTGGTCATGGTGTTTTCCTTTATCGTATCATTTGAAATAATTTATCAAACTTATTGCTAAGTGTGAGTAAAACTGCAAGAGGACAGTCCTAAAGAGATAAGAATTCCTGAATCTGTACTGAAACTGAAATTAATTAATTCATACAGATAAAGCTTTGGACTTAATTAATCTATGAGTGGGTTTTCTGCTGACATTGGAGACAATATTTACTACTCAGACTCTCCAAAATTAAAAAAAGAAAAAGTTAATCATTTACTATGTAAAAAACCCCACAATCCTCCATATTTTCAGACAATTTCCAAGCATTTTTTATCAAAAGGAAAATATTTGCACTTAAAACTAACAAGGCAAACTTCAGGTTCTCTTGCTGGCCACTGTCTTTGCAGAAGCTGAGTTCACGATCACTGCAGCATAGAGACTGTCTGTAGTCATTTGGCATCATGTGTAGAAGATCCAGTTGGACAATGGGACTCACAAAGGACTAAAGAAGCAGAAAACAGTTGATCTGTAGTCCTGGACAGATACTGTGGGAGAATCTCTGCAATTAATCTTTTCTATGAAAAGTCAACATTTTCAGGAAGAAGGCCACAGCTTTTCACACAGAAATAAATACATAATTAGGCCGGGAGAGCTGTGTCTTTTTGAAACTGAAACTCTGTTTCTCTGCAAGATTCTAGTTTAAACTTACAATGTATCACCATATGTATTCCTACCCGGTCCCTGCCATTGGTGTGTTGATTCAAAGGGACTTCTGGTCATCCAATAACAATTTCTTCTCATAGCAGAACTACTGTGAGAACTAGATCAATTAAACCATGGCAAACAAATCAGCTGAACATTATCTAGCTTTTTCCCTCTTCCCTTCCTCCCTGCTCTTTCTCTACCTTTGAAAGTGCTTTCTCCTCTAAATATTATAAGATAAATAAAGTTGTTAGGTAAAGCAGGTGTCAAGGTGTGCATTTTGTGGGCCTGAGCCCACATGGTTAACAGCATCAGGTATTCAAACACACCAAATATAATTAACTATTCAAGAAATTTCGCCCTTCCAATTTGTTATACATGCCTGAATGAATGCTAATGGGGTCACATAGTTCTTTGAACTGCTGCTGACAGAACAATAAAGAGTTCCTGTGGTTTTCAAGAAACACCACAGTACAATTTTGCTTGCTTTGCAAGGGCATTTCTTAATGATATCATTATACCCTTTAAACTCCTAGTCCACTCTCAGAAACTCACAACATTTCAAATGACAAGTTGCCTTCTCTTCTCCCTGGGAGAATTGAATCTCAATTATAATTTATAATGTGTTACTTACTCAGTGAATATTCTTTTCCTGTGCCTCTGAAAGGTGTCAGCTATGGTATTTTAATGAAGCACCCCTGTTTTATAGCCTCTCTCTTCTAAAACTGGAACAACAGCTTTTAAAGGGCTAGACCTCTTATCCAGTTTGCTGAGTAAAGAAGGCAAAAAAAAAATCCATTTCAACTGTCTTAAAAAGATGATGAAAAATAACTCAGATTTGTCTCTGTTCCAGAGGTAACTTATGCCTGAGATTGAATAAATAACCTTACTAGCAAATTCTTGCCATCTGTGATAAAATGCACTCTGTATTTGAAGCATTTTACTTTAACTGCTGACACCATTTTGAGGTTGTTTCACGAAGACATTATAGGCAAATTAGCTCAGGAATGCTTGTTAAACTAACAAAGTAAGTGAATGTTGCTATTAGCTTGAGTAAATTTATTTGAATCTAACTCTAAGGAATGCCCAGCTTTGTGTGTATATGGGAGGAAAAAAAAAAAAAAAAAAAGGAAAAAAACCCACGACCCTTTGTAGTAGTTCATTCCTTCTCTTTGAAGTTAATGCAGAAAGTACGTCTGTAGGATTACAAGTTTAGAGCAGAAGAAAAAAAAAATCAGGAAATAATCTTGCATGGTTATAGGAGGTTTTGCAAATTAGTCCTCTTTGATTTTTTTAATTGGAAATCTTGCATAGTACAAATTCTGTAATGGCATCAGAACATGATTTTCAGAAATTTGCTTTTAACAACAGAGTGCTTTGCTGGGCATGTACAGTGTTGAAAATAAATTATTGACTTAAAGGTACTTCCACACAGTGAGCTGCCAGGCTGCAGCTTTCCTCAGCAGCAGTATCTCAGATACTGGCTCTGCACAACTTGTCCTGACCAGTCAGTAAGTATCCAGCCCACCAGCATGAACAGGGGTAAGTGATCAGGAATTTCAGCACAGTGAATCCCCAAACGTGCCACCAGCATTACCAACATGACTGTGGCCAAAAATCAACATGTCCCTATTTTTTATGTTCAGGAGGCTGTGTCCAAGCACAGAGAACAATTCATGCCACCTCTCCCCAGAACCTGGAGGCTGTGTTTTTAAGGTGGATGTCTTTGAATCTGGGCTGGTTAACACACTAAAAGAAGACAGGGAATAACTCTTGGCAGGAACATCTGCTGATTTTTGTTCATATTGCATCCTTTAAAAAAACCTGTCACCTCGGTAGTGACAACCTTGGAAGATGTGACAAAGGTGAAGACTTTGAACCCTTCTGATTTCTTTGCCATTCACAGAATCACAGAATGTTAGGGATTGGAAGGGACCTCAAAAGATCATCTAGTCCAATACCCCTGTAGATCTTGCATGCTTTAAACATTTAAAAATACTGTTTGTACATGCTAAATGCAGGAAACCACCAATTGTAAAATTACTTATCTTTTTATTTTTGTCTACCTTTCTTCCCTGAGTCATGAGTTCAGTTTTCCCCCTACGTTTCTCCAATTGCTAATGCACAGCAGAGCTTTACAAGCTAAAGTATTGTTACACTGCCATGATGGGAGTTTTTATGAAGCAGAACAGCTAATGCCATATCTTTTTTGTTTTTTCTTTTTTGTTCTGTGTTAGCATTATGTAAATGAGCTCAGCAGTAACACATCAAACATTGGTAAGCTTCCTGTCAGGAGGTAGTACTGGAAAAATATTTACAGTAGTTTGCTTTGCTAAATATACCAGAAAACATACTGCTTCACTTTTTCTTTTGTTGCTGTATCTCCCACTTTCGTGGTGTTCTGCCCTTTCTCAGATAATTTCTACCTGAACTTCAAGGTAACGTCTCTTTGGAGATTTTCTATCTAAAGTAAGCAAAGCTTGGATGGTTTTTAATACTTTTAATATCCTTAAAAGCTTTAAAAGAATTGTAACATGTGGAGCGGTAGAAGGGACAGTCATTTTTTCATGCTACACACTTTTCCAGAACTTATATACTATCAACACATGA
The DNA here is from genome assembly GCF_963082525.1 of Nesoenas mayeri. Lineage (NCBI taxonomy): Eukaryota > Metazoa > Chordata > Aves > Columbiformes > Columbidae > Nesoenas > Nesoenas mayeri. The sequence goes on along the minus strand of NC_137543.1, from coordinate 39,511,842 downwards.
TAGTATATATGAGATGCTATAGGAATGCAATAGAAGTGGTGTTACAAACAAACAAACAGTCATTTTCACGCTGCAGCAAAAGATAAAATAAAAATGGGAACAAATTAAGTAAAACTGTACTCAGCCTTTAAAATACAACTGTCTGTATATTTTTATATCCTGGCATTGCAGGCAGGGGAGCAATAAACAAATTTGGGCTTGTGAAACCATAGCAATTTGAAGTGGGATGTGACTCCCACAGAAGTCCAGTTGTTGATGGTGTGTTTAAAATCTAGATCTAGCAGAAGTAAAGCTTTGAAAGACTAATCAGGACAAGCCCCTTCTCTGTGGGCTTGATTATGACAGTGGGGCTGTAATAACTGAGGTCTGGGAACTATTGCTCTGAAAGACGAAAGGAGCACAAGGCTGATACTTTGCCACTGTCACTAGTAGCACCTGTTACTAGTCACTAGTACAAGGGTGAGGAGGTAACAAATGAAGCTACTAGGAACCAGGTTTGGAACAAATGAAAGGAGGCAGCTCTTCCTGCAGTGTGCTGTAGACCTGAAAGTCCTTGTCTAGAAGGATATGTGGATTCCACACAACGTCAAGAGACACTGGACAGGTTAATACAAGGAAAATCTAGTGAGGGTGACTAAGGAGACAGGAATCATGCCTGACTCTAAAAGCTGAGAATAACTGAAACCTGAGACCAATGCTGGGTGAAAACATGCTCACCTGTTCCTCCTCTTCCCTTGACAGCTACGTAGGGCAGCTGGTCTAGAGGGAGAATACAGGGCCAGATGAGACTTTGGTCTGGCTTTCATGACCTCCTACTGCTCCAGAAGGAGCAAAATTTTCATCTGTCCTTGGCAATTCCTTCAAGTGCTGCCTAGTCATGGTAACAGCTATAAAACATTTGTTTCCAAGAGTCCAAAGACAGTAAGCAGAAGTGCTCCTAAATTTTCCCCTGGGATGCAACCAATGGCAGGACGGTGGACTGCAGAGGTGGCTCTGGGGCAGCCTTTGGCACTGTGGGACTTGGCTCTCCTCTTGTCACTGCAACTCAGTGGCGTCTGGTTTATACTGAAATACATAAAACCAGATCAGTATTGACCCTTACGAATATTGATGAAACCCATCACATAGAAACTATAGTTTGCTTAGTCACTATGTTAGTGATGGTGTGGCAGTGTATACCTTTTCCCTTTCAACATCAGTTTATTTCCAGTTTCTAGCATGAGGAAGGTATTTAAAAATATCAGTTTCTGGGTTTCCTAAGGACCTGATTCTGTTCAATATGCTTACAATGAGCAAATAACCAAGCACAATCTCTCTCTGATCTTCCCTAAAAGAGGGGAAAAAAAACATCCCAGAATGAAAAATGTCTGAGCCAATGCTCTGTAAGCTAAAAGGAAATCATTAGATAGATACTGCCCACCCCCTCTGAGCTACATGTTTTGAAACAAATCTGTACTTGGAGGCATCAGTAATTATTTCCATTTATTTTCCGCTTCAGTGATATGTAAAGCTGCAGTTTTGTTATGGCTTGCCAAATGCCTCAGTTGATTTGCATAAAATGTTCACAGGAGGCAGAAATATTTGCCTGAAGGATAAAAATAAACATATTCAAGCAAACAAGATGCTAGTAAAAATGTAGTAAATTCTGAAATCTAGTGGAGAGCTAATTGTATTTTTCCCTGTGCTTATCTAAGCATGACCACAGCAGAGCTTGGTGGATCAAAAGCACAGAGCATTCAGTCATTCCCACTGATTCATCACCTACTCCTAAATGGTGCTGTTGTCATCCTGATGGCCTCTTTTGCAGAGGACAACACAAAGGTCTGGTGGGTGGGTGGTCCAACCAAGGTGGCTTGGGACAGGAACTGCTGAGCTGACGGTCTAACACTTGTAATGCTAGAGTGGATACTGCTGATGGGAAGATCAAAGAAGAAGGAACTGCAGAGCCTTTTCCTCCACTCTTTGAGCAAACGCACACACGCACCCCCTGTCCTGGGGCCAGATGAAGCAATGACCATGATCACGAGATGCTGGATTTTAGCACTATAACTCCAGTGTCCCACAGAGTGCCCAAAGGACTGGAAGAGCAAAAGACCCCTGAATTCCCTAGCTGTGCTCTGGTAGAAAACCACATGGTCTTTCCCAATGCTTTTCAGCTTCTTTGCAGGAGTTCTGCACAAACCACAGGACTCAAAAGGCAGAGGATTTCATCCAAAACCCTGCTGCTGCCACTGCTCTCCATCTGGCTCTCTTTGAGGAGCTCATGGAAACCTCACAGCAAGTCCTCTCTGGGTGGGCAAGAGACCATCAGTCAGGGCAGCTGCTCCATAGTGTTGTTACAGCCTCGCTCTGAAAACATCCAAAAAACCTACAGTTCTCCTCTCTTTTACCCTTGGAGACTTTTTGGGTTTTTTTTAATAGAGATGGAAGTGCGAACAGAAAATTTAAGACATTTGCTTTGCATTTGCAGTCTTGGGTCCCTGAGGTGCATTCAGTTAATATCTTCAAGATCCTGCCCGCTGCCATGAAGGCTGGAACCATTTTCTTCCCATTTTAAGGAAAGTCAAGATTTAATGCAATATCACAGGAATAGCAGCTCAGGCTTTAAGGGAATCTTTGAAAATCACAAGATTGATGATTAGTGTCGCTTCTGTATCTCCACAGAATAGGAGGCTTACATATGCCTTCACTCCCTTGCAAGGCTTACTTGTGACCTGGCTGATGCTGCTGGATTTACAGAAGAGGCAGCTGTGTTGGATAAGGTAGTGATGGCAATGGATGGAGAAGTACAGCATCTCTCATCCAAACAACACATAGCATCTGTTGCACTAAGCAAGGTTTTGTGAGAAGCTCCAGCACTTCTCAGCAAGTCCACATCTAAGTTTTTTCTGTGGAAATGTTGTTTATTTGCAGCTAAAACTCTTAATTACTGAAGACCATTACTCTCCTCCTCTGGATACAGTCAAAATAATTCCTTGTGTTGTATAAGATGTACAGAGATCCTCATTGTGTACTTCTGCACAGTGACAATGTGGGGTGTTTTTTTTGCTCAGAGCGAAGAGTTAATATTCAAGAAATCATATTCTTCCTCTTGAAACCAGAGTAACAAGGCTTACCTTGGAAGGAAGTGCTGTGTTGCCGTTTGCTCTTACTAGCACTGAAGAATTGAGCCAGAAAGGAGATAGAAAGCCTGATTTTACTGCTAGTTGCACACCCACTGAACTCCCATGAAAAGGGAATGAGTGAGAAGGGAAGACCCTGACATGATGGCTGATTCCAGGCTTTACCTGGAAAAGAAACCCTCATGTTGTCCTTTGCAAAATAAACACTGTTTGACTTGAAGACCATAAATTCATTGTTCCAGTGATATTAGAGAGCCCTTAATCAAGCTGTTGAAAGATGAGTTCAGATCACAAAACAGGTCTCTATTTCGTGATGTGTGCTCTCAACTGCTACAGCATCTTATCTAGAAGTGCAGTAGATCCTTCACCACCTGAGCTACGCTAGCAAATGCTTGAAGGCTTTCTTGAAGATGTGTGCTATGCCTAGCTGCATTTACTGGGTAGTTTGCAGCAATCACTCAGGGAAAATTTAGTGGGTTTTGCTAGGCAATAGTCTAGATCAGATTTCAACCTTGCTGCATTCTGCCCTTTAAAGCTCTGCATGCCTGAAAAAGAAGGTCTCCTACTTGTCCAATTCCACTCAGTAATTTTTCAAACTCACAACTTACTTTAAATGCTGTTAGTTCCTTTGTACCATGTTTTTTGTCCAACTTTTTAACACTAGCAGCAGTTTAAGACTGGGAGGCAAATTAACATGTACAACTCACAAAGAAATACACGTGTCTGTGTACTAGAACCAAGGAGGTTTTGAACAGGAAAAGGTCTAAATGAGGCACCTAATAGGGTTTTGTTATCCAGGTTGCCCTTGTGCTTCACCACTCAGCTATTTTATCATAAAAAATGGATTAATAAAGAGTATTGACCCATAGCTGTGTCTTCACAGTGCCTTGTAGGAATTAGTGCACTATAAATGGAGGAGAATGAAGTGTGTTTTCAAAGACGAAAACAGGTCTAATAAAGTGATTAATGAAATAACCTCCTGAATTTTGATTGCAATGAGAAATCTCAGTGGGGAAAAATGGTTCAATGAGAATGAAGCAAACAACACTCCACTTTCCCTGAGAAAGGAAGAGCTGATGAGCACCACAGAGGTAACACCCCTGATGTGAGTGGAAAAGAAAAAGGATATGTTTGAATTAGGTGGAAAGTGACTGTGTATCATCAAGGATTGGTAGTGAGTTTGTTTTCTACTTTGCCTTGTATTCAACCCATTATGATTTTAAAGAGTCCTGCAAAACCAGAGACATTTTTGCTGACCTAGCAATCTGTCAGCAGGCAGCTGGGCTTCAGAGCACTCAGTCAATGGTGCTGCAATTATTTGCAAAGAAGATCAAGTAACCTCTAACTCTTTGGATCTTCGTCTCCTTTCACCTCCCCCATGTTCCTTTCAAATACAGGGCTAAACAGAGGGAGAGAAAGGTAAAAATGCTCTCTTTGAGGTTAATCTCTTTGTCAAACATAGGTAAAAAAAAAGGAGGAAAAAAATTATGTGTGCATTTTCTCTGATTTTCCAAATCCTATAAAAAGGGAAGTTCCAGATCTAATTGCAGAGTAAAAGTAAGGAAATAAAGGGTCTGAATACTTTTTTTTTCCTGAAATAGGGTTTTGGGGTTTTGTTTGTTTGGGGTTTTTTATTTGTTTTGGTTTTTTGTTTGTTTGTTTGGTTGGTTGGTTTTTGTTTCTTTGTTTGTTTTTTAATTATTTGCATACTTTTAAAGTACATTTCTGTGAACTGCAGCCTGTATTTGTATTTTAGAAATCCCTATAAGAGGCAGGAGCTGGGTCTTTCCCCCTGGGGGGTGTGACAGTGAAGGTAGAGGTGCTGTGATGAAGGAAGGTGAGCTCAGACAACCCTGGCAGGTCATTGCAGTGGGTGTTGGCAGCTGGTTCAAGCAAAGGTAATAGGTCCAGAGATGAAGAGCTGAGCAGATACCACTGCTGGCAAGTTAGAGTTTTGGGGTCCTGACCACAGAGCAGTGAGGGGTGGCAGCGGAGAACCTGAAACGGAAAAGCAGGCAAGTTGAAGGGTTTGCACAGAAGGAGGTTTGGGGCAGGAGGTTGGAAGAACTGAGGAGATTTGGAGTTGGTTGATGCTCTGGACGGCTTCTTGAGGCAAAAGTGGCAGGTGGTCTGGTATGCACTATGAATTTTTGGGAAGTTCTGATCTGGGATGGATATGTGGAATTAGAAATAACCATTAATGGGAATTTTGGAGTAATAAGAGCTACAGGCTGTGGTGCAGATGGAGAAGGAACAAGGAGTCTCCAAGATTGTTATACCAAAAAGGGTGGAGAAAGCTTAAGACATTTTGTGATGATAACCTTGGGGCATCACTCAGGCATTCTTGTGGTGATCCTGGTTTGGAACTGAGAGCCCACACACAGGTCTACTATACCACCCTGCACCCTTCAGCAAAGAAACTTGCTATTTTCCATATCACCAGGACCACCAAGGCCTGTCAAGTAGCCTGCAAGAGCAATTAGCATTTGGTCAGCTTTAATAATTCATAATACTACACAATGCTTTGTTAATAGGCCTAAATATGGAAAACAGTTTTCTAAAGGGGGGTGGGGGTAGGCTGGGGGTGTAGCATCCCTTTTTCACTCTCTCCATTATCATGCAAAACCAAAAGTATCTTATCACTACATCCATAGGAGAACACCAACAGTACATATTTTAAGTAGGCAGCATCCATATGAAAAGACAGGTATTTTCTTCTCATTCCTTAGAACTTGTTCTGGCAAACGGGCTTAGCACAGGCTGGCCTTGGTGACTCCTGGGAGTGTCTTTCTAGTACCAAAAGCTCACAGGACTTTATTTTACTGAATCATCTTTTTTTTGTTTTTTTTTTTTTTTTTTAGTACTGTTTGTGTGTGTTCATGCATGACAGTTCTTTTTTTTAAGGAAAATGTCAGAGCTATGCTTTTGAGTTAGCTAATTGGAGTTGAAAGCAGTGTCAGCTCCAGAGCAAGTTCCAAGGATAACTTTGTGTATGCCTCTCCACTGCTGTCTGCCAGTCAGTCTCATACAGCTAAAAAGCCCACAACTTCATGAACCACTTAACATAATGTAGATAGTGAAGAACTGGTACTTCTTTATATTTTCCCTTTTACTTACTGAGATTGAAAGTATTCCCTTGTCGAAATCTTGAACTCCACAATATTGGCCACAATAAATTATTTATTCCTAAATTATTAGTTTTTCTCACCTCCTCCTCAGGAGCCTTCTCTAGCTGGTGGTAACAAACAGGTTAAAACTTTAATCTGGCATACATTTTTTGTAGCTGCAACCAAAAAAAGAAGAAATGATATACTTTAATCAACACCTTTAATTCTTTATTTACCTTCAGATTTTATAAATTGAGTGGTCAGTACTCTGGGGCAGGTACATTTCTTAAAGTTCATCAGAAGATGTGAAGCCATGAGTGGCTATTTTAGTCTAGACATAGGTAATACTCCTTGTGTTACAAACAAGTACTGTATTTATTTTGCTCCTCATATCCTCCAGCTCAAACCTCTCAAGTCCCTCTCTCTTCCTCCTTCCCTCCTCAATACAGGGTTCTTCACAGGGAACTGGGAAATTACTATGTAACCTGCACACATACCCCAAACTGCTGAGAAGATGGTCACCACATAGGCTTATGAAGCTTTTGAGATGCTTTGCAACACAGGGGAGCAATCTTATTTTCCACCTGTAGATTTGTAGTGTGAGGGGTAAGAGGCAAGACTCTTGCAGTCTCTCCAGAGATCCCTTCCAACCTCAACTATTCTGTGAAGTCCTACTGCAGGAGTCCTAAACTGTAAATCTAATATTAATTTCCCAAGCATTTCTACACCTCCCCACTTGACTGATGAAATGACACTATGGCACTAGCCACCTTCCTGACAGTAGAAGACAGAGCTACAAATACCAGTCTCTTTAGAAATTTTTATGAATATAGGCTTCTATACATGGATATGCAGATGGTAAAGTGATGGTGGCTTGATGGAGGTCTCTTCCAGCACCGATGTCTTGCTGCACCTCCAGAATGCTCTTCACAGACCCCAGTATTACTGGGATTGCTGCTTGACTGGCAGGAGCTGTGGATCAGCCCCTCAGTTCATGCTCACCAGGAGCTCAAGGCCCTGTGGGTCTGCTGTCATTTGAAAGTGGCACATCCTCACAAACACATCAATGCATTTTTGTCAGAGTAATATTTACATAAGTGTGATGGGGAAAATTACACAAGGAGGACTTTGCTGTGCAGGCAAGGTTTTACCCATTGCTCTGCTAAGTTTCTGCTTGTCATCAACTATAAGCAGTTTCTTTTCCCAGCTGAATAAGGTTCTGATTTGGGGACAAACTGCAGACCATTTCTCTGAATGTATGTATGTTTTGCTTAGTAGAAGTCTTACTTCAATAAGAACTGCAAGATTTTGCCTTCTGAAGAAGCAGAACAGTGGAAATTTTAGAACAGACTTTGCAATAAACTTACCCAAATCTCTCTCAGTTACATTTTTGGGATGGTTACCATTACTTTCATTGAATTACAGTTTTACAATTTTACACATATTGAAACTAAGAATAATATGCACCCAACTTTCTTCAGGCCATATACAATTTAATCTGTCACTTCTCGGCAGTTTTCATTTCAAAAGTTACAGGTACTTCATAGCACTTGATATTTTAGGTGGTCCTTTTTTCCTTCTTTAAATGTTAATAAGATACCCTATAAGGAAGGAGGTAAGATACTTTAATTAACAAGATACATTTTGCAATAGATGCAGGAATATTAAATAGAAACTTCTGATTTTTTAGTTCAGAAAATCAAGGGTCATTTTCTCTTGGGCCATTTTCTCTTCCATCCACTGGCTTAAAGATTCTGTATCTATTTGAATTTTGCCAACAGCAAGATCTGACAAGCAAATGTACCACTTAAATGAATTCTCAGAACTGACAACAAGGGCAAATCTTTTGCTGACTTCAGAACCAAGAATTTCAGCCTAGTGAGTCATTTTGAACTATTTGCTCTTCTCAGAGTTCATAATCATACAGGATTGGACACAAAAGTGAAAATCCACAAAAATACTGCTACCTTGGTTTTGAACTCCATATACTCATTTATAATTTCAATGATAATGTATTTATTACAGGAAATAGGAGTATTTTGCATCACTGAAGTTCATAAACTTCATGCATTTCTCCTCTATGGGCTAATACCCATCTTTCTTTCTAGCTGTGAATGACAGTTACTTGAAAGTTGCAAATAAGCAAATACTTCTGAAACAATATTATTGCTATTTTAGATGCATTTGCAGCTATTCAAAGAGGTGCAGAAACAAACAAACAAACAAACCAAAACCAAACTCAAGCAATTCCATAGCCAAACTTTTTTATGAATTAAGAATAAGAAGTTCTAATTAAATAAATGCCCTTTCTGCTGTAATGATGTTTTGCTTCTCATCTCCTTATCTACTGATGTCTTGCCTGGACAGTGTAGAAGAGCAAGGGTGGAGATGTGCTTGAGAGAGCACAGTGAAGGGAGAGCTCTACAGCTGTAAATAGGTATTTCAGATGTCATGGGATTTTTGCCTATCCCTGTTGAGTCATCCTATGGGAACATGTACGTGTGTGAATTACGTGACCAGGCCAGTGTTTTATTGGAGGACTGTCTTCTAGGAGAGGAAGATAGATAGCTTTTTCTTATGTTCAGCAGCACAGAAATTTGGCAGCTCTTTGCACCTAGGACAGGGTCTGAGGTCCAAGGAAGACTGGGAGCGTGTTGCTGGGAACAGAGTTGTTGTCAGTTCCAGGGTGGGCAACAGAAGGACCCCTCTTGGGGACACTCTGAAGGAAGAGTTTAGGGGACTTCTTGAGAGACACCCATCATGCTCACTGCCTCTCTGAGCCATTTTCTCCATTTTCCAGTGCACTTGCTGGTATATCTACCTCTCCTTGGAGATCTGGAGGACATGATTAAAAAATGTAACTCCTGAGAACACAGATGTTCCACTTTCAGCATCCAGTTGCTGGTATTTCTGCCAAATGCTCTGTCATTTCCTGGGCAGATCTCATGAGGGCTAAGTTCTGCTCACGTAGCCACATTTGTTTTCAGTGCTCCTCTTCAGTTGGACAAAATCCCTCATTTTTGCCTGAGGCTCATTAACCTGGGTTAATAAACTCTCATTATCCAAGGTTTCCTCAATCGACTGCTGAATTGATGATGAGCCTTCCAATACATGGTTACACCAGAGTGAGAGATTTAACATCATGTAATTAAAATCCCCATTATTCTAGCATGAAGGTGACTGAACTGACACAGAGCAAACTATGCCTACTAATTCAGAAAATAATGATGCAGGCTGAAAGTGCTCAACACTTCTTTCATCCAGAGGTCTTCCCATGCCTGCACAGGACACAGCTAAAGGAACCTCAGATGCTGTGAGGGACAAATAAGTCATTTGAAATTGAAGACTGAGTCAGAGGATGTGCACAGTATAGCTTATCTATACTGCAAGAGAAGGGGCAGAAGGTGTCTGAGATAATCAATTAAGAACTAGTATGTAGCTAAATGAGGGATATGTGAAGGCAGTAATACTGCTTCAGGTGTGATGTGGTACATCCACACTGCATGAAGTGGACTGATTAATTCAGGTCCATAGTTAAGGGCTGCGCTCTGTGGTGAGGTGTAGGCATCGCTTTTGTACCCTCAGATTTGTCTCGTTGACTCATGTCCTTTCCTTTTATAAGCCAAAAGTTTTCTGTAAATATCAAGTACATGGGCGTGTGTCATCCATTTCCTAGTGAGGCTTGAGGAAAAACTTCCTTCTTGAGCTGTCTTTGAGAATGATGAGTTATAATATGCCCATACTCAAATAATTTAACCAGTAACTCCATTAGATTTTTCTCAGGGTTTTTAGATCTTTGTGTCTTAAGTAAAATACAGACTGGAAAATTATTGTGAATGTATTAAGTCTCCCAGGCAAAACGGTTTCTAAAGCAAAGCAGCTATGACAAGAAGGAAAACAAAGATGTTTAGATATATGTTCATTTTACAAGAAATTGAGCTCAACAGGGGATGGTGCAATTTTCAAGTGATAACAACCAGCTCAATTAATTCAAGGCCTTATGACAACAGTGTTAGCAAAAGCAAAATTTTATCCCGTGTCTGCAAATGTCTCGGTAGGTGTTTCTCTTATCAACAGAGAATGATGGATTTTTAAGCATAGGTTTGCATTTATTTCCTGTCAATGTTATTTGTCAATAGGATTATGAGATTGCTCAACTCAGTGCAATGAAGCAACTCCAAAATAACTGTTTAGATATTTAGATGAATTTAAGAATCTCAGTTCATTTCAAAGTTAGTTTGTCCAGGTAACACAAGAAAGCCTTGCCGCTTCTATACACAGGACTACTGTATATTAAAACAAAAGTGGGACAGTCCAGTCAGGAACAACTCCAGCTTCAGACCAAAACATGCTGTAGCTCCCTCAGGGAAATGAGGGAAACAGTGATAAAAATCTTCTGACGATTTCTTCTCTGATGTCCCAATTGCCTGGGTCCTGATGTCTCCTTCTCCCCTTATGTAACTCAGTATGTCCCAAAATGAAGCTACCTTCATTACATTTCTGAATGAGAAGAGAATGTGATGTTTGGTCATATAAAGTCTGTGCTTCCAGCTGTAGAACAAATACAAGGATGAGTTCTATTGTCTTCTGGGATCTCTATGGAAGTTACCTGACACATCTTAATCAAATAGTTGCCAAAAGGAACCATTCAGGTGACAGTTTTGAAGCTGTCCTAATTTCTGTGGAATTCCAGCTGTTCTACAAACTCTTTGCAAACTTTCTGGGAAGGTATGTGTGACAGTAGAACCTTTGACTCAGAAACTAATTAGAAGCTTCAGCTTCTCTCTATCTAAAAATGTGTCAATTCTCCTGATTCAAAATTTGGTTAATATTAGACTACATTTTTTCAAGTATTCATGTCTCTTGCAAAATTTGTTTGTGATGAGAAAACATGGTTGGCTCTTGTTTAATAGAGAAGGCAATCAGATACAGATAATAATTATATCTGTCTGTCCTTCAGGTGTACATAATTTAGAAAATTATTTAGCTTGCCACTTTGGGAAAGAAGTAAAATGTATGTTTTCTTCCAATAATTTGGAACCCACATGATAGTGGATTCTCCAGTAGGTCTTATGGTTAGGAACTGATATCTTAAGATAAATGCATCATTTGAGTGTTGAGTCTTCGCAAGCCTTTCAGTCTTCCCAAATATCGTCATGGCCTCTCTCTGCCTGGATGCATAGCATAAAGGAAATTTTATAGTTTTTATTTAGATAGGAGGATGTGGTTCCACTTCTTGGACAAGAAAATACCAGTAGTTACCAGTAGTGTTCTACAAATATGCTTGAAGGACTTTAGCCTTGTCATGTGAGTGGATGGCAAATAATTTGGAAATATTATTTATTTCAACCTCAGCCAAAAGATTTGGGTCAATGATGGACACCTGACCCTGGCTCTGCCCTCTCATACACACTGAGTCTGGTGTTTCACCTGTTTCCAAATTGTTTTTTGGACCAGCAAAGTGTTTTCTGTTCAATTTCTATTCACACTTACTTCATATGGGCCAGCTCTTGTTTAATACTTTTTTTTACAACTCTGAAAACAAAGGGAGGAATAGGATTGCTGTCCGTTTTCTGATGTGTTTGGTTGGGCATGTCTGCTTAGCACCAGGCACTCACAGCACCCAGCTCCTCTACATTAAACAATAGAGCAGTACAAATGCTTTGACATGTGTTCAAGTCATATTCCTGAACCGTGCTGAGGGTTTCTGGTTTCTGGCCAGACTGTGAATATATATCAGCTATGCAGGTATGAATAATAGCCATATTTTCTGTATCATTACTCAAATCAGTAATTGAGAGAGCTTATCACAGAATACCAGACTAGATAGATCGTAGGTCCAATCTGTGCTATTGTGGAGAAGGTGATCTGGAAATCAAATGATAATTTTATGCAGTACATAGCACCTTTTTCATGTAAAATATATGCTCATTAGTTTAATTATAGACATATTATTTTATACTGTGTCTAATTAAAATTCATACTCAAGGTGACAATAAGATGCCTGCAACATTTTAGTATGGGAGACATCTACATAATGTAGCAAAATCACACAACTGACAGGATGATGCACACACCCTCTCCTGGTATATCTGATTTTTCCTTATTACTTTAATGGCCAATTCAACACACGCCAGCAAATGTTCCACTGGTCAAAAAGACACGTAAATAATCAGACAACTTTTTCCAAACTGTTTTGATAAGATTTTACCATAAAGAAATGTTAAAAATACTTGATAAAAGTAGAATATGATCTTGAATTGTGAAAATTATTTGTGAAACACTGAAGACGTCTTACTTGCACTGCACAATGAGGGACATTATTGGATGTTCATGAGTGCATAGGCTGAAAATCTTAATGACATTGAATAAGTTGTTTATTCAATGTGGCCATGAACCATACTGAATGCCTCATCACCCAATTAATGACAAGAGACAAATTGATTTTCTGATTCATTGTCCCAGTATTAAAGTTGGAAACGTAATTGTTGTAGGTCAAATCAAAACAGAAAACATCCGGTTTATTCTTTGATTTACAAAGAGGCTTTGTGTCATCTTGGTTTGTTTCTTTCTCCCTTTTCACATCACATTGAAGCTACACATTGAAAAGAAATCAGAGATCAAAATAGATGTTGAAAATATTTCAGTTTGTGAATTTCCTTGATTTTTTTTCCTCATTCTTTTTGGCAGGACACCTAATCAGATAAATACAAGGAATTTCAGTCAATCTTTCATTTCTTCAGTGAATAAATTGCTTTCTTAACAAATTTTGGCCATCTGGGCCTTGTCTCCACAGCTGAGGCAGACACATGTTGTGCCACTCGGATTTGCTAGTGTTAGCCTGAAAATTTGGTGGCTACTCTGGTGACAAACACCTGAGCTAATAGATGTGAGTATATACATTACTTCAGGCATGTCACCATTTTATTGTAGCTGTGCAGCTTTCCTGAACAACTTCTGACTCAGATAGTAAATGCTTGATGTTACCAGAAATTGTACTCCAACAGAAATACCTTTTTCGTTGTGATTCAACTGTTACTACCTGAAATAAATCGATATCAAAATCTATCACCTTGCAGTGTTAAAAACTAGATAGTACTGGATAGAAGAGCAGATGTCCTTTGCTGAAGGATGTAAGGTCTCAATTTGGTCATGTTGTCAGCAAGATCATTTTTTGTTTACCTATCTAAACAATGAAATGATCATGTAAGAATGCTTAAGTTTTTATAAAAGGCTTCCTGTGGTTTCCCTGTCTGGAGCTTGTTTACTTCACAGAACAGATGGTGGTCCCAGGGGCAGGGGAGAGGAGTATTTCAGTGCTCCCTACAGGCCCCACAACAGCGAGAAATCCCAGGGCAGGAGGAGACGATATCTCTTTGCTGCTTTTAACCTTTTTTTTTTTCCCAAGGGACTTTTACTAACACTGCAGCCCTCCAGCATTCTGGATAGCTGCAGTGAATTGCTTCTGCTTAGAGGCTGCATTAGACTTTATGGAGTTAGTGGGTTTCTCGTTTATTTCCTAAAAAAAAGGGCCTTATGGATGAGCCATTCTCTTTTACAAGAACAGATTTTTTTTAATGACCATTTGTTTCTGTCTTCACCTGCTTTGATACCAGACAGAAAATATTTTGAGGAGCTGTAAATATAGTTAAAAAAACCAAAGAGCACCAGAATAAGGGTTGTATTATATCTTCTAGAATACTGTAGTCCTCGTGACCTCTTCAGAGTCAGCATTTCACTCCTAGTAACTAGACGGTTAGGTGTAACAAATTTTAAGGGATTCTTAAATATATCATATTTTGGTGAGCTGAGTTTTAACACCCTTTGAATCCCTTTTACTCTACACTGAGTCCAACTAAACCCTTGGCAATATCAGGAGAACCAGAAGCACTATGGCAGAATGTCACAGAAGGGCAAGTGCTGAGCTCTCGAATGTGTTTCTGGCATTTCTTGTTTCTGCCTTCTTTGCAAATTGTTTTCTTACAATCAGTCATCACCTTTTATTCAACTCTTTTTCACCTCAGAAAGCCCACATGTTTCAGGCTTGGAGGTGAAGCTAAAAAGTAAATGTCAACTTAATGAAAAATAAGCAAGTGTTTTGGAAAGTCCCAAGTTTGTACTCGTAAGTGTTCAATACCTGAGGGCTGAGTGAGGTCAGTTTCCCAGGTAGCCCAAGGAGATCTGGTACTGTATGGGTCCTGAGGTCATCAATACACTTCAAAATATGCTCAGCTGCTCTCAGTTCCCGGTATGACTTGCAAAGTTATCTATGATATAAAGCAATGTAACCAGCATGATTGTAAAGATTCTGCTTTTTTAAAAATAAGTTTCTAAGCCTTGCTGCTTAAGCACTGCATGCGAGAGCAGAGCTCTCACAGGATTCACTGATATCTGAGGAGTGCATGTAAGCCTTTCCTGGCTAGCACTGAAATGTTCCTGGAGCACACAGGACAGCACCTGATGAGACATGAAGGGGCAACAGCTGGAAGGACACTGTACTGCAAACATGTGAGATCCTGGTTCGCGCTTTCAGGATAATAATAGGTTTGACCCCTCCGACAGAAATGCCTTCTGCTATTTTTTCCAGGAGAAAATTCTTCTACAAGACCCAGAAAGCCCCAAAAAGTCTTTCAGTGAAGCAAGTTTTAAGTTGTTGACTGTGGCAATACTAAAATATGCTCAAAAGGCGAAACCAGAGAAAGAGGGATCATGATGGTATCCACTTCTCATAACAACTCCTGACTTCCAGAAACAGCATTGCAGCTAGTAGGCTTCCTCCTGCTTTAGTAAGGAATGTTTTAATAGGAGAACGCTAAATCTTGCAATCTATTCCCAGGCAGGCAAGCTGACTCATAAGATATCAATACTCTTCAAAATTCCCATCACTTTAGTTCATTGTTTTTTTCATTTATAGATTGCTAGGATGGAGAATGATGACTGAATCGTCATTAGAGAAGGGATGTCTTTGAAGACAGAAAAGTCTTTCAGGGAAAGAGCAAATACAGGAAGCAAAAACTGGAGACTGAGAGTACTCTAGGAACATACCAAATTTTATCCCGTATTTGTACACCTCCTGGCTGTCTATCTTTGACCACTGCTAGACACAGAGCATTGTCCATGCTGGAGCTGGCTCAGGAAGGACCTTCCTATGATTTTATGAAAGGAGTTTTCAAAAATGGAATTTGAGCAAGGAAGTGTTGAGTCCCTGAGTATTTGTCCTGTTGTTAATAACCCAGAGGCAAAGAAAAGGCAATCAGAGATCCCACTGGTGTCAGCAGCCAGCCATTAACACGAGCAAGTAAGGTCAAAGGATGGAACAGAAGGAAGCGATGTTCAGATCGAGCCATAGGACTTGGCGTATTTCCTGCTCTTGCATTTCCTGCTTTCCCTTAAGTTTACCAGGTAACATTCATTTTACCAGGTAAGATTCATGAACCAAACATAAGGACACCTGGGTCATTGATCAGATGTGCTGGCCCACCTTGAAGTGTTGACAGAGCAGTATGCCCTTTGAAGAATGTCTTGTTTCTTTGAAGAACAAAGGAGGGAGTATGAGGTGAGGAGAGGTTGGTAGGTAACCTTAGAGAGGAAGATATCCTGAGACAACTTCCAAAACCTGGTCTCACATGAGACCACTGAATGCAATGGAGAGGAGTTGAGATTGCAAAGATGGCAAGGCAGAGTTTTCAATGTAGAGTGTTATTTAACGAAAAGTAAAGCAAAGGG
This sequence comes from Nesoenas mayeri, assembly GCF_963082525.1. Taxonomy (NCBI): domain Eukaryota; kingdom Metazoa; phylum Chordata; class Aves; order Columbiformes; family Columbidae; genus Nesoenas; species Nesoenas mayeri. Next base: position 39,495,887 of record NC_137543.1, on the reverse strand, counting down.
TGAGCAAAATCTCATGTAAATGTCTAAGCTGTCAAGCCACAATGAGATTCTTCTGTCAGGCACATTTAATGCCCTTTCACAGTGTCTGATGAATATTCCCCCTGGTGTTCTCACATTAAGGTGAACTGCCAGCTTTCCTTTGTGGGCTTCTACCAATAAACTCAGTTCTTTAAGATAACACACAATCAACATTCAGTATCACTTCTATTTAAATGTCAGATTATTTCATCATCCCAAACCCATGACAGTGAAGGCAGCTTTCAAATACACTTCCAAGACATTGCAATTGTCTCCTCAGTCAGATACCACAAAGTACGAAAAGAAACGTCACATTCTTTAGGGGTGTGTGCGAAGCTTTTACAGATGCAGCCACTGCAATACGTTTAAAAGACAAAGTAATATCTGCCATCCCTCCACCACCCTGGGTCACCATTGCAACTCCATCTGCTTGCTTGCTGCATATGTCAGCAGGTCTGGAGTCAAGGCACATGATGCTGGATAGCACACCAAAAATGCTTGACTGAAATCTCCCCTCTTGTTATACTGCCAGTTCCAACAAAAACATACCTGGGTTGTATTAAGTATTGCAAAATAAGTGTATGAGATACAAGGCTGATCCACACTTAGTGTGGAAAACTGGATGGAAATTAGAATTAGATTCAGAAGTTCCTAATTCTCCTCAGTGGAGTCAGATCCTTGAGGCCAAAGTCATTCAGAAGTTTGTCATTTTGACAAACAATTCTGTAGCCTGAAGCCATTGGAGCTGGAACTGTACCTTGGAGCTGCAGTTTCCACTGACATTAAAATCTGCCATAAAACTAAGATACTCATCAGGCAGAAAAAAAAAATACACAGCAAATTTCTCCCCTTCAGGCACTGACAAGTGTCATATTCAACTCCTAAATAGAAAAAGCTTTGTCCATACGTTCTGTATGCAAACTGCACAAGTGCTAGATTTTAACCTTTTCTTTTTTTTTTTTTCCAATTATCTGGCTTTTAAAAGTCTTAAACCCATGAAAAGATGCATTCTAGACAATTTAGAGGATAAATGTATGATTGAATGGATATAAATTAATAAGACTTTACATGTTACTATATTTTATTTGGTGGAATTAAAAAATGAGTGTACCTGCTGTTAATTCGCCACAGTTCTGCAGTGATCAGTTTAGGAAACTCACACATGACACGTATACACTTGGAGGAGTATCACAGATGGTCACATAGTAGTATCCACCCTTCATCTTGTAGCTTCCCATAGCTCTGGGCCAGAAATACTCTTTGATGTCTCAGGGCGATTATGTCAGTTTCACCTAAGCCATCCTGGAAGGTTTTATTTGTAATGCTATGGGGACCCTCACAAAGCCAGGTACCATGAGGAATGGTAACCAGCAGCTTCAAGGAGGTTATTAGCAGTGATGAGACAATAACCTCTCTCACTTTTTCAGAATCGCACCCCTGTTTTCAGGTATTGAGTTTGAGTTCATAGTAAATTTTCCTGTGTCTCAACAGAGGTAAGGCTTTTCATTTTGTCTCTGTGTCTTTAGAATCACGTAGAATTGCTGTGCAAAGGCAGGTATTGTTTTCTTCAGCTAACAACTGCCACTGCTAGCTTCATGTTTTGCTAGGACGATCAGCTATTTCTGTGGTATGTACTATTTATTTAGAAGAATACTTTATAAAGCAGCTGGGAGCAATGAAGCTTTTGACATGTGGCTTTAAAAATACATGGGAAGTTAATCAAAATGAACAACAAAACACACTCTGAAATATATTGTCTAGGATTTTGCTTCGACAAAATTAGCTGAGCCAGGAGAGGATTATGGATGATAGGAAAGGTGAAGGAATTACAACAGTGAAGGGGAAAAATGCACAAAAAAGGCACTTCAAGACCATTAGCATCAGGTCACCATTTGCAGTCTGAATCTGAAACTTGCAACAAGCCTTGCAGCATAACAGAAATAAATATTCCTTCTCTGTTACACAGAGGTTTTCTTGGAGTAGCAGGAAAAGGCAGCAGCAGGCAGAGCAATGAAACATTAGTGTCCCACTAACCTGCACCTCTGCCTGCAGCTCATCCACATCACTCTGGCAGCTCAGAGAGAAGAGGCCAGAAGAGGCCAGAGGGAAGGTCAGAGGGAAACTGTAGGACTGTGTGATGTGCACGTTTACACATCTGTGAGTGCAGGACAGGTCCAGCCACACAGGGTGGAGGTGGCCTAAGTTACTCAGCCCACTCAGGTCCATAAGTTGGGATGTGTCCTGGGGAGGGGTCAGACCTGCCACTGGGCACTGAGTCCTGCATCCCTGCTGTAAACATCAGGGTTGTGTATATCCCTGACTGTCACTGGTATCAAACACGGCTGATACTCATATAGTAAAGACTCTATGAGTTCTTCGAAGTCTCTTGTAGAGTATCTGATTCCAGAATATTTTGACTGCAGCTGTGTTTATTGTTACATCAATTGCTGGTACTACTAACTTTGTGCTTTTGTAGGATGCTTGATTATTTGTCTTGAATGTCTTTTTTTTTTTTTTTTTTCAGAAGAATGGAGAGGATAAAGTATAAAAATGACATTAAAATGTTTTTTAAAGAATGGAGAAACAGGATTAAAAATGAAACTCTGTTTACTAAAATAAGAGAAACCCTGCAGAGTTGTGATATGACTGGATGACTAAGCCAGCTATCCTTTCTTGAAGTGCTCTCTTTCCATGAGTAGATGATTTGCTATTATGATCAGGGGATTTGAAGCCAGAGAAATTATCCACTTGTGAGAATGCCAATGGGGACAACACATTTCCTACCTTCTTCCTCATTCTTGCCTTCTCTTCCATACTGCTGTTTCGCACCAATCTGCTCTCTGAAAGCAGTATGGGACACCTTATCCTATACCCTGCGAGGGAGAAGAGGTTGTTCCTGCCACTTTTAAAGAAGGTACAAAGAAAGTGCTATTTCACATTTCCAATCCAAGTTATGAGCACAGCAGCCGTGTGACCATGGTTAGACTGATGGTGGAGAGGAAGGGATCAGTAATCATTTATTACCAAGCAACTATTTTAAGGTCCTCCTACAAGTTCTATATTTTCCCACAACTTCCCTTCCCAGGCACATAGTCACTGATATTTAATGCACTTAAGAATCTCAAAGACCATCAGTTACCAGTGTTCTATTAACTCCTGAGGTGTCCTGTTCTGTCACACGGACCTTGGATCTCTAATATCCATGCCACCACCTCTGCCGTGGCTGAGTCCTTCAGTTCCTGCTGTCACATGTACTGTGGCTCAGCCACCTCAGCTGAGAAAATCTACTCCACCTACTTCTCCTCTGCCTGTGTCCATCTGGTGCAGCAGTGTCACTTGCATCTGGAATGAGTCCACTGCACATTGACATGACTGCCTCCCACCTTTATCGCTGCTAAGATCATTTCACAAAACATACTGGACTTGCTGCTTTGCTCTATCTGTCACAAGACACCTCTGAGACCAAAGTGACTCTGACAGCTGGCTGACAAGCACAGGCGTCTTGTTTGCAGAGTTCATGTGACCTCCCATGCATCACTGGTGCCACTGGAATCTCGCAATGTTAACTACAGACCTGTTTGTGACCTAACTCTCCTGCAATATATCTTCTCAGTAGCCCTCTCACACAGGCAACTTGATTAGGTGCAAATGTCCTTATGCCTCCCCCATCTGAAAGGTCTGCTGGAGGAGGCACTTCCATGAGGTTCTCTGGAATATATCTGTACACTTTACATCTTTATTTGCTTAGTTTGTCAGAATTTGTTGTGCTTTCTGAGTTGCCTGAAGCCTCCAGGCAGGATTTTCTACACTTTCCTCTGTATCTAACACAATTTATGCATAACTTAGTACTGTTTACACTGTGAAATATGTTATATTTCCAAGCAGAAATCTTCTGGCTGTGAGGGCAACTCAATGGCATTCTGAGAAAATGGTTTCCTAAAGAGATAATGATCTTGCACAAATGGATGTCCCAGTTTCATAAGGTCGCCTCCCAGAGTGTTACTGCCCTTTCAGTTTCTCATTAGAGACATTGCAATAGATGCCATTTTTAGGTCATTTGTATGCAAATGAAATATTTTAATGTGTTTCCTTGCTTTTTTGCATGACCTGTAAAAGCACTATCTTCACTTGTTCTGCTTAGTTATATTTTTCTCCCTAGACCAATAAGCTTCTCTTATTGTAGCCTGAATTATGGCAAGAGAATCTTTCCGGGGTGGATGAGCCATGGTCTATCTTGAGCCTTTCACCTCTATTCCATACTCTGTTGAGAGTTCCTGTGTTTCCTGAAGGCATCCTTAGTTTCCTCTTCAGTTGCTCTCAATGATTCTCCATCCATTGAATGAATTCACTCTCTGAGATCCAGAAGTTGGCATATTTTTATCTCAATAATAAACATACCTTTTCTTTCCTGAAATTATTACAAATTTTAACTTTGCCATATTATTCAATATTTTTCTTTATCCAAACACTGACTTAATTCTTTAATGGAATAAAGTTTACCTCTATAAGACCAGAGTTTCATTGACTCCTACCACCAGTGACTTGTCTTCGTTGATATTGGTGTCTTTAGTACACCTAACATGAAAGAAAATCACTCCATGTCCCATGGGCCTCCAGGTGGATAGTCTATTTACTTTCTACCAGGCTGTTTTCCATCACTACTGTGAAGAAGTCTGCTTTCTTCCTCTACAGATCTCTGCTGATGATTGCAAATGCCTGTGTAGTGCTGCGATCCTTTTACAAATGGCAGGTATTTTCTTGCATGAGTTGTTTGTTCACTCTGAGTTTCTCAGAGGCTTGGATTATTTGGACTCCCACACTGACAGCATTATGCTTTCCTGCTTCAATCTCATTTACAGACACATTGTGGGTTTCTTTTCACGTCCACAGCATCAAAGCAACATCTAACCTCCTTAAACTCCAGCCACGTTCTTGCTTTAGAAATGTCTCATTGCTTTGGCATAAGTTGATTCTGTGTATTTAGTAGACACTTCCTTGAATTATTTTTCTCAGAATCTAACTGTGATCTTATCAGAAACTGAATTTGATTCCAGAAATTGAATAACTTTTCCTTATCTTTCTATCAATCACAAACATAATTTTATTTTTACCACTTTCTTTGTAACATCAGTTTAAAAACATACGTCTGACATGTTTCGCTTTACCTGGAGAGTAGTCTTCGGATTGCTGTAATAATTTTTCATAATTAGCCTCCTTTGCCTGACTTAATGGGGAAACATTTTTAACAATCAAGGTGCTTCAGACCTACTCTGTCAGAAATCAAGCTACCTTTCCAGTGGCACTTGTGTCTTATGAATACAGACTGAAGTACTAGCAAGCAATTTCAGTTATCTTCTGTAGTCTGAAAGCATTTTTGTATTCGCAAGGTGTTTAACTTCTCTATTTTTCTATTTAGGATATTTCCTTGCTGCTTATTCTTGGGAAAATTTGTTGTTCAATAATCACCTTGAGTGAAGAATTTGCTGTGTTCAGTGACAGACTTCACACTGAGCAGGCTTTCATAACCTGAACCCCTTCACAAATCAACCAGCAGGGTGCCTAAGGTTTGTTTCATAATCCAAATTGAAATAATATAGTGCCTGGAGCAGAGAATTGGAGGGGAAAAAAGAAGGAAGCTTGCTAACGGTTTGGTCTTTAGATTTTGGAGAGGATGATACCAATAAGCAGTGACTTGGCTTCCCCAACCAGACTGTCCCCGAATAGAAGTGGGGAAGCAAGATAGTAATGTAACCTCAGCATTATAAGAGTGTTGTCAGTGGGCCTTATCTTGAATTTTTGTGCAAAGATGTACTGTACATGCACACTACTGTATATATATTATAAAGCTGTGTCATTGTCAAAAGAAAAACAAAAACCAAGAACCCTAGGTCAAGCATCTGCAATACATTCACAGCAGTACTATTAACTCCTCATTAATGCATGAAGACTATGTTGTAATTGGTTGCAGTCTCCAAGTGTTCTCTACATCACTGGATTTCCAGCAAAAATTGTTTATTTCCTACCAGAAAAAGCCTATCACTACCGGAAAGCTGTCCAGTGAACATAAATGAACACTCTTTTCTAAGCTTTGATACCTTTCTGTGTCAGTTATAGATTTCAATAATAGTTGGGGTTCTAATTAAGTTGATGGACGTAAGTGGGATTAAAATGTATTGCAGCGTGTGTGAAATACTGTACCAGTTAATAGGGAATGCAGCTTTTCTGATGACTTCTGTTCACCCAGCACATTCCTGACAACAGGTAAATCCTTCATTCTTGGAACAACCGTTCAATGCAGAGAGTTAGTGATATAGATTTTCCCCTGGTCTGAAGAGATCATTTTATTTTGTTTATTGCTGTCATTTATGCCCATAATATAGGTTTTGCGGCAAAGCATATCATAAATAAGCCTTACCTTCCTATCCATTAGTCCATAATAAATTCTGTGGCATATTTTAAAGATGATAAAAGCTTCAGCTTTCAATGGAAACTGCAAACAAAAGCCCTGAGTAACCAGAGATAAGTCAGTAATAAGTGTAGAACATGACGAAGTAAATTACAGAGCAGAAATGGTCTGACAATTCTGGATGCACACATACCCACACATGTAAAATACCACAGAATCATGGGATAGTTAAGGTTGGAAGGTATCTCCAAAAATCATCTGATCCCATTCATGGCTTAAAGTAGGGCAAATTCTGAAGTGAGATCCAGCTTTGAGTTTTGATAAGGTTGCTCAAGGTCTTTTCCAACTGAGATATGAACATTTCTTAAGATGGGGTTTTCACAGCCTCTCCAGGAAATGTGTTCCTGTGTTTGACTACCCGTGATGAAACCTTTTCCTAATATGTGGTTTGGCTTTCCACCACAACTGCAACTCATGTCAATTACCTTGTCTTTTCTCACTGAGGAAAGTCTGGCTGGCTCTGTAGGTGCCCATCAATTAGTTGCAGGGAGCAGCAAGATTCTCCTGTAGCCTCCTCCTCTGTGAGCTGAACAGACCCTTTTATCTGAGCATCTCCTTTTGTGCCACATGTTCCAGTCCCCGACCATTTCAGCAGCTCCTGATGGGCTCACTCCAGTACATCAGCCTCTCCTGCAGTAGGGAGCCCAGAAATGGACACAGCACTCCAGATGTGGCCTCACAGGTGCTGAGGGGAAGGATCACCTCCCTCACCCACTGGTTATGCACTTGTTAGTGCAGTCTAGTTTAGCCACCTTTGCCGTACAAATACACTGCTCATTCATGGTCAGTTTGCTCACCAGGATGCCCATGTCCCTTTCCGCAAAGCTACTTTCTAGGCATTCAGTGCCATAAAAAGCATTAGTAAATGACTATGAGGCAGACTTTGTACCTCTGATCTCAACACTTGAATCTCAGCAATCTCATCAATTTTTCAGTCACATTCTATTCCACCTTTTCAAAGAAAATCTCTCCAATTTGCTAGAGGGATAGCATGAGCCACCGTGCCTAATGCCTGCTAAACTCAAGGTAAACGACACCCACTAATTTGCAAATGCTGATATTCAGGCAGGGAGCAGTAATAAAACGCTTGGAGTTAACAGGGAGGATATGCTGCTGAATGCCTTCAGGTGGAAAGAGTTCTTGATGGGAAGTCTTCAAAGGAGAAGGTACAGACTGACTGCCCTGTATCTACCCAGCAAATTTAATGACCTCCAGGGATATGACACAGCATAGTCCAAGCCTCTGGGTGGAAAAAGTCTAATTCACTTAAGACTTCAGGTAGCAGTACTTAATGTGTGACTTTAATCCAATATGAGAAGAGAGGGGAGGAGGAAATTTTGTATGGCTTTTTAATCTGAGGTGGGTGAGAAATAGGGTCACATCTTCCTGCTAGCTGTAGTTTTAGCAAATTCAGAGAAGTCTTTTCTTTTTCTGCTCTTGGCATTAAAAAAATAATCAGAACAAATTTTTAGCAGTAGAACAGGAGAATGGAGGAGTCATTAGCTTGCAGACTGAGTGTGCTGCCTGAAAACACAATTAAGAATAACCTTTTTGGGTAGGAAGTGCAAGTGCTACATGGGCAGTAACCTTAACTGGTGACCCTCAGACTCCTCTTGTTTGGAGACTGTAGTGGGAGCAGCTGATAATACAGAAGAGGTCAAAGGACTGAAAATGTGTCCTGGAATTATCCCTGCAGTCTAATATCTGTGCTTGGCTGATGATAATGAAAAGGCTGGGAAGCTGCACTGATTAGGGCCCTGCTTTCCTTGCACCTACACAGAGAGCAGAAATAATTTTCCTGCCGTTATCTTTTAAAGTTGTTTTGAAGTTAGAGTTAAGACTACAGTAAAGCAAGGTAGTGAATAAGAAGTGTGAACTGAAGGGAAGCTGTGCTGTGGAAATGAAAGAGCTGTTGCAGAGAGTATAAGCGTGTATTTTGTGTAAGAAAAGAATACAAAGTTTATGCAGCATTTAATGCTGCCAGAGTGATAAAAGCCCTGATTCTGAGTGATTATGTGATGAGCAACACTGGCTGTTGTCTAACATTGCTTTAGGTGGTGAACACAGCACAAAAAGAATATTAAAATGGCAAAGTCACGTACTTAAAAAAGGCAAAATCCCAGTATCAAAGTATAGGTTCAGGAGGCCCTCACTCCACCTGTGTTTCACGACACCTCCAGGAGCAGCCACTGCAGGGAGAGCTCTGCCTCCCACCCGCGGGCTGGGGCTGCAGCTGCTCTGTTGAGAGAACACAGCTAATGAACGGTAACGATTTTGACTGATCATAGCTTTTAAGGCAAGAGGGTATCACGATGACTAGTCCAGGTTACAAAAGATCTCAACCTCCAGACTGCCCTGTATGAGTTCTGGCATAAGCACACAGGGAGCTGTAATTGTTGTGCCAGTGAAACCAGGTGCTCTTGGAAAACCTTATGTGAAAGGTTGGGTCTATGCCCCAAAGGCTTTGAGCTTTAAATCTCCACCCTCCAGTAATCATAGGAATATTTTTGAAATGCAGAATACAATATTTTTTTCCCCCTAAGCCCATTGAGAAACAGTCAAATCACTTCCTCACCCCCACCATTCAACCCCCAAAACTGTCCCCATAAAAATATGTTTGTCTCCTTGTTGAAACTTTCAGGCCCAAGATGTAGAACTCTGGCAAAGTTATAACAAATAGCAAATGGAGCATCACAATCTTAGTTATTGGTGGTGCCATGAGCAATGCCTATTTTTACAATCATGGGAAAAACATCAGTGTGTTCTCTGGAGTGCACAGCACAAGGCTCTTCAGTGCAAAATGGTCTTTGTAACTTGTTTCTTAAATGCAGGGTGTAGAAAATGTCATGAAACTTAAATTGCTGTCTGTCACTGTAGAAACAACTTTCCTAAAAATATGTTTTCCACAATATATCTTTACATCTTTCCACATGTATTTTTAGTATTACTTGTATTTTTTTTTTCTCCAAACTTATTTCAAGGACTTTCAATTATGGTCAGGTTTCTCATTACCAAGACACTGATCCATTATTAAAAAAAAAAAAAAAAGAGATCATAAAAGGGCAGACACAAAGAGATGATATTTTATTGCAGACTTGACATGTTTGTCTGCTCCTGTCAAATCAATGCTGTGACTATGTGGGACTTTGTGAAAAACAGATACGTGAAACAAGTTTCCCTTCAGCATGGAAGGTCAAGAAAGCTAAGCAATCTCACTGAGATATTAGAACAAGGACAGAGATTGAATCATGCAAATCACACGCGATTTTTTTCCCTAGGCTCCTATTGTTTTGAAGAACAAGAGCTTGTACATGAAGCAAAGGTGTTACAGCTGTCTGGTGTTTATTCAGTGCAGCATCAGTTGTCTCTTTTTGAATCCCCCTGGAGCTGGGTTTCCACCATTGCACAGGCATTTAGCATTTTGACTGCCTTTAAAAACAAAATATTAGCATGTCACAGGGTTTTCTCACCCACTCAACCTCTCTCTTTCTCTCCCTCCCCTCTGTGAAAGAGAAAAAAAAATTGAAAAAATATCTTTAACACAAGACCACTCATCAGGGGACATTTGTTGAGGATGACAGAGGCCACAAAAATTGTTTTAAAAAGGGTTTGTACAAGGGCTAGGTGAAGGAAAACCTTCCATTTTAAAATGAGGTTCCAATCCAAAACAAATTCACAGAATCACAGAATGTTAGGGATTGGAAGGGACCTCAAAAGATCATCTAGTCCAATCCCCCCGCCGGAGCAGGAACACCTAGATGAGGTTACACAGGAAGGCGTCCAGGCAGGTCTTGAATGCCTCCAGAGTAGGAGACTCCACAACATCCCTAGGCAGCCTGTTCCAGTATTCTGTCACCCTTACTGAGAAGAAGTTTCTTCTCAAATTTAAGTGGAACCTTTTTTGTTCCAGTTTGTACCCATTACCCCTTGTCCTATCATTGGTTGTCACCAAGAAGAGTCTGGCTCCATCCTTGTGACACTCACCCTTTATATATCTGTAAACATTAATGAGGTCACCCCTCAGTCTCCTCCAAGCTAAAGAGCCCCAGCTCCCTCAGCCTTTCCTCATAAGGGAGATGCTCCACTCCCTGCACTGGACTCTCTCCAGCAGTTCCCTGTCCTTCTGGAACTGAGGGGCCCAGAACTGGACACAATATTCCAGATGTGGTCTCACCAGGGCAGAGTAGAGGGGCAGGAGAACCTCTCTTGACCTACTAACCAGCCCACTTCTAATACACCCCAGGATGCCATTGGTCTTCCTGGCCACAAGGGCACAGTGCTGGCTCATGGTCATCCTGTTGTCTACCAGGACCCCCAGGTCCCTTTCCCCTACACTGCTCTCTAATAGGTCTTTCCTCAACTTATACTGGAACCTGGGATTGTTCCTACACAGATGCAGGACTCTACACTGTCCCTTGTTATATTTCATTAAATTTTTCCCTGCCCAACTCTCCAGCCTGTCCAGGTCTCACTGGATGGCAGCACAGCCTTCTGGTGTGTCAGCCACTCCTCCCAGCTTGGTGTCTTTAGCAAACTTGCTTATAGTACACTCTATTCCCTCATCCAAATAATTGATGAATATGTTCAATAATATAGGCCACAAACCCCAAGATTCTTAGTGAAATAAGATTGGAATCTAGCTTGTGCTTAGCAGATAGCCTTAAGAAAATGGGTGCTAGAAGCCTATGGTACCTTCAAGGAGCTCTATGAAGAAGTCAATGTGGAGGATTTTCCTAACTTCTTGCAAGATGCAGAGAAATTTACTGGAAAAGGAATGACCTCCATTAAATGCTTCATTTCAGTCAGTCAGCAAACACCAATAAAAAACCTGCTTCATCATTTTTTTCTGACCTGTGCTAGGTTATAATCTCATCACAATGATAGTTTATAATCTCCTTTACACGCCGCTCTATATGTGAATGCACATGCAAAAGGTTTAAGATGATTCTAGGCTTTGTTCAAGCCAAGCTACAGCAGATTTCTGTTCAGCGCCAAATACGTTGCCTAGCACTATAAATAACAAAATCCCCTTTTCTCCATCATCAGCTTTCAATCACAACCCAAGTGTAATAGGACTGTATGATTCCTGTGTAACACCTCGGCACTTTCATAGGCAAGATGGAAAGCTTTTCTGCAAAGTCAATAGGTCTCAGGAGAAGAAAGGCAAGTGCCACAAGACCTTTTTTAATTGCTTTTCTTTGACTGACTTTAACTAATGCTGTGGGCATTTGTCCTCACCCTGACAGTTTGGCCTTCATTGCCCCCTCACTCAGACACAGGGCTATTTTGTCAGGGCACAGATGCATAGATAGAGCAAGTGGTGACGTGAAGAAAATATAAAATAAGTGTTTTACATATATGATGTAAATTCTCAGCATAACAATGTTTATCTAAAGAGGCAGTCTTTGTACAGAGTTTTTTGTTTAAAATCCCAGTGTTGGAAGAGAATTAAGGTGCTGTACTTTGTCCTTTTCAGGACTGGCATGCACTAGACTGTCTCCTTTCAACAGTTTTTTAAATACTAGTGGACTTGCCTTGGTATCATCTTCTTGTCTGTCGTAACTCCTTCACTTCTTGTGTTTTCCTTTCAGGATGGGTGCAAGGCCTGTTTGTGGAAATACAAATAGCCAGGGAGAAAGGTTTAAATCAGGTCAGCCAAGGAAAATTGCAGATTTTTGGCTACAGTGGTTAATAGCACTAATTAATTTTGTTTAGAGCTTAACTTTTGAAAATTACTTAAAAAATAATAATAAAAAAAAAGTTATTCTTTTTCAAAAAAAGTGTATATTAAAAATAGAACATTTTGGGGGTCAAGTCTTCCATGCCAAACTTTTTAACCCCAGTGCTCCTGGGTGTATTCTCTTCCAGATGGAAGGAAGTTAGCGTTGTCTTTCCTTAAAGATGTCTTAATGCTGACTTTTTCTTTCTTTGTTGGATGTGCTTATTCTGGTGGTGGCCGTTTTGCTTCACACAGAATCACAGAATGCTTAGGGTTGGAAGGGACCTCTGGAGATCATCTAGTCCAACTGAGAAAGTCCTGATGATTTTGAGTGAGCAACCAAAGCTCGTAGGTCACAGCCAGCCAAGGGCTTGGTAGCCCATGTAGAGCAAAGCATCACAGCTGACTTGTGGTCAAACACTCCAGCCAGCACCACCTTCGTCCAGCAAGCCTCCAGGCCAGGCTTGCAGTGTGCCCAGCACATTTGTGCAGCTTCTAATTAAGCCTTAAATGATTTTCAGCTTTGATGATCTTCCTGCTGTTTTTTCCTTCCCGCACAGCAAATTTCAGACGTTCATGTGCAGTGAGATACAGGAATAGAAGCGACTCAGCTTGCAGTCGCCCTCACTTATAGAGAGCTGGTTATGAAAGAGTTTCTGAGCTACAGTTTACAACAAAAATCAGGACATTGGAGACAATTTAGCCTGGTTTGCTAGAAATGGCTGCAAAGATCATAGCAAATTCCTAAACTTGGTCTAAAAAAAGCCTCTGGCAAATTCACATCCCTTCTCATGTGCCACCTGCTCCTGTGACCCAATCTACCCCTCCTTAGCTCAGAGTGTGCCTGCCACTCTTCCTGCTCCGCCAGAAGCTCCCTGGTCTGGCATTGCCTAATCTGACCTAATCTAGAGCAAACTGTGATACTCCAGTGGCACACAAGCGTGGGCTGCTTCCAAATAATTGTGTCATTGCTCTTTGTGTTATTATTTTTTAATGACCTTTTGAATTCTTCTCTGTGTACCTCCTCAACTGAGCCTCTGAATGAACTCGCTGTTTCTCTGGTGATATCATTTATTAATCTTTTTCTTTTTTTCCTGGTGCGAGCCTCAGTCTTCACCTTAAGTGTGTGAGACACATTGAAATCAACACGAGTACATGCTAAGCAAAATGGCAGCACCAGACTGTGGTGTCAGTCCAGCAGAGCCACCACTTCTGAGAAATTTTATGTTCCTAGATTATTCTGAGCTGGTTCAGCAAAGGGGTCCTTCTAAAAAGATAGTGAAGAAATCCCGCTTTTGCCCCAAGGTTATAAGTTATTTTGTTAGACCAGATGATATGACAACATGATTCTATCATGACAAATCAAAGTTTACTGAGCAAATCCATGTTCTATAGCCTGATTTACTGGTGCCATCTGCCAACACCCATGAACAGATGCTCTGTAGGACCTCACTAATGTGCAAAAATGACTGGGAGAAACCCACTGCTAATAACTGAATTTTAAAAGTTATCAAGCGTAGCAGTAGAGATAACAAACAACAAAAAATGTCTAGAAGAATGCATCCCAATGTTCATTTTTCTTTTCCATTTCCCTGACAGCAGTACTTCAGACTGTACTCATCTACGTATGTGGGTATGTGGTATAAAAATAAACCAAGCACTCATATTTTCCTGTGATTTTTCTCCAGTCCTTTGCTATTGTATCCTTCAAAGAAATGAGGGTGTTTTGGTGTGAGCAGTTGCAGTCACAGCTTACCCCAAATCAATGTTTCTTTCCTGATTGCTAAAATTCCTTTTACAGTCACAATTGAGCAGGTCCAGACTGACATACTGCTAGCATTAATGTATTTTTTAAAATGGTTTTCCCCTACTCTGCAGCTATTTCCAAGCCCTGTGTACTCTGAGGGCATGCCAAGGTAGGAGCAAACGAGTTTGCAATTATTGCCACCAGCAACATTAATTTTGCATTCCTGTCTCTTCAAAAACACAGGGGAGGAAAAGAGATAACGGAAAGATGAGCAGCTTGTCCAGACGGAGGTTTGAAACGCGCCCAGGCTCAGAACAGGCACCACAGCAAGCGAGTGGAGCATCCCTGGCTCCTGCAGCCTCAGGGACCACTCAGAGAGGCGTGGGAGCAGCCCGAATTTGGGGTCCCCACAGTCCCCCAGCACTGCCACTACCTCCCACCAACTCCTGCCTGTGGGGTTTCCTGGAACTAAGCATTGATCTCTCAGGAGCTGCGTTAAAATTAGAAGCTGAAGCTGCAGTGATGGGGGTAACGCTTTGCCTTCTCCCCTGGCACGTGCTGTAGGGCAGCCTGTTCTGTCCGCACCAAGGGCGTTACGTGGCATCCATTCCAACTCGCTCAGGAAGGTGCTTTCTAAAGACACAACCTATCCAATATCTGAAAAAGTCATAAAATCAGGGAATAGCAACTTTCAAACACTGTCACTCTTTCAGAGGCTAAATTTGGATCTGAGGCTGGAGAGCGGAAAGCCTCCTTCCTTATCGTGCCAGTCAATTAAAATTACACACTCACAGAAACTCTTCGTGGAGGAGCTATCACAGAACTATTAATAAAATATCCCTGAACTATTAATATGGTCTGTGGGAGCTCTAATCCACCATGGGGACTGATTACGTAAGTGCACAGGCATGAAGACTCTGTTTTTATCCTCAGTTTAAATGACCTTTTGGTTTAAACAGTTTCGTTTATGATTGACATCTTCCTGAATCTATGGGAAATTATTTTCTTTCAAAGGAGATTATATTTTGATTTACCATAAACTGACAAGTATGATCTAGATTAAAGTGCATTTGGATTGCCAGATGTGTATTTGCTTTTCTGATTGCAAAGGGTAGAACTTAGGAACCCATTTTAAAAATGTTCAAAATTCAGATTCCTGTAACCTAGAAATAGGCTATAATTCATATTTTGAGCTCAGGTCATTGGTCTATGAAGCCAATTCACACAGTTCAGAAAGACTGGCCCTGAGCATCAGGTTGGATTCATTCCAGTCTTGGTATTCCAAAGATTGTTTTGCTTTTCTGCCACACTTTGGTGTGAGGAGATGCTGGAAGATCAGCTTGATTTTTAGCTTTCAGGCATTTCAGAACAACAACACAGTAAAAGCTTTTTGATGCATACTCATGCCAAAAGCAATAGATGTTGTGAAGGCAAGAACAGGCAGAAATAGTGAAAAATTGTCTCTCATTCACATCATAGCTATCGCTCCCAGGCTATTTAGTGGAACATTATGTACCGAGGGTTTTCAGTCCCAGGTTTATTTCAGCTCAGAGATTTCCCTGCATAGGAGGTCTGAGAAGGGAAACAATGATGTCTGTAATGTTTTCTTCTGATCTGCAGTCTTGGAGACACTTCTCCAATCTGAAATGAAAGATGTATTGAGGCCTGTATGAATTCTGGGGTGTCTGTGGCAGCTCCACTGTTGCACTCAAGTGTTCATTTCTTTCTCTTCTTTGGTCATGACATGGATGGGAATAACTGAAAACAGTAAAGAAAAATATATATCCAGTTTAAAAAAGACAAATCAGGCAAAAGAAAAGTCCCATCTATGGCATCAGTTTTGTTCTGCCAACAAGGACAATTAAAACCCTGTTCTGTCTCTAGGTTTACCTTTACAGTTTGAGAAAGATGCTACTGCAGCACAGTTAAATGTATCCCTTATTTTAGTTCACTTCAGGTCCCAATGAAGAGGACCTGGTCTGAACTGGTGAGTGAGCAAGCTGCCCAAACAGGTATCTGGAGCCCTTACACTGTTTCTTCCTGCCTATTGCTGAGTTGCAAGTTAACTAGATCAGCACCAGCTTGGATGTATTTATTGACTCTGCAATTTCATCTCTGAGCATCATGCTAATATGTTTAGCCTGGTTTCCAGGTAAAATGACAGTAGAGCCCACAAATAAGTAGACTAATTCCTGTGTGTTATATTTTATTTATGCCATTAGAATAAAATGTAAATATACCCTCAGGATTGTTTTTGTTGGTATGTTTTTTTCCTTTTTTTTTTTTTCATCATCAGGTTAAGAAAATCTCCATGATGCCAGGGTCCTTTTCACAGTAGGCTCCAAAAAATGTACCTCATTATAAAATACACCTTCCCAAGGAATCACAAGACATGAGAAATTAAAAGAGAATTCCTAAAAGCAAAAGCTCTCTAGCAGAAAATCAATTTCAGCTACTTTCACCTTGCCCCAGGGAAAGCAGCAGAAACACTAAGTGGGGTGTGGGAAAGGTCTCACACATCTTCCTGGAACTGTGCAGGCAGACCTCCAGACAGGAGCTTTTCTTTCCAAGACAGCTCTGCTCTAATTAGGGACTTCTGCAAAATTGGTGTGTTGTGGTTCCAAACAGTGTCTGGATGATTCCCATATCAAATTTCTGTGGTTTTAAAAAAAATTATGTCTTTGTCCTTATTCTAATTGACAGCATTACAAATGCAGGTGGACTGAGGGATGAAGGTCAATTTGAGCTTATTGTGCTTAATAGGGTAAGGAACATAAATTGGCAAAAAGTTACACACAAAAAAAATGTTCTTTGGTTGTTGTTTTTCTCCTGGCCATCATGCTGCCTTTTCAAGGGTCTTTGTGCATTTTTTAGTATACCTTCAGAATGAAAAGAAAGCAATTGCCTTTAAATAAACCTGTTATGAGGGACTTTCCTGTAACACTTAATCTACTGATGTACCAGATAGAATCTAGTTTATGGACTCAACAATCTACGTTGAGTGAACACAAAACTCATTTTCTGTATAGGAAAGTACATACTTCTTGTTAGTCAACCTTTTCCAGGGGCAGTCTGCCTGTTTAAACCTCTGTCTGGTTCCTATAATTCCCAGCATTCAGACCTTTCTGAGTAATGTGGTATCATTAAAGTTGATCGACATGTTCTAAAAAAATCCATGTTCCCCCTTGGAAATGAAATCTGACTGATATTTCTCACCGAAGATTGTGATTAACATTATCTGTTTGTTCTAGTGAGAAGGCAGAACAATTTTTCTTTTTCGGGTCTGTATAAATCTTTGTTTCTTAAAGTTATTTCTCTGCCTCTCATCTCTCATTTCTTTACTGTCCTTTGCTTAAAACTCAGACTGTATCTTCTACACTGACCTATGCTGAGATGGTACAATCTGGGACGGCTGTGACAGCTTAGCCCTAAAAAACAAAGGAATCCAGAACTTCTACCTTAGAGATACAGCTTGTGGGATGGCAGCCGCCTTGACAAATACAGATTTTCTTTTTAAAAAAAAGACAAATACGAAACTTTTCAATATTTCTTAATATCATTTTTTTAGAATGTTGTGTGAAAAGTTTCATATTTTCATTCCCATGTGGGAGGAAAGCAACTGAATATATGAATTTTGGATGAGATGGGCATTTTTGGCTTTGGTCTGCTCTAAACCCTAATTTTAGGTAGGGTGGAAAATCACTTTGTCCTTCATTTCACACTTCTGTTCATCAATGCTTTTTCTAGGTGGGCTCAGATTTTCTGCAGCTGTTTCTCAGCACAGCCCAGTTAAGTCACTGCAACCTGCAGCACTGCAGTAGTTTATATCAGTCAGAGCTGTGTCCCTAAACTCTAATGATTATTCCAGCAGAAATGGAAATACAGTCTCCTTTACAGTGAATGAACACCTCAACAGAGCATGTGCTATCCTTAAAAAGCTCAGTTCATAGTTTTCTGGAGATTAAAATGGGATCACCTGTTATGTTACACTGTTTGGCCTCCTGCATGCTGGTCTGACTACCCACTGCTCTCGCACATAGTATCAAATATTGAGATTTGTAATGATTTTGTGTAAACTGATATGTTCAAGGTTTAAGCAGCTCACACCACTATAAAGCAAAAGAAAAATGTATCACTTAATGCTTGTGGCGGCTCACAAACGTTATTTAAGTATGATTTAAGATGACTGCCAGGGCAATCCACAGCCAGTGCTGAAGAGCATAGAGAATTCTGCCAGTCTGCCCTGAGTGGTAAGAGGTGGTGGGACACCTACATAGTGCTAAATCTGGGAAGCAATTAGACCTTGACATGGCACAGAAGCTATACCAAGCAGGTGTATAAAGGGATTTTCCATATCATCTCACAAATCCACCACATATCCTCACCAGCTGTGCTCAATCTCTGATACTCTGGTGGAAGGTGAGAGAAAGCCCCAGGATACCCCGTGCTAATTGTGGGAGGAATGAACCTGCCTGAGTCTGGAAGCCAAAGCTCTGAAGGAAGAGACCTGATTATGCTCTGTCTTTATATGCTGAGCCGCAGGGGTTAGTAGCACAGGCAGGATGAGGACAGCTTCATCAGGATCTCCCTTCACAGGGGAGAGACAGGAACCCCTCCTCTCTCTGGAAGAGTATTTGCACACAGGAGCACCTGTCGTCTCACTATTTATACAACACAAAAAAAATCCTAGGCTCTTCCCTGATTGACATTTGTTAGTTGAGGATGTAGGTACAAAATGCCCATCACAATATACAACAACCTTTAAAGACGTGCCAGCAACCTCCTCTTTTATGAAGTGTGCGGCACTGGCTGAGCGGAGCAGGACACCATTGCAAACACTTCCCTGTCGGGACGCTACCTGCATGCTAATGCTGAGGGTGTTTGTGCACAGCCTGGCAGCCAGCACTGGGCTCCGGCAGTTTCCATGGTGCCGTCATGGTGCGCTCGCCCTACACCTTCACTTATCAGCATTTCCCACCCATCCTCCTCGCCATAATATGCTGCTCACTCACCCTGAAAGGTCAGCCATTGTAATGATGATTTTAGCAAGGGGGAGGCAGGGAGGCCAAAGGGTGAAAAGGTGAGATGTGTGCAGCCATGTGCGTGGGAACCGGAGAGTTTGCCTTATGCGGCACAATGAGAAATTAGAAAGCTTCCCCTCGAGGGAGCAGTGCTCATCATCCCCCTCTCTCTTCCCACCCCAGCTGAGTCAGATGCCCTGATGGAGTTAAAAAATGTTCTAGAGAAGCGTCTGGAGACCCTACTTTAAATCATCAGCAAGTGATGCGTTAGTGTGCAGAGGGGAGAGAGGACTGCGCCTGCTAACAGAAGAAACCAATGCAAACATTTCCAGGCATCTTTCTTTTTCCATCTTCCTCTTGCCCCTGCTCCCAGTGCTCGTTTGCAGATGGAAAGAGGCAGACTTCTTCCTCTGACTTTCATCCTATTGTTTGCTGGGCTAAAGCACTGCATCTATTAACTCCTTTCCTTTTCTTTCTTTCTGTAGGACAGCTTTCCTGCCCGTTTTGGAGGAGTCCATTTTGTCAACCAGCCCTGGTACATCCATGCCCTGTACACACTAATCAAACCGTTCCTCAAAGACAAGACAAGGAAAAGGGTAATTAGACGGGGCTGGGGAGGGTAGGAAGCTCCAGAGCTGGAGTAACTGAGTAGCTGCCTGCTTTCTTCCTTCTTTTTCTTTCTGCATTTTTCATATGGCCTCAGAGAATTGCTGTTGCTGTTAAAATTTAGAGTTTGCAATGGTCAGAATTGAATCAATAACTCAGCCAGGGACTTGAAAGTTGTTATCACTAATAAAGTGTAAATACATTTTAACGGGAAGTGCTCAGGGATAGAGAGAATTGTCAACGTGGAGGGATTATCAGGCCTGGCTGAAGTCACCTGCAGTGAGGAGAACTTCAGCTCAACTCTTTTTGTGGGAGTAAAATTTTGTATTTCATTCCTTCAGCAAGTAGGCTGTTTTCACATGGTGGTAACTCACTTGTTTCCACAAAAAAATTACCCATGTCTGAGGGCTATTTGCTCACAGTGCAGAAGAGGCAAGTCTTCCTCACTGGAAGCCATGTGAACTGAGGTCCTGCAGTCATCTTGGCCATTTGTCCTCTGCAGTCTATCAACTATGGGATCATCCCTCAGAAGGCCCTAGAGCCCACCCTGGGGTGTGTCTGAGCAGGCAGGACAAGGGTAGTACCAGCCTGAAAGCAAAGAGGGATTCGAGAGACAAATGTCACTGAATCAGTGCGAAGTGGGGACATAGACCTGCACCCCTGGGAAACGTCAGTCCCAAGGTGCAGGGCTGGGTTGCCCTCTCAGACACTGAGGACCCACTCTTCACATGTTTCGGTAAGCTCCACAATCTCCCTTTTCTTCCCACTGTTCTTTATACAACTCTTTATCCTCTTACAGTAGTAATAATCAGTCATTATTCCTGAGTTGCACTTTCCATGATTTAATACTTAAAGAAAGTGAAAGTGTCATGTGCCAAAGCTAAGTAAATCAGGATTTTCAGAAGTGTTTATGGTGCCCGCCTAATTCTTCAGCTGCACATCCCAAAGCTAATCCCCCTCCTGCCCACCTGTGCCAGCCCTGAGCACTTCAGAAGTTCCCACCTGAAACTGCAGTGTCAACTAATGACAGTCCACACCTCATTAGTGTTGTTATTATTGTGCTTAATGAAGTAAGGAATCGATGATGACTTTGAACTTTCTTTTTAATCTGTTAAAGATCTTTCTTCATGGTAACAACCTGAACAGCCTTCACCAGCTAATACACCCTGAATGCCTGCCCTCTGAATTTGGGGGGACTCTTCCTCCATATGACATGGGGACGTGGGCTCGAACGTTACTCGGTCCCGACTACAGTGATGAAAACGAGTATACCCACACCTCCTACAATGCCATGCATGTAAAGCACGCATCCTCCAACCTGGAGCGGGAGGCCTCACCCAAACCCATGAAAAGGTTAGTGCTGCCTTTGAAATCATGTCTTGTTTGGCTTTTCAAACTGGTTTGGCATAAAACTAGCAAGAAGGGCTGGCTCATTTGGCTTCAGAGAGAGGCTGTAATTTGGCAAACGTTGATAGTAAGAAGCGCTTCATCCTGGACTGTGCTCTTGGTATAGCGGCAGAAAGGAAAACTCTCTGTGGAACCATAATTACTCCTCTGATTACCATGAAAGAAAACAAGGGGAAATTAATGAGCCCCTGCACAGAGCATTACAGAAAGTATATCAGAGTGAGACGCTATTCTGTACAGCACACTGCAGCCAGCAGCACCACTTCAGTGCGAGTCCCTGCTACTTGCTGCTGCTTCACTGCTGCTGACCCCAGCTGTTAACGAGAAGGCTTTTACCTCCTCGGAAATGCAGCTTTTGTACGATGAACACCACTGCCCTCTAAAGGGAAAATGGGCTAGTCTACTCAGGCTGCTATTGCTCCCGCTTTCTCCATCCAGCCCTGCTTAGGCAGCAGAGTGGCTCCTTTAACACCTTTGATTTTAGATGTAGCGGTTGTGCATTCAGCTCTGAATGCTTCAAATTACACTTCTCAAGGCTATCACCCTCAGTAATTTTCACTGATTGCGGGGATGTGGTGAGGAGGGTCAGACACCTGGCACGGGTTTGTAGGTGGTACGGCAGAGCCAACACCAGCTGCAGTGAGTGATGTCCAGGTTGGATCCCCTGCAAGAGTGTAACATCTGCGCTTGCCTCACCCTCCTTGCCGCACTCCTCAAAACTGCCTTCCATGCAGATTGCAGCTATGCTTTAACTCGCTGATGCCACTTGACGAGTGCGGTGCTCACAGACACGGCGTCACTCTGTGTGACAGGGAGCGGCCATCATTTTGTCACAGCAAAATCAAAGCTGACAATACAGACAAGCCATAATGTCATGCAATTAATTTTAAAAGTCTTTCATCTTCAGAAGAAAAAGAAATGCATTCTTGATTCACGGCTCCCTCTCAGGTCAGAGGGATGACGCGCTTCTGCAGCTGCAAAGCCAAGCCTTGTGCTGGAAACACATACAGATGCTGTTAAGTTCTATGAGTGCCATGACTTACACGGCCACAGGACTGCAAGGCTACAACCCTTTGCAGGTATGCAGCCACGGCATGAAAAGAGGTGGCCATCTACATAGTCAGCAGTTCTCACTACTGACTGCCAGCCAAGGCTGAGATCTAGGATGAGTTTATAGATTCTATCCCAGAAAGCTGGCTTTAAAACAACTTTTTTTCTTTTTTCTTTTTTTCTTTTTTCTTTTTTTTTTTTTTTTTAACTAATATTAACAGTGAAATACACTGAGTGTTTCAGAAAGATGTTAAGTAAATATTCCATAATTATTAAAATTTCTATATTAAGAGTGTACAATTTATGTAGCTTTATAGAAAGAAATCTGTAGTTTTTAAAGCTCTGAAGTGTTAAGATCTGCTTACAGGTAAATCTTTGCTGAGGATCAGATTCTCAGCTGCAAAGAAGGGAGGGTCTGTGTCCTCAAGGGAGAACCTCAGCTTGTAAATGAGTTCAGTGCCAGAAAACCCTGCCTCGAGGCAAAGGCTTCTTTTATAATCTGTTCACTAATACAAAAGTGCATTAATACAAATATGGTGAGTGGATGAATCTAATTTGTCATGTTGCCTCAGGGCAGACTAGATCTAACTTTTAGCCTAATTTCGTTACTTGGCGGTTAAGTGAACCATCTGAACTTGTACCCTGTGGTCATTACAAGCTTTTAGAGGTGAAAAGTTCACTGCTTCGACAGATTTTCTCCAATGAGTTTTTTTTTTTTATTCTTTTTTTCCCTGAAATTGCATTTTGGCCTAACTTGAGGTAAAATCCTATGCTTAGGAAGCATAATTTTGTGCTTTATTAGATTTATTAGACCAGATTTATATCTAAGGCCTATTAAAAAGCCTACAGATTTCTACCAGCATTACCTGTCTTCATATATCCCGCCTCGTCCCCTCTTTAGGTTCATACATCTTCAACACAACAGAAGTTCCAGGCCATGGCTGAGACTCTTGGATGCTTCAGGGGGGTTTACACTAGGCATAGGTGATCTCCTAACATTAGTCATCATCGCAAATACGATTCCCTCACAACTTCCTTTTCCCTTTTCCCTTATTAAGCAATTTTGCAGTTTCATTAAAAATGTCTCTTCCCCTCCTCCACTTGTAGCACAAAAATCTTTAAATTCTTGAGTAGACATGGTAACTTTGTAAGCATTTCCATGCTTACAAATGTTGAGTTTAATAAAAATGTTGCTGACCCTTTCTTTAGCACATATGTTCCTCTGAGAGGAGTAAGTATATACTGCACTCATGTGGCCCTGCCTTAAGTACTGTGTGCAGTTTTGGGTGCCTCAATACAAGAAAGACAGCAGACTATTTGAGAGTGAACAAGATGGTGAAGGGTCTCCATGGTAAGACTTTCAAGGAGTGGCTAAGGTCACTTGGTCTGTTCAGCTTGGAGAAGAGAAGGATGAGGGGCTATCTCATCACGGTTTACAACTTCTTCATGGGGGACAGTGGAGGGGGATTTGCTGATCTCCTCTCTCTGGTGACCAGTGACAGGACATGAGGAACTGGAATGAAACTGCTTCAGGGGAAGTTCAGGTTGGTATTAGGAAAAGGTGGCTGATCACTGGAACAGGCTCCCCAGGGAAGTGGTCATGGCACCAAGTCTGTCAGAGTTCAAGGAGCATCTGGACAATGCTGTTAGTCATATGGTTTAGTTTTAGGGAGTCATGTGAGCAGCAGTGTTGTTTAGGAGTCACGTGTTGGACTCAATTATCCTTATGGATCACTTCCAACTTGAGATATCCTGTGATTCTATGATTCTATAAGAAGACTGAACCTTCTTGGGTTTCTGTAATTTCAGGATGAAAAGCCTTGCTGAGCAATTATGGGTCTTATCCTCTCTGACTTCTCAGATATTGCTGCAGATTTACCTGCTCAGTAATTAGCTGCAGGGGAGGGGAATGCTTATGAGAGGTGGATTTATCCCGAGCTTGTTTGCCCCCAGAGCACTGTCCTGCTTCATGACAAGGTGCAAGGTTGCAGGTTGACCCTCCTGGCTCTGTGGCCACTTGTAAAGCTGCACAAGCTAGTCCTCATTACAGCTGCCACTGGGCCAGTGCTATGTTAAAGCTTTCTTAATCTAGGAGCTCAGTGCTGCTAGAATAGCCCGGAGTCTTGCACTGTGAGCACAGTAAAGAGTCAAAAACTGTGAAATGTAGTACAAATAATAGTAATTCTGAGTCAGAAAATTGCTGATCTGGCAAAGCTGGGAAGAGAAGTCTGTCTCAGAGGCTGCCATCCTGCACCTAGAGAGAAGCTCACCCTGGCCATAACCTACTCCAAATAACAATTTTAGTAGCAGAGATGCTGAGAAATTGAGATAGGAATTACAGATATGAAAGAAAAACACTAGGAGATTGAATTAGAGAATAACGGACCAAAATACTTTTGTAGCCACTTAATCTATGTCAGAAAATGAATGCAGAGCAGGAGAAGGAGGGGATTTTCATGATGAGACTGAAACCTAACTGAAGTTGACACCTGAAAATTAAAATATGTCTCAAAATGCAGACCAAGAGAAAAAGCAGCACAAAGCAGCAGTGCAAGGAAGCAAAACTAGAGCAGGTACGTGCCCATATGTTGGCTTGAGGAGTGACAGCAGTGCTTTGGCTCCTGTCACCAGGACAGATGAATATGAATTAAAACAAGTTCACCTGAGAGTTGTGAGGAAGGTGAGGAGAGTAGAGAGTGTATTTTTCCAGGAAGAAGCTATAGAAGAGAGTGGTTTGTTCAGTCTTGCAGAGCAAAGGTTGAAATGGATGTGATCGTTGTCTACAAATGCAGGAGGAATAAACACTCTAGAGAGAGAATAAGTATGTGAGAAAAAGGACAACACAGATCAAATGGGTATAAGCTGACCAAAGTGTACCATGGCTACAAATTAGAGATTTGCAAGCCATCAGAGAAGTGAGTTACTGAAACCTCTTGTCAATATGGCAACCTAACTGATACATAAGTGAAAGGTCTGAAATGAGGTGGCTACCAGTGGTTACAGGAGACTAGACTTGCCCATCAAAGTCTAATTAGGTTCCAGTTTCTGCTCCCCTTAACAGCAATGGAACCAGAACTTCATCTTCTTCCCAGCCACAAGCAGGGTAGTTTTTCCCTGTGACTTGAAATCGCACAAGATTTGTTCTCAAGAAAGAGTCCTTGTTTATTTAAGAGAATGGAAGCATTGTAGACAGGGAAAGAACTGGAAATCCTCTTAGAAAAAAACTGCCACTGACTCTAGTTAGCAACAGGATCTTGAAAATCTTGAGATTTTACGAGTTTCTGTAATATGAAGAATCTTTAATCAAAACCATTGCAATTGTCTTTTTTCTACCAGAGGCCACATGAAGCCCCACTGGGTCAAAATCAAAACAGTGGAAATTGCACTCCCATCTGCAGTATTATCTCACACCCTGGGAAAAATCCCAGAACTCAAGTGCTGTATGAACAGATGGGAAACACAGCAAAACAGCTGATGACTCCACATAATGAGTCTTAATGGCCGGGGGAGGGGTGGGGGGAAGGCAACAATAACAAAAATCCATTCAGAATAAATCTATTTATTAAGATTCAGCTCAGTGATGTTTGAAATGGGAAAGGTAATAAACATGCAAACTAGCATGAATATAGTAACGGCAAAGTCAATTAAATATGAGAGCTTGGCCGCAACTGATAATCACGGGAGCAGCAATGGCAACAGACTCTTCCCCTGTCTTGGGGCATCTCTTCCGAACCCTCTACATCCACACAGGGAGCCTGTCACTTACAAGTTGTGGGATTTGAGAATAATGTAAATGGTGTGAAAATTTGGAGCACAGGGAAGAAAATCACCTCCTTTTCAGTTGTGGCCAAACCTGCTGTGAGCCCTGATGATCAGAAAGAGGCCTTAGGTTGCCGTAGTCAACAGGGAGACAGCACAAAAGCAAAACATTTGCCTGAGGCAGTCATGCTAGCTTTGGTTGGTGAGCTGTTGTTTCTGGGAACAGCTGGCAGTTTTCTCTGGGTGTGCAGTGTAATGAATAGTTATGGTGGATGATTAAGCCGAGCAGTTAAAGAGCCAGAGACTGCTCTCGACATGTCACTGTCCCAATAGCCCATAGCCTTCTGGCCAGCCACAGTGGGAGAAGCATACCTGTATCTATCTGGGTACCTAACTGCAGTGAGTGAGCATTGCCAGCTGGAGAGACGAGTTCAGTGACTGGGGAAGATGTGAAAGAGCTCAGTTCTTTGAGGAGCTTCCTCTTTCCATGGTGTCACACTGCTTTTATGCTCCGGCCCAGCAACAGCAAGTAACCTGCAGTAGCACATTGCCTCCCTGAGACGCTTTTCTTTACAAGATCTGCCCTTCTGCAGGTGCATCTGGGCCACTTCTTGATGTTTGAACTTGATCTTCAGTCCAAGCGACAGAGACTGTTCTCTGCCCTCACTTGTTCCTTGTGCAGTCACCAAGCACAGCCTGGGAGCTGGATGTTCCTCCTCTGCCCTCCCAGGCATCAAAAGAGCCCTTGCTTTTAACCTACTGCCAGTGCAAACAGGTCTGAAAACTTAGTGTAATTTAAAATTGCCCTGCAGAGAAAGAAAATTTTACCTAATAGCTACGTTTATAATCTGGCCAAACAACCTGTGATGTTTAATCAAATTCATTTAATTAAAGTTTATTTAAGGATAACTTTAATCAAATTTGGGGTTAAAAATTCTTCTTAGGATAACACGAACTGCAAGAGCATTACTATCACCAACTCAAGCTCATTAGAGACTCAGGAAATTCAGAGTTAGGGTAAAACTTTTAAAGAAGAGCCAAGCATACTAATTGTGAAAATGTACGATTTATGCATCAAGGGAACATTTCATTTTCCTGCTGTGGAGTCGAAACTTACAGAATCATAGTATCATTTAGGTTGGAAAAGACCTTTAAGATGATCAAGTCCAACTGTTAACCTAAGACTGCCAAGTCCACTTCTAAACCATAGCCCAGAGTGCCACATTTACACATCTTTTAAATACCTCCAGGGATGGCGACTCCACCGCTTCCCTGGGCAGCCTGTTCCAGTGCCTGACAACCCTTTCTGTGAAGGATTTTTTCCTAATATCCAATCTGAACCTCCTCTGGTGCAACTTGGGGCTGTTTCCTCTCATCCTAAAGGCCTTGAGCACCAAAAGATGGAAAGACCTGCCTAGTGATTCACCAAAAGCTGCCATATCAGGCATTTTGAAAATGCAGCTTAAAAACCTGTTGGAATGTGTTGCCCCATGTTGTTGAGCCAGAGCATATGGATTTTTATGTCCTAGATTAGAGTGAAAGGATTTTAAAGTACACATAAGGGTTTGCCTTTATTGCATCCTGACGTGTATGCTTTCCAAAGGACTGATCTTCAAATGAACTTGTTGCTGAAGGTAACTGTTTGTTCTTGGAAACAGGATCCCAGAAGGAAGAGTATCACAACTGGTATACAAAAATGCTGACTGGAATAGTTTTAGATCCAAAAGGGACCATTCATGGGTGTGACTTGTGTAAGGTTTTTATTTATTCGGATTGGTTCCTCCATATGCCCAGCTGGGCTGTGCAAGGCAGACCTTTCTAGTTGTTATCCTTGGTGTGACCTTAGTGTTCCTTCACCATATGTTTCTGCTTTTACGGGTCATGTTTTATGCCTGCCCACAGTCAGCACCAATTTACTGCAGAAGTAGTAAAATACCAGCAAATAAAAATCAGTAGGAAAATGTGTGAAAACTTCTCACTGCCCATGGATGGCACCTGGGTTGCTCTGCTTGTAGCTGGGGTGCATTTCCACATGGGCTGGGGCAGAAGGGAGACACTAATGAGCTTTCAGTTAAAATAGCTCTATATTATGCGAGATCTTGGTGCAAGGCTTATATTCACTATTTTATCATGAATTATTTCAAACAACATAGAATTTCTGAATATTCCCGTGGAAATGCTTCCCCCATATGAAAATTATGAATGAGATATGTCTTGATAGCAAAGCACATGTCCTAGGGACATGCATATCATGTATTGTAGGAAGTATCTTGTAACATAGATTATTAGCTGTTGAACAGCTTTATAGTTTTTGACCATAATTCTGCTAATACATCAGAGATAAATGGAAAGGAGCCGGTGGATCCGGCATGTCAGCAGGTCTCAGGGAGGCTGCAGGGGAGATGGTGCAGAATATCCTCTGGGCTGGGAGCGAGAGAAGCTGAGGAGGAGATAAGAGTTGCAAAGCCACAGCTGACCAAGTACAGAAGGGACAGTAGCTTGGTGCTGGGGGTCCCCTGGGGCAGGACAGGAAATCATTTGTTCCCTGAGGGCATCAACAGTGAGGTTTTCATCTGTCTACAGCACTCACCAGTGCACGGGTATGAAAACACAGGCTGTCAGTGGGAATAGCAGGACCCGTGCTGTTCAGCCTGCCTGAAATATTGCACTGTAAATTATGTCTTCAGCTGGCTATAAATTTGCCCAAAGTTTAGTAGTTTAGATTAGAGACATGACACTTTATAAAACAAATGGTTTTACACTGCTTATGTTTTTTTGCTGCCCTGTGAAAAATCCACCTACATCTGGCTGAGTTACAAGCCTTTGAAAAGGCAATTCACACATGCTCTGAAGAAACGTATTTGATTTTAGCATTTAATGACCCCAAGGTTTGCCTCATGCTTTAGCTTGACCTTCCAGAATAAATAAACTTGCTCAGCTTGGGTTGATGGTTCAGCGCCCACAATGTGCATCTCCTGTCTAGGCCACGAGGTGCAGAGGGCTTTTTGTAATTACAGCTTTTACTTGTGATCACGACAACTTTTGCTGTGCTAGGCCAGGCTGCGGCAAGACATGAAGCTGCGATTTGTCAGACTGACACCCCATGCTCTCAGGGCTGCCTGCTTCCTGCTCTTGGCAGGACAGTTGGAGAGATGAAGACCCAGCAGTGAATCCAGATGGGATACTGGGAACTGGGGTCACTGGGATGGGAGCCCCAGGGCGGGTTGAAAGATGTGGCAGGCATACAGGACTGGAAGCAGCTGTGCTAGGAAGCACACTGTGTGGGCAAACAAATGCGAATGGTTGGGGGAGGACTGGTGGAGATCAGGAATGATCCTTTGGTTAAGCATGTTGGGTGCAGCCCTGGAGAAGCGAATCCCTTTCTCTCTCCTGGAGCTCATGCTTTGGGTTAAACCAAACTTCACACAGATGGTGGGATTGCACATTGTTTATTTTCAGCCTGCCAAGCTGTAGACTCTGGGGTCTGATTTCCAGAAATACTCAGCGCTCACCTGCAACAGAAATCAAGGGGACGTGTTTTGAACACACAAGCTGCCATGTAATGTTGAGGCCTCTGCCAAATTGGACCCTCAGTGCTGGAAAATGGGCACCCCATATTAGAGGAACACTTGGATCCTAATCTCACTGCACTTCATCTCTCCACATGCAAAATGGAAATTTAAAAAAATCCTGACAGTTGTAATACATCAGTAAATGAATTAGCATTTAGGAGGCACAAAAGTACTGCGTTGATGAACTCCACAGAAAAGCTCAGGAGGGAATTAACAAAGGCTATCTTCAGAGCAGGCTTGGAATAATATGCAGCAAATGTCTCACAGAGCCACACACTGAACCGCTAGAAGAAAGCAAAATAAATAGCCACTTAGTAGCTCAGCACCGTCTACCCTGAGCACTGAGGGAAGAAAGAGCCCTCTAAGAAAGAACAGTGCGTGCTCCTGGTGCAATGCTGGGTTACAATGCCCCCATGCACCCCACCGAGTGACTGCTGCTTCCACAACCTACATTTTGGCTTTTCCTGCTGAGCCAGTGCTTGACTTTCCTTCCTAAATAGTATGTCTGCAGGGGCACTTTCATGCTGCAGTGCTGTTCTTGTTAAGGACAGGAAACTTCTGATGTAGGACGGAGGAGTAAGAAGACTGTTACCCTTTGCTTTTGGGGGCTCCATCTTCCCTGTTATTGCCACACAGAAGAGAAGAGACTGTGATTCAGTAGAAAATCTGGTTGAGATGTTGGGAACTGGAGTCACTGGAATGGGAGCAAAAAAGTCAGACTGAAAGACGGGGCAGGTGTAAAGGACTGGAGTGTCTGACCAAAGGGACTGGAAGATGTTGGACTAGAAAGAGCACTTAGTGGGCAAGGAAATGGGGATGAGCAGGAAAAACACGGATGGTAATGAGAAATGCATGTGTGTGTGTGTAGTATTGATAAAGTGAGGGAAGAAAACTTCTTCATTACTTGGCCTGAATGTCTTTTGTTTGGATATCATATTCTGCATAATTTTTAGCAGCTTTTGATGAATCTCCTGTAAACTGGTGTTGACTGCAGCTGCAGTGTTTATTTGACTCCATGACTAGGCTTTACCTTTTCATAGGTGATATATTGCACCCAGGGGAGTAAGGGTCTTTCAGAAATTCTTGTCTGAAGCCAATACTCCTGTACCTTACATATGGAAAAAAAAAAAAAAGAAACAAGAAAAAAAATGTGGAGGTGTCAGTCTATAGCAGTGAAAGAAAATAGAGAGGACAAGCTCCCACCCATGCCTTTCCTCTACCCTGGATTTGGGATATGACCAAGGCAAGATCTTGACATAGGAACTCTGAGCACTTAGGAGCGGCAGATATCAGGGACATCCAAACTGGTCAAAAAAGACCAGGATGTGCACCTTAATTCCAAGTTTGGTGGCACAGACTGCCTGCATCACCTGTCTGTATTGCTCAGGGACAGCCTCTGCCAGAGGAGTCTGGCCGCATCTGCCCTGCATAGCGCCCGGCTTTCACTCTCCTCTGGGTCTCAGTGGCCTTAAGGCAGAAGACTGTATGTGCTATGCCAAATACTTAAGGATTTCTGTACGTTTTCACAGTTCAGAGTGTCTGCAGTAAGCTGAGAGCTGTGTCATAGCCCACCAGAGAACTGTTTTTACAGTAAGTGCCAAAGGGTATGTGCTGCAGCCCCGGGGTATAGCATAGGCTAAAGGATGGGATGGGACAGGGTACACAGCTGGCCAGGCCACAGTTACATCTGAATGTGGCACAGTGTCATCTTTGCCGCTTTTTGGGGCAGACCCTGTAGTGAGCTGTGCCCCAGATTTGCAGTGAGGAGAAGTAACTGCTGGGGAGCGAGGGGTCTGGAGAGAGCTGGCAGGTACAGGGAGGATGAGGGGCTCTGTGCTGGGTTTCATTCTGCAGCAGTCGCCTCTTCAGCAGTGTAGATTCACTCACAGAGACTTCTTCACTCGTGTGGTTAAGCACAGATCCAGGCCATGATTGTCCTCGTCTTTGATGTGCCAAGGCACTACTAAGAGGCCTCTCCCTAGGATGTGCCAACCATCAAGGGGAAAGATGGTCACTGCTGCCATGGTGGCCACAAGGCCAGCTCCCTTTTAGCAAGTGCAGCAGCTTGTCACTATTGTCCTGTGGGCTAAGCACTGGGCTGGCAGTAAACTTCAGCCAGAGTTTTCATAGTGCTTTGCCTTGTCTCACTATGTTGGTGGGTCACTCAACTGGCTCAGCTGTTCCCCTAGACATAGATGCTGCTTCACCTCTTGGAAAAGCACAGTTCGTGTATCAAAGCTGCCCCTCTGGGCAGGTCTCTGCAGCACAATGCTGTGCTGTATTAACGCAGGGCAGCAAGCCAGCGCAAGCGTAGGAGCTGCAGAGTTGCACAAACAAGAGATTTCAGCAGGGCTGTGAGACTGGGCAAAGCCCTTCATGGCTTCTGCGCTGGAGTTGTGTCCTGCTGCCTGTGCAGAGCTTGCCTGCACCTGCCTGCATCACCGGCAGGAGCGCACATTCTCTCCAGGTGCCTTGCCCATGCATTTCATTTTCAAGTGCTTTAAATACTAAAAGAGTACCTTTTACCACAATTACTTCATACCTGCACATCTGCATTTGCTTCTGTAATACTGAGGAAAAAATCCTTCGTTTTCCCAGCTGATGAAGACCTACTCTTGAGGTGTGTTGCAGAACATGCTCCGGGGTGCTGCACCCTCCTCTGCAGTCTGATGGGGAGAAAGCAAGGTGGAGAGACAAATTGCCCCTCAGACCTTGTCAATATGAAAAGTCACAGATGTGATTAAAAAAAAAAAGTTTTCTCTGCTTATTATGTTCTGTAAAGGGAGTGGATAATTGCAAGATGAACAGCCCTGAAGCGCTGGTGAAACAGGAAAGGAATTAGAGGGAAATGAGCAGATGGGAGGTGAGAGGTAGATGAATAGAGTCACACGATGCGATCTGATTGATCGGCTATAGTATGTCACGCTGAGAGCCTGAAGCCTCCTGCACGTGGGGAAAAAAACATGCTACCCTCCTCCTTCCTCCACAAAAACCCGCAAATGAAGCCCAGCACAAACATAATATGCTCCTGTGAGCTGCAACTCGTCAGCATTGCTGTGATGAAAAGCATAAAATGAGGGATCAGAGAACTGGAAGATGTCTTTTAAGGTAAGCGTGCCATGATACACTGGCAGTTACCATGCAGGATTTCAGTATTTTATATTTTGGTATTTTTGGTATTTTATGGGAAACAAAACTGATTCCAAACAGTCATTGATTCCTGTGCGCTGATTCACTCCAGCTGTGTTCTGACAAGGGCCTTCTGAAATCACTGTAGCTAGAAGGCCTGCATCCAGTCTTCTTACATGGTCTGACTGAATTTGAGATAGTTACATTAAAATGACCACACACGCATAAAGCCATATGTTCTCTTATTGGTCTATATACCTATGCAGTGCTGTCACTTGAAACATATGGCTGACCTGCTGGAGAAACAGCTGGATAATGTTGATTTTCCAGACTTCCAAATATTCCTGCTGAACAGTAAAACAATTAGGGGGGGTTTGATTGACGCTTTAAATGGAGCACACTCAAATAGTACCTTGACTTCAGAAGTGAGACTGAAAATTCATTTCTCTTTCCATTTTCATTTTGCTCTTCTAAGCAAGGCTACCTAGCCTGAGAAACTAGGCTAGGAAAGTCTATGGGCATTGACTTTGTCTGTTAATTACTTCAGATGTAGCTCACAGCCCATGATGATCATGTTGCACTTTTACAGGAGCTAAGTCTCCTGCATGTATATATTATTTTAAAGAGAGACACGCATAGGGTCTGCCAGCTCAGGGCCTTACACAGTGACCTTATCTGTGAGATACAAACACATGGTTACTTGTGTTAAAATTTAATTTAAGCAGACCCCCTGTAACCAAGAATCTTCCAAACAGGTTATCAAGAATTGTTAGCTGAGAACATAGAAAAGTCAGAAGGTTTTCAATTCAAATATACTAATATATAATTCCAGAGTTTCAGCACACAGAGGACACGTGCCACATTTCAGGTGAGTATTGAAAGTAACATAGTGTGAGGCAGTTGTGGCTGTGATATAGAAATCATGAAACCTGTTGCCTCTGGTGTGAATATGTAAGAACTCTTCAGAACAGGGACCCAAATGCAGGTAACCCATGAATCATATTATATGATCAAATGTTTAGAACAGGTCACGTGAATTGCACCCTGAGAACACCATTTATAGCACAGAGTGATCATAGATGTCTGCTGGTGACACAAAACACAACACAAGTGACTAAAATGTAGTGATATGAGGAGAAGGCCAATGCAACTACTATTTCCTGCTTAGATGATTAGTTCACACCCGGCTCAGGTCAAAACAACTTGGACATGTCTTGAACATTAAAAAGTAGTTGCATTCATCCTGCAGAAACAACAAGTGGTGTTCTGCTGCTTAAGTCTGGGCATCTTGTATGATTTCAGGTTCTGTGGTGTCCTCTTGGCCTCCATGTGTTACTTCAGAAGGACATGAGTCCTCTATATCTTCTCTAAATACTGGGTCATAACAGTCAGCCATGGAAGGTTGTCTTGGGTACCTTAAGGTACCGTAAATGGCAGTAGGTATCTACGTTTAGCAGCTGAATGTCATCCGTACTGTCAAAGTTGACATCCTGAAGGCATAATGAGCTGGGAAAGAAAATCATTGCCCTGTCAGGATAGATAAACACGAATTGGGATGTTTCAGAGAAGCTGTTATTTCTGTGAGCACAGAATCACAAGAAGGCTGAGGAAGGGACCTCGGGAGATCTACCCAACCTCCTGCTCACAGTAGGGTCAGCCAGAGCAGGTTGCTCAGGACTGTGTCCAGCTGGATTTTGAGTATCTCTAAGGATGAAGACTCTACAACCTCTCTGGGCAACTTGTTCCAGTGTTTGTACACTCCCATAGTAAAAAAAATGGAAGTTCCTGTATTTCAATTTGTGCCCGTTGCCTCTCTTCCTGTCACTGGGTATCACTGAAATGAGTGGCTTCATGTTCTCTATTCCATCTCATCAGGTACTTGTACACATTGGTATGGAAAGGCAGGAACATAAAAAGGCTTTTGTCTGGTGCAATGAAGTTCTGCTTGCCATAGGGTACTGACAGAACAGCAGCCACCACATTCTCAGGACCCAGGCTTAAACCAAGCTTGCCAAACAAGGATAGTTCTGTACTGTTCATTTACCATTTTATATCAAAATGGCTTAAACTATTGTGCAAGAGTGTGTGTTACTATTTTAAAAGCAAAGGTGGTTTCAGATGACAAGGACTGGTCAGGGTAAAGGTATTTTCGTGCCTGACTATAACTTATTTTTAAACAAGAGACTGAGGTGAAGTTAGATACCCAAACTTCTTTCAAGAACCATGATCAGATTCTACTTAAGATTTTGAAATGTGATTTTAAAGTCCTCTGAAGAAAATGTTAATGCAGTTAAAATAGGTATCAGTACTTTTAAAACAGAACTTAGTCTTAGTCCGAGGTTCAACTCTAGAGTCAGCATACAAAACCCCCTAATTATTGAGCAAACTTGCACATACCTAGAATACGACTGCTTTCCTGAACATGTTGTGTTAGATACACAAAACCAAGATGAAACCAACATATAGGGTGCAAATAGAATTTGTCTCATATTAATTGCTACAGCCACAATATATAGTTAGTGGTCAGCTGAAAATGCTTTCTGCAATGGCGGTCTACTGCAAATAATCTTTTCTCTATCATTAAATAAAATATAGTTATAGAATACATATTCTAGGATTTTCTAGACCAGCAAAACATACCTCTTATGCTGAGTTATTACATTAGTTTGTGAGCTGCATTTATATATATCACCAAAATGCTTTTCTAAGCATTTACATTCTTAATATATACCATAAATGAAGAATATGAAAAAAGTACCTTAAAATCCTGTTGACATACTGAGTTATTTTCTTTTTTTCTACATAAAATTTAGGTTAAAAACAAAACTGGAAACATTTTTCAGCAAATGAAAAGCTGATGCCTTGGGAAAACGGAAGTCCAAACACGACAGCAAGTTCTTTAATGTGGTGTCTTAGAAAATGGTGATGATGATGATTCAAATCATTACTGTGCCCTTCAGATAGATGTCTGAACTGCTTATTTTACAATAGGGGCTCAGCAGCTTCTAGACGAAAAGGAGAAGAGAGATTACTGTTGCTGTAGAGCTTGGCAGATACTAAAATCTCCGTTGGATCCCACTTCGTGTTATTCAGAAGGGCTGGGAAAAGCATTTGAATCATTTGGCATCTTGAATTCAGTGGTGGGGGGTGGGCTGCAATGCATTTACTCGATGCTCCAGCTATTCTGACTCTGTGTGAAGAGGACCAGCGTGGGACCTGCATACACAGGCTGGGATTAAGTTGCTCCCAAGCCGATGTGCATCTGAGTACCAGTATGGGAGAGGAACTGGTATCTTGCTGTTACAAACGCAAGACATTTTTTTTCTGTAGTGAGATGAGGGCAGAGATAATCAGCAGTGATCACAAAAGAGACAAAAGGCAAAATTGTTACATTTTCCACATTTGACTTAGAGCAGAAACTTTCAGGTTTATGCTGCTAAATGCTGCAATGGATTTTTAACTTTTTATATTCATTTTAGGCCAGTGGGTCAGACAGAAAACAAAACATTGGTGACAAGTATTAGTTAGATATTATCTAATAATAATTTAATCTGGTAGTCAAGAAAATAAAATAAAAACTCTTGCTGTTATGATTTGAATCCATTTCATACCAGTTTCAAAGCCACATGATTAGCTTTTGCTGCCATATACTGGAATTATGTAAATTGCCATTTTGCATAATCTCCTGAATCAGCTGCTTTTCTATATTAAACTGCAGTCATAAACATTACATATGTCACATTACTGTAAAAAACACATAGTGAAAACATTTGGGCAAACATATTTTATTTGAAAATTTTGGCACAAAAATCTTCCTATTGAGCATCCAGTTTTTGTTATACCTCTCTGGAGATGTTTTTCTTTTAATGAAAAAAAAAAATGCTTTAATGAAAGCTCCAGGCACAAGAATACAAAAATAATCATACAAGTTATTCACAGTCATGGTATTCTGTCCTGACCAAGTGCTGCAGTTCCAAAGGATGCAATTTATTAATGATTGTTATTGAAAGAGAAGCGATATCTAATCTCACAATGCAGCTAAGGCTTAAACTCAGGTTGCCATAATGAACAACTGGGAATTACAAACACATCCTGTAAGGAATGAGAGTGACCCCTAATTCTAAAAGCTGCCCATGAGGAAACCCGCTCTTTAAAAAGATGCCATGCACTACGCAAATGCCCAGGCTGGCTGATTCTACCTCTACCTTTGAAAAAGTTCCCATTTTAAATGTTTCTAGTTCACAAAGGGATTTCGCTCTAAAAAAATCTCCTGTCTCAAAACAGGGAAAATGGAGGATAACAAGTCTCTGTAACAATGAATTC
Source organism: Nesoenas mayeri (assembly GCF_963082525.1). NCBI lineage: Eukaryota > Metazoa > Chordata > Aves > Columbiformes > Columbidae > Nesoenas > Nesoenas mayeri. Next base: position 39,459,070 of record NC_137543.1, on the reverse strand, counting down.
ATCAGTTCCTTGTTCCACCGCTCAGTGATCAAACACTGGAGCATACAGACCTCAGAAAATGAAGTAGTCTTGAATTTTCCAACTAGTTTAAGCCCATTTAGCTTTCGTCACTGCAAGAAATCATGATGGTCCACTTTGTCTAGTGTTTACTCACTTTTTACATGTTGTAGTTTTTTTGTCCATTAGCAGCAAAGGATAAACTAGGCTTCCCACCTTGAAGACTGAAATGAATTTAAAATGGACTAGCCCTGTATAAAGTTCTCCTTCAAGGATGTAGACAAGGAAATAAATTGCAGGACTGGACAAACCAGAAAGAAGGTGCCTCATCGTCATATTAATTCTGGCTTCTTCATTGATCTTGGGTAGCTCTTGGAACTTCTGCCCCTTAAATTCCTACCTTAGTAAAATGTGATTTATCTGCTTATCTTTCTGACATTAGCAACAAGTATGAGCTGAGACTCATTCCTGGAAGCAGATGTACAGATGACTTTGCTTTCCAGGAAGCAGTTGCACAAGCAGCTTTGCCTAGGAAGACATTAAGCACTAACAGATTTCATGGTATTTCAGGATCGGGCCTTTGAGTTGCTGAGGTTGATCAGCATTATGGGTAGTAGCTAAGCACTAAATATTTTGAAAGCATTTGAGATCTGCAATGAGTCACATCCCTGTTTGTATTCAAAGGAATGCTTCTCAAATTCCTTACGTGTTCCACAGAAAAGAAATAAAAAAACATAAAGGTGAAAACGGACAAAAGCAAAAATCATGAAATGAGGCAAAAAGACTCCAGGAAGGTGAGCGCCTCTGCAGCAGCCTCCGTTAGCATGTGTGTATTCTTGCTTTCAGGTCCCAGTCTGTTGTGGAGCCCGGCACGCTGAAACACGAAGACCACGGGGAAAGCGAGAACACCCAACCACTGCTGGCTCTGGACTGAGCTCCCACACACTCCACACTCATAAACAGACTTCCACCGTACCAGAAACCTACAGAGCACACCACACATACACATGCACGCGTTTTGCTTGAGAACAAGTCTTTCATGTCTCTTGACCAAGTCACAACTGTCACCAGCCATCTGTCCGTGTGGCCAACTCTGAACAAAAACTGAGAGACTTCTATTGACACAGGAGTCTGTCCATATATGAAGAATTACTTTCCTAATTTTTTTTTGACTTATAACATTAAAATATTGGAAATGATGGGACTGCATTCTCTGTTTAAAGAAACCGGGGTGTGTCAGTAGAAGTTTTCCGGTAAAGATGCTTGATTTTGTAGTAGTGAAGGAAAAATGTGTTTTAAAGAAATGCATCTCAAATTTAAACTTTGCACTGTAATTAGTAGTTTAATGTGGCTCAGAGGGCAGAAATAGCAGCATCCAGTGCTCAAGTTTTACAGAAGGAATTTGCATTAAAATAAGAGGGAAAAAAAAAAAAAATCAGTGCCAGCATAATGCCATTCAACATGACAGTGACTGCCTCATCCATGCTGCTTATAGGTGGTCACTTGTTTCAGTATCTAGCAAAAATTATTCTTAACTTCTGAAGCCCTTATAAAACGGTCAGCTAAGCGGAATGAGCTGTGTGGGCAGCAGATGCACCAAATTTTAATGCCGTATTTTTTTCCACAGACATCTCTGGAGCCTGTTAGGTATGTGTGTGTGTATGTGTGTGTGCGCGCATGTGACAGAGGGGTGCTAGGGAGACCCACTGGACACATTCACTAGTGATTAATGGTTCAATCCAGATTGTTTCATTTAGGTCATAACAGCAAATTAAAGCTCCGCAGAGCCATCTATCCCCTTCCCTCCTGCAGTCAGTGAAAGGTGTAGCCAGAAGCATATGCCGATTGCAGATGCGTGCCATGTTTAACATGAAAAAGGGAAACTTAGAATTATTCAGTACAAGCTTCTGTTAGAAGGAAATGTGGAAGAATAGAAGAACTGAAATGCCAAAGATCAGTTTGTTATTTCTCTATTTGCTCTAGCTGCAAAGAGAGTCCCATCCCTTCATTGAAATGGAAAATGAATTAAAGAAATAAAACAAAAATCGTTATCAAATTGCATGTGCAGTGACTTTATTTCCTAAAACTGTTACAACCACTGTACACACTTTTAGTCTTCAGTTAAACTGCCATATGTTGACAATTTACTAGAAAAAGCAGTTGGCAACAACATATCAAAGGTAGCAGTGTAAACCATATATATAAAATGAGATGATGATGGGCACAAGAACTTTTAACGTGCCTCTGGAACATCCGCTGAATTTGGAAGTGATACACTGAAGTGATGATATAGTTCAACTGGACATGGTCAGCCCTACCAGACAGAGTAACAAAATACTGCCTTTCTCTACAACAATATTTTATGGCCGCACAGGGTATAAAGAAAGGACATTCTGACAGATCCTATCCAGATCATATCAACACACTGGGGACTTACCGCTGGTCTTTGTACAGAACAGCCTCACTCATGCTAACCTTCTCCTGCAGCAGCATCTCATTGATACAAAGCCTGGTCTCCATGATAGAGAACAAGTCTTTAAGGCAGTGGATGATCCCAGCAAGGCAACAAAGGAGTCAGAAAAAGAAGCAAAAGCTTACAGGAACATTAAACAAATAAGACAACTAAGGCTGCTTGTCTTTGGGATTTCTTGCATTGCCCCTCCCCTGTCATTACCACCTATTACAGAAAACCAGGATGTCAACTCCTGGTAATGGGACACAGCTCCCTTCCCATCCTTGCACTCATGATGACTCACAGAGATTTGGATTTGTCACAGAGAACTTGCTTAAAGCAGAAAGTAAAAACAAAACAAAAAACAAAACCAAAAAGAGGCAGACACTGGCTATTATACTGCAGCATTAATGAAGAAATACTTTGGTTTATGATTTTTCTCTGTTAATACACTTAACTCCACTGCACCTTTGTGATGACCTGTTACAATCACTGTTCATTCAAGTGGGACTCGTTCTGCCCAAGAAGTGCAAATACAGCCCTTGAGGATTAAATCTCACAGAGGATTAGAATTATTTATTTTCTTTAGCTGTGGCATGAATAAATACATACGATGTCTTGTATTTAACTGCATGATGCCTGCATTTAAGTGTAGAATATTTATACAGACAAGCAAGGTAACTACAGGCCAGGAGGAATCCACCTCCAACATCATGATGAGTATGTACTCCCTTACAAACAGGAGTTTGCTCTCTTCGGGATATTGCTCTCCTCTGTCATTCCCCTCTGTAAATAAATCTAAAGACAAAAATACTTAAATTGCAATGGTTCTCCATTTAAAAACATTTCCATTCACTTCTTCCATTAGCATTTTCAATGTTGAAAAGCTTTTTCAAGATGAAGTACCGGTTGGCAAATGGGAATGCCTAAAATAGTATATTACTTATTCACTGCATAGTTTCAGTAGATTGTTATATATATCCTCCCTATGTATATAGCTAATCCAATAACTGTACCTAACAAAAATACATGCACTCAGCTCCTTGAGAGGGAGGCACAGAGTAGATTCACTTCAGTGTTGCAGGAGCTGTTTATAACACACCTTGTCATAGTCAAGGCACTTAAGACTTTAAATGGGCAATATGTCACTACAGAATTTAATAAACAGCACTACGCTGGCATACAGACATCTTGGGCAGATTACTTTTATCTGTTTGCCAATCGCAATCAGAAAAGATAAAGTATGAGACTTCAAAGGAAAAATTAAAAAATCTGAAGGACGGCACAGATTTTTTATAAATAAAGCTCCAAAGCTTTTATAACTCCTTTAGTATTTACTCTGAGGTATAGAAACTAAAACGCAACATTAATAAAAAATATTCCTAAACCACAAATTTTTGTTCAAATCATTTTTGATTCCTTCTTTACAAACTATGTCTTTATTTTAGAGAATTACAAAATAGCTTATAATTTGTACTGCTTGATCACTTTCCAGAGATACAAAATACAGCTTCTGACTAAACAACTATTTAACTAGAGTCCCCACAATAACAAGTACCTTATTTCCAGTTTTGCACATCATTCTCCTAAAGATCTCCAAAAGTACTTTTATATTTTCTTAAGTGTGAATCTTATAAATCTTCTCTGTTGTCATGATGATTAACTGAGAATAATTACTTTCTTGTATATTGTGTATAGTCCCAGTGTTGTTTTTCATATGGACAACATATTAAAGCCCAATTATCATAGCTGTCTAAAACTCCTGATCAGAGAGGGTTTAGCAGTTTAATAGTCATAAAGGAAATTAAAGTGCACAGCTCCAGAAACCGGTTACACTAAAGTATGGTGCAATCCCCATGTGTTACATGGCATTACAAGATTTAATTATCTAGTAAAATACAAGATCTGAAAAGCATTCAGTGTATGGGAATGAAAACTCCTATCTATATTTTACTTCAGCAAACATGGCATTCTGGTCATGACACTTGGGTACCGTGATGTGGTCTCTGCAGTACAAAATGACTGAGCTTTAAACAAATGACTGTCCAGTGTGGAACAGCCAAAGCTGTTGAGACGAAGGAACCTCCGTGTCTCCCTGCTTAGTGTTTGTCTCTCACAACCTTCAGTGATGATGCCACAGCTCTTGACAAGCCCTGAGCATCCTATGACACCCATCACCATCAGCACAACCTCCAGTCTGTCTTTCCTGTTAGTGTTCTTACAAGTTGAGGGTGAAGGGTCCTGCACCCTCCATTTCCTGTTAAACAATTCAGAGCCAAAAGACTTGCTGACTGCTTAAATATCCAACCAGCTTGCTTTCTTGAAAACAGGCCTTTTTACCACATATGTAAATCCAATATGGCAAATGCAGAGCATACTGTAAACAGTACTGGGAAAAGACCACTTCAGCATTCTGTCATATATTTCAAGACAAGGAAAACACCATTAGGACAATTAAGGGATCATTCTAGCACTCTGTAGGATGCTTGCAGCAGAAGTTAATACAAGTTAATAATCTGAAGCTCTGCATTCTGGCAGGAAACCAAGTTAGAACTTGTCCTTCTGCCCGAAGGACAAGAAATACTTTATGTATTTTTTCTGCTGAATGACCAACCAGGGGCAGCCTAGAAGAAGCCCCTGGAAGAAGGTGCCCCAGACTCTTGCTGAGTAGAAAATGGATATCACAACATAAGCTTTTGTAATGATAGGAAAAGCAGTAGTTCACCACATAATCCTAAGAACTGTCAAGCACTTTAAGATCTGAGCCTAGAGATGTCACATTTGCTCAACATGTTCCAAAATCACATTATCAAACTGAAGGTTGCCTGCTAACTAAGAGAACTATTTTGGTTTAGAAGAATAAAGCTTCTCTAAGCAGCTGATTACACAAGTTTCTGTTTGCATTTCCAGGAAGGCAAGAGAAGGCCACACTTGGCAAAAATGAAATCTGCTCATACATAGTGTTTTCCTTCTGCTGATAGCTAGACATGCAGTTACATATATATCGCTTCTTAAAAAATAGTGGTTGATTGAAGAAGGCTTGTTCATAATTATGCTAGAAAAATACAGTTACTCAGGTAGAAAAAAGTACAAAACACACATAACCCATTCACATTATCTACAGGTGATAACATAGGGACACGTTCAATGCCTTAAAGCAGCTAACGTTACAGCTGCATACTGATTTTCAAAGTTGGTTGTGTGCAGGTGTTTATAAGTATCTGACATGTTGCTTCCCAGATAAAATCCTAGCAAACATTTCCAGGATGTAGAAATGCAAATCTTGTACCTGAAGAAGGCCAGCAGGTGACTGCTTTTTGTACACATAATACAGGCATAGGAAAAACATCTGCACATTCCTCAGTTTGAAAATCCACACGTATTGCTCTTTGGCTGACAAGATTTGTATTTTCAAACTTGCAGCCGTAAAAACAATACATATCAGTGCTGTATCAGTATGAAACAAAACATGGCTTTTTTTCTTTTCCTTCTTATTTTCCTTTTTTAAATCAAGTCCTCTGTGATTGTAGAGTGCCATCTTTATCTTTTCTAACCTTTAAAATAATAGTATTCTTTGTACGGTGGATAAATTAATCCTATTGGCGTACTCCAAAGGGGTTTAAGCTCCTCTGCTCCACACATCAGAAGGAACCCCTTAAATAGCAGGAAGGGTGCGCCTCTGTTGTGCTGTTAACTCAGGGTGCCACACATCCACAATGAATATCAGGCGATAATTTTCAGCATCCTGCCATACCTCATGTTCAAAAGAGTCATCAAAAATAAGAACTTTCCCTTCTTCCCAGGTTCTGCAACACAAAAAAAAAAAGAACATGTTTTAGTGTAGTACTTGAAGTGCTGTGGAGAAGGCAAGCGATATATCATTTCTGAAGATGATCTTTGACATACAAGAATTATTTAAACAGCATATATTTCATAGTCAGGATTTTACTACCTAAAACAAAGAGATTGCAGTAGCAGAGTTTTAAGTGAAATAAACTACAGAAAGATGAGTCTAATGGACCTTCATATTACTGAGGGATTGTTTCCCCTCACTCTACACAGTTATGCCCACATACACATTCAGACATTCATAATTTGTTATTTATATACTTTTAAGTTGAGTCCAGTAAGCAGGGAATAGGTATAATACTAGTGCAGTAATCAGCTTTCCTCCTTTTCTAATCAGGTACATCAGGTGATGGACACTGAGGGAATGACCAGTAATATGGTAATACGGTTTGAAGACAAATTACATTAAATCAATCTGCTTTTTCTAAAGATCAGAACAACAGAATTAGGCCCTGATCATGATCAAAATTTCAGGGCTGTTAACTGTCTTGTCCATAAATCCATGTAAAGCAGAGAGTCTAAAGATTTTTCTTCACAGGGAGGCTACAATGCCATAGGGTACACTGGGTTAACTATACTGTTAAAACTGAACTAAAAGGATGAGACCACGTAACTTAAAGCCCCTCTGTTTGTCAAGCACTTCTTAGGCAGAGAAGATCACTGAACAGACATAAGTACCCTGAGTGTTCATTATGGCATGGAAGAGTCAAATTTTAACAGTTGTACTTTTCCAAGATTTGTACCTTCGTTAGGCACAAAAAGGGATGCTCACAATTTATTCAAAGTGGTTTGGCTTTGTGCATGAGCATAATTTGAAAAATTAATAAAATTAGCATATTTAAAAGCCATGGCAAGAGGCAATGTAGAAGGTACATATTAGTTGTTGGAAGAATCAGTGAAGTGTTCCTGTCAATTTTATGAAGCATAAAATCACAGGATAATTTAGATCAGAAGAAACTTTGGAATGGTCTCTGCTCCAAGCCTCTGGTGAGAGCAGGACTTACTGCAAAATTAGATCCAGCTTTGAGGTTAGATGAGATATCTCAGGTTCTCAACCAGCAAATTTTTTAGTATCTGCAACCACAGACATTCCACCATTTCTTCATGTGTTTCACCAACTTCATTGTGAAAATTTCCTTCTATCTAGAGGGAATCTCTTTCATTGACACTTGTGTCCATTACCTCTCATTCCATACTTGCACACCTTTGAAAAGAGTCTGGCTCTGCCTGCCATGCAGTCACCCATTAGTAGGTGAAAACAGTAACTGGGCTCCCCTTTAGCCATCTCTTTTTCAGACTCCAGACCAACTCCCTGAGCGTCTCCTTGTGTGTCACAGGCTCCAGTCTCCTAATGATCTTTTTTATCCTCCACTGAAGTTTCTCTAGTTTATCAATTACCTTTTTTTAAATATATACTAAAGAGCCCCAAACTAGACACAGAACTCCAGAGGCAGTGTCTTGGGTGCAGAAGAGAGGGAAAAAATTGCTCTCCGCAAACTGCTTCTTACGCACTAACACAGTCCAGCAGGCACTCAGCCTTCTTCAAGACAAGAGCACATGATGACTCACGTTCAGCTTGTTCCCAAGGACCCTGTAAGTCCTTTTCATCAAAGCTGCTTTCATCTCCCAGTCTGTACTGTTGCAAGGTGTTAATCTGTCATCAGTTGCAAGGGTTTTGCATTTGCTTTGTTGAACTTCTTGAAGTTTCAGCAGGCACACTTCTCCAGCCTGCTGAGATCTGGGTTCATAATTTCAAACTGAGGTTTAACGCCTACTTAAATGTAGTTCTGATACTGCAAAAAGTCAGCTACTGATCGGTGACCATTAGTGATAATGTCACAACTTGTCAAAAAGTAACTGTGCCAATCATTTGTCACTGCCCTTCAGATCTCAGTCTCACATACCACATTTAGACAAAGCAGCTGATAATGTGTTACATGGTTTGTCTGTTGTAAAGTCAGGCAATGGCATGAGCAAAGCAAAGTCATTTTGCATTACAGCAGGACAAAAGCATGGGCCTGATTATAACCCTTCAGGTGAGACTGGATGAATACCAGTCAAGGCAATATTTGTCAAAGTGTTACCTCCTAAAGCCCCTCTACAATGACCACATAATCAAGTTTTTTAACAGGATCCCTTAGGAACTGAGGCAGTCCATGAGGATGGATGCCCTTAAAGGGAATTAGGAACTGTGGATAGAAGTGATGATAAAGAAACAAAGCTCTTGCCAAAGACAGAAATGCATTGTTTAGCTCATTCAACTGTGTTCATTCACAGAGAAAATCTTATTTTTTTTCAAAAGCAGGGTGAGAATGAAATTTAGACTTCCAAGTCATCTTGGTATTTTAATTTTTAATTCAACAAAAGCAAAAATTAACCATCAAAATTTATGGGGTTGTGATGCAGTGTTCTGAAGAGAAATGGAAATTGAAATTGGATCATTTTAACTGAAATGATAATCTAAACCTATTTTAAGCAAGAGTAGATAAACCAGAAAGCATAACATAGTAAAAAATGCACACTGGCTTGCACAGACATCAGCCTTGAAGGCCCAGATAATGAACCTTTTGCAGGTTTCAGCCTTGCTCATGTGTTTTTCCTGCTACCACATCAGTTATCTGATAACAAAAATGTTTTATGTCATACAGACCCCGAGTCTCTGCTACCACACTTAAGTTACATTGATATTATTCAAGTCAACAGGAGTCAATCACTTGCGATGTTATGACATGGTAAAAAAATAAAGCCGACTTTGAGGGTTTTTTGGGCGGTGTGTTTTCTTTGTTGTTTTGAGGGTATTTGGAGGATTTGTTTCTATTTGTTTAGGGATATTTTGGTTTGATGTTTTTTCTGTTGTTTGGACAGTTGGCTTTTTTTTTAATTACACCAAGCCTGAAAAATCCTGCCCTAAATAGCCTGAAAGTGCAGCTCAGTTGAGGACAATAAAAACTCCGAACATCCAGATGAAGTAGCTTCAGAGGTTAAAACCCAGGGTCTATCATTTGCATCATAACGGGTTGGGCTGTTTTGCACAACAAAGAAAAAGCCATAAAGTTGACAGAACTATTAGCCCCTTTTGAACAAATTACAGACCCCGACATTGGCATGCAAATAAGTATTTTCTAGGAGGTTTCATGGTGTGAGAAACACTTCACAGTGGGACCACAGGGATGATACTTTTCTGCTCTGGGGCTGAGCCACTTTGGGGTAATTTCCGTATCACCTGCCTGGCTTTAGAGCCACCTGTTACAGGTGAGATCTGGAAATGGCTTCTGCATAAGGCCGTAATTCTGCGCCTTCATTTCAAAACCTGGTTACCTTGTCTGACAGAGATGTTCGATATTGATAACTAGGTATTATTTACCTACCATTTTTGTACATTGTACTCTACACTTTACAGAGCTGGTACTTCAAAATAACCCAACAACCTAAAATTACCAGAGCTATACAGAGTAACAATGAGGAGTACCAGCTCCTAGCAGCTGCAGGTGAAGGAGTAAAATACAGCGCTAGACAGAATTGAGTTGCCTATCAAAGGATGAGTTGCATTGTAACATTGCCCCTCTAAACACCCACACTGGGTGGCACAGAGGTAACCAAGCACAAAATTCTCTTTGTTTCTGTTCTCTATCTCATACACTCAGCAGTGGGACAGAAGGTCAGAAGAGGCCTGACCTACACTAACCTTCATGTTTGAGCCAGCTCTCCTGTTTGAAACTACCAGTTTATCACTGCTCTGGACCACCAGGAGGGGAGGAACAGAAAGTGCCCAAGGTAGCATTTCTTCCTGGCACCATTCCCTTCCATATTAGTTCATCCACCTCCTCTTTCATGGGAGAAGGGATGTAAAAAAAACCCCTGTCTCTGATCCTGAATGTATATCTCTTGCCAAAAGCAACTAAAGTTAACACACCAGCACAGGCCGCAGTCAGCTCTTGAATGTTTTACTTTTCAAATAGGAATCTAGTGCTCTGTCTCCACTCTTGACCTTGAGGGAGTGTTGCTACCGAGGTGGTATTTAAGTTCATTTTCCACAGGACTAACCCTTTTTGCTGGGTGAAGACAAAGAAGGGTGCCAGCCATAATGATGGGTGGTGAGCTGTGGACATCCGCTCTCTTTGGCAGCAGAACAAAACCACCACTCAGGTCACGCAAGCTACTAAACAGCCACCTAATGGTAATGCTATTATGTCACCACCAATCTGAATTCACAATAATGTCCTAAAGTGAAAAGACTCCATGTCTCTGTGTTAGCCCTCTACTTCTCCGTCCATCCAACTTATTTTGGATATTAGATTGAATGCTGGAAGCAAATGTCTATCACTACCTAGATGTAGGTAGTGTAGATTGCAATACTGACTGTGACAGATTATTAAATAAGATATATTTTGGCAGGAGTCTATAGTGACAACATTTTTGGTTATTAACAGTTGGATACTTCTGTCCTCACAAATTCTAAACATTTGTTGTTATAGTTGTTTTCAAATGTCATGAAAAAAAATCTTTGATACATATTGTAGTCATACAGACAGGAGTGGCATTTCATTTCTCAACATCAAAAATATCTGTACATTACTACCATAAGATGAATTGAAAATTAACACTTGTTGCACTCAGATGGTGCAGACAAGACACAGAATTTTCCCAAAATATACATATAGACATTAAGTATCATTAAGATTTCACATAAGTCTCAGAAAATTGTCTGTAAGCAAAAAGCAATATAGTTAATACTACATTTTCTGTTGTGTTTAATCATAGAATGCAAAAACTTATCACATTTTCTCATATTTCTCAAAGGAGTATATGCCCTGACCGTAAATACATAAGCTATTGCATTTTATTTTGGTTTTTGCAACGAGCAGAGACAAAACTGGTCTTCATCATAATTTTTCCCTAAAGGATAAGAATTCTTACTTGGAGTACACTCTAAAGAAATTTGCTACCTGCATAATTCATTGGGCCAAACACTTCATAGATGTCTTCATCTTGAAATCAACTTCAACTGGAATATTTTTAATTGAATTATAACAAATACTATCAGCTAGGAAAAAGACATCATAGTGGTGAAAACAGAGGTACAGCTTAGTCGCAGCTTTTGCTGAATGAGCAATGAATTCTAAGTCCCTTCAAAAACAAAGCAAATAGAGGAACTCTGCTGGGAACTGTATTAGACTGGCATTGTAGAAGTAAACACAGAGACTCTGTGGACTAAACCCACTGTTATTTCCATACCATAACAAAGAAGAGCAGCTTTGTCGCCAAAGATTCTTCTGGCGTTGTTTACAAACTGATATTTATACACTTGTACCAAGAGTTAGGGTGCAAATCGCCTGTTTAACAAAATAGATTACACCTCCTGATCAGTAAAACGCCCCATCTTTTTTTTAGTTACATGCAGTTTCACCTCTTTTTCAGCCTTGAGGAAGGTGGGAAAAAAAAACAAACAAACAAACAACAACAAAACCCAACTGTACCTGTTTTCCTGTGCACACCGAATTCTGCAGCCTTCCTTAGGTATCACCAAGCCCAAATGCATCCTTAGCCGACAATTGGTGGGCCCTGTGTGGGGCCAGACATGAGTCCCCGGGTGCATGATAGAGTATTTGATCTGCAAGAAGAGAAAGGCAGGGCCTTCAACATGTTCAGCTTCACAGCCACACTGCTAGGAGTTTGGGGCTTCATTACGTCTCACCCTTGATGGTGGGCCAAAAGTGCAATGGCAGCTTTTGTTAGAATTTCAGGAACATTTGCGCATTCTCGCATCCTAAATGTGTTCAATACTACAAAAAACCAAGTTGTGTGGGGAGGTGTGTTATGTGTGTGTGTGTAGAAGTGCATATTTTTCATTTTGCTTAAAATAACCAGTATTCATATTTCAACTTGAAAATTCTTATCTCTTATCTACAACTAGAAAAATACCTTCTTTCTTATGGAAAGACTTACAGACACTCATCGTTTAAAAGGGCGGACCACAGGAGACACAAGGCGTGTATTAGCCAGACTGATTGGTCCCTCTCAGATGACAACATAGCTGTGAAGGTCACTGTCAGCCTTGGCTGGAGCAACCATGAGATGGTAGAGTTCAGAATCATGGGAGAAAGGAGAAAGGCAAAAAGCAGGATTACTACCCACAGCTTTAGGTGAGCACACTTGGGTTTATTCAGGGATCTGTTGGGAAAAATCCCATGAGATACACTGCTGGTGACAAGAGGGGTCTAGGACAGCCAGCTGATTTTTAAGTGTCAGCTTGTCCAAGCTCAAGAATGGTTCAACCCCATGTGCAGGAAGCATGGTGACCCAGACAAAGTTGAAACATAAAAAGGAAGCATACAAGAGGTGGAAGCAGCATCAGGTCACCCACGAAGACCCCAGAGGGAGTCTCTGAGCACGCAGGAATGAAGTTAGGAAAGTCAAAGCACTCCTGGTATAGAATCTGGAGATGGAAGTGAAGGGCAACAAGAAAGGTTTCTACTAATAGAACGGCAGTAAAAGGAAGGCAAGGGAAAACATGAGCCTGCTGCTAAACACTGCAGGAGATCTGATGACAAAGGACATGGAAAAGGCTGAAACACTATAGGCTTTCTTTGCCGCAATCTTTATTGGTATGACTGACCTTCAGGAATTCCAGGCATATGAGACCAGTGGAAAAAGACTGGAGCAAAGAAAACTTACTTTCAGTGGAGAAGGATCAGGTTACGGAACATTTAAAAAAAACTCAACAAACCGGTCTATGGGTCCTGATGGGATCCACACGAGTGCTAAGGAAGATGGACGGTCTTGTGAATCCACACTCAATAATCTTTGAAAGGTCATGGCAAGCAGCAAAAGCCACTGAGGACTAGTGGAAAGCAAATGTTGTTCTTATCTTCAAGAAGGGGAAAGGGGAGGATCTGAGAGACTACAGGCTAGTTAGCCTCACCTTGATCCCTGGAAGGTGATGGAACAAGTAATCCTAGAAACCATTTCCAAACACATGAAGGAAAAGAAGGTGACTGGGAGCAGTCATCATGGATTTATGAAGGGGAAATTGTACTTTACCAGCTTTCTATGGTGAGATGTTTAGCTTGGTGGATGAGGGGAGATTAGTGGATATTGTTTACCTCAACTTCAGTAAGACTTTCAACACTGTCTGCCATAAACATCCCCATTGACAAACGGATGAAATAGAAATCAGGTAGGTTGACAGTGAGGTGGATTGAAAACTGACAGTTCAGCCAGGCTCATCAGAGGTGTACCCCAGGGCTCAGTACTGGGTCCAACACTGTTTAATTGCTTCACAAATGACTCAGATGATAGGACAGAGTGCCTCTCCCTCAGCAAGTTTGCCTTTTTGCCATTCATAGTGACCTTGGCAGGCTGGATAAAGGACCAAACAGGAATCTTATGATGTTCAACAAAGAGAAATGTAAAATGCTGCTCTGGGAAGGAGTAAACCCATGTACCAAATACAAGCTGGTGGACAATTGCCTGGAAAGCAACTTCCCAGAAAAAGACTGTAGGGTCCTCATAGACAACAATTTGGACATGAGCCAGCAATGTGCCCCTGGAGCAAAGACCACCAACAGCCTCCAGGGCTGCATTAGGGAGAGCTTTGGCAGCAGGTTGAAGGAGGTTATCCTTCCCCTCTACTCAGAGCTGGTGAGATATTTCAAGTGCTGGGTCCAGTTCTGTGCTACCTACTATGAGAAAGACACGGACATAGTGGAGAAAGTCTAGTGAAGGGCTATAAAGGTGATTAAGGGCTTGGAGCATCTGACATACAAGGGGAAGCTGAGAGAGGTGGGACTCCTCTGCCTGGGGAACAGAAGGCTCAAGAGGGGATCTTATCAATATATATAAATACCTGATGGGAGGAGTGAAGAAGACAGAGGCGGGCTCTTCCCAGTGGTATCCAGGGAAAGGCAAAGAGGCAATAGACACAGATTGAAATACAGAAAACTCTATTTAAACATAAAACACTTTTTTACTGTACACTGGAACAGGTTGCCCAAAGAGGCTGTAGAGTCTCGGTCATTAGAGGCATTCAAAACTTGCCTGGACACAGTCCTGAGCAACCTGCTGTAGCTCATTGTGCTTTGAGCAATTGGTCAGACTAGGTCATCTCCAGACATCCCTTCCCAGCTCAACCTATCTGTGATTCTACACCAACTCAATGAACAGAAACTGTGAATAATGCATGACAGTGGTGAGAAGCATCTTTTCAACTGAGAATATGCACATCTGTCTAGGATAGGGTAACTTTGATAAATCTTAGGGTTTAAGGTTTTGCTTGCTCTCCAGCTGTAACAAAATCAGCAGAAGACAGTCTGTGCCTAATGCCTTAGCCGTTCCCACCATCTGAGGTGTCAGCTTATCAGCAGTTTCTTAAGACAGCAAGTAATAAATTTCAGTGGCCGTGGTGAGCATAGATGCTCCAGCCCAAGACCTCTGAGACACTGAGATGTGTTAACTTGATTGCCCTGTCAGACTCTAACGCAATGCAAATAACTGGCTGTGCAGAATAGTTACTAATAACCCAGAGAAACAACTTCTTTAATGCTAATATATTAGCACTGCAGAATGATTACTGTAATGTGTTTTATCTGCCCACATAGATCAGTCTAAATGTGTCTGTGAATTATATGTATGTGCTGTACTCAAGTACTATATATAAAGATTCATGAACTACCAATGAGTTGAACTATGGTTGTAAAGTCAAATGCCAAAGAGTTAGGAAATGGCCAGAAATAAACCTGCTGCGCTGCTTTTAGTTTACTGTTATTTTTAAGAAGAAAGACAAGATTTTTAGCAATACAATCACTTGCTATTGTTCTATACAGTCTCTCAGCCACACTGAGAAGGTTGTGAATTACTTTACGTTTCTTTTTATCTTTGTCAATACACAAGATGCCCAGAGCATCTAAAGGGTCTGTCTATCACAGAATTCCAAATTTTCTGATTATGTTTGTTCCCATTGCTTCCAAGTGCTTCAATATATGAATAGAGATTATGTGACATTTTAAATTTAATTTACCAGTGAAAATCTGAGGCATGACTAGCATAAGACCAAAATTGTCCTAGGCATCCCCTAATACCAGACCTAAAACTTAAGTCTCTACAGCACCATTTGTCACACTATTTTACAAGTTCAGAACACATGACTACAGCTATAGCTAAGAATATGAAATGCTTCTGCATACAACGTGCTGGTGATAACATGTGGGATGCCAAAGAATGACAAACAAAACTGTAGTTCTCGAAGAAAATTTGCTCTCTAGGATAGATCTATTTTGACTGTGGACGCCACAGAAAGTGGTTTTCTTGACCTTTCTCATCAGTTATACTCACTACCACCAGCTTTTGCAACAAATTAATGAAGCAATAGCCTTGTTCATTCCCATAACAGTAGCCATCTAGAGTGCTTCTGCACTTCCAAAGTGAGAGTCTGGTGAAAAAGCTGAACACCTATGCTCAAGGCTCTGATCTAGGATTATGCTAGCACTGTGTTTTCCAACTTTTGCATCCTGAATTTTGTAACATGAAGGTTATTCTCATGCAGTCATTACAGATAAAATATAATAAATTTAAATCTAAAAAAATGAAAAATTCTGTCCTACAGAATGACATAATTTCTGTGTTGGTCCATTAATTCAGCTGCGTATGTATTGATCCATACCCTATAAGTCTACTGCCTGATTTAATGAGCCTAATTTGTATCCGAGTAGTCAGTAAAGACCAGACACTTGAAAAAAACTTTGTTGGCACCCAAGGCAACAGCTGATGGATGCAAAATTTCTTTCCTTAACGTGTAGGAATGAAGCATGTGACAGCAATACTGTTGTTTGGCTTCCATGAGGTGATTCGCCTCCTGTCTAATACAGTCATGCTGGGGTAGATGGGTGAAGTTTATCACAGTGAGCTCACTGAAGTAGTCTTGTAAAGCTAACTTCACATAAGAGCAATTACAGGAAAAGTCAGGTTAGAAAGGACCTAATCCATCCTCCTGATGAACTCAGGGTTATCTGTGACTCAGACCAGGTCACCTAGGGTTGAGGTTTAGTAAATTATTACTTATTGGTTGACCCATGGCAAGTAATTCATCACCTACTACGAGCTCTCAGTGAACACAAGGTAAAATAGCTTGAACTATAGAAAGGCTTCAGCTAATGTATTTTACCTTGTATTTGCTGAGGGCTACAATTGGGCATATTTTTAGTGTTAAATTCATTGTGTGCTTGAGGTATCATCAAATACACCAAGGTCATGTATCCCTCTATACACATTCCCCAAAATCACATGCTGCCACTATTGGGACTTTGCAAAAAAGAAGTTTGACAAGTACCTGCCCTCTTCTGCAGCCAGTAGCTTCCGGGAATCTTTCCAATAAAGCGCATGTTTTCGGAACACTTTTACAAGCATTCTCATTTTTTCTTCCTGGTGAAAATGCATAGAGCACTGGTAAGAGCAATGAACAAACATCACAGTATCACAGTATCACAGTATGTTCTGGATTGGAAGGGACCTCAAAAGATCATCTAGTCCAATCCCCCTGCTGGAGCAGGAACGCCTAAGTGAGGTTGCACAGGAACATGTCCAGGTGGGTTTTGAATGTCTCCAGAGAAGGAGACTCCACAACCTCCCTGGGCAGCCTGTTCCAGTGCTCTGTCACCCTTACTGAGAAGAAGTTTTTTCTCAAATTTAAGTGGAACCTCTTGTGTTCCAGCTTGATCCCATTGCCCCTTGTCCTATCATTGTTTGCCAACGAGAAGAGCCTGGCTCCATCCTCATGGCACTCACCCTTTATATATTTATAAACATTAATAAGGTCACCCCTCAGTCTCCTCTTCTCCAAACTAAAGAGACCCAGCTCCCTCAGCCTTTCCTCATATGGGAGGTGCTCCACTCCCTTAATCATCTTGGTTGCCCTACGCTGGACCCTCTCCAGCAGTTCCTTGTCCTTCTTGAGCTGAGGGGCCCAGAACTGGACACAATATTCCAGATGGGGTCTCACATTTCCTTGTTTTCTGCATTGCAGAAGAACAACAAAGCTGTCAAAGAGCGGACACTGAAGGACAAGTAAATATTATTATTCCCATTTTATAGGTTGCAAAACAGAAGTACTTACACACTGTAACATCAGAGCACAACCTGCACAACCTTATTTTTAAATTATATGTGAAGGCAAGTCTTCCTACCATTTTTAAAATGTGATTCTAAAAGTATAATAATTAATGAAGCTGCATAGAAAAAAGAGATTGAAATGCCACCAGCATCACACTATTTCAACACCAGATTACGTTTTGATATAAATTGCTTTTAATATTTTATTTTACAGTGCTTTCTCATATACAAAGTCTTGTAAGAATTTAAGGCCATTCCAATCGCTGGGCCTCCCACTGCACAGCTCAGGGACAGGGCAGCAGGCTTATTAAAGTCATATTATTTTGCTCATACCATTTCTGAATGACAGATCTCACCCAGCTGACAACACAATATTGAGAATGTCTTCCCTCAGGTTGATCTGTACTATGCATTACCATGCAAAATGTTAGCAGTCATGCCAGAAGAGCAGTATTATCCTCAAGGGATTGTTAAAAGTGCTAGGGGACAAGATGGTTTAGAATGAAGAACTCTTGTTCACTGTCACAGGGGTGCCAGACACTATTTTATTTGTTCCCTTCTTCTGCAGATTCAGGGATTACAAAAGAGTTCTGGAAAAAAAAGTGTTGCTACTCTTTATTACGCTATATTAATCTGAGAAGTTGAAATTGGGAAAGAGAAGGAATACAAAATGTTTTACCTTGTTGCCATAAGGTAAACTGGCTCCAGTCTCCTTTTTCTCTTAGATTCTCATCTTCAGGCAGGAAGAGGTTTCTTTTTGTGTCCATCACAGCAAGCCCCTCATCCCGAATGAGCTTCCAGTTCTTTTCTAAGGACTGTTGTGAGAGCCGTTTTACTGCACTGAGAACTTACTGCGTTTGGTTTTAGTAACAATTTTATTTTTCTCTTCTATTATTAACCTTTTTTTTTTTTTTTTGTAATTTAAAAGCACTTAAAAAGTGTTCATCATCATGATGAAGGTTTTTTTATATTCAATTCCCTTCTGACACATTAAGGGAGGAAAAACAACTTTCATAGCATTTCTCAGCTACAATTACACTGGGATTGTAAAATTTCAATAATCCCCAGCCTCTTTGCAGACTAGGTCTCACTTTGACTTGCTTTTTGATTAGCCTAAGGGCTCTTTAACAGATCATTTTGTATTGCAAGCTAAGAAGTGTATTGATCTTCTTAAACACTGCACATGTTACCTGGAAGCACTCCTGCAGCTAGAAAACCACTCGCATTACCTGGAAATCCAAGTGCTGACAGAACATGACGGTTCAAAGAGGACAAATGTAAACACACCACTGAAGTTGAAAGTTATAACTACAAAAAGGTTTGCAGAGATTCACTTGCACATGCTGATGCTATCGAAGAAGATCAAATATGACTCGAAATGCTGGGTGATGCTTTATGGACATAACCATTAGAAATGTGTAACCTGCCTTGTACTTCATACAAACCAAAACTACAAAATAGTAGAATAAAAATTTCTGTTCTCTGCTGCCTTAGAACATTCTATTTGCAAAAATCAGAAACCTTTTATTCAATGAATAGTAATTCATTTTAATGCTATATCAATATAAATGAAAAACCCATAGTGTAACAATGGACCTGGATAAAAGTAACTTCCATTTCCCAGCCACTTACTTTGCTCACTAAACCTTATTTTGGATGAATAGTTTTCATTTTTCCTTTGTGTTCTTGAACAAAGTGTTTCTGTAAGGCATTTTCAGTCAATTTCACACTGAAAATAGGCTAAGGTGTGTTCCCACACTACCTTTTTACATGATGTGTTAAGCTGTGTAAAACTCAAAATTCTGTATAACACAGATCAGACTAGGTGATATAATTGCCCATTTTTAGCCTTAAAACTCCCGATGGTTATTAGCCATCCTCATTTAAATTAAACAGTTGCATTTCTCAGTTGAGCTTTTCAGTTCAAACACAAACTGATCCCACAGAATAGGTTGCACATTGATATATCACAAAAGGCTCAGCAGACCAAGGCATGGCTAGAACATGCTGTCTATGCTACAGTGACTTCCTCCCACTAGAACATTTTGTGTTAGGCTAAGACCTATGAAAATTAGGACTGCACTTCTGTTATTACAGTAATCTCTTCTTAGCAAATTGTTTTCTCTCTCATCCATCAGTAAAGGGGAAGAGCACTTATTTTTCTTGCTGCATTCACCTTATTCCCTCCCACTGATGGGTTTCCATAACATTTATTTAACTGTTAATGTTATGTAGAAAATTGTTTGTTTGTTTCTAGAATACCTTTGGAAAACTGACTTTTCCAAAACACAGAGTACAAAACAGACTGAAAATTTCCACCTAATCAGAGATGAATATGGGCACAGTGCTGGCACTGATTCAGTGCTACCTTACCTACAAAAGGAAACACCACCCTGAGTACCTGATTTTGCACTGTCTGGAGAAGAGAAAGAAAAGAATCACATTTCCACTGGCCTCAGTTTAAAGTGATACACATCAACAAAACTGGGACACTTTATAAGATATTACAAGTGCTTTTCTGTTTCCTCAAACACCTCCTACTCCCTTGCCTGGAAAAATGTAAGGGGAGCGTTCACCCACACAGACAATACGATGCATGAAGAGTTCTTGGTGGTCCAAGGAGTTGCAGGCAATAGCTGCTTTGTCACTTCTAATCCCTCATAAGTGCCACAGGCTGAAAGTTGTCCTGCAAAGGTGAGTGTTTGTCCTTGCCTCTTAAGGCTCCTTCCCCAACATGTTGGATACAAAAGTGATTTGAATACAAATCACTGATTTTGAACTAACTCATCAATGGGTCTAGATATAATTTGCCCTGAAATCAATAGCGTCTCTGTACTTCTGAAAACCTGGACCCCATCTATAAAACACACTGATAGTGCTTAGCTATGAATAACAGGTAACTCCTAGGTAGAAATGAAGTGGGGAATTCAAACACAGCTCAGGCTTGATCTCCCTGATTTTACAGACTCTTAGGCATATCTTGAATGGTAAGAATGCAAATCACCATTAAAATATAATGACTAAGTCCAGGATTTGGACCACAGTTCTTGATCCAAGAGCTGGTATCTAAAGAAAAGAGTTAAATACACTTATGCTCCATGATATGTAGGGATTCAAGCCTCAGGTTAAAGCAACAAATTTGTATTGTATTTGGTGTAATGTCCTGAATTCCAAGTGAAGAATCAGGTGGCAACCAGCATTAACAGCATATGTGCTTGTTTCCCAGCAGCCAGTTCCCATAAACCTCCATATGGCTTTTTAAATACAGTTCCTAACAGCAGTGGAAGTTTAGAGTTGCCTTACATCTGGCAATAGTGTAGATTTTATTGGCAAAGACATTACTATATTTAAGTAGGGATTTCTTAATATCAGTTTATGTGTGACTATTACACTAAAAGAATCCATACTCTGTACTGTTAAACCCTTTGAATGCATGGTCATAAATGAAACAGGCAGAGATCAAGAGGTTACTACTCCTCATGTGAGGCATAACGACTGACCACACATCCATTTTTAACCACTGGACTATAAAATAAAATTATGGTGAAGACTTACATCTATTTCACTTTATTACTGAAACAGAGTAGAAGAGTATTCACAATCAGTTACTGGTTCCCCACTAGGGAAATGTTGACAACCTCCAGGTACAAGGCCGGATTTTAAACCTTTCGAGACGATAGATTTCTGGCACCCATGTGGTCACTCAGTGCTTAAACTTTAGCACTTGTATGCACCACCTCTGCTCTTCTCAACACAAGGCTCCCCTTGAAGCATCCAGCTACACTTTAAATGCACATTTCAATTTAATTTCTCCATTAAATATGAATGCTTAGCTATAATAAGATAAGCCATTATGCCCTAGCTGTCACTCTACAGAAAACGTTATGGATATGTGCTGTGGCCAGTAATTTCATCCTTTTCCTGTGCTTTTTTTTTCTGCACTTGAAGCTTTTAATTAATAAAATCTAAGCCATCAGAGAAAACTGACAATACAAGATCTACTTTAATCAATCAGCTATTCAACGTGCAACATTATTGGCAGAGCATCCTCTGGGTGCTATCGAAAAGTCGAAGGACACAACACGAGGAAAGGACAAAGTTCCCTTGGTCATTACCTATGTATTCATTTCAGAAGGATGAAAAGTCCCTAAGATCCAACCGCATTGCACCTCTTTTATTGTTTTTAAATGAGCACCAGAATAGAAGAATAATGCTACACTGAGGTTCTGCAAAAGGTACCAGACAATGATGCAATGACTCAGTAAGACTGGCCGAGGAAAGCTAACTGTCCCAAGGGTTTCAAACATGAGAGTAAGCTTTCCTTTTAGCTGAGCTCAAACAAGAAAGCTAGTTTCTTGAATCTCCAGATCCAAAGGCCTGAAGTACTGTTCATTAGAAACATTAGTAGACCATTTCTATATAAATCACTTGACACACCTCTCCTAATCTAAAGGTTTATATTTTCTACTCCCTGAGAATTCACACTGTAAAACATCACTTCAGATAGCTCTAAAACATCAACAAAATAATATATATTATTTCCTTTTTGTTTGGCAAAAGTATGATAAGAAGTTCCCCGTTTCTCTAACTCTTTTGTGGCAGGAAGTATCTATTTCCACACATACCTCAAGAATGAGTTCAATATGTGCACATTTCAGATCTTCCCAAATGCTAGTTCATAAAGCCAATTGCTTTTTTGTGTGACTAAGATTACACTGGAGAATCATACTTCTTTTTTTCCTTAGCTTTCTTTATGCTTCCATCAAAACCAAAGCAAATGGCCATCTTCCTTTTAAAATTTCCTTTTTTTTTTTTTTTAAAAAAAAAACCAAACCATATTTTCGTAGTAGTTTTAACATGTTATTTAACTAAGTATAAAGAAACAACTACTCTGAAGGAACTTGTCTCTTGTGAATTAACATGTATGTTTTTTAATTATTTGCGCAGAATAATCTTGCTAAACCACATACCAATAATTAAATCATACAGGGGAAAAAAGGATTATTTCCCGCTTTTTTATTTTTAGTTTTTACTATTATTAAAATTGTTAAAATTAAAATAAAATAATACAATTATGCAATTCTGGAAACACAAACTATTAAATTATTATGAATAGTAATCAGACTACTTGTCTTGCATTAAATAGAGAAAAGAAAATTAGAGAACTTAAATTCTATATTGTTGTCTTTTGTTAAATCCATTGCTGGGAATCTGCAGATGTTTCTCTTCCACAATTAAAAGCTTCCAAAGAAGCCACCAAATATTACACATGGGATGAAAGACACAGGCTTTCCTGACTGGATAAAAATTCACAATGGGTGTCCCAGACATTACCCAGTTTGCTGTTGTTTTGTACTTGAGACATTACCGTTATCTACCATAATAACTTTATATTTTTTAATCATTTCAGCCATCCTGTCCCCATTCTCAATTTTGAAAATGCCTTAGCCCATTTTATAGTGTCTTAGTTAAATCTTATGCTCAGTTCAGTATTGGTGTCTGGTACTTACAGGCTGTGATTGAGTCCCTACAAATTAGCATTTTCTTTGCTTAATACCTTGTAATTGATATTAAAAGAAAAAAAAAATCAAAGTGTACAGAAACAAACTGCCTTACCTTCACCAGTTCTGTATAACCCGTTTCCTTTGCTGTCCACCAAGGCTGAGCTTTCAGTCCCTTGACATTGTAGAGAGAACGCTGCCAAACTGATGCAAAGTGACCTCTTTGGTATCCAAGTTCATACCACTTGTATGCCTAAAAGATTGCAGTTGTTAACAACCAAATTCATATCAGTCAAGCTCCCACAGAAAAGAAGTAACACGTTTTTTGGTAAGGTAACAGACTGTCTCTTTGGATGCTGGGGTTATTCTTTTAATGTAATGTAGTAAAAAACACTTCAAGGAAACAAACAAACAAAAAACACAAACAAACAAACCAAGGCTGTCTAATCCAACATTAGCAAAATAAGATAATCTTCTCACAACCATTCACACCAAATATGGGTCAGTAACCTATACGCTGTCCTTGGGACATCCAACTGCTTCCCATCTTGGTCATCCTTGTTTTCTCTGTTTTGATTCTCTACCTATGAATTAAAGATGACTGCCTTCTGCTGGCAGTGGAGATGCTGTCATGATGAAAACACTGCTGACTTTGTGGATCTAAATTGTTACTTAATTATCTAATATTTATATGTACTTAAGTGTTTTCAAGTATTTGTTGCCACATTGGAACTGACCACGTGGTAGAAACCTACTGAGGTTAATACTAGACCTTTGCTTGCCTTATTCTCCTTTTCCACAACTTGCTTTACCCTGGTATAGTAGCAAAACAAGGTCCTGCAAAGAAAGAAAATGGGATGCTTGGAAAGAAAAGATCCAGCATGAGTAGCACTGTGATGAGCTGTGTACAGAGAAGGTTAGATATGTGAGATATATGTTAGATAAGGTGAGTGCCACGAGGATGGAGCCAGGCTCTTCTCAGTGGCAAACAATGATAGGACAAGGGGAAATGGGATCAAGCTGGAACACAAGAGATTCCACTTAAATTTGAGAAAAAACTTCTTCTCAGTGAGGGTGCCAGAGCACTGGAACAGGCTGCCCAGGGGGGTTGTGGAGTCTCCTTCTCTGGAGACATTCAAAACCCGCCTGGACATGCTCCTGTGCGACCTCACCTAGGCGTTCCTGCTCCAGCAGGGGGATTGGACTAGATGATCTTTTGAGGTCCCTTCCAATCCCAAACATACTGTGATACTGTGATATAGTTGCCTCCTTCCTGTCAAGCATTGCTGCTACAGATGCAATATTTTAGACAACAACAAGATATGACAGGACAGCTAAGCAGGGAAATATGAGGATAAGAAGTCCTGAACAGAGGGACTGAAGCAGGTAGCAATCCCTGCCTGGAATAGAAACCATTCAAAATCCTTTTTACTTCGAGTCATGCACAGAGTCTCTCTCTAAATACAATGCTTGAAATTTGCTCCCTCCCAAGTCTGCAACCTATCTAATTCACCTCCACCTAAGCATCACTCATCCAAACTAGGAACACGTTCTCACATCCCTTCACCCAACCTGAAATTTATTAATATCTCACTCTACAGAAACCAGCCTATAATTTCATGCTTGTGCTTTCAGGTAACAATACTCCCCCCACACCTTAGCACTGGCCACCTTCCCTGGCTGTACCCACCTCCCTGCCAAGTTCTCCTCCAAAACACCAAAACCTCCACTTCTCTTTCCATCAGGAGTATGGAAAACCTGGGTAAGACGAACACTGTCCCCAGCAGCATTCTGGCATGGTAGTTTCCCTGCATGACTAACTATTTAACTTGTTATTTGTTTTTCAAAGAGAGACATTTCTCCTGCTTTAACTCATGTGCCTATGACAGTTGTCCATAATTCTGCCACACATTTGACATGAAGGCTAAACCAAAAGACTTATTGAGACAAAACGCACGGTACCAACTCTTAAGGTAAAGAGGAATCATTTTACGGAGGGGGTCTAATGGAAAAGCAAAATGTACATCAGATAAACACATCTCTAGGAGAATAATTGTAAACTAGCCAGTAAACTAGAAGGAAAACCAAAATATTTTAGACACAAATCAGCCATGAGAATAGAAGACTTACAAAAGACTTACAAAAAGCAATGGGAAATTCTTCATGGATTATTTCTAAAAATTTCCAGGTGTCAACTCAGAGATCTTTTACTTCAGATATAAGGTAAGAAATTACTTTGGGTGGGTTTGTTTTCAAATTTTTACCTAACTCTCTAGATTGTAACCACAGATTATATTTTGAAATTTTCTTTAAGCTTTTAAAAAAATGTGGTACTCTGATTTTTATAACCCTCTTGAAATATGGAGGAAACGCAGCGTGAATGAACAGAATAACAGCAGACCACATATAAGCTTTCATCCTTTTCTTTCCATAAAGAAGCTCCGTAAAATAGTGCATGGGTCAAAAACAAAATAAACAAACAAACAAACAAAAAAACCACAAAACAAAAAAATATTATCTTGGGGTAATACACAGCGTATCTTTAAATTTTGATGTCATCTTGGTTGTCTCTGAAATGGAAGCATTATGATTTATAATGTCTGTTCCCTGAGATGTAAGTTGTATTAGCAGTGGGATATCAATAGATCGCTCCTGCTGACTGCCTGCGTTCATTTGCAATGTCTGGAGTTGGCCCAAATGATAAGGGGGATGAATTACTTGTTCCAGCCACTGACTGATGAGTATGAATGTTGCTGTTCTTTAAGATCCATCAGCTATAATTACGATGTATAACACTGTTAATCCTTCTCTATTAGAAGAACTGTGCTATGAGGCTGCCTTTGATAGAATGAAGTAGGTTTAGGTTGCCTCATGCATCCTTTCCGTCCCCAATTTCCATGAGAAACCTTTCTTTTCACATGCAGATCTTGGCAGTGGAAAGAGGAAATAATGATCGCTGTACCATTCAAGAGAGTTACAATAGCGTATCTTCTTTTCCAGAAAATAAATTGTTTGAGATGTACTCAGTTTATACATTCTGTGTGAACAGTATTTTGCTCTATAATACCTTCCACAGTATTAATTTATCTTTAACAGTCAATTTGGCATTTTATCAAATTATAGTTGGAAAGAGCATACTCAAATGCTGTTCCCCTAACACTTAATGAGACTACATTCATAATTCCTAATTTAACTCTAATAGATTAATATCTACCTTCCACAAACCTTCAGTGATAGCAATTTCACATGTTCCTTAAATATTGATCTCTTTCCTTGATTAAATCTTAAAGTTCAGCAAATCTAGCAAGGTCAGTAGGAAAAATTTAGATTAACAGTGGACTTCCAAGTGATAAATCTAAAAGTCTCCTCTGTCTCAAGAAGTTAATTTGTCATTGATTAAAACTTTTTCTGCAGCAGGTTTGACCATTAACTCCATGAACATCAACACATAATTATCCTGGCTATTTGGATGACATATGTTAAGTACATCTGTGGGGTATCTTTAGTCAAATGTTGCAATGGGACGCTCTCTAGGCTCAACTATTCAACCCAGAATACCCCATGAAAGCATACAGGCCTTTCCTTTTTGGTTTTCTGTTGAGAGAAGGACAGACAAACAGAGCGAGCATGCAAGCAGCCTCTGTGTGTGTGTGTGTATGCAAGCATACAGGTGTTTAAGGGCAAAATGAGGCCAACTAATTCTCACCTGTAAATGAACTTTTAAATTAAAAAAAAACTTAACTGGAAGCATATTTTATTGTATTTTCAGAGAAGGCAACCTTACTTAAAAAAAAAATCAAATATTATTACATTTCAGTGTTCCAGATCTGCTGTATGTATAAGGTAATAAAAGTTTCATGATTTATAAAAAAAAGGCAAGTTAATGTGAGGAACTAGGCTGGAGTGAGATCCCATACAGAGGCTCTGTTACAGTTCACCTGTCTATAGCTCATATTGGAGAACTGCCTGCTGACTGCATGAAGATATTCAAGAGGTAAGCATTCTTTACAGAATTTTATGTATCTATATTTCATACATATTACTAGATAACTAATTACAAAGCTTTTCATGGCTATTTCCACTATGCTTTTTTATGCTTACTCTTTTCACCTTTCCAACCTAGTAACCCAAGTGGGGTTTTTTGGTTGTTTGTTTTTAAATTCATGCCCATAGTAAAGTTCATTACTAATAACAGTCTTCAATAAAAGGCCCTTTGCTCCCCACTACCATGACAGTAGTGCTAATTTACACATTTAAATTTGGGGTTTAAATTAAATTTTCTTTTAAATTAACAAATTAGAAACTCTTATGGCTTCCAATTTGTCTTTCTTTGGCATGCAACAGATTTCTTGCACAAATTTCTGCTTTTCTGATCTGATTGCTAATTAAATTACTGAGCAAACACCCTAACTCTAAAAAAACACCTTCGTTACATATTTTTTAGAATTTTGATCCTTTGGTTCAAACTGCCCCATGCAAGCTTACATTAGTTCTAAAGCAAGGGATGATAAGAGATTGTATTGTAATGCCAATGGCAGATTTTTTCTCTTGCTTGTCTTGACCTCTACAGACACATGCTGGATTGTTGCTGCAATGGGACTACTCATGTTTTCAATATTAAGCCCATCGTTACATTTTTTTCTGAGATTCTGCCATCCCTCATTGGTTTAGACTTTAAAGCAAGAATATGTTAAACACGTACATCTTTGTCTCCCATTCTCTGCAAGGCATCACCCAGATGAAAATAAAAGCGCCCATCGTCTGTGCCAGGGTCACCAGACTCCAGTCCTTCCTTACAAAAAAAAAAAAAAAAACAAAAGTATAAGAGAAACTTCAATAGGACTTCTATAAGAGTTCACTTGATTGCTGTACATAGGCTGTCAATACTATGCAAGAGACAGGTTATGAAATTGGCTACAGAATATAACCACCATGGTAACCTCGAACTTAGGCTGAATGAATGCAATACTTTGGTAAAAAGCCACTGTGAAACGTTATTGGGTTTTCCAAATCCCATGGTCTCTCCCCTCAGTCCCTCCAAGAGAAAGGTGTGTTCAGAGATGGACATTTGCCCCTGACTCTATAAACATGTACACAAGCATTTCAGAAAGCTGGATTAAACTGGATTATTTTGTAGTATTCCTTCTCAAACACTCAGAGGTACACAAAAGCCTCCTCTGGATCTTTCAGGAACCTTAAGTTTGCAGCATACTGCCAACCTCAAAACAATTTGAGGCTCAGAGCTGTCAGATAACCACTAATAAAACAAATACTTGCTGTTTAAGAATTGATGAGTCTCAATGTACTGGCTTGTTTCAGTTCATAGGCAGTGATATAGCAATATAACTCTAACAAGCAGCTTAAACTGTGATTTGTAATTAGTATGCCTCTAGCCTGACATGATTTATACATTCCAATGTATTTTTCACTGGTAAAACATTTACTGGGGGTGATAAAAGAAAATTACCTTTAGATAGGGTATGCTCTCTGCTATCTTGTTTTCTGCCTTCAGGATGAAGCCATAATGTACTTTGGCAAAGCCATCATCTGGAGCCAGACTTAGAACCTGTTTGAGAGCAAACGAATTAAATACTCATGTATGGATCTATGCAAATTAACAAACTTGTGTACATTATTACTATTTAGTGATACAGTGGCATTTTCTTCCATTGCTGACTCACAGTTAAATTCTTGGCTTGGCCATACTTTCTTTTCCTGATTCACTTTTGTGCTTCTTCAGAAAAATCTATTACAAACCAAACTTTAAAATCTCAGAAGTAAAATTATTCCAGCTGGAATCTCTGAATTACTTTATTTTTTATTTGTCTGTGCTTCTCCACCCTCTCTTGAAGCACAGCATGCTACGTTACAGAATAAATACTCTTCATTAACACTTATGTTACCTATCCCAGGTTTGACTGATCTGAACAAAAGCATCTGCTCTTGAAAAAGTCTACATCACAGTCATGGGAAGTGTAGCATAGAAATATACTCCAAACAGTTTAAAATTAGATAGGTTTCTACCGGTGTCAAACTAGTCTTGGCAAGAGAAAATATACTACGCTTTGAAGCATAGTGACTACAATTTGGAAAGATGCTGTAAAATAACGCCTGCATCACATAATGGGACTGTGCAAACCCTGGAACACAAAGGGCATTCTCAGCACAAAGGTCAACGTGAGCACTCTTTGGAAGATCTTACACTTTTCTGGCCAAAAGAAAGAAGGTAATGCAAGGTCTAGTGCAGCAGTGATTCAAGGTGATGGATAAATTATTCTTATATAGTTGTGTGCTGCACCCTTTGACCGAGACCAAGACCTAGCGTGCTAAATTAAACTGAAAGATTTTGTACCCTGAACAAGATTCATGTAACATCTGAGTTACAACCTGGCTTAATTTTGCAGGAAAGGAAAACTCATAAGTGAATATTCAGAGATGGATATTTCATGAGGACTGTGCAAGACAAAGATTTGTGAGTAAGGTGACAGTCGTAGGCAAGGATCAGTGTATGGGAGAGTGTTTCAGGGAAAGGAGATGTGAAGCTGGCTGGTCTGAGTTCTGAAACGTGTACCTCCAACATCACTGAGATAGCTTAAGTGTGTTTAGTCTGTCTCAGCCAAGAGGAAAATTAAAAAATATCTTGATTTACTTCCCAGTTCCACATTTCTGTGATATATATATATTCGATATCATTCGTACCTCTATGCAATATCAATTACATGGTCAAGTTAATCTGTTGTTACACTTCCTTCTCTCCTTAAAATAAAGGTGGATGGTCTTATCAGGACAGACCCTCAGTCTCTGAGGATCATCACAAGAGCCTGTCAGTCAGTGGAATTACAGAGGCTGATACCTGCTGAGTGTCTACAAAACGATGGACAGATGAGCAATTTATTTTGCCTAAATCCATTTTTGAAGCTACTAAACTTATGCCAAGGATAAAATGTCTGCATACATTATAGTCATTTCCCTCTGCCTTTTCCAATCACTGTCTAAACTAACTTTTCAATGAAAATAATTACAAGCAAAACCATAAGTTCTCGGGGCCAATTTCTCTGCTTTCTCAAAACTTATTACATACAAACTACATCCAAACAAAACCAAAATCAGCACAATGTGGGTATAAAGTGTTATGAGTTAAAAATAGCAGCATTTCACTTATTTTTGCAGAAAAGAGCTACTATGAAGGAATAATCAATTTGAGAATCTATCTGAAGTGCATAATAAGATACATTATTAGCAAAAGGTGAACTCAGCAAGTCATAGCAAGGATTAGCTTGATTCCTAGTATAAGAATACGCTACCACCTTATGCATCTTATGCCTTTTGACTACAGCATTCTGTGTATAATTTTGATCCAAGAATCTGTACCTGCAGGGTGGACTGAAATGACTGACAGAAATATTTATTAGCCATATAATTTCTTTACAGTTCCTTTAACTATAGGATAAAGCTATCTGATTAATTAAGACAGGATAGAATTTTCTGTATTATGGTTCATTTAAACCATGCCGAGTTGCATTAAGGAATGATCTACATTCAGAGCCCCTAAAGAGAAGTGAAGAGATACAATCAGCAGAAATTACACTGGAAGTATTTAATGTAAATTGTATTACTCTGTTGCTGTTGCTGCATGCAATATTAATTATGTTTAGAAATAAGTTTTACTAAACTGCTCATAGCCCATTAAATATTAATCACGAACATAGAAATTAACCTCTGGGGCTATCAGTGGTTAATTAGCCAGAGTAGAGTACTGTGTTAATGTGGATATTCTGCTTTTGGTACCTGAAATAGCTCAATCAGAGCTGGCTTATGCACATCTGTATGATGGTGCACAGAGCCATGCAGACATACCTCAGCACAGCAGGCAGAAATGCTGCTACTGGCAAAGCAACTGGTCTTATAAAGTTCTCTTCTACCGTATTTTATCATAATCTGCAGATATTTGAAGTCTGAAGTATATAAAACTAAACACCAAAGTAATTACATAGCAAACTCATTACCCTCTTATATTTATACAAAGTCCCGTGATTACGACACTGAGAAATTCTTACAGCTGCATTGTCAGCAGCAAAAACCTGAAAAATTGCAAAGGAAAACTTGCCCAAAAGGAGTATGTTTTTGGTTCTCTTAAAGTTCCTTGCAGCTTCAGAAGCAGGTTTGGTTAATGTATTCTATATTTAAATGCTGATGTTTCCAATCTTCTGAGAAATTTTTACAGAAAGTCAAAATTATTTAACCTAAATGTTTTATGGAGGGACCTACAAAGTAGCCAGAGTAGCAAAGCAACATCTGAGACTACCAGAAAAGCTTGAGAGAAAGAAAAAGGTATTATCAGGGTTTGGCTCCTGCTTCCAACCATGCAGATGAACATCCTCCTTGTCTTTACGAAACCACCTGGGATGAGAATCCACTCAGATTACAGATATGGGGGATGGAAAACTGGACTTTTGTTCTCAGGAGATGGCACTAATCATGCTGACTGTTCTCCAGTCTAAATAACCAGCTGATTACTGTACCACATCTGTACTAAACAAGCATTGCAACAAGTGTGCCAACATCAACAAGATCATTAGGTCCACTGCTGAATGAGGAGGGTGCCCTCGTGACAGATGATACAGAGAAGGCAGAGTTACTGAATGCCTTCTTCGCTTCTTTACTGCTAAGACGGGCCCTCAGGTATCCCAGACCCTAGAGACAGAAGAGAAAGTCTTGCAAAAGGAAGACTTTCCTTTGGCTAAGGAAGAACAGGTTAGCAATCATCTACACAAACTGGACATGCACCATGAGCCAGCACTGTGCACTTGTGGTCAAGAATGCCAATGGCATTATGGTGTGTATTAGAAGGGATGTGGTTAGTTAGTCAAGAGAGGTTCTCCTCCCCCTCTATTCTGCCCTGGTAAGACTGAATCTAGAATACTGTGTCCAGTTCTGGGCCCCTCAGTTCCAGAAGGACAGGGAACTGCTGGAGAGAGTCCAGCACAGGGCAACAAAGATGATTAAGGGAGTGGAGCATCTCCCTCATGAGGAAAGGCTGAGGGAGCTGCGGCTCTTTAGCTTGGAGAAGAGGAGACTGAGGGGTGACCTCATTAATGTTTATAAATATGTGAAGGATGAGTGTCATGAGGATGGAGCCAGGATCTTCTCAGTGACAACCAATGATAAGACAAGGGGCAATGGGTACAAACCGGAACACAGGAGGTTCCACTTAAATATGAGAAGAAACTTCTTCTCAGTGAGGGTGCCAGAGCACTGGAACAGGCTGCCCAGGGAGGTTGTGGAGTGTCCTTCTCTGGAGACATTCAAAACCCACCTGGACACCTTCCTGTGTAGCCTCATCTAAGTGTTCCTGCTCTGGCAGGGGGATTGGACTAAATGATCTCTTGAGGTCCCTTCCAATCCCTAACATCCTGTGATTCTGTGAAATCCATGGGCCCTGAGGGGGATGCACCCACGAGTGCTGAGAGAGTTAGCAGATGTTATTGCAAACCCACTCTCCACCATCTTTGAAAGGTCTTGGAGAACAGGAGAGGTGCCTGAGGACTGGAGGAAAGCCAGTGTCACTCTGTTCTTCAAAAAAGGCAAGAAGGACGATCCAGAAAACTACAGGCCAGTCAGCCTCACTGTCAGAAGACAGACAGAGCACCAGGTCTGTTCAGCCTGGAGAAGAGAAGGCTGAGAGGGGATCTCATCAATGTTTGCAAATATCTCCAGAGTGGCTGTCAAGAGGATGGGACCAGACTCCTTTCAGTGGTGCCCAATGATAGGATGAGGGGCAACAGGCACAGACTGAAGCACAGGATGTTCCATCTGAATATGAGGAGAAACTTATTTACTTTGAGGGGAACAGGCTGCGCAGAAAGGTTGTAGAGTCTCCTTCTCTGGAGACATTCAAGACCCACCTGGACACATTCCTGTGCAATTTACTTCAGGTGTACCTGCTTTAGCAGGTGGGCTGGACTAGATCAGATTCTGACAGCTTGTGCTCTGCCCGTGACATCAATCTCCACATTTGTCAGACAGTTTCCAGATGTTAACAGGTTTTCTAGATCACAGGAGCAGAGTGGCCTTTCCTGGCACTGAAGTTTCCCCAGCCTGATAACCGTAGTATAAGATAGGAATATGAATCCAATGAACTGTCCACATCACAAGCCCCATGAAAGAACAACAGAATTTAGGTTGCCTACAAAAATAATGATGAAAACAAAGGCTAAATAGCTGTGTGAGTACTTAATTGCTTCATCACATGGTTAGAGACAGTGTTCCTGTAAAGAAATAAGCTTACTTTTGCTTTCCATGTCCTGCAGATGTCTTTTATATACTATGGATTACATCTATATGTGTTTTCAAGTATATTCCAAATCTGGCTACCAGAAGGTATAGGAAATCAAATACTATTAAGCATATGAAAAGCACCTGCATTTCTCTATGAGCAAAAACATTTAGCATGACACTATCAGGAAATCTGAATTGAAATTAGAAAACAATTAAGAACTGCACTAGAAAATAATCATACATATATTAACCCTTCAAAACCTGACATGCAAACTGTTTAATAACTAAAAAAGTAAAAAGCAAGCAATCTTTAGAATGAACATGTGAATGCAAATAATATTGCTCCTTGGATGAAAACTCACCTCTTCATACACTTTCTTGGCATTGCTGTTATCTCCTATCAAGAGGTAGCCAACACCAAGGTCATTCTTGATTGAAGTATCACTGGGAAACAGCTGAACTAATTTCTGTAGAGTAACCAGGGAACCCCTCATACGACCTAATTCGATTGAACAAGCCTTGATTACAACACAGGTACGAGTAACAGCAGTAAGATGCTTACACAACATCTGAGAAAATACAAATCAGAGCCAGGTGTTCCACTTTCACTAACAACCAAGAAGCAGAACTTGGAAAACAGTTGTGCAGTCAGAAGTGTGTTCAGCTGCTTGGTTGTTACTGGGGGTGTGGCCATAGAAGGACTATTTCAGGAAATCACTGCGGATGCCCATCATGCAGTGTTATGGTAGCCTCTAGTGGAGAATCATTCATAGTGTAGCAGTAACAACAGTATTTAAGCTTTAGTTGCTCTTTCATACACAGATGTCCAAGAGCTCAACAAAACTAGGTAGATATCAAAATAAACTTAGTCTTAACTGATTAAGTAATTACATTCAGTATGAGCAATAGTTCTGTTATAGTCCTACTATGAAATTAATCATGCTTTACATGCTTAAAATTAAATATGTTCCTTGATTTCTTAGGTGGGGTCTAGCTGAGGAACAGCAAGACCAAAACAAGTTGATATTATAATCCAGCCCATAAGAATAGAACTCTTTTTGCCACCAAAGTTGTCTGTGCCTCATACATCACAGAATCGAGATCTAAACTTTCAGATGTTATCCCTGAGTTCAGTTCTGTTCTTCTCTGTGCTTAGTGAAGGTTTATTCTAGGAATGTTTACTCTGCATATGCCATTAATTTCCTCACTATTTCCCTTGTCTTCAGTAGAAAAAGACAAACATTTTCTTCTTTCTGTGTCAATAAAAATTTTCACCACCTCCCAAAGCTTGCCGTAGCATCTAGTGCACTGTTGTCTACAGGCACTATTATCATACAAGCAATTATATATATTACTTCCCCAGAAAAATTTTAAAACATTTTAAATATTTTTCATAAGCATTTAAGAGATTAGGAACACAAATCCTACTGAAAATTCAATGGAATTGGCACTTTTAAGTCCTTAGTGATCTTTTGAAAGTCTCACTTACACTTCCATAATTCTTATGCCACCCTTCACATCTTACCAAGAAACTGCTGCCTGTCTGCTTCTCGTTTCAAGCTCAGTTTTATCAGATCAGAAGGGACATTAGGCAGACTGACCACCTCATCATAGGTGTTGATAGCTTTTTGCAGCATCTCATTACTTCTCATTTTCTCAGCTAAGTCATCTTCCGACTAGAAAGAATCACAAACTCATTATTAGAGCACATGATAATCCATTAGTCTTAAGAACAACTTTGTTTTCTTAAAAGGCAAAGTATGCAAATGTTAGACTATGGGAATAATTTTAGAATTAAATTTAAAATACACAAATTTGGCATAACAATGGAAAATTGTTTTGGTTGTACTTTTTGGTAAGGCAGATTAGAATGACTGCTAATTCTTGTTTCTGCAAACTGTTTGAAAGTGTAAGTACCAGAAAATTTTCAGCTAAAACATGCACTAACACAAATTTTTGGTTAATATTTGTATAAATCATTAATTACTGCTTTGAAAACTAAATGAAGCAATCAGTTTTAATAATATAGAAGAAATGTAAATCGTTGCCTATGGATTATTTGTATGCTAAGTCTCACACTGCCAGCAATAGGCAGATCAAAACACATCAACAAATATTTTGTTCATTGATTCTGACATAATTTATTTACATTCTTTCTTAGAAAACAAATTAGGAATTGACTTTATTCCTGCATATGTTGATAGAGTATCTACCCTACAACTCTTTCAGAACTTAAATTTGTTCAACAAGTCAAGGAGCAGAGCAGAGGATATATGAGATCTCTACTGTGAAATTACAGCTTCAGTGAAGCTCATGGAAGCTATGACTGATTTCATCTCTGGTATGGAATTCTCATAATCTGTTTCCACAGCTGAAAAAAAATAAGACTATATCTCAAACACTGAATTTTTAAAGAGTTACTCTGAATTGTTTCTAGAAATATATGCATTTTCATGTGCTTAATGCATTCTTTCCATATACTTTTATTTGTATTGGCTTATGTTCTTTCTTTAGTCAATTAGCAGAGAAAGGTGTAGATGAATCACAAGCACCACAGGTGCAGAAGCTCTTATTGGTCTATCTAAATTCACTGTTGTATCAGTCATACACATTAATGAAACAGCTTCAACTGTGTTAGCTGTACATGCTGTAGGAAGTATTTGGAACGTTTTAGTACTTCTGTCTTTTCTTTCCTTGAGCTTCTTGGGACTTGAGTAGGAGAAATAACAATAGTGTTACTCAGGCAAACAGCTGATCAGCCGGTTTTCAGAGTTAACTTCAGAAATCAGTTTTAAGCGATAATTTATTTTTCTGATGTACTTTCACTACAAAATTTGCTTTTCCTTTTTTTTTTTTTCTTTTTTTTGAGGGAATTGCAGGGCAAAGAATAGTAAAAGATACATAAGGAAGAAGCAAAAATAGTATAAAATCTGCATAAATTCACCAGTATAGATGCTACAAATGATAACAGGAGGTTTAAGACCAATATACTGTTCTTTTCACCCTTAAAGATGTTAATGACTTCTATAGAATATTTTTAATCTAGCCTAAGCGTAGCTCCAGAAATCAAACCACGAGTTGCTCAAATTTCTGAAGAACACTTTAACTATGAAATCTTTTGCAGAACTTTGGGGAAACCAGTTGCCTTTTAAGGCTATTAAAAGATCCAGAAAAACTAATCCTCATGTCTTATTAGAAACCGAATCACAGAAATAGAGCAGCACACTCTTCTGGTGAATTCCTGGCCTTTACCCTTCTCTGCAGTTTTACCTTCAGTTAGTGATGAAAGAACAAATTTGAATGCACTGTGTTGGTATAAATACCCATTTAAAAGTAACACTGTGTTACAATGTAAATCCTAAGAATAATTCACCTCTCAGTGAAGGCTATGACTTTCACATACCTCCAAAAGCCTTCCATTTACACGTACTGGATTCAATAAAATTGTCATCAGTCACACTAATGAGTGTTCAGTAAAGACTAGTATTAGCTTACGAAGGCTACTGAAAATGGAAATGAATTTGTAGTTCTTTTTATACATTCCCAGAAAGTATATGCTAATTATGACTTCAGATCTTGGTCTATATGACCTTTTAAGCATTGCTGAAGTAGTAGGTGGTGACTAAAAATTGTTGTAAAGGGATAAATTAAATTGTATCACTGAGAGGGGAATTCTGAATGATAATAAGCTTCACAGCTGGCCCTCATCATCTGTCCTCCTCCCTAAAAGCAGTGAGCTAAGGAGGAGGCAGAAAGCACATCTTCTTAGATAGTAGAATCATTTAAAAAAAGGTAAATACTAAAAGTGTAATTTAACAGAGTTAAACTACCTATATGAATCAAGGTGGTCTCGTACTGTAAGAAGGCAAATAGTTCAGCAGACTATCCCCTCACATAGAGCACAGACGTACTCAGACTGCTGTGTATCACTTGTTTGTGTGATAGTTGTTCAGATCATCATGGCTTTGGTTTTAGCATGACTCCTAATAACCAAGTGAAAACCGGTTGTGATTCCAGTTCAAGTGCCTCATTAATTTTATAACAGCACAATTCCCTTCTACAGTGAGCACTTCATTTTGCTCATCTTGATTAACAAGAGTTCAAGCAGACTTTTATTAAACCTAGTGCAGTGGGATTATTTTACTATTTATGAAAACACAAGGATTATTCTCTTCTCCCAACACGGCTCAAAGGTATTAGGAATGCAGAGCTTATTTTCTGATGCTCTGTTGCCCCCCCCCTTTTTTTTTTGTGAGGGAAACATCTGAAACAGAACTCACTCCACAATAAAAAGCTAATTAAGCCTCCTTGCCTAAGAATTTGTGTTCTTTATCCTTTAACACTCTCTCTATAAAAAAATCCAAATCCCCTTCCCTATTCCCACTAAGCAAAAAGCAGCATTTAGCCAAGAGCTGACTGACGTGTTGATTTGCCAGTTGCAGCAAGTAGAATTTAACAGCTAAATTCTGCCCGTTATTCCTGCACTGATACATCAGTGGGGATTTATCTCTTACCATTCATCAGACAGTTTTCACGAGATCTAGAGGTTGTATCTTATTTTTGTGTTATTTACAATACTCCCCCCTAGACTAAAGTTAGAAAAAAGCTCCCCAAGTAACTGGAGAAGGATAGAGGACTAAAACAGATACAATATGACAGATCACATAATTCTTTTTTTCCTTAGGAAACATCCATAAAATTACAAATGAAGCCCGAGTGGGGTTTAGAACTGTTCTGTTAATAAAAGGTTTATTTTATCTTTTTTAACATTTATGGCTTTTTTTTTAGTACCTGTGCTTTCCCATATCTTGCTCGAGGACTCTGTGGATATTGATTCACTAATGCTTCAAAGGCGCTTAGAGCTTCTTCAACTTTTCCCTGGAAAGCAGAGATATTTATCAGCAATTCTATTTAATAAAAATGCTGACCTAATAACACGTTAGGTTCCCCAATGAAAAAAAAAAAAAAAAAACAAACCAAAACAAACACAGACTGAATTAAAAGTTTTCACACATATTTTTGTTAGGATTGATTGCATGCTTGTGTAAGAAAAATTTGCTGTCATTTTTATGAAACAATATTATCCATCTTCCTTGGTTAAAATTAAGAGCTTTGCTTTTATTTTACTCGCTTTCTCCTTGTGGACTGGCAAAAATGCTGGAATAGCAATAACCTGTCTACATAGAAATGTAAAGATTCTATTGCTAATAGCAAAATCCAAACCAAATATAACAGAGAACAGAAAGGAAGCTCTAAACTTACGTGGAAATTTCCTTTCTGTGTACTTCACATGACAAACAGTATCTTAACTACAGTTCTTCTAGGGGAAATACTGTAGACTCATCCATAGCATATGGCTGTTTCTTCTAACGTTTTGTGAAACCATGTCCCTCAGGACACCTCACATGTGCTCTGTGTCTCTTTTCTGATGCATACAAACCCCAAATGTAACTATGGTATTTTAATGACTGATGCTTATTAGCAATAAGGACTGAGGTTGAGAAGAACCAGCTGCATCATTAGTTAGGAGGTAAGCACGGCTTGGCAAAATCTGGCATCAGATCTTGCTGCCACTTCCATCTCTTACAGATTTATAAATACGAGTGGTCTGCTATACACAATTGTCTTGCTATCTTCAAATATTACATCTGCCTGAGTTGTTACTGAACTTATCCTGCTTCCTACAAGACAAGCATGATTGTCTGCAACTCAATAAGAGACACAGGCAGGAAAAAAAGAGTCAGCCAGCAGACCCTGTGGGCTCATCAAAAGCTTCTGTCACAACTTTCTCTGATCAACTAATAGTTTAAGTAACATGAAGCATGAAAATGCTTTTCATTTTTGTATTCTAACATGTAAACAAGGCTCCTGGTGAAGATCAGCAGCAGAGGCAGCCTGAAGTTAGCGCTCTCTTTGTAGGTAGCCCTTCAGACCTGTCATGGACCTACAGGAACTCCAGGGCTGTATGGATGGCTATGTAAAGCTAAATCTGCACAGTCAGTCTTCTGAAAATCACGAATAATCCTACACATGCAATGACTAAAATGGCCTTTATTTTACTGTACTGAAAATAGTATATCTCATTACTTGGTCATCTCAAATCCAGAGTAAAACAAACACCTGCAGCTGTTCTCCATATACTATGACTGCCTGTGAGGTATAGCCAAGTTTTTACAAGATTTACAACCAAAAGACTTAAGGTCTCTCATGTCTAACTGTCACATAGTCTTGCTTCACTATTTAAGCCCACATCTGGAAAAGGGACATCTCTGCAGAGGTCTTGTTTTCTGAAACACTCTAATAAAAGAATAAAATTGGAAGTCATCAGAAGAGGATTTGTTTATTGCTGGGGTGGCTGTTTTTTACAGTCAAGTTTTAAAATTCATAACTACGAAGATCGACTGATTGATGTTAAGGTCTTGCTGCCATTGGTGAGAAGCAGGAACATCTGTTTGATGCTCTAGGCAGCTGAAGAGGAGCACAGACACTGATGGGACACATGTAGAATCCCAATAGAAACAACACCTGCTGAAAGATTTGCACTTAATGCTCACAAAGCACGTCAACACTTACTGAGAGATCCGTATTAACATGCTTATATTATTAAAGTTCTCTGATAACAGTTGACTTCAGTACTCAAATGGACAACAGTGATAGGACAGAGCTAACCCTGTTGCACATGATTAATTTAAGCAGTGTTTTGATGATAGGAATTCAACAGTCAGGCTAAATCTTTTCAAGGTTAAAGGTGAGCAAACACAAAGGAACAGACTTACACTTATGACTTCAAAAAATTTAAGATAAACTATCCAGCAGAAATGAAACTTGAAGGGCAAACATGCACTGAATACATAATTTAAAAAAGCTAATTTCACAGGAAGTAATATACAAGTAATTCTCCCTTTTTCTAAATTATTTTTTCTTAATTCATTTTTATCCACTGCCTACAGTCCTGAGTGAAACATGCGAAACATACTTTTTTACGTAGCTTTTCTGCAGCATCTAGTTCAGCTTTAATGGTCTTATCAAACTTGTTTAAGAGTTTTGGCTTCTTCTTCTTTTTAGCTAGAAGATATAAAAAACACACAGTTCATTACTTCTTTCGTATTTCACAGCAATTGTTTGGACTGACCTTTAACTAGTGACTGGTGCTGTGCTGGTAAAGTGAATGATTTTCAAATAAGGTAGTTTCAAAATATTCTGAAAAGAAATCAATTTCTAACTTATTGCAATCACAAGCTCCTGTATGAAAAAGCAATCTTCAGTTATTCAAACTCTGCAACCAGTTTTTTGATAAAGCATTTTTCATCTCGTATAGTCAAAGATTTTTTTCCAAATGGTTCAACTGCCAAGGCAGAACAAAGGGAACTGTTATTTTTCCACATTTACATGGTACTACAAAAAATATAATTACCAGGACATGTTAGTAATTTCTTAAGTTGTGCCTATATATGTATTCTTCTTTGTCAAAAGCAATTAAAAAACTTGATAAAAATCAGTTACTCAGGGTAAGAGGGACTCAAAAAGTCTTGTAGTCCAGCTTCCTGCAGACATGGAAATGTCTGATCAAGACCTTCTTTAGGTGATCAAGTTTCCACAGCTTCACAAGCTACCACATGTAGCAGAGCCGCAGCAGTACGTAGCAAATCAGTCTTGAAGTAAATTGTGTAAAGTAAATTGCATGTGAAGCAAATTGAAGTAAATTGTGTCAATTTAAACAGCTATTTACTTCATAGCAGTTCACTCTTAAACAATGTCTATTTGGTCGCATTAAGTATACTAGATGTTAAAAAAATTGCAAATGTACTACTGAAGAATATGACAGCACATGACTGCTTTTCTCCACTTTTGCTATAGTTAAACTTTGCTTTTGTAATTCATGAGGAAAAAAACCCCCACTTTTTCTGACACAAATAAGAGAGATATATATTGGCTTACACAAGTAACTACTAGCTATGTATCTCTGTAATTAGTAGCACATATTTTTGCTTAAATTATGCATTATCATTTTTTCTCCCCTGTGGACAATAAGTCATTAATAGTATGAAAAGCAGTAAAATTATTTTTATCTT
The DNA here is from genome assembly GCF_963082525.1 of Nesoenas mayeri. Taxonomy (NCBI): domain Eukaryota; kingdom Metazoa; phylum Chordata; class Aves; order Columbiformes; family Columbidae; genus Nesoenas; species Nesoenas mayeri. Next base: position 39,417,818 of record NC_137543.1, on the reverse strand, counting down.
TATGGAAGTTTAAACAGGGAATACTGTAACTGCTACGTGTAAAGCTGAATCTAAACACTATACAGCTTCACATCACAAGCCTGCTGCAATGCTGTATCAAGCATTTTGGATCACAAGGTATTGTAACCAGCCATGCTTTATTCGGCTCTGAAGTTCTCAGGTGCCCTGTTCAGGAATGACAAGAGCCACCACATGCTGCTGGAAGCTGAGCTCACGACTCATTAAATGACACTTTCTCTCCGAGACTCTGATCCTACACAGAGCTTTAAGCAGACAAATCACTTTGTCTACGTTAAACCTCAGAGAAAGACCAATGACTGGGTTAATGCTAACCCAATACTACCCACATTCAAGCATTAGAGGATCTCATAAGTCTGAATTGCTCCTGCATGAGATTTAAAAAAGCCTTGACTAGCGTTGCTTCCTTCTATGTAAGATTTACTGTCATGTTCAACACTAGACTCAGACAGCTCTGCATGAAGACAGTTTTTCTTACATGACCTTTATAAACTATCCTGCAGGACTGGCATGAACAGTTAAAAAGATGCTATTGCTTTTCAGGGGCAGAGGGAAAATAGAATTTAAGGAGGATTGAAGCTATCCTACTAAATTCCATTTACTTATTCACAAATGCCGTATGAATCTTTAAATATACAAATGTATTAAGATCTATAAAGGAAAGGTGCTAAAGAAGCAATGTATTAGGATTATTATATATCTCTGTTGATCCTTTATAGAAGTGACTGTAATTTTCTAAGGCATTAGCTACCAAGAAGTTAACAAGGAAAAAAACTGTCTGACATACAGGAGCTTACTCCTTTTCAGGATATACCACTGCTCACTACAGGAAAGACTTTGAGGCACTGGAGAGAGTTCAGAGAAGGGCAATGAGGCTGGTGAGGGGTCTGGAGCACAAGTCTGATGAGGAGCAGCTGAGGGAACTTGGGCTGTTTAGCCTGGAGAAAAGGAGGCTGAGGGGAGACCTTATCCCTGTCTACAGCTACCTGAAAGGAGGTTGCAGCATGGAGGGTGTTGGTCTCTTCTCCCAAGTAACAAGTGATAGGACGAGGGGAAATGGCCTCAAGTTGTGTCAGGAGAGGTTTAGATTGGATATTAGGAAAAAATTCTTCATGGACAGGGTTGTCAGGCACTGGAACAGGCTGTCCAGGGAAGTGGTGGAGTCACTGTCCCTGGGATGTTTAAAAGACATGTAGATGAGGCTCTTAGGGACATGGTTTAGTGCTAGATTCAGGTTATGGTTGCACTTGATCTTAAAGGTCTCTTCCAAGCAAAATGATTCTATGATTCTAAATAGCACTCTTTAAAATATTGGGTTTGTTTCTCTAAACACTTCAGGTTTTCATTGTACCCTATGACTAGAAACCAAGCATTTATACTCAAACACACAACAATGCACTTAAGGAATGTAGTTATCATGGAACTGAACTGATTTATTTATTTTTTTAATATAATAATATAGATGGTTTTCATGTCTTTTCTTCATTCCCCATAGCTAATATAGTAGAAATGCATTTCAATATGTGGGCAATTCCAGTCTTGCTATTTCTCACTTTAATATTATCAATTTCATAGGAAACCAATATATTTATGGCATTTTCATGCAGTTAATGATGACAATGATTAAGGAGCACAGCACTGGCTCTGTTCCAAGTGTTCATACCCCTTGAATCCAGCAAAACTCACAGAACCAGCTCTCATCACGAGAGCAACAGTTCCTCCACCCCAGACCGTAAGTTCACAGTGACTGACCAGTATGGTCAGAAGTTTCTGACATAGCATCACTGGGCCTGAAAAGAACAATCCATAACATGCAAAAGGTTTGGTGGGTTATTTTTTTTTTTTTCCTTTTTTAAAAATACACCAGCTCAGTTTTTCAATAAACCAGTGCTATTTCTAAGTCCTGGCTTGCTCCACATTAGGTATGGATGAACCCAGAAGTTAATCAGCCCAAGGAACCAATAAAATCAAGTGTCCCTGAGGACTTTTTAGGTTGGTTGAGCTCACAGCTGCTACTTGAAACTGTCATTTGTTGTTAACAGGAAAACTGAGGCATATCAGTTGTGCTGCGTACATGATCTGGGGAGCTTCCAGGTGGACATCACCACCACACACATGGTTTCTTCCTTTCCTCTAAGTAGGAGGCTATACATAAAAGAAACTATGTAAATCATGACTCAAATGTCAATTCTCAGTTCTTACAGCATGAATGAAAATCTTTATTTAAGCCTGGCCAGTTACAAAGAAACTGTATATTCAGTAAGAGAGGACAGGTATTTGTCAGCTTTCTAACTTTCAGTGTTCATGGAAAGACATACAGTTGTTTGTCCTTCTCAGACTCAGTAAGGCAAAGGAAAGAAGCTTTCCCACCCATCAGGGAACTCTTGCTGCCTGTTTCCCTAATTCCTTTTACATTAAGAGGAGATGAGACAGAAACAATTCAGAAGAAAAACTGAATGAAAATCTTACAAGTCTGTGGCACAAAGAGGTGACACCTTTCCCCTCGTATCTGACTCCAGTGATGTGTTGGAAGAACCTTTTTGGCACCCTCCGTTACAAAATAAATATTATCTTCTCATTTTCAGTACAATTATATATCAGCTCTTAGACCAGCAGGAGATCAATAAGAAAAGCTGGAAAGGAGCTGTTAACATAAATATTATTCAGCTGCTAGGCACCAATATAATGCAGCAAACATTACATAACGAGCAATCATTTTCAGCTCCCATTCTACTCCTATGTTAAAGGATTCACCAGGGAGCTTTCAGTGTAACTATCGAGCATTCCTCTGTATTAACCAGGTAGCCTGCTATATCCCTGTAGGGGTATTTTAATAAATCATCCATTGCATCTTTCTAGTGTAATAATCTTTTAGCAGATGTGACCCAATATATTAAATTCAATGTTACAAAGAAGTTAATTTATCTGTTTTCACAGGAAAAAAACATGTAATTTTTTGTCAATGACTTACAGATTTCACCACATAGCTGAGGTAATACCTGATCACACAACTGCTAGGGTGATTTGTAGTCCAAATCTGTTTGAGCACTAAAATGGTAATAATTATTTTATATATCATGCTATGATCTTGCAGGAATAATACTGAAGATTTGCAGTAATGGCATTGGATATAAGGATAGGATTTCTATCTAGAATTGCTGCCACAGGATTTCTGAGGACTCCCCCAAAGAAAAGTCTCCACTGTCAAAGCAGCAAACTAGGAAGAAGTCTTATAAGAAACTCCATGCTACTTCTTTTTGTTGGGTTCTTAGGCACCCATCTTCTTTCACACACTTGTGCTCATGCCCTCCTTCAAGGATCTTTTCCCCAAAACTCCCTTGCCCCACATCCCTGTTACTGACCATCTACTGCTACTCTCCATCTCAGCTGCTTACTTCAGAAAATGATTTAGGGCTGTAAGGAGTCAGAAGAGCGGCTCAAGGAAAGATGAAAGCAAGCAACAAACCCCCTCTGCTGTCTCAGAATTACATGTGCCCCATACCAAATGGTGCTAACGGAGCATTAAGTATCACTTTCTGTGAAACACTTCACCTCTTTCTACATGTGATACAGTGCTGTGTTAATTACCTGCAAATTATCACAGCCTGAACAAGAGGCAATATAACTGCTTGGCTCAGCAGCAATACCTGACGGCACAGCTTTTTGCTCTGTAGCTAAAAGTCCATTCATTTAATCATCAATTGAGAATGTCACCCGTGCAGTGACAACTTAAAATTAAGGCAACTAAATTTAAGTTTTTCTATGCAGACATTTAAACTCTGCTGTAATTCTTAGAAATCTAATCACTACAGTCAATGAAGCCTACAGTCAAAACGCGAGTTCAGCATGAAGTGAACACCTCCTAGGTGGTCAGCTGAAGGCTTCACTGACTGCATACGTGACCACTGTATATAATGCAGTTTGGACACCACACCAGCACATGCAGCCACATACACATGTCCTATCTGGAACCAAGTCCCATCCAGGCTGTTCTCCTCACTTGTTTATGTTACTCTTAGATGTTTAACTCTTACTCCTGCAGGCTGTTCGAATCATCAGAACAGTCCATTCCTTCCTTTCAGGACCTGATCTCACAGAAAGTTTCAGAGCTGTGAAGGAATAGCATCAGAGGAAATCCTGCTCAGGTCTAAACATCTAGTGCAGAATATGCCACCTGATTTGAGACAAATGGAGATAACAGAAGCAAAAAGGGACTTGGCAGGGAAAGGATAATGAAATTTAGTGGCCAAATGTTTCTTCACTGATTATTAGCCACCATGTGCATCATGGTGAACTAATGGGTGAACTAATGTTTTGTAGTCATTAATACTACATGCTCTTGCAGACAAAAAAACAAACTAAGTTTGCAATAAAAGCTTTTGTTTTGTTTTGTTTAAACACTGGGAAGAATTGAAGAAATCAGTGCAAAGTACATCTTGAGAGGCTACTGAATCTCTTCCTTGAAGCTTTCTGAAGTCAGTTTACAGAAAGGCATTTATAAAATGAGTTTTCCCAATGCAAAATTTGATCTCGGTAAAACTTTAGAAAAGCTGTAAGTGATAGAAAACAGTGCCTTGTGTTAAAAAGTAATCTCAATTACTGGTACTATTTTTAGCTTTTTCTATAAAAAACAAAAGGTTGATAAAACTAATAAAAATTACTTCTGAAAATCTCCATCTGAAGCAGATCTATCTTTTTCTAAGTAACTGTCCAGACAAACAGCATCATGCAAATAATTTTGCAACTTCTGTGTTGATTTTATTCACAGAATTATAATACAAGTATAATTTCTGGATACTTTACCACTTGTAAGGCAAAAAGCTGCCTAAAGAAATAATAAGCAAGAAATTAAACTTTTCTAGAATTTCTAGACTAATGTCCTCAAATGATGAAACATCTGTATGGTCCTCTGTAACTGAGCAGAACACAAGGCTTGAAATTGGTGTAAAAGGCCAAGTAAGCCAATTATGTTAATGTGGTAAGTGCATCCAAACCGATTACATGAAATAACAATGAAAAAAAAATATTAAAAAAAAGTTCTGACTAATGTATGGCAAAAAAACTCCATTACATCTGACCATGAGTCCAAAGCAACAGAGAACAAATGGGTGAAAATATCTCAGAAATGATTGGTAATAATACTTCTGTAATGAAGTAAATGAATCTTCTCTAGCCCTCACAGAAGAAGAAAAATGAACAAAAAAGTCAGCTCTCCATTTTACATTTTAATCTGAAATACAAAACAATCAGCCATACTAAGGAAAACCTCATTCTCCCACAAGAGCGAACACTGCTGACCTGACTGATTAGACATCAGCCTGATACCTCAAAACAGTTACTACTTCCTTAGCCAGAAGTGTACAAAAATATTGAATACTATCAAAATCTTTCATGATTAATACGAGGTTTTTTTAATCCTGAAGATACACCATGCACTTGGCATTTTAACAGATAGCAAATTACTTTTAAGTGGTTCTCTGATATTGTCTACAGCAGGTATGTCAAACTCATTTTCTCTGGGGCCACATCAGCCTCCCAGTTGCCTTCAAAGGGCCAGATGTAATTTTGGGACTGGATAAATGTAACTACTCCTTCATTTATCCAGTTCTAAAATTACATTTGGGTCTTATGAAGGCAACTGGGAGGCTGATGTGGCCCCCGGTGAAAATGAGTTTGACACCCCTGGTCTACACTGTAAAGGTTTCTATTAGTTGTGTTCTGAAAAGATCATTTAAAGTATGAGGTACCTTCAGCACAACAAACGGCATTAATTGTTCTGTCCTTGCTAACATACTCTGATCTCTGATCAGAGGACACGTAGTTCTGTTCTTGAGTAAAGTAAGTGGCAGATAATACCGTGCTTATTAAAAATCCCAGAACAATTAGTGTTAGTCTCCAAAAAACAGGAGGCACTTTCATACACATAGCACAAATTGTGTCCCAGTCCTGTGCCCTGTAAAAAGTTGGGAGTAGATCATTCTACAATTCTGTGATTTCATTCTGACATGACAGATGTGAGGAAGAAGGACACCACAAACAGTGAGCTTGTCAGCTTATGTGCAACTGTGGCCAGGAAGAAACCTCAGCTGGGACTGACTCAAGTTTTTCACCCGTTCTTGCCACTCTTTTCTCCTCTTCCCCCATCTTTTGCTCTCAGTATTAACTATTTCCTTTCCTAGGCCCTCTGCTCCCTCTCTTATGTCCAGAGCCTGGGAGCAGTGTTGGAGCGGGAGAGCAGGCCTACCCACGGCACTGGAGCTGGCACCTCGGACCTCTCCTGTGCACCGATAGTGATGACTAACCTCCTGCTTTGTCTGACTGGGAGGCCTGGGAGGAAGGGTGCCTTCCACATAGGCTAAACTGTCTTGCTTTAATGTTTGGAAACTAATGCTGTAGGATTCAGTCAATGGAGAGGAGCAGTAGCCTCCTCTGTGACTATGAGAGTCACAGACACCAGGAAAAGGTTCTTCACCCAGAGGGTGGTGGACACTGGAACAGGCTCCCCAGGGAGGTGTCACAGCCCCAAGCCTGACAGTGTTCAAGAAGAGACTGGACAACACCCTCAGACACGTGGTGTGAACTGTGGGGTTGTCATATTCAGGGACAGGAGTTGGACTCGATGATCCTTGTGGGTCCCTTCTAACTTGGGACATTCTATCATTCTATGATTCTCTATCTTGCAGCTACTGCCACTGGCACGCAAAACAGAAAGCAGTGAGGACTCTGCCTTTTAGTTAATTGCTTTCTAAGGCATAAGGATACAAGATAAATGATGGTCTTCACAGCTGCCTTGAGAACACATGGTCCTGTGTTTTTGAACAGAAAACTACACTGGAACAATCCAGCTGCACTGACTGTGTGTCGTGCTTTCTGTTAGCAGAGAAACTTTATTTAAGTTTTAAATAAAAGCTATAACTATATAACTGTAGAGCTTATAACTATATAATTATGTCTCCTTATTTGTCTCCCTTGTTGACAGAAATAGACAAGTGGGTGGTGCCACCTCTAAATCTAATCGGAAATAAAAACCTCCTCATGTGATGAAGTCTCACAGTTACTCCTCCTCCCACTTCTCCATCTTAAACTGTCAGGATGTAAGGAAGCAATTTCCAGGGAGCCATAGGCTTTGTCTTCTAAACACCCTTCTAAGCCCTGCTGTGATACAAATTCAGTAATAATGTCTTTGGCAACTTGTGGATGGGCGCCTTGAAAGACAGTAGTAAGTAGATACCAATGATCAAGGTCTGTAGAAGTTTTCCAATGAATTTTGTGACCTTCTGTTTCACTAATTCCCCCTGTCCCCTCACCTCACTGCAGCCTTCCCAGCTCCATTTCCCAAGTTTCAGTTGTGGTCTGAAAAACATCCCTACACATTAGCAGACCAACTGCTTTTACCCGGAATTCAAAACTTGCTCAAATAATTCTCCTTCCTCTTCATACTAGCCCCATATCATTACCCAAATTAGTTTTTTTAAATTGTGCTGCCTCTCAGTGGGCACCTGAATGGGAATTTGATGATGATTAAAACCTCCTGTCATCGTCCTGTTGCTTGGGAAGCTCATTAGGTGAGATACAGATAGTGTTAAGTGATCCACTTGTTTTATGGGCTTCTATAAATGATAACTTAGAAGGTTTAAAAACAAGTACCTGCATCTAGACAATTTAAAGCCAGTAGCACTACAATAATTAAAAGATCTTTCCAAACTGTACTGGTAGAACTGACAAAACCTCTATAATCAACTTATCTGAGGAAGCAATCAGATAATAAAAAACTGAGGCATTTTAGGGACTAATAAAGCTGTGGAATCTAATGACTGTAATAAATCTTTAGCTGCAGTAATTCCCGAACAATTTCCCTTGCAGTAAAAAAGTATTCTACAGGGTTTTCTGTCTGAAATTACTATTGGCTGGTTAGATGGTGATCATAAGAAACAATCGCAGAATGATAATTTTATTTTTGTCATGTTATTTCCATCATTTACCTCTTCCTCTCATCATGAACACTTTTGGCTTCATTCAAAGGCAAGAACCAAGCAAGCCTTTGACAAGACCAAAAATAAATGTCTTCATTGAGTTTCTGTACAAAAATACACACTGATATTCTAACACCGACACATTTCACTCTGCATGGTGTTATGCAGCAGTTTTAGACTTTGAGAACTACACTTCCATGAAGTACGACATTCATCATTTTGCCCACAGCTCATATTTGATGCAGGCTACAATTAAATATAGAAGTAAATCAATAAGTAGTATTTATATCATTAAAAGCTGAGCTTGCAAGGGTGGAACTTGAGGTGAGCTAAGCATGGAAGCTCTTTCTACAGCCAGTGGAACTCTGGTCAAGGTTCTCAATGGAATTTAGCTGACACCTCATATATAGCAAAAAACTACATTTAGCTTCAATAGGTTATACAGGTTAGATCTCTACTAGTACCACAGTGGAATCCTATATATCTTGCTCAACAGTAAATACCAAGAGTAAACTAAGGCAAATGTTGACCCTGGTATCAGAGGGACACTTGCAGAGCCACTAGTGGAATGACATTGTCCTAAGCCTGGCTTACGAATACCTCTGCCCCTGATGCAACAGAACTGAGTGCTCCAACCAAATGGCATTCATTTTCACTTTCATGTTTTACCAGTTTTGAAAAGTAAAAAATATTATCGTAATTACCTATGCTGATGTTCACTGTGTGTAAGCAAAATGTTCATTACAGCAAATTAATTGTTCCAGTTTTTACATCCATTCTTCACCAATATAAATGAATATTCAATATGTGCTCATATAAGCCAAAGTAGAAAAATGAAGCTCCTTACTTAAATTTAAATTTTGTTAGCCTATGTGATCAAAAACAAGTAAAACCACCTCATACAGAAAGACATCTTATGGATGTGGTGTGTATGACCTGGATTGTACTAATTGTGAAAAATTTTGAAGATTTATTTCTCAGATGTTACCTGAAACATCCATCCTATTTAAATTACTTAAGTATAAAGTCTGATCACATTCTTACACAGAAGACAAAAAAATCCTTCTCAATTAAATATAAGAAAGAAAACTTGAAGTAACAATACATTCCAAACTAGATTAATTTAGTTTTTGTTTCTTTAGAGAGTTTCCAGAGGAGTTTCTGTTAATACAGAAGAGGTTTTGGTGAAACTTTTAATAAACTTAACTAAATATTACTAAAAACTGAAATCTACAGAATTTGAGACATTTTGCTAACAAAGTACTAGGAAGACTGCGGCAGTGAAAAATGTTAATGTTGAAGATCCACTCGAAACTGTAAACAGTTTCCGCACAGAGGCTTTTTGGAGCTTTTAGGTCCAAATGTCTGAAAAACAGAGACTTGCACATATATCTCTGTGCATTGTCAGAATCATAAGCAATCCCTAAATTCAAGGCAAACATGGCTTTTCAAACTCCCAGCTCTTTAGATTTCTGAGTTTTCTACATATACCAGACAGTCCTAGTACAGTATTTTTAAAGATACATTGCACATCAATTTATTGCTGCATCTTATCAGGGTAATTTAAAATAAACCAATTCTATAGTACTATAAGTCATTTTCTATGCCTTCAATATCTATAGCTGGACACTTTTATTGAAAGTGAAAACTTGAACAGTTCCAATGATGAAAACGAACAGTTCAACAAAATGCAACTTGTATGAAAACCACACAAGCAGTTTAGCTATAAACAAGTTTCATAAAAAATGCAGGGTTTTCTTCCATATAGGATGCAATATTTTATCAATTTAACCTGAAAGACAAATCTCACCCTTTTTCCAATTTATAGAAGCCCTGTAATCTGCAATAGCAGGACACAGCAGAAACATTTGTTTAACTGCTCAGTGATTAAAAAGGAATAAAAAACGCACAGCACTTTGGGTGCAGAAGGAAACTGGCTCCACCACTTTCAAGTCCTAAACTTGTCTTAACAGTTCTGGTAAATAAAGTTGCACAATAGTAAATCTGTACATTTTTGTTTTCCTAAACAAGCTAGTATTTTTACCTATGAATGCTTTTTATCCACACTGGACATTCAACAGGTCACTCAATGGTAGATTTTTTCTACTGTTAAGTATGTAAGCCCAGTGCAGTAAGGCATTTCCTGCCAAATCTATCCTTTTTATAAATAGTAATATGGATATAATTGCCTTGCTTTCCAAGGAAACTGGCTAACAATATATTTACTTTTTTAAATGTAATGCTTACATTTGACATATTGAATACTCAAAATATTTTAAAAGTTTGCCAGTCGTAGAAACTTATAGTTAAAATACAAATATATAAAAAAATAAACCTTATCAAAAGATAATTAAATTAGCATTGCTAAGTACTCAAATAGAAAATAATAGCCACATAGAGAAATGGGAACAAAGAACAAAAAAGGAGCAGAAGTTGCCAGCAGAGTCACTGAAACCCTTTTCCTCCATCTGGAAGCTGTGATGGAGCTACCTCAGACAGGCACTATTCTGCAGGTCATACCCAAGTGAGAACGATGCAGGCTCAGGTATGGAGGGTTTTGTGTACTGACCACTGGAGTGATGTGTCTGGGGCAGGTACAAACCGGGATCCCAGTGAAGGAGGCTGGGCAACCTTCATCCAGTGACAGGGAATGAACAGGGCCAGCACCAGTGTCAGCCCAGGGAGGAGAGACTCACTGTGCTCTTCGCAAAACCTCCCTTCTTCTCCACCAAACCTGCCTCTCTGTGTTCCTGTTGGAGAGGGTCCAGAGGAGGCCATAAAAACGATCAGAGGCCTGGAACACCTCTCCTGTGAGGACAGGCTGAGAGAGTTGGGGTTGTTCAGCCTGTGGAGACCTTATTGTGGCCTTTTTGTACTTAAAAGGAGCCTATGAGAAAGATGGGGACAGACTTTTTAGCAGGGCCTTTTGTGACAGGACAAAGGCTAATGGTTTTAAACTAAAATAGGGGAGATTCAGGCTACAAATGAGGAAGAAATTTTTTACAATGAGGGTGGTGAAACACTGGCCCAGGTTGCCCAGAGAGGTGGTAGATGCCCCATCCCTGGAGATGTTCAAGGCCAGACTGGATGGGGCTCTGAGCAACCTGATCTAGTTGAAGATGTCCCTGCTCATTGCAGAGGGGTTGGTCTAGATGACCTTTGAAGGCCCCTTTTGACCCAAACTACGCTATGATTCTACCCAAACTAAGCCAGACAGAAATCCTTACTGGGTAAACAGTGTAGCTGACAAAGACTGATTTTAGTAACACCTTCTCCCCAAGCTCACCGCAGCAGGCCATGCCCAGCCCCCCTATTGGGCAGTGCTGAACCCAGCTTTTGGGGCTGGGCAGGCCAGGGTGCTTCTTGACCACAGACACTGGAGGAGGTGGGTGAAGCCATGACCTCCAGAGTCCTGCACTCAGATTACAACACCGAGCATTCTGCTCCTGAGATAGCAGAAGTTTTTAACAGCAATCTGTGACAACAAATGAGAGGAATATAGTTATCAACTTTGGGAATGCCTGTGTGTTTACTTACAAAAGCAGATGCACTCTAGATGCTTATTCAATTGTGGTTTATCTATATAGGATGTGCAGGAGCTAAAATTCAATACTATTTAATCCAATTTAAATCAGTCCTCCCAGAAAGCAGACTTTTGAATTTCAGAAGAACAGAATGTTACTTTCAGACTTACCTTTTTCTGCTTTGTCTTCTTCAATTTCTTTTTCACTTTTCCCTAAAATATTAAAAATATAATTTCAATGAAAGAAACTTCTTGTTAAAAATATATGATTAGAAAGAGATACAATAAAATTAGAGCTTACACTCAAAAGGTAATTGGGCCAACAGGACTTTTTTGTTTCTTTTTTAAAGGAACTGTAGATTGGTGTCTGAACTGTAGTTACATAAAAGGTTCTCTCTGTAGTTGCTTCTAATATTACATAATTGGTTCACAAAACATTTAATAAGCTTTCCCCTTTAGATATTTGGTAGGTTTTAGCAATCTACTTATGATGCAAGCTATTTTGCAAGAAAAACAAATGTTCACTAATTTAAAACTCTTGGGAACACTAGCTTAACATACGTAGTTGATTAAAGTGTAAATAAACTGAAAATCAGTTGAGATTTGTCTCATTTTCAGAAGCGACTTGAGCACTTGGAAGCCTTTGTCTTACTTCAACTTTTTAAATAATTTAACTCAGCTGTTTTGTAAATAACTAAAATGTACAAGTAAATGTTAAAGGAGCACAAAAGAGCCTGTAGCAAAATTCAGATGACACACTGTACCAAAATAATGTATATCATGAAGGTGGTAAATACACAAATAGGCTTGTCTTCTCCATCTTTTCTCCTCTCTAAACACTTTTTGATCCTGCCCTACTCTATAATATTTAAAGCATCTTGCCTCACAATTTTAAATCATCTCTGTTTCCAGTTTCATCCCAATAAGTTTCCAATATTTCCTCCCAATAAAATTAATAAAGTATACTTAAGAGGTCAGTTGGCTTTTTAGTTACAGTTATTTTCCTCTCTAACATAAGCTCTTTAACTTTGATGTATTCGTTTATATATATATAAAAGATTTTATTTAATTTCTAAGTCAGAGACATCTTGTCAGAATACTCAGTGTTCACCATTTTTTAAACTGACTGCTCAGAAGCATTATATTGTCAATAAAATAAACCATGCAACAATACTGAAAAACATTTATTTTTTTCATGGAGAAACTGGGTTATGCACACACATGAAGTCAAACGATTTCACATTCTAATTTCACCCTTTACTACAAGCTGACTACTGCTATTATTCTACTGAAAGTGCAGGCAGTACAACTCAATTTTTTCTATTCAACACAAGACAGAATGAGTATTAATTCGATTACTGATATGGTAAATTAAATAAATATGGTCACATTTAAAGTACTTCACCTCTCCATTTACATCATAAAATCCAGACTGTCAATTAAACTGAAAGAAATTACAAAAAAGATCTATAGAGAATCAGTTATGTACTACTGCATAACTTGGAGAAGGAGTATTATTACCATAACAGTATATTAATGAAAGCATTGTTCAGTATGTGCTAAAATACTGGCCTTTTTATTTTTTTGTGCCTACCACACAACAAATAAAATGGTTATATCCATCTGTATGTTACCAGAAATACTGTATTTAAAAAAAAAAAAGCAACAATGCAGCTCCAGATGAGACACAGAATAGTTATATACTCATATTACTTATATTTTTACCAGCTCAAAGCACATGAAGAGTTCATTACAGAATAGTAAACCATGGTAGAGCACGCTACCAAGCCACCCATTTTCCCTGTATCTTTTCCTTTATCAGCAACACTGATATACCTGACCTCTTCTCTCTAATCCCCTCAGGTCACTGAGCGACCCTATTCCACCCATCTTGGACACTCATGTTATTGCTACAACTTCTTTTCCATTGCAGGAAGAACAAGGTACAAGTTCATGATTCCAAAAGCCTGCTCCTGTCTCCCTCTTCTTGTCCAGCCTTCACAGTCCTTTATGGCTCATGCAACATACAACCTACAGTTCCCTATAGCTGTTTGTGTACTGGGATCAACTCTCCAAGCTCTCTCTCAGACATTTTTCAACCTGTATTCTGCTAAATTAGCTGCCAGTGATTTCACCAAAGCCCCTCTAACGATCTTTAGATACTCCAGCTTCTCCTTCTAAGCTGCCACTTTTGAAATTCATCACAACTTGAGCTTGGTAGCTCCAAAGACCTTGTTCCTCTCAGCTCTCACCATAATAAACTCAGAATTTGCTTCAGCATCATATATTCAGCACATACCACTTCATTCCCTCCACACTGATCCCCCACCTTTTTTTGGTGCAAATAGTTGTAATTATGCTATTTGTGAAAAGATTTAAAAGCATGCTGTCTCAAAGACAGGGACATGATAGTAAATCTTAAAACTATTTTATCATCACCTTAAACCAATCATAGCTCAAACAAAAACATTTTCTTAGCTCTTCAAATTACTCGCCTCCTTTATTCAATTTCTCTGTTTCCAGCAAAACAAACCTAGATGAAAATCACAAACAAATCTGTTTTAACCCGTCTCTACAGGCTAGGACTGATATTGCTGCATAACATGCACCAGGTATTCTCAAGAAGGTTTCTAGTAGAAATAATACTTATTTTTCATATTACAATCTGTCTAAATATTTGTGAGTTCTTGTGACAATGACCCGAGTCACGACTAAAATGTCATTCATACCTTGTAGATTTTACATCAGTCCCAATCGATAACATAAATTTACAATAAAATTTGTTATTTATGTAATTTTTGAAACATGTAAAATTACAAAATGATGTTCGGGAAAAACGTGACAATTTCCAGTGTCTTTCCAATACCAAATCTTATCCATTTTCTTTACTTCTTAGAAAGAACAGTTCATGATTATGATATCTTTTCAATTACTGAGCACGTGAAAAACTAACTTAAAATGGTACTAAATTTTCAATACTGAAATAAACCTTTAGTATTCTACTCTTTTTGCTTTATTGGTATTTCTTCCTGTGATTTCCAGAAATGCAACTGAATACAAGATTTCATAGATTCATTAAGATATAGGAAGAAACAATGTAGCAATGTAAAACCAGAAAGAAATATGTAATCTTTTGATTTTTTTTTTAAACTCTTTATTTATTCATCAGTATTTCATCATAAAAATATGGAGGTGTTTGAAAACTGAAAAGGTCAAAGAAGATTTTTTTTTTCAAACAGAGAACCGCACAGACAAAATACCCTTACTAAACTTCTTATTTAAACTATGGACCATAATCTAGAATATTTCTCTACAAAAGGTAGATATTGTACTTTCTTCACAAATTCACCTTTGTTAAAAGAGTGATATCTTATCCATTTTAAATTACAAATCAAAATTACGTATTATGGGCAAAATTCAGGCCAAATTGGTTGCAGAATAGCAAATACTCCACAAGAAGCAGCATAATATAGTTATGGAAGACACAGATTGTAGAGTAATGCCCATTTCCTTCACATAATGACACCCAGAACTAAAAATTACTTCCATTTGTTATAATTCTAGCTCTTTGTAAATAATACTTTCAAATATATTTTATACATTCAAAATTATTACTTTGAAAAATAACAATATTAATTAGTGGCTGAGGCAAATAGTTATTCTCATATTTAATATATACTACATTTTGGAAAAAATAATGACACTAGAAAGACAAAGTTATTCTTCTGTGTTTTATTGCAGTCAAACATTAAAACAGATTAAATATACATTTTTTTTTAATAGTCCTCTTGACCTTGCTCAGCTTGGCATATTTTTGTAAACATGAAGCACGTCAAATCACATAACCAGTTACAAAACACTTAAAATTTGATCACAGCATAATATACTCTCACAGTCCCATAATTCTACAAATAGGCTGCCACTGTTATATAAAAAGTCCTCCATTCACCATTCTAAAGTTATTCCTAAGCCTCCTCACAAAATATGGCTTTTTAAAAATTATTGCTCTGGAATTCACAATCACAGGTAATTTTACTAGAATACCCCATCCCAAAGCACATCACAGTCTAAGATAATTATTGCTTTCCTGAAAAGGCTAAAGCAATCACTTTGGGACATCTATTTTGTTGATCAGATGTAACACTCACTGATGTAAAGTCTTACTGAAAACACAAACAAAAAAATGCAAGCACTTATGATGCCCCTTTCACTATAAACATGAACAACTAAAAATCTGACTTCAAAAGAGTGTTACAGACATTTTAAATCTCCCTATCAATCAAAAGGCAACCACTGTTAGGGTTACCAAATTGATTTTTCTTCTTAAAAATGTATCTTATTTTATTTCTTCTAAGCTCCCATACCAGGCTTGGCAATTTCCTAAAATTACAGCAATTATTCCTGAGCCAAGAAGGAACACATGCAAAACAGCAAAGAATAAATTCCATATTCTTGATTGTGGAACAGCAGCACAGAACAGGTAAAAAGTACACCTGTTATATTAAAATTCTACATCATTCAAAGTCTAAACTCAGACGTACCATTTACAAGAGCTTTTATGATTGTAGGTCTTACATTTTGATACCGTATTTTTCCTAAGGTTGAATTTCCAAAGTGTTTAAAAAAAATTTGCAAGTCATGTATTTATGCAAATTTGACTTTTAAAATCATTCACTGAATATAAAACTTACTAAATCCAGCTTTGAGATTATTACAATGGTAGGTAAACTAGAAGAATTTTACCCAACTCAATCCCAGCAACTCAGTTTTGTTACAATCTATACTAGCTCTCTGCCAGGCTATTATGTACTTTCTAGACTTTTTTGCTTTAAAAACCAAATGCGCATAAATAAAAAGTTCTAATTCACACATAAAGGGTTTCTGAAAAAAAGTGATTTAGCAATCTGCCCTTTTACTAGTATGAATTAAACCTATACATTTTGTATCTTTGTTATACTATTTTAAAAATCACCTGAAATTCATGTAGTGTAACTGTTGACATAACATCAGTGCAAAGACCTTTCACAGCAGAGTGTGCACCTGATTAGTGTTTTCAATAAAACGCAGTTAGGCTGTATGCTATATCCGCAGTTATAAAACATTTAGAAATCCATAATATTATATGTCTTGTTTGACCAAACTGCTCTGTACATACTGTATGAATCCACAACAAAAGATATATATTAAAATCTGAAAAAATGTACTTGCTGCTACATTATAAATAGAATATTAACAATTGCTTGAACAGCACATATGAAACGCAGCTCGAAGTTGCAACTCTGCCACAAACACAGAAGAAAAATAATGAATTCACTAAACTTGACCAAAAAAAAAAAAATCAGACAGGAATGTAAATTAAACATCCAAGTGTTAAAAAAGCTTACTAAAATGACAGTTGGCTACAACCCCGTTACAATATCTTAGTGTTCGCTCCCCAAACCCTGAACTGCTTGGTAATTACATCATAAGATTTATTACAACCATCTGCTCCCCTTTTGTAGCGTATGGTTAGGGCTGGTCCTCCTGATGTAGGGACTTTTCTTTTGAAGCTTTAAGTATCTGAAAAAATAAGGGGAAATCTATATTAAAGGACCAACCAAAACACAACTTACTCTAAAACAAAACAAAAAATCTTAGATGCTAAAAAATGCAACTTTGTTTCAGACTAGTTAATTTTGCAAAGCTAGCACTTCTAGGAGCTATCATAACGAATATACACAAAGTTGCTGTATAAGGTGGGAAATGTCAACTTTTAAATATTTATCTAAGCAGTAACTTTTTTCTCAGCATATGGCACTTCATTTTCTTTGTAAAGAAAATCGAGGCCATGGCACAAATACATTTTTTTTTTTTTTTTTAAAGTCAAGGGCACATACAATTGGAAAATAGGAGTCAGGGAATGAGGAAGGGTCTAAGTCGTAAAGCGGAAACTTCTCTACACATAAGGGATTTCAGCAGTTGGTAAAATAAATGCAGGGTTATAAAAATGTCAAGGATACAAGATTAAAAGGGGAGGTGGGAGCAACAACCCTTAAGTATTTTAAATCTGAACATTACAAGAGGGATCAAAATTCAAATACAGAGAGTAAAGGCATCCCAAAAAACTCTAATATGTCTCCCTTAAAACAGGTCTCCAACAAGTACTACTCAGTCACAACTGCTGCAATTTATGTGCCTCTGTAAAACAGGATTAGTCAAAAATCCTAAATTATTAATATTTCAAGCTGGCCTACCATACCACTCAAGTGCACTAGTTTACAAAAACAGAGACTATAACTAATGAAAATAGCTTACTGCTGGAAAGCAATATTGATATAATTTTACATGTAAACTTAAACTGGAAAACAGTACATACAGATACCTAAAGATGCAGTGGTCTAGTAATTCTTTTGTGTGTGATACGTCCTGAAGTCAGCAAAAAACTCCTGACTTGCACTCCAACATATTCAGATCCCACACCTGATTTCTTCGCTGGCAACATCAGAATGTTCCTCACAGTTAATTTCATCCTCTCAACTATCTCCTGTTTTCTTTCCAAAACAAATAAGTTCCTGTGTTTCAAATCAAACAGCTGCTCCTAACCTGATACAAACTGGTGTCACCATACTTCAAATGAAGTTGCATGAATTTATACTACCTGAGAATAAGGACTCACTATTGATATTTCTGAATATCTTGTACACTACTTGGAGTTATGTTTACTACATACATACAGTTTTAATACATGTTCAGAGTGCATATCTGTATATAGATGTTCTCCATTCAAAACAGAGCTCTTGACTGTCTCTAGTACAATGAACTTTAATATTATTATTGCTAAAATAACAGAAAACACCAGTTTAGTATACCTGTTGAAATGAAATCACATGAACAAAGGAGAAAAGACCTCTGACAACAACAACCACCACCATACTGAATCCTCCATCATGAATTAAAAAATATTCCTGGTAAATGTTAAATTCACATTTCAAGAGGAAAACGTGAGAATAATGTTGCCTTCAAACTGAAATTTTCACATCGAAAATAAGCAGGTAAAAACACCTAAAAACCCAGTAACTTAATAGCAGTAACATTTTTATTCCTGGTAATTTACTTATGTCCTGTTTCTGTTCTCAATTTTTAGAGAAACTATTTGAATTCTACTTTATGTGCTGACACAATAAGCTTCTTAAAAAAAGTGATAAACAAGGATTCGTCTGCCTTCAAAGTGGTTGCTGCACAACCACATAAATTACTGAAGATTCTTAAGTATGTTGGTATATTGTTGCAGATTTTGTGCTGATCAAATTAATTTGCTACCTCCTAAAAGAAGAATCACAGACATGGAACTACTTCTAAAAGTTATTTGTGTGTTTAATAACTGACTAGATTTTGATTGATTCTCTCACTTTTTCCTGTGAGGGGGGAAAAACAAAATACTCACTCTTTCCAGTGCTGTATCATTGTTTATTGCCACAAGACATATCAGGACAAAGCTAACATACCCTAAAGGCTAATCTTGTGGTTTAAAAAGCGTGTTGTGCTAGTTTCGAAAACAACTGAAGGTAAAAACAAAATAAAAAAATTCTAAAAAAAGTATTAGAAGTTAAAATCTAAGAAAACCTATTACATATTATTTCATGGTAAAACAAGTTATTTTTTATGCTAACAATGTTTGAAAACAGGAAGGACTCTCTTCATAGCACAATACAATAAAAGGAGAGTGGACAACTGGGTTCAATTCTGTCACCTTATTTGAAAGTCCACCTGCAATCAAAGGAGCAATCAGTGCTGGTGAGGCCCCCACCTCGAATCCTGTGTTCAGTTTTGGGCCCCTCACTACAGGAAAGACACTGAGGTGCTGGAGAGAGTTCAGAGAAGGGCAACGAAGCTGGTGAGGGGTCTGGAGCACAAGTCTGATGAGGAGCAGCTGAGGGAACTGGGGCTGTTTAGTCTGGAGAAAAGGAGGCTGAGGGGAGACCTCATCACTGTCTACAACTACCTGAGAGGAGGTTGTAGCATGGAGGGTGTTGGCCTCTTCTGCCAAGTCCAAGTGATAGGATGAGAGGAAACAGCCTCAAGTTGCACCAGGGGAGGTTTCGATTGGATATGAGGAAAAGCTTATTCATGGAATGGATTGTCAGGCATTGGAACAGACTGCCCAGGGAAGTGGTTGAGTCACCATTCCTCGAGGTATTTAAACCACGTAGATGTGGCACTTAAGACCATAATTTAGCGGTGGACTTGGCAGTGCTAGGTTTGCAGCTGGACTTGATGATCTTAAAGATTTTTTTCCAACTCAAATGATTCTATGATTCTAAATGAAATATTAGGAAAACCATCTGTACAATACAAAGAAGATATTTTTATTTTGGAGAAGGTAGAAAATTTATTTACTGCTGCAGGACTGAGCCATAAATTATAGCACAAAAAGCAATAGAAATATCGTCCATGAAAACAAAAATTCAGTATTTCAAGTTAGTACTTGGATTCTGAATTTAGTTTTAAAATAATATATTTATGTCAAGAGATTGTCTCAATATCCTCATATCAATACAACTGACACTATGCAGTTGAATTATCTACTGTTGAAATTTTGCAGTAGTCCTGTAAAGATCTTTTGTTATTTTAACTTTAAGCAGCAACATTTTTCTGAGAGAAAACATCTTTTCTTGCTCTACAGTTCCAACTTAAAGAACAACAACCCAACTGAACGTGACCTTTGCTGAACTTCTTGCCTGTGCTGTCAAAGGCAACCACTGCTTGTCCCTACACTGATTATAAGCTTTGGTTGAAAATATTTCATATTCATTATGAAACAAAACCTTTTTAGATACAGCATCTATTAATGAACATGTATGGCTTCAAACATTTCAATATACCATGTGGCTGTTAAGATAAACAGTTTGGAAAGACCTCACAGAGGGCACAAGTTACAGGTTGATATGAGCATTTCAAATCACCTCAGTTAAGATGCAGCATGTAAAATACGAACTAAACCATGCTTCCAAGCCGTACCTGGCAACTACAAAGGCCTCCCACATTTTTTTCCACTTCTCTGGCTACTTCTGGCATGCCCAAGAGTTAAATACAAGTTTTCATTTCCCACAAGGAAAAGCAAAACTCCATAGAACTACCTGGGCAACACACCACTTAAAAACTTCCACATACCACAAAGATCAACCAACCCAGAAAGGTGATCAGGCTGCTCAGACCAAAACACATCTCCTCGATTGCAGCTTCTGGGATTTACTGCCCAGAGATACAGCTCAGTGCCTCACTCAACACAACTACTTTGTTACAAGAACAAACTAGCAACTTGTAACAATTAACGCCAAAAGCAGATGAAATGTAACAATATGCCGTCTCCAGAATCCATGTAGCTACTCTAAAAATGCTTTGGCTCAACTCCATGTTACTTCTGTCAGGCAACAAATGGAAGAGCTGGAAGCACTCATGTTCTTAAAATCAACTATGTCAATAAAAATGAGTTGGCATGACAAACAGTCCTGTTTCCAGATCGGTGGCCAAAGAGCATGTCACAGTCAGACTCCAACAGATCTGACTGATGCACACAGAACTGACAGTATCACCATCCATCACCAGATACTCTAGAAAGGAAGTACACACATATTTCGAGACCTGAAATTTTTATATTTCCCTTTGCAGCAAAAGTATTCAGCTCTGTCTAAAATAATTAAAAATGAAGTTGTAAATTAAAACTGCTCAATTTTATTTGGAACACTTCTGTATAATTCAGTTACTATTACTAGCATTTATCCACTACAAGATAAAAAATATTGATTCAAAACTAGGCAGCAGCTTTAAATAACAATAATTATATCCCTTCACTCCTCTCCACAAAGTAATTTCTTCGCAAACTTCCATGTAGCTATAGCTTCATTTGAGGGGGGAAATAAATGAACACTTAACTTACCCACTAGATCATCATTTGAATAATCCTCAGCTTGAACAGGCATTTCTGTAAGTCAAAAGTGTACAAACAATTGAAACTGGACAGTTCTCTAAATATTTACAAAAAGCTGCATTTTTCCCCTTATGCTCAAAAGAGTAATCTGCCAAGACTATTCCGTAATACTGCTTTTGCAGAAGTGGGATGCAAATTTTCCTCAGCTGAATTTTTCCAGGGGAGAGATAGATACTTAAGCAGGCCAATGAGTAAATTGCAGGATTGCATAGTTTCAAAGTGATATATCAAAATTCTGAAACTATACTGTCTGAATGACCAATCTCCCACAGTTTCACATGCTACTATGGTATGGGCTTAGAAAACATCCAAATATTTATTATGTTCCCAGCTGTAACCATGAAATATTAGATTTCAAAATTCAGTTCTTTTTAATTCCATCTATATGTTCAAATTAGACATGCCACATGTCACCAAGTGCTGTTACTGCTAACAGACTGAAGGTTGCACATTGCTCCCTATTCATGCGTGGAAGGAGTCAGGCTCACCAAAAAAAGAATTCATAATAACCATGTAGGCAATAAGAAAAATCAAGGAGAGGGAAATATATTTTCTGACTTGGGAAGTCCATAAATGAAGTGCTCAATGCTGACATTTCACTTTATTTCTTACATATAATCCTCTCTCCTGAGTACACACTAGTGACTGGCTGGTGAAAACCAGAGTATAGCAAAGAAACCTTGAGCTTCACATGACCTAATACGGCCATTTTTATTGCTGTAAGTTTTTTGGAACTGGGAGCACATTCAGCTTCTAAAATGGAAGAGTGCTCTTGAGGTCATCAAAATATTATAATTAAAAAAGCAGAGATGTTATATTACAACAGCACAATTAATGTTTGTCTTTAAAAGAAGAAAGCTGCAGAAAAAGTTACAAATATATTTTTACTGCAGCACAGAATTCTATTAATTTATCTTTTTTTTTTTTTAATTTTTCTGAAGTAGCAAACTCATGCAAAAGATAACATACAAACCTGATTCCTCTGGTTCAGTGGCCACCTCTTCTGTATGCTTACTTTCTACTGTTACAAAGAAAATAAATGTTGAAAGTTACACACAGAATGTTAATAAGTTTGCTTTTATTCCTCACCAGCAAATCAACTGAACTAGTATTAAAGAAAAAGGAAGACTTGAACTATAAAACAATCAACTAGGTTTCTGCTCTTAAGAGTAGAAAAAAGGTATTGCATGTATTTTACGTCCAAAAGTTGAGCTCCTCTTCGTTATTGAATTGCATTGCTATTATGTCCCCACCCAAAGTGATTTTGGTTACAATTGTTATTTGTGTGAACTAATGTTTGTTTCCCCATTCAATTATATTAGAAATACTTTTAAAATGGAAAACCTAAATAAATACAGGATCAAATCCTACACACTGTGCTCAGACTAGACTGCTTCAATCATTTTTCTCTAGCCAACTGAATTAACAGTTGAAAAAAACCATTTCTGATATTTTCAGCTTCTCAGAGCAAATCTTCACATTACATTTGACTCATTTAAAATTCCCTGACACCAGCACAACAAACAAAAATTTACAACTTAATCTTTTTGAATAGTCATGTGAGAATTAACATACTGCTCTCTTCAAATTGAAACTCTAAGCATTTCATAAGAACATCATGAAGTTCAACATCATGAAGTTCTCCGCCCTGGTGAGACCCCACCTGGAGCCCTGTGTCCAGCTCTGGAGTCCTTGGCTCCTGTTAGAGCAGAACCAGAAGAAGTCAACAAAAATGACCATGGGGCTGGAACACCTCTCCTGTGAAAAAGGGCTGAGACAGCTGGGGTTGTTCAGCCTGGAGAAGAGAAGGCTCCAGGGAGATCTTAGAGAAGCCTTCAGGTATATGAAAATGGCTTATAAGAAAGCTGAAGAGAGACATTTTACCAAGGCCTATAGTGACAGGACAACGGACAATGGTTTTAAATAAGGTAGATTTAGACTGGACATAAGGAAGAAATTCTTTTACAGTGGGGGTGGTGAGACACTGGAACAGGTTGCCCAGAGAAGTTGTGGATGCCACATCCCTGGAAGTGTTCAAGGCCAGGGTAGATGAGGCTTTGCAAATCCTGGTCTAGTAGAAGGTGTCCCTGCCTATGGCAGGGGGGTTGGAACTAGATGACTCTATATAGTCTATTTCTCTGCTTCATTTTTTGTTTTTTATTTATATCAACAAATATAAATGGAAGAAAAACAAAACAAAACAAAACATTTTCTTTCACAAACTATAAAAACTCATGCTTTTTCATTATCAAAATCTTCAATAATATAATCTATAAGACAAAAATACAAAAAGAAATAAGCGTATAGCCAGGTTTTGGGTTTTGTTTGTTTGGTGGTTATTGTTTGTTGTTGCTGTTTTGTTTTGGGTTTTTTAGGTGTTGAGGTTTTTTGGGTTTTTTTGTTTATTTTTTTCCATCGGATTTCAAAATGCATTTATTTCATCAAAACACTTTAAGATCACAATTACAACATATATACCTGGTTCTGTGGCTTCATTCATCTCCTCCAGAAGGTCCTCAACAGCTACAAAAATATTTAATACAGAGCAATAATAAAGTCAAGCCCTCAACTGATGAAACTTACATACAACACAAAAGAAGATAGCACGCAGACATGTTTCCCTGTGAACACTATATTGCTATAAACAAACAGGAACTTTAAGGAATTTGAGGGGAAAAAAATAAATTCCTTCTTGAATTTTCTTCCCTGTTTCTGTCTAAGCATAATCAGTAACCCACTTTCATCTTTTGCAGCATCAACTACATCTGCTAGACAAATTAAAAATCAAACTAAAAAAGCCTATACATTTCCACTTTAAAAGCCTTTTTATTTGTATAAACATGCAATTCCCCAGTGGGTCCTACTTTCCTTCCTGAAGGACAATGACCAAGTTCAACTTAAGTTATAGATTCCACAGATTTTTTTTTCTTTGAATATGGCAAAGATTGGTCAAAAACCTAAATTTATAACTACACAGACTGCAATGTATGTTTTCCATAATTGCCAATATTTTGTGACTGAAGAGCACAAAAATTACATATTTAAAGATATAAAACGCAAGGTTTAACTTTACTAAGCTATTTTTCTGATTTTGAATATTGTTTATATTCCAATAACATTTACATTAGAGGTATTTTTACTTCAATTACATTTGAAACAAAGATTCTCTAATATGTTCCATATATAAAAATATACATATACACATGGGGGGATGTGTAAGGGAGCGTACACACATCCCACATACACACATATGTGTGTATATACCTGCATCTTGAGTCTCAGTCAGTTCTTCATGCTTTGGTTCTGCAAAAAAGAAAAAAATAAAGTTCATGGGTAGTTGATATGTATGTAGTATCCTAAAAATTTGTTTGTTAAGCATCCAGATAATTTATTTAGTGATAAATACAAAGCTCTCAAAGACTTTCTCTAGTTTGAAGCCTGAATAGACATATGAACCCTTACTGGAGCTTGCAGTAGAAATTCTAAGCATAAAACATACCAAAAAATACCATTTCTGTCTACATAGATGAAATAACAAAAACAATGACAAT
The DNA here is from genome assembly GCF_963082525.1 of Nesoenas mayeri. Taxonomy (NCBI): domain Eukaryota; kingdom Metazoa; phylum Chordata; class Aves; order Columbiformes; family Columbidae; genus Nesoenas; species Nesoenas mayeri. The sequence continues at coordinate 39,392,786 of NC_137543.1, read as the reverse complement.
AAAGCTATTATTCTGTACAATTCAGCTACACTCCTAATCTTTGAGTAAAGAGCCATTCTAATTTTTGTAACTCTGCAGAAGAAGGAAATCAAGAATAATCATCATTTTACTTTAGGTAACATCTGAAAACAGACAAAATGCTACCCATTAATTGTCTGAATTTTCAATATACATTTATTGTGAATTTTAGAACTAAAGAAGTTCAGTTTTTATTACCTTAACAAGTACTAACCCTCATCCAAAAAAGGTTATTTCCATAAGATTTTTTTTTAAATAAAATCTTTCTGGTTTTAAGTGTTTTTTCTTAAAAGGCACTAATAGTCACTTGGCTCCAACTCAGTTCCTTTAACAAAAAAGTTTGTACAGTATATTCTTTAAAAAAAAAAATATTCAGAACTCTAAATTTGTAATCGAAATCTCAAACTTGCCTTGTTTCTGTAGTTGCACTAGTACAAACTGTACAAAACTCTTCATAGGACTACTGAAAGTTGTGTACAGTAACCGAGCTCCTGTATTCCGAGTTACATTTTGTCAAGGGCATCAGAGCTGAGGCAAATAATTTCTGCAGGCTGAGAAAGACATGGACTAAGGGCTGCATACATCTTTGGGCCACTGAAAGTCCTTCAATGGGATTTTGACTTCTGTCCCAAAGGCAGATGTCAGAATTTCCTTCCTGGTGATAAAGAATGAACCTCAAGGTTTTCCATCTCAAATATTTGGAAGAACTTCTGTCCTTTGCTCAGATTACTTAAACACGGCCAAGAAACAAGAGTGCTTCAAAGATGTGCTTAGCTTTTCTGAAGAATGGTAATCCTCAGAGGAATCTCACAGAAGGAATCACAACCACAAACCTTAGTTTCAAGCCTGTGACCACTAGTCTTCTTGTCTACTCTTCGATTTGGTCTCAGCAATCATGAGTGAATTCAATTAAACTAAATAAAATTAAACTAAAGCAAGTGGTAGTTATGGACCAGCTGACAAGTTAACACTGAGCTATACAGATGCGATGAACCCCAGCTGACTTGCCCTAAAAAAAGTGTATACAAAGTCTTTGACATTCTTGTGCCACATAAGCACCAAGTATGACAAAGACGATCAGTATGGGAATACAACCTATACACACAGTCTACACTCGTTGCAGTGTTAAAGACTGACTGATTGCTTATATACAAAGGGGGTTTGAACATGAAACAAACAAAAAACCAACAACACCCTTAACTGAGAACTTGCAAAGTAATGAGACAGGATGGAAAATTTTAAGACAAAGTAATTGCATTTTCATATTAATGAAAGTCACCAATACAGTCATTTCACTAAATATAATAGTTGTCATACCATGGTCTTCGTTATAATCGTCGTGCACCTTATCTTCTGTTTAAAGAAAAAAAAATTATTCATGGAATTTTAAGACAATAAATATACACAATACAGTGTGAAGTTTATTCAAAAAAGATATTGAAAATGACACTATTTTATACTGTATTAAAGTTAATATGAGTTCAAAGGTGAAGGTTTCCAAGAGATCTTGTGAAAAGAACTGAATCATTTTCTGGTATCACAAGACAGACTTCAAAAAGACAAAGCGCTATCAGTTGGCTTTTCTTACACAGTTCATGAACTCATCTACAAATTCCTACAATTCAGAATGGAAATATTTGTAAATTGTTTCTATATACAGCAAACATCTACAGAGGAATTTTGGAATCGGCTTGTTATTGCTTGATTCCATTTAAAAAAAAAAAATTACTTTTTTTCCTGATACCACTAACTTCAACGTCTTTGGCAAATTCACATTATTTTTATCCACAGAAACATTTCTATGCTATTTAAAATACAAACATCCTGGAAATTTAACCCACAAAATGTTATTCTGCCCATTTCAATGATATTACAGAAAAGCAGTTTTCATGTAGGTCTTTGCGTTTTTTCAGAATGTTAATAAAAATACAGATCTAATAACATACTAAGGAACTGATGCTATCTGTAAGCTCCAATGTTTTGAGGGGTTTTTTTTTTTGTCTTGGTTTGTGGCCAAAATTCAACAGAACTCAATAAAAAGAGATATGATTTTGGACTGTACCTGTGTAATGTTCAATAGAATCTTCTGGCATTAACTCGGAGTCACCTTAAAATACAAATATTTAATATTTAATATTCTAATCAAATTTTCATACAACAGCTAAATAGCACCAGAGAAGTCAAAAAGGTCATATATTTAGCTCAAGAATAAGAGAATTAAACATACTGAGTTAATACTACATTGTTTTATTTGAAAGTGACAGCTAGATTGTAAAGCATATCCAGGAGCTACACTATAAGTCATACAATACAATATGTTCATGCATATTTGTATTTAGGCTTAAAATCAGAATACAAGTATCTCTTTGACAATCTACTGATTACACTGCAAAACTCCTGACAGAAAAAGATATTTATGTAAGTATTTTTGAATTGGATTTGTGAAGCATTGTGTTCACAACTCTAACAGCAACACAGCTGCAAATATCAGGTTTATTTGAGACTACCTGAAAAACTCTTTGAAAATAAAACTGTGACTACACATTCAACATGACACGTTACTTTGAAGCACGTTTAAAAAAGTATAAGTGTTTATATTATAATCTGAAAATTTACAAACCTGGAGCTTCTGGTTCACTTACTATCTTTTCCACATCCATATCGTATTCATATGAAACTGTAAATTAAGTACGAAAAAAGAAGTATTTTTAAAATTAAAAAGATTAAATACTTTTAATGCTCCATTACTTTTGCTTACATCCACAATATGTCTATCAATAGCAAAGTGTAGCTGCCTAGTTGAAAACTGACAAATTCAAATCTTACAGACAGCCACTTGCAACTTGACACATGGGATTCTAATGGAAGGTGTTGGGTCACCCTCTCTTCTAGTCTTCTGTTATAACTTCAGTATGAAAACTAGACCCACAAGAGCCATGAGTCTCCATGAATATTTTAATAGTTCTTCTAATATGAATAATAAAAAGAATGTAATCTTCCCCTATACTCAAAGTTCTGAAGTAGCTTCTTTACTAATTTGCATGAGGATTACTGGTGATGATCTAGAGAAGACAAGAGCCAGAAATGAGACCTTGAGAAAAATGTACATTTGGTTCTGGCATCACAGATTTAGAGCAATTTACTTTTTTTCATTGCAAAGCTAAATATATGGATTATTTTCCTCTGTGACTACAATTCCTTACAATGTTATTAATATACTTGGTATGATACATCTGACAAATCTCTCACAATGATAGGAATAAGCAGTTTTAGCTATATCAAGCAAATAAAATTATTCTTCTGTCTTATTTGACACCAAGCAAGATTGTTAAGTCCAGAACTAACACTGAACCAAAGATTAGAAGCCTAGTCCAAACAGAAATCAGCAAATGGAAGAGGCTGCCCATACTATAAAGAAGCATTATTAGCGTCCACAAGAAAATTCTTATCAGATAGGAGGAAAACTGTAATATCCACCTATTGTTTCTTCATAATGGGAAAGATGGGCTGATGCCCAACATGAAGATGACTATAAGCTAACTGGTTTAGTCCAGGCAAAATTGCACAAATACTTTGAAGATGAATTAGGGTGTGCAGAAAGACAGTGCAAAGATAGTTCAGAATTCATCTTTGGTGCCGATTCGCTCTCTGATAGTATAAAGGGTCTCAAAAAACCAAACAGACCTGAAGGAAAGGAAACTGGGTGCTTCTGAAAGGTGACGGGTTCCATGTGAGAACACAACCTTCTGATTAATGGCAAGAATAACAAGAAAGCAGAAATGCAGCTTTGTAGACTCTAAGAATACAGTAATATAACCAATAAATCTCATTCTCACTTTCTTAGACTGTACAACCACAGGTCTCTTTCCTATCCAGATCCTAATCATACGCAACAGCCAGAAGTGCGTAAAAAAGTAAAAATGAAGTTTTTGCACAAACCCAAGTGAAGTTTTCATACCTATCATCCTCTCTTTTTTAACAACCTTTTTCAATAGTAAGTATGATGCAGTAATCTCAGAGTAAAAACATCCAAAACAATCAAGAACAGTTGTTTGGAGTAAAAAACATTTTCAAAATTATGTATTACTAAACTAGTCTAACATCTTCTATTTTGCTTTCTCATATAATTTGCTACATTTAGGCAGAAAAGCAATATTACCCAGTTTGAAAAACAAAATTATACCTGGAGCTTCATATGGTTCACTCTCCACTGCTCCAACATCATCTGCCAAAACATCAGCATCTGAGAAACAAAAATGTATTTACAAATTTTTAATTTTTTTAAATCAATACATGACAAAGCAAACCCTATAACAGAATATTATGTAAGAATAAGGTCAAATTTATAAGCAGAAATTCTAAGCAAATTCCCTCCAGCAGGGGGATTGGATTAGATGATCTTTTGAGGTTCCTTCCAATCCCTAACATCCTGTGATTCTAATCCCAGCAAAACATGTATATAGATCGAAAGAATAAAATTTATAATTTTATTCTGGAATATAGTACTGAGAATGTGTATACACACAAACTCTCTACACATTTGCTAAAAAATAAAATAAACAATTCATTCTCCAAAGATATTTCCGTGTAAATGTAAAAAAAAAAGTAGAAAATATTCACATTGCCTTCCTAAAAGTAATTTTAAAGATTTAAAGTATCTTGAATTTGAATATCTTATCTATTCCCCTACTTTAACTTGCACTGTGGATGAATACAAAAGATACAAGGTCGCTTTGGAGAAATATTTCCCCTAAATTGTTTGATTATAAACAATTTTTATCATCCTGTCAATGGCTCAAGGAAACAGGATATGAGCAACTTCTTTATAAGATGTTATGTTTTAAGCAGGATTTGCAATATAGTCACATGTGTAACATTCTCTTCAAGAGCCACATTAGAAGGAAAGTAGAGGGAGAATAAGTCTGACTAAAAAAGGTTGTGCTAATAAACTCTTAAAATTTAGTTTAATAAACTATCAAGCCCAGAATCAAACTCCATACAAATATTGGGGGAGATACACACAGCTGAAGCACAGATTAATTTGTTCCATTCTAAAGAATAATATAAAGTTACCTACATTCCAAAATACATGGCATTAAAATATCCCATTTTGGTTTTAAAAATATTTATTTGCTAAATACTATTTTTTGTTGTTGACATTAGCTAGGTCTCTATTGTAAGCAGAAATTAAGAGTCAAGTTTTTAATGCAGCATATTTCTATTTGTCTGTTCTTATTTTTGACAAAATATAATTTTCAATATATTTAGTCATTCAGATACCTTTTGGAACTGAGTCTGGTGTCTCATATGCTTCTGGAATTTCGTTCTCTAATTCTCTGAGCAAGTCATCTGTTGTAGGAGCTTCAGAAGTTTCTCCATGTTTTTCTTCTTTCACTTGCCACTGGTCATGTATACTTTCATCTACATCTTCTTGTCTCTCTCCTAAAAATCACACAGACTGTTAGAGAACATATACTCTTTGGTAAATTCTATTACCAGCAAATATTCAGTCTTCAGTACAGTCTTTGTGTTTTTCAACTAGTCCCCAAAGGAGATGGAGAAGGACACAGACCACTTGTCTGTACCTTCCAGAAGTATAACCTCAAAGTATCTGCACTGACTTGCCAATGCCACCTTTGATCACGGAGAAAACCACAATAAAACCATCTCTGATTACCCATTATTGTTCTCTATGAAGTATTTTGAACAAGTTTCTCCTCAACTGACTGATCTGGGCTATTGCTACAAAACACATCTGGGTAGGAGGCCACAGTTTCAGGATTTGGTAACTGAACCTTTTGAATTTTCTTGAAAATAACAAATTAGCTGATTAAAATGTTTTCTGTAGGCAAAAGAAGAATCATAGGATCGTAGAACAGTTTGATTTGAAAGAGACTTTCAAAGGTCATTTAGATCAACCCCCTGCAATGAACAGGGACATTCTGCATACCAAAACCAGACTCTCAGATTCATCTAGCCCACGGCAGTATTTATAAGTTCTTCAGTGATTTTTAAGAGTTAATGCATTACCGGGCTGGGAATGGAGACCTTCACGAAGAACAGACTGAATTTCCTCTTCCAATTCTACATCAGCGTTCTTGTGCTCTAAAAGGATTATAAATAGCAGTGAAAGTAAGTGCAAAAGGCAAAGCCGAAATACTAGCTCAAGGCTGGCAGCTTTTAGTAGCATTCACAAAGTTCTTATTCCATTCCATAAAGTTCCATAGAGATTGACATGGTGAACATCTGCAACTCACACAATTACAAAAACAATCCTGTTTTGCTTACTCTCCAGTATTGCATCAATCACATCAGATTCATTCTGAAGAGGAATTGGAAGAATTTATCTACACTGGATTTCAGCATGTATCTTTTACTCAGCGCCAGTAACATTAATAACTTCAGTTATCTATTCAAACCAAGAATTACCTTCTAAGGAATTATTTTAATCACACTTTCATCCATTTTCCTACAATTAGGGCAGCAGCACTAGCATGTCATATTTGACAACAAAATGCCACTTGCACAAATAGGGTTTTGTTGGATTTATGAACAGGGAAAACCGACAGTAACATTACAATATCAAGGTCTTCTCCTGGAAATTCATAGCAGAATAAATCACAAACTGATTTCAGGAATAAGTAACTGTCATCTAACACACAAGTCCAGGACATAACAGGAATTTGTATGAAGTGTTGACTTCATATAAATGTCCTGAAATTAACATTGAAAAATTCCACAGCACGAAACCAAATCACAGTTGCATTTTCTAAAGATCCAAAATGGTACCAGTTATGGGGGAAAAAAAATCTAAATGACATCTTAACTTGATACATTTTGTAAATGATAACTTAAGAAAAGTTATGCAAGTCTTAAAACAAATTCTATATTCCATTTTATTGACCATATGCTTCACTTTTGTGAGTAATTGTGTTAGGTTCACATAAACACCAAGTAAGATAAACCTCGTAATGGAACTGGAAAAAATATGTACTCTCCGAATAACACCAAAATGCAAATCACAGATCTGAAATCTGGTGTGTAAACTATTTTTTCTTGAATTCCTCCTGAACTTAATACATTTTACTAATATTTATGGGGCTTTTAAAATATTTAAATTATTTTTTAACACAAAAAGCTGTATTGTATTTATGATATACTATTGGTTTTACCAGAAAAGTGGATATTTGATTAATCTTATAAAGTTGGTGGTTGTTGGTTTTGTATGGTTTTGGTGGGGGTTTTTTTGTAGGTGTTTTTTTTGTTTGTTTTTTTGTTTTTTTGTTTTTTTAAGGTGGAGAATCTGCTGTTATTCTGACTGGGTATACTGTTGCATATATATCAAAACTAAAACTGTACATCAGCAGAAAGTTATTCTGATGTGATATGGTTCCAATGGTAACCATGAGAGCTGACAAGAGTTTCTTCTGTACATTTAAATTACAAATGTTTCATAGTCAGTGATTTATATAAAGTTATGAACAGTAATTCCCATTAAATAAGCTGTAGTGGATAAGCAACACATAAAAGCAATGAAAGATTTAGTTTTCTACCTGAAGAAATGACATAGTAAGTTTGTATGCTAAGGAAACAGAACTATAATTCAAATGAAGCATCATGTCTTTTATTTCATGTCTGGTATATGAGTGGCCTTACCTGATTCAACATACGACTTCTCAGCAGCTGGGATGGTCTCAGATTCTGGTGATGGTGGCTGTGCTGGGACAGATCTTTCTTTAAGGCCTGCATTTTTCAGTTATAAAGTTAACTTAATGCTCTTTTTGATCTGATTCAATTATCAACTAAGAAAGTTGTTTCAATTAAATTAACGGACATTAATCTCTCCAAAATGCATTCAAACAATTAATCACAATTACAGGGCTGTCCTGATATACAGTGATATATACAAAGACTAAAGTGTATTCAGATAGTAAACAAATATGTTTTGAAGACAAACAGATGAGGGGGGAAAAAAGGGACAGAAATTTAAGCACTTGCCTTTTCTTCAAAGTAAATGAACAAATCACTATGCTATTCTCAATATCTAGTCAGTATTCAGAAGAAAACAGGCAGCAGGATTTTCTCTTTGGGCAAAGAGTGCTTCATTTTATCAGTTTTACAGGTTTTATTAAGAACTAATTTGAACTTTATAACAGGTTGCTGATAATGAGAAGAGGTATCTTAAATTCACATGTTAAATCTGACGAAGAGTACTGTAGTTTATTCAAAATAAGGTAGTCTCAATCTTCAGTTTCTTTAGACAACTAGTTTACTCCTAAAAAAGTATGACTGATGGAATCTATATATCTGTACCACAGAATCCTTCTAGATCAAAACACAATGAAGTGAAAGCAACAAATAACAGCAAAGATCAACACCACGGTAAAGGATTAAGATAATTCATAGCCTTGAAAAAATATGCCACATCTTAATACACCACGTCCCTAAGAAAGAATACATTGGGATTAGCCTAATCCTCCTCTCAACTGTACTTCAAGAAGGATCCAAGCAAGACTTAAACAAGAGAGGTTCAGACTACAGGATAAAAGTTCCACACACCCACAATGCACCCACACACCCCACAGCCATGAGGACAGTCAAACTGGTGGGAAAGGCTGCCCAGAGGGGTTGTGCCTTCCCACCCATGGAACTTTTAAAGATCACACTGGACAATGGCAGCAACACCAGGTCACAATTCTGAGATGACCCTGTTTTGAGTGGGATGTTGGAATAATGATCTCCTAAGTCCCTTCCAAACAGAATTCTTCTGTAATCATATGTCATTTTTTCCTAGGTTTATATTTGAGTTCCAGGGTCAATTAAGATGAAACTTAATAAACACACACACTGCCCAAAACAAACTATTTTCTCAAGAATTGTATGCACAGAAATCAACAGAAAAATAATACTTAGGAAAGCAGAAGCTACACTAGAATGAACACTCCTGTATCCTGTAAAAATAACTTCATGTGGAACAATCTAAGTATTAGATTTTAAGTTTCTACTGGAGTCAAACATATCTCAATACAAATAGGACTAGTATGCCTCAAAACAACAGATTTTATTTTATGCATTATGAGAAAAACATACTCATTCCATTACCCTATATGGAACAGGAATGGGAACAGGAAAAACAGAATTAATCGTATTTTATACCTTTTTATATTATTTAAATTACACGTAGATTGGTAGTTAGGCTATATCTTTAAGTTTTACAACTGAGAGTCTACTACTATGGAGTCAAAAATCATAAGCTAGAAGAAAAAGGCCACATTTACACTTCATTTTTTGCCAATTTTCTTCTGTGTCATAGAAAAACCCTGAAATATTCAAAATTATTATTAAGACTTACACTCATCTTTTGCTGCAGTAATATGAATCACAACATGAGTAAGAAGTTACTTCCTTCTACAATCATCTTTAATTACATATGGAGACAAACCCAGTTACTTCTGTTTGCCACTGTCTCGCACTTCAGAAGCTGGAAGCATCGAAACAGCCACACTGCTTCCACAAACACAGTTCACTGCCCTTACATACACACCTCTCTCAATAAGACCTCATATGCTCTGATAACCTACGTCTCCAGTTCCAGGCAACCACTTGCTCTGCTTCAGGACCAATACATGGATTTGAAGTATTTCACAAGATACTCAATATTTTGCGTCCAACAAGCACCTCAAGCATGTAAAAGGAAAGAAGGGACTAGCAAGAGTATTTCTTCATTTTGCTTGCACATTTATCAACTTTACTTTCAAGCTTTTTATAAATATCTATCATGTTTATCACTGATTCATATTCAACCCTGTTGAGTATGTAATGTGTTGTCATTTACTTTTTGCGACATACTATTTACTCTCATCTTCTTATCAAAATAAATTGCACTCAGTTTTTACTTGTGTGGTCCATTTTTTGAGCCCATGTGGTAACTTGCCATGTTAAGGTGAATGACAAAAATATTTCATAGAGATATACAACAGCACAACAGACCTCTGGGGCAAAAATCTAATTTTATTGTGTGCCTATCTGTATATAGCTGGGAGTGTGCTCAAACAAAATGTTATTTGGAAAATAAAAGAACTCCTTTAGAACCAGATGGGTTTAGAACCAGCTTTGGGGTATTAGATAAAATAGCATGTGAATCAGAAATGCAACTCATTCCAGATTTCACTCCCAGACAGTTACAATTTCTGTCACAATAGAGTAGGAAATAAAATTCATGTACCCTATACCACTCTGCCACCATTCTTGAGAAAGGCAATTTGAGTGTCCCTCTATCAAATATGTATCTTAATACCTATCAGAGCAAAGATGAATAAACACATCTATCATCACTGAATCCTAAAAGATAATGTCAATTATGAAATTGCATTTATTAGATCTTAATTCTGTCCAGTGTTTTACTAAGCACTGTAACGTTAATAAGACACATCTTTTCCCTCCTTCTTCACACATGTAAGTTCTTAGAAAATAGCTCAGTATATAATCTCTGTTAATCATCACAGCTAGAATCTTAAGCTACTGTGCTATTTTCTACAGGTTTCCTTTGAACTATTTTTTTTAATTTTCCTCTAAAAAAAAAAATAAATCAGACTACACCTTACCCTATTATCACATCTCATATCTGTAAGGATCAATACATTTTACAGAGACATGTATGTGATGTATCAAAACTCTGAGATAATTGTATTGCCAACTGTTGTACAAAAAAATTAAGCAAAACCACAAACAGAAAGAACCTTCAGGACTCCAATCTTACACCACCAGCCACATGCATATACTCATGCGCAATTTCACTCATTAGGCTTTTTTTCTTTAAAATGATAGTATTACAACAATAAATCTTCAACTTTCATTACAAATTTCGTTCTGAATCTTGCGCAATTTTATTGTGCAACTGGTATTTCAACATATTAAGAAATATTGTCCAGTAAAATTAGAAAATATTCCTTTCCCATATAAACTTGAAAGCAAGTATAGATTTAACAACATACTGAAATATCTTCAAAGAAATGTTTTGTAACTTTGTTTATTCTAATAAGACTGCTGAATAAACCATTCCTCGGTGCTAAAAATACAGAAGCTATAAGAGCAAACTGACACAGGAGTTTGCTTACCAAAGTACCATATACTTGAAAAGTGCTGTTTGAAGAAAACAAGAGCTGCAAAAATACATAGGCTGTTCTCTAATCAAGTTCACCCAGTAGCGTATCTCTTCTTAAAATGTGACTGGAGTCCAACAATATTCATCAATGGTGAAATAGGTGGCCTAATTTTCAGAAGTCTAATTTACCAAAAGCTTTGAAAACTCAGAAAAAAAAAAATCAAGACACAGTAAACTGAAAGGTGACAGTGAATCAAATTTTCAGACCTAACGAGAGAGGAAGGGGAGAACATTTTGTCACAGGATCAATAAAAAAAAGTGTTGCAACGCTGGTTGAGTATACACTTAAGTCTCATAAGTAAGCGCAACACTAAAGTTGCTGTGAGTGTTTGTGTATTAAATAGTTTTCTCAGCCTACTGAAAAAGAAGTTTAGCAGGGAATAACTTTCATTTATTTGCTAAGCTCCTATGACAGTACATTCCATTAATGCTCCTCTTGGATATTTTTGTGAAACAGAAATTATTTTTTGTGAGTTTCCATTATATATGTCCAGACAAACTTCTTAATAATGTTTTTAAGCCTGCATTTGATATACAATATTAAACTTCCATCCCCACACCAAAAAATATCCTTTTAACACAAGGGAACAAAGGAAAACAAAAACAAAAAACAAACCCCAAACCCCAAAACCAATCCACAAGATTTATAGTATGGTTTCAGTAATTGGCATTAATTTGATATTTTTGTTTTCAATACACATTGTTAGCCAGGCATATTAACATATGTACATATTTGAGTTTCACAGCAGACGTTTTTGCTTTGTGTTTACAATGCCAGTACACACTTAACAGTTTGCAAATAAGGATCATATATAGCCTTTGTTCACACATATTTCCAGAAAACTTTATCTTCTTATTGCCATCTTTATCACATTCATATAAGTATGCTGAACTTCTCACTCTGGAGATCTGTTCCTCATTAGCACATCCAGAAGGTGGTTTATTTCTTTTCTTTCTTGTCTTCCTTGGATGGGTTTTTAACTACCCTTTTTGTTTCTTTGTCTTTTCCTACCTGAATATTACCTTCCTTTTCACTGGCTGATTTTTTTGTAGCCTCCTTGGATTTCACATTTTTGTCTAGGCCTTTTTCCTTTTCCTTTCCTCTGTCTCTTTTAGCCTTGTCAGAATCTTTCTTTAATTTATTCGTATCAACAGCTTTCTTGTCCTTTCGATCAGTAGCATCTTTTCCTTTCCTGGCTTTCTTTTTTTCTTCCTCATCTTTGATTTCGTCCTTCTTGGATTCCTGCTTCTCCTTTAATTTCTTCAGCGGTTCTTTAATTGCTTCTTTTACTTTTTAGTTTTTCATTTAAAAAAGAGGAAATGTTCAATAAGAGAACCGTTTTTAGATCAGAAGACAAGAGCAACTATCTAAAAGCTTTCATCAAATTCTTGCTTAATATTTGTTAGATGCCAATTTAAACTCATATGATTATCTATTTGAGCTTTAAGCCATTCAAACAAATTAGTTCTGCCAGTAATCTTAGCTTACTGCTACTGCATCCAAATAAAGCATTAATCTAGTGAAAACCATGCCTCTATGATCTTGCTGTTAGCTAACTTCTGCAGAATGCTAAAAATAGTTCTGTCTGTAAGTATGAAAATCACAGTAAGTTTTGAATCTTTGACAACAGAATGACCATTGTAGGAACTACAAATGTCAAGAATATCAAGTTTTTTTCTACAACTTTCTCAACTTGCTAAAACTACCACGGAAAGTGTTATAACAACACTAATGTATACTACAACAAGTTACTGACATTTTTACCTCAGATTAGGTCGAGCCTTAAAAATGCATTTTAAGTATAGATTTAACAAAAATAAGTAGTAAGTATACAACAATTAAGAAGAAACAGCAAGGCCCTGGTGAACTCCAAAAAAAATAACTTGGTTTGACCATATTTGGCGAAATCAAAGTAACAATTGTAAATTAATTGTTAAATCTTTGTGTTTCCATATAGCATTACTAATAGTATTTTGTTTTGTTAGTAATACCCTTTTGCCTGTTTTACTTTCAGAGTTGTATCTCTTGTGCTTATTTTCTCCATTGCAATCCACATCTGGCTGTGAAACCATATCTAGATAATCTGACTGTTCTTCTGATATAATAGAATCCTTGAAAAAAATACAACAGTGCTATTCTTATTCAGTCTTTTAAGAGAAACTGCAGTCTCCTAAGGTAAAAAGCAAGCAAGTGACATTTCTCCTGTAACATACTTCTCTAAGTCTGTATAACATTTCTGTGGAGTGAACAAGCCAATCACACAGCTCAGTCTAAAAGGAATAACATCTCAGTTCCTTCCAATTGTTTTCTGGTATAGAGCATTTGAAATATATCGTACCATTTCTTCATTCTCATATCAAACATTGAAAAATAATCCAAAACTTGGGAATGAATTGTTAAATGATGTTTATTACTTTATTGAAAACACACAATTTGCAACCAAGTCATACCAAGCACAATGTGGAACAAACGCTAAAAACTTCCACTTGCATGCAAGATGCTAAGAAGAGTCACATTCATCTGAGCATGAGAGCTTCCCCCAGCAAAAGCACTTTTATCCTGATTACACCTTTCTATTACAAACAGCGTGCACTTTTCACATACTGCTAGAAAAAACACAATAAAGTCTAAGTGTCTTTAATGCAACAAAGAGACTGTGTTCTTTACATAGGACCATGCTGTGTGGAGATAACTGAGCACATCTAAAGAGTTATGCACCTGAAGTACATCTGGTAGTCTGGTGTTTTGTTGAAGCTAACCAGCTTCTTTAGTCTCTCTGTTGTACCAAACACCGTTAGACCATTATGTCTTGTTCATACAGAAATGTAATTATAAATAAATATATGGCATAAATCAGTTGCAAGCTATGCTACTTTAAGCTTTGGGAAAATTTATAAGCATCAGCACTGCCATCAATCTCAAAAATAATATTAAAGGGTAACTTATTGAACTTTACCTAAATTTTTTGTCCCACAAGAAAGAAACAGCACTATTGAAGTAGAGGCTTACGCAGAAATTAAGGTGCTCAAGGGCAATTACGATATTGTAATAGTATAATTAATTCATATAACTAAAGGAGGATTTCACACAGAATGAAGTCTGCATAGACATCAGAACTTATATTTTAAACATGCAAAATATGAAGTTAACATAAATTACTTACAATCCAAACAAGACAGCTGTTGTAAAAAAATATGCACAAACAAAATATAATCTCTAGTTAGGAAAGCACTCACATCGCCATTAAATTACAATCACTAGTAAAAGAAAACCTTACTGAAAAATGGGGAGAATAATTGTTTGCTGCACCATTAGACAACACTTTGCCATCATAGCCAGTATTAGTAAACATGATTATAACCTGCAATCTGTATTTGTAATGCACATGCAATTCAGACATCATCATCTGCATAAAGTTCCATATGAAAAAGAACATTAAAAATACCTTTGACTTTAGTTTTTTTCTTGGCTACCCCTCCTGGCTCCTCACCTGATTCGTTGCAAAATGGAAATAGGTTATGAACATATCTGTGATGTTCAATAAATATGATATAAAATTTTCCAATCTGCCATATAATGTAAAAAGTTATCTTTACATAGCATGCTGCAACACTATGGAGAGATATAAAACGTTAACTCATTAAGAATAAAGCATCTTCAGTAGCAAGACCACCATGAGTACTGAAGTGGAAGACTAATTAACTCAAGTGAAGTACCACATTACCAGATGCACGCTACTGGAGATGCTTCTGAACCTCTTAGAGCTGGCTCAGGTATCTGCTGCCAGCATGACACCATGTAATTATGACCAATAGTCCAGCTGCTTTCTCTGCTACATACCGTACAAGTTCTCTCTCAAATACACTAATGTATATTTCTATACAATTTCATAGCTATTTAATAAACATATTAACCCAAAAGACCTGCAAGCACCTATGTTGTGTAGATTATATAAATTCAATTTTTTTTTTACAATTAATTACAATCTGTTTCTTTAGCCAATGGAAAATACGTGTTTTTGCAAAGGTATTGCTCCTATTCCAAAAAGCAGCTGCCATTTCATTTCAGTTTAAACACTTACTGCTCTGCTTAAGACTATTTAAGACTGTTAAGACTTTCATTAAAAAAAGAAACGTTCCTGTCCAAAGTCAGGTGCTGCCCTCTGTCCCCATTGTAGCCAAAGAAACCGAGGTCATTCAATACCTTGATTGTGCTTTATATCCAGTTCCACAACAGGCATGAAGGCAAAAGCCTTCCCCAAAATAACAATAGTAATCAGCCTCATCTTTCTAATACCATAAAAAGAGATTGGATTATCACCATCATGCTGCTGTGGATTAAGATCTAAATACCATAAACATAACTACCTTAACCACAACAATCATATGCATTACTACCCCAAAACCAATATAAAATTAAGAAAAGTTATGGTAAGTATACTTTTAAATCAATACATAATCTTGTTAAACTAAAAGAGATATTCCCATTTCTCAACATTACACTTTTCATTCAGACATACAAAGAACCTATGTTGGACACCTGAACCTCAAGCTTAGGCTTCCAGAGAACAATTAATAACTACTCAATTTGAGTCAATAATCCTCAATAATTATTCTTAAAAAACAAAACAAGCAAATCTCTCATATTCTACACCAAAAAAAAAAAAAACAAAACCAAACACACCAGAAATTTAAATAATGTAGCCATTAAAGTAATTTTAATCCACTTGTATCTGATTCCTCTCTTAGACGTTTTCAGAGTATCAAGTAGTGACAATATGGCCAAAATTTCTTGAAAATGGGTTAGCCAGGTAAAAATACAATTTTTAGATCAATTTTCTTACAAACTCATAATTAAGATATGAAAGCTTTTTTAAGTTTTGCCTTCACAGATTGCCATCATTGCTGAAGTCCAAAGTTCTAATTTCACTAAAGTCATTATTCAATCTTAAAACTTCTAAGCAGTATGTGGAACAACAAGCAAACAGTTTTCTAAAATAAAATGAAGAATAGACTCCAATTTTTTTATACTACAGCATCAATGAAAATAAAAATAACAAAATGCACAAAGTCATGTATGAATTTCTGGCTCCTCCCCTCTTTTCATTGTAAAATTAAGTCTTACTGGATATTTTAAGATACACTCTTAAAATCGTGTCTTAACAGTGAAAACAGAAAATTTTACAAAGACTTGTATACACAAAAAATATCTGACAGATCTTCGAAATTATTTTTAAATAAAAGTACCTGCACTACATTGAAAGATTACAAAGTACTCTGTCCACTGATTATTAATGTTTCACTTGTAAAATTTTCAGGCAAGCAGTAATTTGTTTCAGTTTCCTTTTATACAATGAATAGTTTTAAGATTCTCAGCAAATTATCACTGTATGACATGATTAAATAAATTGTGTATAGTTTAACATATTATGAATAGACCCGTTTAAATGAAAACTATGCAGAATAATATATTTCAAAATCTTAATATTATGTCATAATCACAAGACAAAAATCCTGCTGCTGTAGGAACTGGGTCCCTACAATGGCTACAGGACAGGGAAGTCTCAGTTGTGAACCCCCAACAGGCTGAAGCAAGACACGGGTGCAAAATACTTGGCTTTTCCAAGACAGCAATGTCCTGGGGCATGTGATAAAATCTGGCATCTAAGTAAACCCATTGACAAAGACTTTGGGTCTTACAGCCTTGGGGCAGAGAAACCAATGTCCAGAGTTTTACAAATCAAGTAACTGAACTCGTGGACCTTCACTCCAAGTTCCAGTTCAAGTATCTTCAGACTTTTTTAGAACTAAATTTTCTTTTATTTTCTTTTTTTTTTTTTTTCTTTTTTTCCTTTTTTTCCACTCAGTCCTACATTATGAATGTCCAGTGCTGGCAATACAAAAAGAAATACAGAATTTATAACCACATGTGTAGTTATAATGGAATGCCAGAAATGGCTACTATTGCAGTCAGTGGATTAAAAAGTAGACTTAAAACTTAACATCGCTGGAAAGGTTTCCAATATTTTCTGAAGAATTGCTTTAAACAGTCATACTAAAAATTGTTCATGTCATAGTGGTTATTTTTACATAATGCTTAATGGTAGATAACTTAGTATCTGAACTGATTCTTTGAAACTTAGAATGTTACACAGTATACCAATTCTGCAACAAAATCCAGTTGATTCCTCTATTTTTCCTCATAAACATCTTCAAGAACAACCTCCACAAAAGGAACACCCAAATGACAGCACAGCTTTAGAATTTCAGCATCAAAATATACTAATACTATTTTTATTCAGAAAGATAAGCATTGCAAAACAGTAATAATAGATAACACTAAGAACTCATTCTTTTTGAGCAGTTCCATAGATCTTGATAGATAACATACTCATATTTAACAATATATTGAGAAACCTGATGCTTATTCTTGTATATGCAATTTTTTTATTATTTATTTAATAATACTGAAAACTTCAACATCCTCGCTATACAAAAGTCTTTGCCACATGAAAATATTCCTTTAAATCAATTTCATCACAACATCTACTCGCACAAACTCTTTTAACCTGCAGGATCACATACCAAAAGTAAGCTAATTAAGGTGGCTTATCCACTGACATGTGAAAAAGGAAGAGGCTACTTCACATTTACCATAAAAAGCATACAGCCATGGTTAGCAGGAAGCAGCTGACAGACAGAACTTGCTAAACCACCTGCAATTTGTGCAAAGCCTGGATAGAACAAAACAGAAAGTGTCAAGCTTTAAACATTGGGGCTTGTGTTCAGACTCTTGTCTTAATTCACAAGGTCTCATCAAGAAACTCTTTCGCCACACAGAAAATTGGCAAAAGATGTTCAAATGGCAGAACCAAAAAATGAAATACAAATTTTAAAGCAAACAGTTATCAACCTTTTTTCTCTCTCTTTTATTATCCTTCTTACAAGAACTGCAAGTCAGAAAAAGCTACAATTGTTTGCATATGCACCTGCACATAATTATTACTATTATTTTACACTTACAATACTCAACATTGGATATACAAGGCCTTCTGGATGGCTAGTATCCACTTACCTTAAAAATGAACTCATTACCTGTGTGCAGATTGCTGGGCATAGCGAAGCCTGTAACCCTCCCACAGGCAAAAGAGCTTTTTAAATTCATATAACTAGCATTAAAAAAATGCTTTCAATACTTTCTCAGTAAGATGCTGTAATATCTCTTGCTTATTTAATTGCATAATTTTAGAAGAAAACTTCAAATCTGAGACACTGGGCAGAAAGCATTTTCTTTTTCAAAGTCACAGATGCGTACGTTGCATCGTGCCCGAGAATATATAAGAAACCAACAAGCAAGTCTTGCCTGTATTAGTCTCATCTTAAGAAATTCAGCCTAACTGACCACAAGAAAGACAGTATTTAACCTATTTCATGCTGTCATTATGATAGTTGCTTAACTGATGACAACTACATAGGAAAAATAGGATGCACCTGTCCAAAATGACTGGACTGGATGCAACAGCTTTCCCCAGCTCTCAAAGACTAATCAAACCATATTTACAGTATAGGCAGATTTTTTTCCCCCACATCTGACCATGAAATTAAATTAAAATCCTTCTAATGCTTCAATGCATTCTTCTTCCACCCCTCCATCCAACTGTAACCTATATGAATAACTGTCATAAAAAATCAGTTTCTTCTAAGGTCAGTCAATGCAGACTAAACAATAATGCAAAACTATTATGAAATGAAACTTACAGGTGGTAAGTCTTATTCACTGACCTTGAAATAAATTTCAAAAGTGAAAGATTGAACATTCTCCAAAAAAAAAAAAAAGCTCATTTTTGAGAAAAAAAAGAAAAAAGTACTGGCAAAATGTTATTACAATAAGAATTTCAATAGATAAGTAAACAATTTTCTGTTTATTCTATTCAATTTTATTTATAATATAGACTATGAGCATTGTGATTCCCGCCCCCCCCAAACAGTTTTGGTTTCAAAATAAATATTGTTGAAGTTGAAGGTGGTCACAGAAATCTGGGGTTCAAACCTTCCACAAGTTCTCAGCCATTTCAGACATATCAGTACTAAGATTCCCCATCTGCCATAATTTCTTTAAATTAGTATGACAACAAAGCAAGCAAGAGGTTATGCTACAAAGGTTAATGCGGTTGTAAACTTCTGCTGAAGACTGATAGCGAAAATATCAAACATTTACCAACATGAGAAAACAGCAAGGCAAAACATCCCACACATTTCTCAAAATGCTGGCAAACTGTAAGATTACAACTTTAGACATTTAGTTCTAGAACTCTGTAAAGTCTAATATAAATGACTTGTAAGGAATACGAAGGTAGCTAATGAGAGCTCTGTGTCCAATTTAACATAAAAATCACTAAGTTTTCATTCTTTACTAACTACAAAAGCTAGCATGGTCCTATCACTTAAACAATATATTTTCCTCATTAAAAACATTGTTTGCTACTAATGTGTTATTTAAAATTCTCAAACCAAAAACTGTAGCTAGAAAGCAGCAGCTTTGCCTTCTAAAATAATTATTCTAAAATATTATCAAAAGGCAAAGCTGCTACAGCTTTACACCTACAGTTTAAAACCACTTTGAAAGTTTTCTGGTCTTCTTTTAGAACATCAATATGCTGACTGTATTTTATACAACTGATAATCGCCACAAAGACTAAAAATTTAAGTTTCAATTTCCTCACCTAATTTCAAATGCTTTGTGTGGAATCAGAAGCAGGAGTTGAGACAGTTCAACTTCCTTTGCTTATTTGCAGATTTTGTTTCTTTTTGAAAGCTGCCATACTGTATAACTCAAGACTCTTCTAACTCCTATTACATCACTTATTAGCCAAGTCCTGCTTGCAATCACAACAACTGATGTAATTCATTAAAACCAAACACTTCTATTTCAAACTTTAGGAGAGCTTTGACAGCTCTGCTCACCACTGGTGAGGGTTTAATTGTTAACATGCATAACACCAGGTGAGAGTGAACACTTCTGAAAAAAAGCTACATTCTAGAAACTAAACACTCTAGAAAGTTATTTACTGCTAATATTTCCCCTAAGTCTTCCTCCCCAGCCGCCCCTTTTTCTCCTCTTACAATTCTTTCTTCCCACTATAATTGTTTTTAAGCAGATTTACACACACTTCATAAAAATCAATGAGGAAATTCCATTATGTCAAATCAGACCTTTCTTGGCCTGCATTTCCTCTCCTCATACCAAGTTAGACTAATTTACTGTTCACTGACGTCATCATCACCTGTCTCGATTCCTGCAGATTTCTCATGGTTGAAGCAATCTATCTCTATTTCACTTGACACTTCATCAGGTTAACAGTGTGTATTTTAACTATGTGGTATAGATTTCACAACAGAGGATTCTCATAGTAGATGTTTTCCTCCTCTTTTTGCCTACCTAGTTCCATTACTAAAGCATCTACAACAGACTTCAATGTTCCATGACAATTCTTCTAACTTATACTGGGAGATATTATCCCACAATAGTGATGGAACTCTTCTTTCTAATTCAAAGCTGCTTCTAAAATTAAAATATGGAAAAAAAAAAGGAAACAAAATAAAACCATGCTTGCTTATTTCCTGTCTCCCAAGTACTTTGCAAACTTTTTCTGCTTGCTGAGAAAGTTCTCAGTAATATCCCACAGATCTACCAGCATTTATTTTCATTATACATGGGGGGTTTTATTTTCTTTGCCTTATACTTCAGGTATCTCAAACTGAAAAACATCAAATTTACAAGTTATTAACTTATATCACAATCCTCATATATTCGGAAGAAAAATGTAACTAGTATTTATGTAGATCTATTTATTTTGTAAACCTTAAGCAGCAGTATGAGCACTTCACAACATTTTTTTTTTAAACACTCTACTTGCTTAACACTAACACTTTTTCATCAGTTCTCAAAGATTGAGTAGAACCCTGAGCTCGATGACTTAAAGTTTTTCTGAAACAGGCATGTTGAATTGCTTTAAAATGGCCATGCCAAAGCAAGTGAAAATTCATTTAATTTAAAAACAAGTTGAAATTGCACAGCCTGCAGCCACTAGTGCTAAAGCGTGAGTATAAACTTTATAAGGGAAACAGATACAAACTTAAGCAGGCATCACAATAAACAAGTAGATATAATTTCGATAATAAACTTTTTTAATACATGGATAGTGTACTCATAGACTCAGTTTCAGTGTACTCAGTTTCAGCTTTTAGTACCTGATACAAACTGTAGAATACAATTATAAACTCCCCTTTCCATACCAAAAGCTTTATGATAGCAGACAGAATGCATGTATATGAAACATATTTTTACCAACTGTCATAAAACAGTTTTACAGCAAAAGGATTAAAATTTGCAAAACTGTATTCAGTTCTTGATTTTATCAAGGAAGAAGAGACATTAAATTCTAATTTCCAATTAGTCTTTAATATATTCAGTATTACATTAGAAATACATAATCACAGCTTCCCACTTCCGTAAAAGGTCCACCTTAAAAATACCCAAACAAATTTAGAACAGCCCTTGTGGTGTGGTTGTTATATTAAATAAAAATGACTGGAAACTTAGTTTGAAAACAAACAAATCACTGAGAATAAACTACACAGTGACATTGTATCTTCTGAATAAAACAGATGTTAGCTAACTTATAAATAAATGTTTCTGTAAAATTTTCAAGCATTTTTAAATAAAGTGCTTGTATTTTAATAGGTAAAAATAATCTGAGAAATCAGTGAATCACAAAAACTATTTATTAAAATTATATTTCACGAAAGAATTATCATTGTCATGTCTATATTAAGGATTAACATATAAATATGTATTTACATAATGCAGTCATGCCAGAATACTTTACAGTCAAAGCTGTTACAAAATGCCTTAGTTAATGTTTGCTAGAAAGACAAATGTTACAGTGTTAACAGTAGAGGTTATTACACTCAGCTTTGTAAGCTTTGTGCACAAAATGCACAAATTGAAGCACGGACAGAAACCAACTACAGAACCGCAGATACACACTTTATTCTACATATTTACACAACTGTGTAGTATTTTTGTCCTCTCACAAAAATGGACATTGAAAGGTTTTGAACTAACAAAACTAAATTGCATGGCTGACTTTAGCTCAATCTTTATAGTGTCCATTTGGGAGTTTCACTTCAATGCCATAAATTCCTGTTATATTAAGACTGATGATTTCATGGATATTTTCGAGAGCAAATCAAATTAGTCTCTCAGTCACTGGTTCTGTAAATCCAAAATAACACAGGTCTTTTTTCCCTGAACCCCTTCATTCTGTGACGTACCATCAACATCATCTGCAGCTTCGCTCTCTTCTTCTTCTAGTATTTCAAAAGGAGTCAATACATCATAGAGAAATGAGAGAAAGCCATAAAACCAATCAGAGCTTTCCTCTGCTAAAATATTAAGGACTTCCTCAAGGGAATCAATATTTTCATTACTGCCATCTTTGGTCAAGCCTATACAAGAATAGAGGAAAGAGAGAGAGAGGGAAGAGAAAAAACAGAGACAGCAGTTAGGTGGAAAGAGGAAACTGTAAGAGGAGGATCTGTGAAAGACATCTCATGTCACAGACAGCAGTCTTTACAGGAATGCTAATTAGGAAATAGAAAGATGTTAAGAAAGATGAATCTTTCAAAGTATAGACTGCAATTTGGATGATAAACATGCACAATATTATGTCAATATCTTAAAAAAGGCGGCATCTTTGCTTTCTCTTCTTCCTAGTGCTACAGTTTTCTTGCTGCATCATTTACCTTTAGACAGTTTTTTAACAACAATCTTCCACTACTTAAAATAATGTGAATCGCCTTTTTTTTTTTTTTAAAAAAAAAACATGTTCAAATTTGAGTTTGTGATTAATAGCTGAGAATAACACTTAAAAGCAACCACTACTTAAACAAACTTCTCATGTACTGTTAAGGATAACATCTATTCTACCATGCAGAATTTTGATTTTGCTTAGAAGTGAGGACTCTAATTGCTGAGGGGGTTGCTTTGTGGTTTGTTTGCTTGTTGTTTTTTGTTTTGTTTTGTTTGTGGGTTTGTTGTTGTTGGTTTTTTTTAACATGCTTCTCAATATTTTTTTTGTATGCTATATATTCTACATGATATACTTGATCATCAGGAATTAATTCCAAACCTGAGGATACATGGAACACAATGTAAAAATGAATAGATAGCCAATACAAAGGGTGTACATATCATTACACAGAAAACCTAAAGCAGGCTAAAGACAGCTAAAGTAGAAATGCCAGAGCAGTCAAGAAAGAGCTCATCATTTCTAAACTCTTTTATATCAGTTGCGATCTTGGGTTACAAGACCTAATTATCTAACTGTTGTTTGTAAAATACAAATCAGCCATGACTAATGTGTTTTTTTGGTGTCTATTAAAATTCACAGGTTTACAGTTATTACTAAATAACATTTCAACTTTTCCATCCTGGGAAAAGTACAACAGAATGACCAAGCAGTGACAAATGTAAATTATTGGTAAGCTTTAATGTGGGAGAAGAGGAATTTCCCCCACTTCTAACCAGAACAAACCTTCAGTTGTGTTGGAAGGAGAAGCAGAAAAGTGGGCTAAGGGTGAAGACAGATTGTTGAGACATAAAATTAAGTGAACACGTTGCACATGCAGACTAGAAAGCAATATTAGGTGCAGGTTAATGAAACATTCAAGATAAAGAAGTTAATGGCAGAGACATTTAACGGATTTCAATGTGTTTATCTTACAGCACATAGTGAAAGTATCAATGATAATTCTGAGGAAACTTCCAAGTCCATGATGTTCCACATCCTTGTACCTGGATGTCCAGAACCTCTACTTGAGTGACCAGCCATTCTCTTTAATTTTTCACTGGATAGCCCAAAGGTTTTAAAATGACAGACTGAATCCAGGAGGCAATCAAGGTATTATAAATATCCCTCTCCAACTTCTTCCATGGCTTAGTTCTATAAAAATTAAATTTTATACACTTAAATTTATGCATGGTAGTCAGTCATCATTCTAATTTATTTTCAAAGTTTGGACCAAGCAAGATGTAAAGACATAAACCAAAGTAAGTATATTTACTGAATGAAATCTTAAGCATGGAAACCTGAATCTAAAATAAATAAATGAAATAGGAACCCAGAATTACAAATATTTGTATCATTCTATTCTATTGGAATTAAAAAAAAAAAAAAATAATAAAATAACACTCACAAAATATCCCAGGCTATAAATAGTGTTTCTGTAAGCATGTAAAGAACCATATAGACGTCCCTGTTCTTGCACTAAGTCAAGAATAAGACTCTTGGACAATTATCTTTATAAACAATAACATGGAATACAGCAGCATGTTTTCTTTGAAAATACCAGGACAACAAAGGGAACCATAGAAACTGGAAGAATATACCTTACAGTCTTTACCATAAAAACCACTGAACTAGAAAATGCCAAACCCTTTTTTTACAATTCTCTACAAAAATGATCCAAGATGAATATAATGGCCTTTGAATCCAAGCGGGGAAAAAAAAAAAAAAAGTCATTAATACTGAAACTATTTTTGGTCTTCATTCAACCCCATAATTGAGAACTGCTTCTCAAAGTAAAACTCAGGTACTGATAAGCACATATAAGCATGGTAAGAAGTGTCCAAAACGGTGACAAAACAGGAACTGTCCAATGAGGCAGCCACACTGGGGTAAATCAGTGACCCACAGGAAGTTGTTACTGTATTTCAAGAGAAGTCTAAATATTGCAATTTAAACCAAACAGTGATGAGGGAGTAAAAATCTTTATCTATTCAGCAGTGTTACCGCAATCAGCAGGGCAGAGGGCTTGCCTACATTCATTTAACATGATAAAGCCTTTCTAATCCTGCAAACATCTCTTTTATAACAAGGAGCATATGCAAGCTTTTAATATTTGAAGGTGTCACAACAGAACGTGAGAAAAATAGAGAATAAAACTCCTAAACAGCTGAACTGTCCAAAAGCATTCTTTCCTGAATGTGTGATCTTTGCTCAACTGCTTGCAAACAGCTTTTTCTATTACAGACGAACCAGTGGTGGGGAGAATAAAAAAAAAAAAGTTAATTTACAGAAGCTTGGATTCTACTGTTTACTACCCTTTGTTTGCTGTACACTAAGGTTTGGGTTTTCTTTCCATTTTCTGCATAGACAGACTACCCTGAACTAAATGCACAAGAACAATATATGGATGACTTTCTGTAGCTGCAGTTCCACAATTGTAGTAACTACTGCAGCCATTTATGCAGAACTTCTCAGGATACTGATGCTTGTTACAAAGGACTAAAAACAAAAAAAAGCTCAGCTCCAAAGATTCTATTACAACAGACATTGGTACTCCCTATACATGCATTTTTTGGTAATACTACTAAAGCCGCTGTTTCTCTATACTCAGTTCTCAAGTACAGAGGTTCAAAACTCTTCCTGAGAAAAACAACGTCCTTCAAAGAACAACCAGAGTCTTGTGGACAAAAAGTGGGAAGAGAATTACTGGTAACAACAGCCCTCAAAGGACCAGATTAAGAGGCCTCTCTTCCCATAACCAAAATGAATTCAGTAAATAGAACCCCACAAATAGCTATGAAAAAGAAAGAATCTGCAAGAAGACTGCAGACTCGCTTCAACAAGTTTGCATTTCCACACTGGATACTTTTTAATAAATTAATATAAAACTAACACAACAAATTTTTAGCGTTAGTTGGCTGTGCTTTTTTTGTTTTGTTTTATGTGTCCCATCATACCCCTCCACCATGTTTCCAGTATTTTACTTGGGGCAGAAGAAATGAACACACTTCTTACACACCGCTTTTAAGATTACACAAATATCTCAGGAGAACTTAACCAAACCTCCATTGCTTGCAACAGATAAAAAGAACAGAACCTGCCATATCTTACACGTACAAGAAAAAAAAAAAAAAATTCTATTTAGGTGTGCCCAAGCAGTACAGAAAACTGTTACAGCTACTAAACCATTCTTTGAAATATAGAATAAAATCATGCTGGTAGAAGCATCTCTCAAAAATAAATTAATTTTAAAATATACTTAGCATTAATATGCAAATTAAATCTTTAAATTTGTAGCGAAAACTAAAGACTATGGAAGTGGGCAACATTAAAACACTGTACACACCACAATTTCAATATGCAGTAGTTGAGTAATAGCTGAATAGGGGAAAAGATAAAAGCATATGACTTCATAGCATTAAACATCAAACAGCAGTATCTCCTTTTAAAGTCAATATCACATTGGCAGAGAAACCACTTGCTTTTATGGTAGTCTGACCCAGAGAAAAATCCCAGAAAATAACAAATCTTCAAACACAGCATATATACTAACAAAATCCTCACAAATAAAATATAAAGGCAGCTATGTATTCAGTATTTAGAGAGTTACCCTAAAACAGCTGAACACAGGCTTACAATCTGGTTTTCTTTACTACAAATATTTAATTCTGGAAGACAAATTGCTCAAGAGGGAATCTAGTCTTCCACCTTCTGCATCAAAGAAAGACACAGTCTGTGTAGTGGTATTCATTTTTTTAGTTCATATTATATGTTAAATGCAAGCAAGAACAATAATTTACTGGGAACTTTAGTTACTAATATTATATGCTAGTTATTAGAAAAAATGTATTTTTATATTCAAAAGTTTTATCGTGTAACTTTTCAAAATTTACCATTTCCTTTGTACTACACAAAATATTCTTAAACTTCAATGAGAATAAATCATATTTCTAATAAAGTATTCAAAAACAATAAAAATAACCTCTGATCCGTGACCTTTTAATGTCACACTTGAAGTACACGGTTTAAATGCGTGATGAGACAAACTTATAATAGAAACACTGTCGTGTACTGGCAGAATTCCCAGCTACATCAAGTTGCATTAAACAGAGATGTAACAAAGCAGCAGCATATATCTGGCTAACACCTTGGCAATCTGAATCCAGCTAACATGACCCACAAGAGACAGATCATTTACTTTCTATACACAACAGACAGAGAAGGATTTGGATTATAACTATACAAAGTGTTACCTTATACACCATTTATAAATAACACACAATCTGCAGTTCTGAAGACATTCAGAGTACTGAAGATTCTTCAGAGCGCCTCTCACATTCACACCACAGCAAACCAGTTCAGTAATTTTGATTGTGTGGATTTTCTTTACTCATAAAGGGATTAAACAAATGAACCCCCTAAAAAGACCTGCTTATTTCTGCAAACATAAGTGGGGAAAAATAAACTGATGATAAATTGATTTTTAGGGAGTACAAGTTTCAAATAGCAAACCATAACATCCTAATACACTATAGATATACTTTTGATAACTTTGACTAGTTGAATTTGACAAATCTACTTTGCCCTCAGCTCAAGCTATTATTTCAAATGCTGGGGTTTTTTGTTGTTTTATTTGTTTAACTTGCTAGGTTTCTTTTCTCAGAATAGTTTTACATTTGAACAAATCAATTAAAGAAAAGTAAACTTTCTAACATCAGGTATACAAGAAGTGTCTATCCAATTGTTCATGAAGCTGAAGACGAAAGTGCTTTAACTACCGACAACATAGGTAGCAGGGCAATATCACAAAACATATCTAGGGACGGAAACTTCTTTTTGAAGGTATATAACGAGCAGAAAGATACTCTCCCTAAACCCAGTGTTTCAAAATCAAAGAAGTAAAATTCATGTCACGTAGGATTTGATTTCTCAAGGGCAAAGAAAACTAACAGACTTGTGGAGAAGTCAGAATAGAGGAAAGACAGTACAAATCTATGCTAGACAAAAAGTCATTTAAGAAGTGCAAAGGCCTGTTGGAAGAAATTTGAAACTGGACCTGGCTTAACATGCTAACATAAAACAATGTTTTAATTCTTGAAGTATCTTAAGCCCTGCATCTGGTAAAGCTATTAATCATCAAAATCATATTTTCAACAGCCGATACAGCAGCATCAACCACCTAACTTCACAACCATACTATGAGAAACTAAATGCTTTCCATTCACATTGCTGTATCAGAAGAAAAAGAATACAGCTTCCTACAACAAGTTTGACATGCAACTCCATCACTTGCATTAAGAAAAAAATCTGAAACAATTAAATCAGTTTAAGTTCTTCAATTAGGAAAAAACAGAATTATTGTTTTGACATTAAATCAAAACAAAACATGAATATGACAATTGAATTACATAATCATTCCACCTGCATTTGTACTTGCCTAGCAACACTTTAGCATCTTCCACATCAAAATCTCCATCTCCATCAGCATCATATATCCCAAGCTTGCCTAGAAATGCAAACAGAGGAAGAAGAAAGAATTAGAGATTCAGCAGTTTGTTTCTAGCACAGTGCTTTCAATGTGCGATGGCTGACTGTCAATGGTAGGTTGTTACCACATTTTTTTAATGATTTAGCCATACTCTTCTTAACCATATTTTAAATTTCCTGGAAAATAGGACAAATATTTTAAGTTCCTTTCTGCACTTACTAGACTTCAGACTGAACACAGGTTAGGTTTTTTTCCACTTATTTATTTTGGTGCTAAAAGTTTTGAAAACAATCTGCAATTAAGTGATGCATTTTATGTGAACATGCTTTGCTCAGAAAGAAATTTAAGTTCACAAGGAACACTCAACATGTTTGAGGGAAAAGAAACAATAAAATAGGAATTAATCAAATAATCACCATTTGTTTTCTTATTATATGCTTCTTGCTATTCTAGATTCTCAGAAAAAAAAGACAGGTATCTTATTTTTAGTGCCAAGTTAATAGAAAGTAAGCAACCCAATTCCTGGACAAAACAAAAACATTCATAATTTTATCAACAACTGCATAACACCCACAAGTTGCCCATCCTTTTACTAGTGACTATAGGTGAATACATCGGACTTCTTACTTCTATTTTTGAAACTGCAGCACTACCAGCCCTAATATAAGCAAAAGGAGAACCTACTTTCTGTTCAAAAAGAATTTTTAGCATAGAATCATGATATCCAGGATTGGAAGTGTCCTGGGATCACCAAGTGAACAGAGAGCTATCTAATTAGTTTTGGTAAAATTCAGACATAACTTTTAATAGATTGAAATTCTGCACGCTATTTGCAGAAGAACTATAAGTCCTTACAGTTTGCCAGTTTATTATTACATTTCACATTCTCTAAATGGAGGCATAACTTGATTGCCACTAAAATAAATGAAATATTGTTCTTAATATAGTACTTAGAAAATTATAAAACAATTTTGTGGAAGAAAAAGTTCAGACTTGGGTCTAGAACAGACAAAAATAAGGCCATCACTGCTGTATGGAAGAAATCAATTAGAAAAGATCTTTATCGGTTTATGGTTAAATACAACAGACTGGTAGAATAAATGTAATTCTCTAGAAATAAGAAGAATTGGATCATCTTCAAAACCATAAAGAATGAGACAGATGAGAAATGACAGTTTCACGTCACTTTAAAAGAATACTAATTCTCTAAAAAATTAAAAACATGAAAAAGTAAACACAAATTTTGAGCCAGGGGACTGTAAAGCAATCTTATTTCTCTAATATCCTACCTTGTAAGACCTCTGACAAGTTATAACGGAAATCCTTTGCTTTGGCTGCATGCACGGTAAAAATATAGAAACCATTATTTGCATGACTAGACCCAACTGAGTTTCAAAGCAGAAGCTTCTCTTAAAATCAGTCACAATCAAAAACACATGTACCAACAGACTTGTAAAGCTTTCAAAAGTGCATGTTGAAGTCTACATGATCAGGGACATACTCTACCCATGGGCATACATCTTGAAATTTAAGACATTAATTTTCTCCCTTAAATGTTATATTAGCAATACTATCTTAACATAAATATACTGAGATACAATTATCACCGCTGTAAGCTTAAAACTGAAGTTCATTCATGAGATAATGACTCATGAGTTGTCCTGACTCTATAGGCAACATAGTCCATCACAGAAGCAGTAACATTAGCTGCCCACTTTCAAATACTGCTGCAAGTTTCTGAGAGCTTAAACTGAAACAAAGCATATTCAGCTGACCTTTCAAAGGAACTACAGTACACGTTACAAAGACATCCATATCTATCCTTGGAGATTTCTTCAATTATTTAAGAAATGCAGCATCTAATAACCTTCTCCAGTCTTCTCAGAATCTCATTTTAACACCATAACAGAGTTCAGCACTAAAATGTACTTTTTGAACTACATTGCCTACTCTTATCATGAAGGTCATTTGCAAACACCAAAGTAGTAAATTCAGCTACCTAAAAATTTAAAATGGCCTGCATTTAGTGTATATTATTATTATTAGAAGTGTCTTAAAATTTAAAATTCTTACCTAGAACTTCTTCATAATCTACAAGTTCAAACCAGACAACTGCTACTGATGTCCAAACTCCCAGCAAAGCAATTACCATAAACCAGGTGAAAAATGAGCTTCCAGAGAGGCCGTCTTTCTTTCCATTCTTGCTTCCTCCATGTTTAGTCTCTGTTAAAATAAGGCAAACAAGTAGGAAAAATGGATTTGTATACAAGTTAGAAAATGATGATCAAGGACATAATTATAAATCTTGTTTCTTATGACTGCACAGAATATAAGATATTTAAGTAACACTTTTTTTTAACCTCACTGCTGTTACTTGCTTTTCATACCACTGTGAAGTGCTGGGAAGCTCAATGATTAAGTAAAGCTCTATAATGGACCAAACACCAAATATCCACATGTAACTTGTCTTAAAAACTTGGTTGGAAATCCCCCCTTCCTCTCCTTTAGTGTATATTTATACAGAGCTTAACATTTTTTAGATGCTTTGCATTTGTGCCAACAGTTCTCAAACCGCCACCAGAGGGCAATACAATCAGCAGAAATAGTTTGGAAGAAAAGCGGTCCTTCTGAAACAAATTTCAAGGCTAGCTAAACTAGTTCACAGAATAAACATGAAAATTCAAAAAGCCTAAGAAGGCTCTAAAATCTAAATCATATTAAGGGTCAGACTCCAAGTTCAGACACTCTACCAACTAAAAATATCTTCGCTGTTGCTTAGAGTCAGGCAGAGATTCACTACATGCTGAATACTTTTAGACTCCCAATCCCATGAAACATAAAAGTAGAAGGATGACAAAGAGACTTAATGCAAACCACAGCTTCATTTATAACCACACACAGGGAAAGTGTGGTATAATAAATAATAAATACATAAAATAATATAATAAAATACATATATATATATATAAATACATAATAAAATACAGTAGTTACAAACAAACCACTGGGAAAAGAAAGGCCTCAACCTAGCATACGGGTAGGGGGGTTAAAATGGAGAAGAAATAAATTGCTTGGTCTGTTGCTTTAGGATCATTTTAGAGAAAGACGGATACATGTAGTAAATCCATGTGCACCCAAAAAGATGCCTGTGGCATGTCTCAAAAGTTAAAGTTCTGCTCTTCTGCCTCCCGATAATACCACTGACAGGCTGGCAATTGCTGCAGTTCCATGCCTACCAGCCTATTCCACTTCACTTCTTTCTGAGCACCAGCCTTTGCCCATTCAGCCCCAGTCAGTCCTAGGTCTTGAAGTAAAACTATTTTCTCACATATTTTGAAACACTTGAGGAATTTTGTAAGGAATATTATAACACAATAAGGTGGGGAGTTAACTTTACCACACTAGCTGCAGTAATGTTTGATGTATTCATCAACACTGATGGCAGAAAAAGACAAAAAAATACTCTGAACAGCTAACTATCAACATAACTGGGTTTTAGAATAAAGTGGAGTAGCTCTGAAAGATTAATAATGAGAGACTGGTGACTGACTCATCTCTGTAATAGATATTATATAGTACTTTCATATCCTACTTGCCATCAGGTTCACAGCTGTAATAAAATCAACTTTTATTACATTTGTTGTGCTATATACCGAGTTCAGACCAATAAAAAATAGCCAACTTGTCAGTTCTTACTCAGGTCAGCATTTTATTGAAACAAAAATCTTTTATTAAGACTACTCTGTACAAAGATCAAATACCAACCATTTCTCTTCTACATTAAACACAAAGTTGCCTTGGTATAGGCTGTCCAATAATATTCAGAGAGAAACCAGCAGAACCTGGCTTCACACCAGGCATGTATCGCTTGCTATTGCACAGTACCCTAATTATATATGTGCAAGGTCCGTATACATAACATCACAACATCTCTCTGTTAGGAAAGATATACAGGTAGCCCAAAAACAGAGGCAAAGACAAGCTGCGTGTGTCAGCACATTCAGAAATATGACCAACTGTATAGGAAAATTATTGAATGTACACTTGAGCTGGAAATTTTAATATTCAGAAATACTCAATTATACTCTGTAACAGCAGGACTTCATTACTCTTGTGTTCCAATGTAGTCAATTGAAGCTTTGTATTTATTTAAAATTAAACCCCCAGGCCAAAAAAAAAATTAAATTATTCCAGGTTGCAACTTTGTTACAGAGCAAACTGGTTATTAGAAGAGGCAAACAGGAAAGTAAATCTTACTGTATTATTTCACACTTATTTACCTTACTGTTTTCTACTGTTTACTGCTAATTGCTTCTGAAGAAAGGGCTTTACTTATTAGAAGAACAGGAAAATGAAAAAGAAAAGACGGCTTATTTAAGTAATCATGCACAGCTGTTCATATTTTTCCTGTCTAAAAGACCACTTCATGCAAATACCTCAAAAAACAATTCTCCTTTTAAAATATCATTCACAACAGTCACAGAGACACATTTTCATGCTGTGGTTTCCATTCTTATAGGAAAATTATTTTCAAAACTCTTGAAAAATTCTACTAAGAATTCAACCATGTGGCAGCTTGATCAGGCAATATTTTCATAGCAGTACAAGTTATATAACATAAAATTTACCTATGATCTGCGCAGCTAACCCTACACAGAGGGTCAGAACAAAACAATTGCAAGGACTGACGCTGGCTCAGAGCTCATTCCAGACAGTTAATTCCCAATTCAAGCCCTTTCCCTGCACATGCTGCCAGCCATGTCAGAAGTAGGTCACTTGCCATATCTGGTAAGCCTATGCTTACACCACCAGATGTCTTTGTGCAGACATCAGAAAGTCTTAAAGCATGCTCTGTTCCTTCACGGCAAATCTGTAAAAGTCCTGTACCTCGCCCACCCCACATTAAGAGTCATGCCTAGATTAAGAAGTATGAAAAAGTTGTTCCTTTTACTTTAGCTTATATTAAAGATGTAGTAATTTCACGTACTCCAAAAATGTCTTCAAATATCTGACTTTAAAGTTAAAACATCTCTTACATTAACGTGTACTTTACTCAAGCAAAACTTAAGCTAAAATCAGCCACCTGCCATAAACTAATGCAATACCGCTACTCCAGAGAGCACTTAATCAAAAAGAACAGAGGCAATCTGTAACGCAGACTAGAACAGCAAACTGGCCAGAAAACACCAACATACCACAGTAAGCCAGTTATTTTGCTGATTACAAAATCAGACATAGCCAGTATTTGCAATTACACGTTTTCCATTTGTTCACAAAAAGGTTAGGATTATACCTGTGTCGTCAGCCATTACATTAGTGCTCGATCTCCAAAGACAGAGCGAATGCGTCGGTATTTCCAAAAATTAATGTTGGAAGCAGAATAAGAAACGATTTATCCTCACTGTAGTCTTGCAACAGGAGCAAATAAGTTTCCTAAAGCCAGCTCAGCTGGAGCCCGAAACTGGACCCAAGAGAAACCTCTCCTCCAAGTCTATTTTTAGAGCTGTTATCCTCAGGAGCCAAACGCTTTTCAGAACTCATATGGCAATCTAGTTCTGACGACAATCAAATTCACTTACTCCTCCTAACAGAGCATCCTGGGTAGCTGATCCTTTCCCCTCCCCTTAATCCTCCAACATCAAACAAGGCAGCAAATGAAACCGAGAATGCTGTACTGTGGTATTTTTGCTGCAATGTATGCCTCAGTGCCTGAGCTCTCAGGACATTAAATCCACCAGCATAAACCGAAACACAAGTCTGGACACAAAGCTTGCCTGCTTACATTTGTTAAGTTGGCCCTTGCCCAAGAAACTTTCTCCATGTTGGCAACTCTTCTGCCAGGCATCCCCAGTATCCTGTAGAGAATGCTCATTCGAAACTTGCTGGCTACTTTAAGAATAAAAGACAGTTAATTTCTAAAATGTAGAATTTTCAGATCAGGGCTGTTGCCTTGGTACACCTCATATTTGCCTATAGCAGATTGTTTTGCCAAAGCAAATGTGTTTCCCTGGAAGCAAATTTTCTATTGCATATTTGTTAAAAGTAGCAGAGGTGTTGATTTTGCTTTGTTGCCCTCCCTTTCCAGAAAGGACTAACACTAACTGATCTCATTCACCCCTCTTTTAATTTCTGACAATATGCACACTACCTGTACAGCTTAAAGCTGACACAAGTGATTAATGATCAACACACTCTCTTCTTAAGGACCAGGAAAGCGGGGGCGGGGGGGAACAACACAACAACAACAACAACCACCACAAACCACTAATACACCATTCAACTTATTTACATCTTCAATTCTAGCAAACTATTATTTTCCCCACTGCATTTCAAACAAAAGCCAGTTATTTTTGTGTGGGAGGATGACAGAGACAAACTCATGTCTCATTAGCAGCAACCCTAAATAAAAATTTCAGGATGTAGCACTCTGCCCTTCTTCCCCCACACTTCTTTAAATAACATTGCCACCAGGTAAAAGCAGAGAACAGTGAAATATTGCAGCTCCTTTGAAAAACGACATACACCTCCTGTGGTTTTAACATTCAGCAACTAATTCCCAAATGTAACTCCCAATAGCTCAGGGGAGAAAAAAAGTGAAAAATAACACCCAACTGAGTTTAAGACTTTTCAAATGGATGCTGCAATTAGTGTCTCTTTTAACTATTTTTAAAGCCCCTTGAATACATCAAAAAGAACAGATGCTTTAAGAAAGACCTCCTGACTAGTACACTTAGCAACATGTGTGATACACAAGGGGTTTGGAGCAAGATATGAGGAATATTTAAACAAAGGGTAAAAGTCATCAAATATGCACAGAAATCAACAGCTTATTAAGGGAAATAATTCTACATGCAATTATATGTAGCCCATTGCATATAAAACTTATGTTGTTTTGACAGGCATTAGATTAGGCAATTTGGTGCAACTCCACTTCCACTGCACCTGAGTCTGCAGATAACAGATCTTATTACAAGTGAATTCATGGAGTATACAAACAATACTCAGAACCTGAAGTCCATATTATGAGTATTTTGGGAGGATTGCTCTAAACTGGATCTGGCCTGGTTGAATGCCCATAAGCAGTTGCAGCATACCTTTTTGTTTCATCTTACTCAAATCTAAGTAAGGATATTCAGGGACAACAGCATAAAGAATAAAAGCAAAGTGAATGGAGCTAGTCAAGAAATAACTTAAAATGCATACTCCTAGTTTGAACTAACACACATATGTTGACCTTTAACCAGGTACCCACTGTCTTAATTTGTGCCCTTTAAAAAGCAGTTGATTACAAAAACATGTTATTTCCAATAAATGATAAACATCATCCTTTCTGAAGGAGGAAACTACAGTTAAAATGGGGAAACTTCAGACTCATCAAAAGGAAATCAAACCAAAGGTCCACAAAACTGAAACAATGTATCCCATGAACAACATACATTAACACATGCCTTGAAAAATATAGCTTACAAATGTGTCTCTGGATGCTATAGTTCAAAATACCAAACAACATAATTTTTTATTAGTTTTGTGCAAGATAAAGGTTAAAGAATAGATAGATATTTAAAATACAATTCAAGATAGCTAAGTCAACAAGCAGAGATTTCTCATGAGGTCTCATTCTATCGCATTCAAATGCTGTGATTACTGGTTTCTCTGATGGTTCTTATTTGAAGAAACTCAAATTGCTTCACTAATGCTCAAAATTAGGATTATTAAACTGAGTTGTATAACTGTTTCAAATTTGAAAATCATCTTCAAGTTAGTTTTGCTACAACTATGCACTCCATGCTATTTTAGTTAATTTTGGAAAAGCATATCCAGACTAGCAGTAAGAATTCCACCTGTATATCACTACAGAAGTGCAAGCAAAGAAGATTAGAGAAAAAAAGAAATCAATTCCGAACACAAAAATAAAAGTAGGTTTCAAAGCATCAAGCTAAGCTGCTGTAATGCATACAATTATTTCTCTCAAAGGTACATTATGAAGTAATATGGAAGCAATTACGGATTATCACATGAAAAGAAGGGTGCACACAAGTTAACAGTTACCAGAAATTAGAAAAACATAGTAAAAGGAAAAACAACAAAGCACTGATCAGAGAAATATCTAAAAATAGGATTTCATAAATAAAAGTTACTGATCAGTTAGATCATAGGGAGACTTCAAAACAAGCTTGTTTTAAAAGCAAAATGTAGAGTGATATAAAACATATGTGAGAAAAAAAAAAAGTTACAATAGAACCATCCTGCCATGAATAAAGCTGAACTAGTAGCTGTGCAAAGACAGAAAACAACCTCTCTTGTAAGAACATGGTCTATTACTGCTTGACATTTTTGCTGAATGATCTTTTCCAGTATGATTAATGATGAAACAAGTGTGGCAGGACACTGTCAGTAATTAGACTGCAGTTATTTTTTTAAACAGTTTTGACAGAAAGGTTTTTTGTGGGGTGGTCAGTAACAAGTCTTTTGGATAAAATACATATCAAAGGGAAGTTTACAGCATTCTCTGTTGACACTATTTTCCCCCACCCTATTAATAAATATGAGCCACTTTTTTTCCTCTCACTACAGTGGGAGAGGTCATATCTGGATGTATATATATATACATGCATAAACATATACTTGTTTTATCTGTATTTTTTAAATCTAGACTCAATAAGCATGTGTGTTGAACTGTTCCCTTCTAAGAAGCCCACACACCACAACGATTGCAAGTGCTATCCTGAAGTAAAATCGATTTTCATCTTTAATATTCCCTCAGTGTACCAAAGGTGAAATAATACACTTAAGCTTCTGATGTCCTTTCATAAACTGTATTTCATTTTGTAAGGGAGAAAGGGTTACTATTTTCTCTCTGCTTCCTTTATAGATGGGAGATTTTTACTAAAATACTTATGACATCACATGTAAAATATTCCAATGTTAAATTTTCAAAAATATCCCTACCCAGAAATTTTGGTTTGTTTTACAGTCATGGCAGCAGGGTCTTCAGAAATAAGATCTAAATGTTAAGGTAAAGGTTTCTTTTAATAAATTCAATATAAATTCTTTGCGATGCTAAATTGATTCTTCCTTTCATTATCTTCAACAAAATTAGAAAAAAAAAGTGTCTTTTTTTATTATTGTTCTTATTAAAAGCTAGATTCCTGCTCTGCACCTCATATAATTTAGTCTACATGGTTACAAGATAGCTGTACGTATTAGGAAAGGACTTTAATAAACAAAATCAGAAACTTACTGGTTATGAACAGAGGAATGGATGGAAAATAAAGCTATAAATTCAAAGAAAACACCAAGAATAGACCTTAAAGTTGAAACAATAAATTAGCCAAATGGAAGGCAATTTTCAGTCTCCTGCTGCTACTTCCCAGTTTTTTACTCTAGTGTTTGAGGAATTTTTCCATATTCCATATAAAATCAAAGCTCATATAAACTTTTAAGGTCCTTAATTTTCAATCCCTACAAGAGTTCTCATAGTAAAGCATCCTACTATATAAACAATCAAAGCACAACATAAATATTGAAAACAAGAACAAAGTCAAATTCAGAATTCAACAACTAAGCAGGCTGATCACAAATATGCTGAGGATGGCCAACTGGAGAAAAATATAATAATTAAAAAAAGATATGCATAGTGAATTATTAAAAAAAAAACAAAAAACAAAAAACTATAGGCTCACAAGCACACTGTAACTTCCCAAGTGAATGGAAGCTCCTCCCTTCACTGGATGAAGAGTTTCATTGAACCATCTCCTGGAACTCAACACTTACTCAGGACGTGAAAGATCAGAAATTCAGTTCTCTCTGCAGCAGGGATACTGAGTTTCTTCAGAGGTCTAAAACACATTTTTAAGGATACCCAAGGGTGTAAGAACAAAGTATTTAAGTCCTTCAAGATGAAGCTGTTCACTTGTGCACAGTCAAATCTTAACTAATCAGAGCAGAAACTTGTAAAAGTGGAGCTCTGCAGAACAGAGACTAAAGCCCAGTTTTTCCCCTCTTTTCTATGTAGGAAAGGGGACACTGGACATAACTAGCCTTTCGTCACGCTCTTTCTCAGCAGGCTGGATCTCTGTTTCACATCGCATTGGAACAGTTTCAACAAGAATTTAAAATATACACTCTCACTCCCATTCAAGTATACTCCATAAAGAGCAGCTGCAATACTGGAAGTTAACCAAACTTTTTCAAGAAAATGAAATTAATTTTTTTCTCCCCTATCCTGAGTGACAGTTCCAATTACCAAAGTATTGCACAGAAGTAAGAAACCACTCTTTCCAGTCCTGTTCCACACAAAAGCAGGTCCGCAATCATATTACCTGAAAATATGCTTCAAGTAAAATAGATCCAGGTTTTTTCCTTTTTCATATTCAGTTTACAAAGACAGATGGTCAATACTTTTAAGAAGTCAGTATATTTCTGAACATAAGCTGTTACAGTTCAAAATACTCTGAAGCCAAAGAAACATTCTGGTTCACAAGGAAGCAAAATAATATTTAGAAGATTTTTTTAGTTGCAAGCTAAGGTGATTTGTTGCCAAGAAGAGATAATTAGTTACTCTTCAGAAAAAATGCCAACACAAAACAAGACTATCATTTGGCTGATGTCAAGCCTCATTCCCAAGGGTTTTTTTAAGTTTTTATTCTTATGTAGTTACATTTATTCTGACTATATTTATGAATAGTGAACAAATCCTGATTACCTTCCATTTAAATGATTTTTGTAAGACATACCAGCACAACAGAAATGAGAAAATTAATTCAGAAGAAATCTACTTATAAAAGAAACATCATAACAGTGATTAGCTTTTTTTTTTAAAAAAAAAGAAACAAAAGTTTTATCTCTAAGAGAAAAGCAGTCACAAATTAAAGACAAAAATAAACATAATAAGAAATTCTGTCCTAGCAGGTTGCACAGTTTTGTAAGACTTGTCAAAGGCACTTTATCCAGCACAACAGTGAATTCAACTTGCAGTGCTCACTCCGCACTTTTCAGCGAGGTTTGGAGAGAGCAGATGTTTGTCATCCTATGAGCTGCTGCTGTCAACAGAACTCCAGAGGAAAATTGTTAATCCGAGCACAACTGCTGAAGTCAGAGGAGGTAAAAATGAATAGAGAGATATATGTTAGTACGAGAACATCCTGAATCTGCACCTGCTTCTTTTCCCAAACACTTCAGTCAATTTTGTCAAGTTTTGGTTTTATGTGTATACAAACACAAACTAGAATAATGTCCAAAACTGAACGTAAAACTTGCCACTTGAAAACTTACTTGACGTAAACATCCAGCCACGAAATTCAAGGTTAAGACTACAACCTTGTAAAGAAATTTTAGTTTGTCTCCTGCTCCAGGATCAACATATATGTATCAGTTATACAACTGATGAGGAGAGAAAAATCAATTTTTATTTTACCTGTGCAGATGACTTAGATTTTTAATAGCTGCTGTTCTGGTTAACCAGCTCTCTCCCACAGAACATTTGGAAATAAGAAGATTTAAAATTATACAATCTACCTATCTTGTATTTGATTTTATGCAGCCAATAGTCCTACATAATTACTAGGTTAATTAAATATTTGGTTGTATTTAGGTCAGAGCAGAGTTCAGGAAAGGTAAACGTGGAAAGGAAATACAAGAAATACTTAGGCCCAGAACATGCAAATTCTGCTGGTGACCTTTAAAAAAAGTTTCTGTTACATAAGGCTGAAATCTTCAACTCTGTGTGTAGCATGCTGGCATTAATTTTAGGGTATTTTTTCCTTGTTCCATTTTCCTATTCTGTAATGTGGGTCACATCAATTTGTTTCAGCAACAAGTCCTAATTAAGCCACAAAAGAAAGAAAACTGATTATGCAGTTTCAGTTTTTTCAATTTTTCTTATGGTTTGAAGGAGTTTCAAATAGAAGCTAATAAAACTCCAGTTGCCAGGCAAGTACCTACAACTCTGCTATTCAAGAATTTCTACTCATGGAAAAAAGAACTTTTAAAAATCCTTTATTTAATGCCTAAAACTTATCAAAGTTTCAAGCCTGATACTAAGCCAATTTAATTAGGTGTTAGTTCATAGAAGTGCTCTTCATCTGTAACTTCTACAGAGTTCAAAAGATACTTTAGTTGTCTTATACCTACAGTCCTATAAAAAGTTTTAAAAATATGTTGTCAGGAGATCTCAGTTAAGAAAGTATTGCTCGTTTTACAACTTTTTTGCTTCAGAAGATATAGCCGTGTCTTCCAGTTACTACAGCAAGAAATAGTTGCACTTTCTTTAGTACTAAAAAAACCTCAAACTTAAAACACACTCATGTAAAAAGAAAGTGAGATATGTTACATTAGTCATTAATTGTCAATTATCATTCAAACATTACCTCAGGAAATAAAATTGTAGAACAAAAAAATAACTACTTGAGAGTTATAGAAGCCCTAGCTATTAAATATTTTATAAAGAAAGTCTTCAGACAAATAACTTGTTAGCATTTGTTACATTGGCTAAGTACATGC
Source organism: Nesoenas mayeri (assembly GCF_963082525.1). Lineage (NCBI taxonomy): Eukaryota > Metazoa > Chordata > Aves > Columbiformes > Columbidae > Nesoenas > Nesoenas mayeri. The sequence goes on along the minus strand of NC_137543.1, from coordinate 39,351,763 downwards.
ATAGTAATAATACAACTCCATATTAAGGAGACTATCATTTGTTTAAAAGTTCTAACAAAGCTAAACCACACATATTACAGCCTGTTCAAGTCAGTATATGCTTATCTGCATACTTAATTTACAGTGTGTTTAAAGACACAGAGTTATGATTTCCACTTCAAAGCATAGCTCAAAACACTTCCATGCAAAGAGCTAGCCCGTAGGATGCAGTTAGGAAAAACCTTGCTGCAGGCTAACACACAGATTACCAGTTTGTGATCTTCATCAGGAAAGAACCACTTGGGGTAAATCAACTTCACTGCTCAAGTTCTCTACAACGAAGAATTCAACGTAAGAGTTAGGACAGGAAGACTTTTTATGTGTTTCAAAGTGATTCAGAAAGGTCCAGCTGAAAATGAACATTTTTTCTTTTCGTACAGGTGATCAGTAAAGGGGTTTTCTGTTTGAAGAAACAGCAATCTCACCTCTTTATGCATTCTGTAACTAGAAATAATCTTAACACAGATGCCTTCTACCACTAGTGAATGTTGTTGTCTCTACTGAAGCCCTTTACCTTAGCATACCCAACCAAACCATTCACCTTCTCCTCCCTTTTACCCAGATGACTTTCTATAAAACTGTGCATTGAGCCGGTCTGGGGAAAAATGCTTTTGGCTTATCAGTTCCCTGGCATGGTTCACCTAGCACCTACACAGCTACTGATTCAGGTGCAAGGAATCGGCATTTAAAAGACGACGACTCTGGAGCAACCTCAGACTGGATTAAGCTGACTGCAAACCTGCAGCTATGTACTGTAGAAAGATTTAACTCCTTAATCCCCCAATACAGTACACAGCCCTGGAGTCTGAACCTAGACTTGCCACCACCTCTGATGGGGAATTTTCATGTGCATTCTCAGAGTAACTGCCAAAATCTGAGAAAATATACTCTAACTTTCTGTCTCCCTGAGATTAGTAGTGATACTTCAGGTTTACCACCTAACCTTTTAAATAAGCTCTACCTGAAAAGGCTTTTGAAAAGGTTACCTCTCTTACATACCATTTAAACTCTTAACAAAATGCTGAGGAAGTGTATGAATGCTGACATCTTGCAGATGTCAAGTGCAAAGCTCCTCCATATTTGAAGCACTGTGAATTCCATCTTTTAGCCCACAATAACTTCTGTGTGCAGGTAAGATACACTATGCAACACAGAGCAGGCCCAAGATTTCAGCCCACACTGTGTCAAAAGGGGCAGGAGAACTTTCTTTCATGTCTTTATCAAGTAGCAGCACCTCCAGAAGTGGGGAGTAGAATCTCCCAGTGCTCCACAATTCTTAAGGAGAAAATGTACTGATGAAAAAACAGAAATTAAAGGATTATAACAGAGGAGCTTAGAAGGTCCAAAAGATGAGTAAAAGGAGTTGAGAGCTTGGCAATACATTTGCACTAGGATATACAAGGGAACTACACAGTTAAAACAGGAAAAAGTGAAATGAAACAGTTTGTGGGATCTTGCAGAGAAAAGTAAGGGTAGTCAGAAAATAATCTCAATCATTAAAATGGAGATTAAAGAAAACTTATCAAAGCAACAGTGGAGTTCTTTGACTTCAATCTGTGCAACAAAAATTCAGCCTCAGAACTAGCAGAGTTAGGATTTTTATATATATATATATATATATATACTGTATATATAAAATACAGTTGTCTGTAAATACAGACAATGCCTTGTGTTGGAAATGTGTTTTTTGTCTACTGCCTAGCTTTACTGGAGAACTACTTTCCCACTTGAAGCCAAAAATACGAAGAAAACAGAAGCAATTATTGCACAACTGTATGATCAGTGAGAACTATGTTTAAGTACTTGCTTACATACTATAAGACAAAAGACATCCACACAGCAACATAATGATAGATACCTTACCATCAGTACCCTTACTTCTACAAGTAAACATATCTTACAGAGTAATTCATATATTTTCAGCCATCTGTATTTCATAAGAGGCTGGGCTGCTGATCCTCACTCTCACTGGAAGGCTTATCCACAAACACCTGCTCCTGCTAATGCCCAAGACATTTGCAAATTTCCTGTCTCATGGAATTTGAGGGAGTTAATTCATGACCAGGTGACACACATTTGTTCCTGCACCAAAACAGTCCCTCATCTAATGAAGCTTTCAGTAATATTCCAGCAAGTATGTATTACTTCATCTAGCTGTTTAAAATTAATTTTCTTCCATTTGAGAGGTCACAGATTTTACAATGGATTCTGTAGGCCAGAGACAAGAAGCCAAACTTGCCAGTAAGATAACAACAAACACGTTTCACTAAGTATCCCCAAACTGTCAAATTTTGACCCGTTTTTCACTTCTGTACTCCAAATAAAATCACTGCCATATTCATACAATTCTGTAAATATCACTTTCAAAGAAGCATCCATCAGTAGCAGTACAAAGCTTAAATACATTTTTTTTTCATTAGCACTGATTTGAAAGCTTTTAGTATGACTTTTGAAAGTAAAAGGGAGAGATCTATTTCTAAAAAATATTTAGTTCCACCTCTGACATTCCAATGAATCTGAAAACACTTGCTACATTAAGAACTATTTCAGACTTGATTTATTTGTAAGATTACTGTCAATATTTTCTCATGGGGAAACCTAAAAGCAGATTACTACATTGAGATGCAGGCACTGTCTTCAGTACATAGATTTTAGATGTACTGTCAACTTCAGTGGTTTCAGAGCTATGAGCAATGCCTTGGCAAGAAGCCACATCCTCTCCCACGAACCACTGTGAGAGTGACTGCTACAATATTACTGAGAATTGCCTCAGACTTGAGGTTTCCATACTTCACAGTCTCAATTACTAGCCATTTCAAAATCTCGTTTTCACTTCTCTCAACTGTGGAAGGCTTACTGGCTGCTGTGAGGACTCCGCTCCTCTAGCTGTTCCTTCATTTGCACAGGAGTAATAACCTCTTTCTACAGCTGCAACTATGAAAACAGCATCGGCTGCGTGCTGTAGTTTCTATGGTTGTCCAAGGGATTCTAACTAGGAGTTGTCAAAACTAAGAAAACATTGGCCTAAATTTAAGAAGTGACATCTTAGGGGAGTGCCTAACACATTACTCATACTGCATCATCCCATAATAGATAACAGTAAATAAAGAGTCCCCAGTGCAATTACACAAACCAGGTATCTTTTAATACAAAGAGATAAAATTTTACTTAGACTGAAAATAAAAACCTGCGGAATATTATTTTACTTGGAGATTTTGTTTCCTGATAAATTTACTTTTTAAATGGTGACGAACCTTTTAAGTCATATTTAAAATATTAACAGAACCATGTTCAGTTTTGAAATTATACCCAAGACTCGTGTTCTTAATGCTTTATCATTAAATATCTTTATTCATCATGCTTAGTACTGCATGATGGCCAGAGCACCTCCAGTCCAAGCAAAGGAAGTACGACAGACTCTACAGCAGGGGTGTCAAACTCATTTTCACTGGGGGCCACATCAGCCTCACAGTTGCCTTCAAAGGGCCAAATGTAAGGCAACTGCGAGGCTGATCTTGCCCCCAGTGAAAATGAGTTTGACACCCCTGCTATACAGCATGGGCCAGCAATTGAAAAACAAAGATTTGGAAAAAAAAAAAAAAAAGTAGTTTGATGGACAGACCACTCTGTTGATACGGAATTGGCTGGACAGTCACACTCAGAGAGTTGCAGTCAATGGCTTAATGTCCAAGTGGTGACCAGTGATGAGTGGCATCAATCAGGGGTCAGCGTTGGGACCTGTGCTCTTTTAACATCTTCATTGGCAACGTGGACAGTGGGATGGAGCGCACCCTCAGCAAGTTTGCCAATGACACCAAGCTGTGTGGTGTGGTCAACAAGCTGGAGGGAAGTGATGCCATCCACAGGGAGCTTGACAGGCTTTAAAGGTGGCCCCATGTGAACCTCATGGAGTTAAACAAGGCCAAGTGCAAGGTCTTGCATGTAGGTCAGGGCAATCTCAAGCACAAATACAGGCTGGGCAGAGAATGAACTGAGAGCAGCCCTAGGAGGACTCAGGGGCATTGATAAGAAGCTAAACACGACCCAGCAATGTGTGCCCACAACCCAGAAAGCCAAGGGTATCTTGGGCTGCATCAAAAGAAGCTTGACCAGCAGGTCAAGGGACATGACTCTGCCCCTCATCTCTGCTCTTGTGAGATCCCACTTCATTCAGCTCCAGGGCTTCCAACATAAGAAGGACACAGACCTGCTGGAGCAGGTCCAGAGGAGGCCACGAAAACGATCAGAGGGCTGGAACACCTCTCCTATGAGGACTGGATGAGAGAGTTGGGGTTGTTCAGCCTGGAGAAGAGAAGACTCTGGGGAGACTTTATAGCAGCTTTCCAGTAGCTGAAGTGGCCTACAAGAAAGCTGGGGAGGGACTTTTTAGAAGGGCATGTAGCAACAGGACAAGGGATAAGGACTTTAAAATGAAATAGGGTAGATTTAGATTAGGTATAAGGAATAAATTCTTCACCAGGAGAGTGGTGAGGCACTGGAAAATGCTGCCCACGGAAGTTGTGGATGCCCCATCCTTGGAAGTGTTTAAGGCCAGGTTCGATGCAACTTTGAGCAACCTGGTCCAGTAGCAAGTGTCTCTGCCAATGGCAGGGGGGGTTGGAACTAGACTATCTTTAAGATCTCTTCTAACCCAAACCATTCTGTGATTCTAAACCAACCAACCAACCAAACAAACAAAAAAACCCACCTACTTCTATGAACACTGTGATATCACCTCTAAATTCTTTTATGCCTTAGAATACTTGAAATCTTTTTCTCTTAATTCATCATGTGATAGGCAAGTTAATTCTACATGGTTGATCCTTTAACACTATTCTCTATATTATTGCTATACTCAAAGAGGAAAAAAACAGGTATTTTTTCAGTGTCGTCACCACATGTCATCACTGGAGCTCAGTGCATGTCAAGCTCAAAACCAAATTTTTTACCACAAGGAAACATTCAAGCTCTGATAAAAGTACTTCCTTTCTTTAATGCAGTGTGCATGGCTGCATAGTGACTCCAGAAGTATACATCTTTTCCTCTTTCAAGCATGCTCTGCTGTGCTGAAAAATGCTACTGCACATAAAGCTTCCCTACCTAAACTGTCTGCAGATAGTAGTTTATGATGAGTTACATTTGGTAAGGTGTTCTTTATTGCAGGGGAGAGGTGTAGGGATAGCCATCTCAAAAAACCTTCTGCTTGCATTTTTCAAATGTTATTCCTCCTTGCTTCTATACTTAGAGAAACCATCGGATTAGATACTACGTTTACTGTAGATTTAAAACTTTAGACCAGTGTTATTAAACGGGTCAGCCTAAGGAGATATTCCAACACCCAAGTTTAAACACAAGAATAACAACGACTCTGCTCTCATCAGACATCGGGCATCCCGATTCTACCCTCGGCTTCTGGAGCAAAAGGTCTGAGCGCACTTTCCCGGACAACCGCAGATGTCGAGACCCACCCAGGGCAGATGACCACTCACCCCAACCTTTTTGGGGAACTTTCGAGGGGCGTCCCCACCGCCCAGGCCCGGCCACTCAAGTTTCTCCTCCACGTTAACTCCCGAGAAGGGCGGAGAGCGACGGAAATGCGAGGGACAGACCTCGGCCACCTCCCCCTGCCCCCCCAGCTCCCGCGGCGCCGAGGGCCGGCAGCAGGGGAGGGGGCGGGCGGGGGAGGCGGCACCTCAGCCCGCCGGGAGGCGCGGGCGGAGGAGAAGGCGCAGCACCCGCTCGCCTCGCCCGGGGACTCCCCCCGCCGCGGTGCAGGGCGGCATCAGCCCCCGCCACTCTCCTAGCTCCGGAGGCCCGGCGAACGCCCCGCTCCGTCCCGCAGGGCTGCCCCTCACGGGGCCGCGGGAACCCCCGCCCCTTCCCCTCAGAGCTGCGGCCTCATTCCCGCTCCCGCAGCGGCGCCACTCACCTCTCTTGGAGCCAGGGCTGGGGCTGCTGCCGGCGCCTCTGGAGCTCTTGCGTGAGGCCATGGCACGTCCTGTCAGCAGCGAGGGGCAGGGGCGGCGGCTGCGCGCGGCGGGGGCGGGGCAGGCCGGCGGGGCTGCAGCGGCGAGTCAGTCACCACCACCTGAGCCCCGCGTGCGGGAGCGCCCTGCGGCCACGGCAGCGCAGCACCGAGCGCACCACGGCCCGTCCCGCCTGCCCGCTGGCCAGCCAATCGCGGAGCGCCCGCGGGAAGGAGGTGGGGCGTTTCTCAGCTCCGATTGGCGGCGGGGCGAGGAGGGCGGGACGGCGGCTGGCCGGGCGCGCGTGTCCGAGGCGCTCCCCGCCGCCGGCGTCTTTGAACGTGGCAACGCGGGAGCGAGCGGCGGCTTCTCGCGAGGGTTCGCCCGCGCGGACGGGCAGGGCGGGCACGCGCCGCGAGGGGGCGGTGACAGCGGCGCTGAGGGGACGTGCCGTAGCGGGCCTTGGTGGCCCCTCGGCAGCGGCTGAGAGACCCGCCCGCTTTCCTCCCCTGTCCACAGGGGAACGGGCGCGGGCCCTGAGCGGGAGAGAGGGGAACGGAGGTGGGCAAGGCGGCGGCTGCCCGTGGGGGGTTGTGTGACTGCGGGGTTCTTCCAGCTCGGTGAGGAAGAGGAGAGCGGGAAGCGGGGCGGGTGCTGGGGTGTCCGTGTGCCCAGGCCGGCTGGGCCACCGTCCCGTCCGCACCCCGTGACCTGGCAGCGTCCGACTCGGCAGCCGCGGAGGAGCTGCCGGTGATGCTGGTGGGCGAGGCCGGGGCGCCCCGCGGGTCAGGGGTCTTCCTGCCGCCCTCACCGCGCCGGGGCGGGAAGCTCGGGAAAGGAACGCTGCCTGAGCCGGGCTTGCTTATTTCCACGGAGACTCTGCCTAAAGCATCCTGTCCTGTCGCTCAGGCCTTCCTCTACTGTGTCGAAACGTGATCATGTACTTAAAAATCTGATCATCATATGTTATTTTGGACTCATCCAATTAAATGCACAAATTATCAGAAATAGCTCGTTTAGCCTTTCAGAGAACGCCTTCTCAAGCAACACGGTGAAAGAGTTTGAAGTAGATTACATGGACAGATGAATTCTCAAGTTTTGAGGCCTTAAGGATACTTAAAATAGCTTGTGATGAAATAAGCCTCTTTTTCACAGGAATTCAGGATGGTTCTTGTTGCGCAATGATGTGGATTGAGACTTAAGTAGCATTTTGGCATAATGATAAACCTCTGAAACCAAAAGGCAAAACCCAGCTTTGAGTTCTGACTATAAATACGGTGTTTCGGGTCAAAATGAACAATTTTGGAAATTAGAGCCTTTACAAATGGATGTATGGAGAGAGAAGGCTTTTCACTCAACAAAGGTTGGCACTGTGTTTTCAACCAAGTAATACAATGAAGCTAGCTGGAAATAATAATTTACTGAAGAGCATTAATTACTGATTTTGAATTATATTTGAATTTAAGTGCTTAGTCAAGTAATAGGATGGCAGTATGGGTACTTGAACTAGTAGCAATAAAAGCAACCAGTTTTGTGAACTAATGAAAACTAATGAAGCCTATTTCTCGGTGTCTCTCATGGTATCTGATACAGCTGAGTATCTGAACTTTTCACTTGGTTATGCCACTCTATCAAAGTATTATTTTCACACTATGTATAAGTACTTAATATTTTTGAGATGTTCTCCCTTTTTCTAGTGAGGTTGAAACTGCCAAACAAGTTCAAATGCTGCTAGGGATGTGCAGACATGCTCAAGACCATATGCAATTTATCACAGAAAAGCTTACTGGGTGAATTATTAACATTTCAGCAAATTTGAATGTACCGTGTAAGGAACAAATTGCCCTAAAGAAAGCAAGAAAAAGAGTATAATCTGTAATGAGCATTACTGCAAATATAATAATTAGAAGAAAATAACTGCCTGCGTGACTATATTCTTGCAAGTAATAATTACTATCAGGTAAGACAACAGCGTTTTGTGGATAATGTGTGATACAGTTTCCTGAAGCTATACTATGGGAAGTGGCAGTTTGATTAAGATAAGAGGTAGTAAGAAAATTGAAGGAACTGGGTGAGCAGTGATACTTAGAAGGATATTGGTAATCATTTACTGTGAACAAGATTTTTTACTGTAAATGTACTGTAAAATTCCTTACTTCTATTTGCATTGGCACACAGCTGCCAGCATTTCATGTTTGGTATATGGAGTACCTGCTTGTATCCTCTTCCATCCAAGAAGGCTCTCTTGCAAGATTAAAATATACACACAGAGGTACAAATGCTCACAGCAGTATTGTATCTTTGCACTGATCACTAGCCTTCTGCATGATCTTGTTATTCAGAGGTTTCTGTTGATCTCCTGTAGCATCAGAGACACCTTTTCCTCCCAGTCCACAGATAAATCCAAACTGAAGAAGAATATTAGATAAGAGGGGCCATTGTCTTCTAGTGATTAATCTTTTTCTTATGTTCCTGCCTGGTATCTCTGATCATGTACTTACAATCTGATCATCATATGTTATTTTGGACTAAGCGGCTTTTCAGATAAACTTAGCACAAAACAATAGGCCTGGTTTTCCTACTGAGATCACCTAAAGACAATTCAGGTACATGCTGTGTGATCTATGTTGTGCCATAGAAGAAGCTTGAGTCAGCTTGGTATGACTTACTCTAGTGACAGTGAAGCTTAAATTGATTTAAGTTTGTCAGGGTGACTGTTGCAGCAAGTGGTATGACGATCCCTTCTGATCTGAAATGTAATGAAAATTGAAGGAAATTTTTAAATTGTCATTTGGGCAAAAATAACGGACAGAAATGCAAACAATGTGGGTAGGTGAATGTACATGGGAATGGCTTATCATTTTTTAATCTACTCAGTTGTTTTAGAGCTAAATGTTTGGTACATTGTGAGGATATACAGTAATCCACAAGAAGATAAATATCATAGCTTTTGTTTATAGGAGGAATAGAAACAGGGCAGAAAAAATCTAACAATGAGAAAGGAGCAAGTTTGTAAGGCCAAGGAAAAGAAGTAAATCCAGAAAAAACAGAGGGAATAATAACCAGAAGCTGTGCAATAGAAGCAAGAGGTATGAGACAGAGCCCACAGCAGTCAGTCAGAGTCTTTCCACTTGGATCAGGCTTATTTAAAACAGAAAATAAAAATCCTCCTTCTTGGCAACAGTCACGTTTGCCCCCACTCCAAACTATTCTGTCTGCTTGTTTAGACTATAGCTAAACTAAATGTAAATTATGCTGCATATCATAAATCATTGTATTAGAAGAATGCCACCAATTAATGAGCCCTGCTTGGAAAATAAATGCATGTTTTTACTGTGCATTTTGTTTCCATAAATACCTTTGCTCTAATGCAGTCACAGCTATTGCGCTGGCCTGATTCATTCAGTAACACAGTGACTCATTTGACAGCAAGAAACACGTCCAAGGTGATAAGCAAAACCAGCAGTGAAACAATTACAGAAGAAGAGGATACAGTCTCTAGACTCCTAATTTCTAAAATAACTGTAAACGTATGACCTATCTGTAGCAGGGAGAAGAAATGCTGAGTAAAAGAGGCATTATTAATATGAAAGAATGAGTAACACCTACTTAAAGCAACCATTAATATAGACCTATATTTTTCACTTCCTATATCATAGCTGAATAAGCCATTTTAAATCCCCTCTCACCTGTGCCAAATTCAGTGCTATGGTTTTCTGAGTTTAAGCTGTGTGTTCTATGGACAAATTTATTTCCATGCACAGTTTTTTTAATCTGAATTTGTCATAAAGTCATCTTCCCTGCTGCTAATAGGCCCTGATATTGCTCGTATGAAAAAAGTATAAAGAATAACTGAAGGCTTAATGGGCTCAACTTTATTCTGTTGGTGTTTCTGAGCTTTGTTATTCTTATATTCATTGTTCTAACTGAATTACAGCTGTCCATTAGATTATGTACATTTCTCATAAATAAGTGAGTTTTAGTTCATTATTAAGTGAAAGTTCTTTTCTCCTCCAGTTGGAAAATGTATTTTTGTTACTTAATATATTGCAATGAGAAGAGGTAGGGAATTATCAGGATATGTTAGAAAAGAATATCTTAAAATCTCTCTGAGATAATCTGAAGATTTTCAATAGAAAACATTTGCATTAGGAATTTTAAGGTTTTTGATTGTCCAGATTATATTTCAGGCATGGTGAGTGAATTAAGCACCTTGCTAGCCAGTCGGAAAAGATGTTTCCACCAGCAGACTTTGTGTTCAAAAATGTGCCAGGAGTGAATTTAGGGCAAAGAGGGTGATGAGAAGGTTTTGCTGTTTGTTTTCCGGATTATCAAGTTGACACTTGAACTGCTGATCAGCTTTCTGCTTTCTAAGGGGGTTACAGGCAGCACAGAGAATCAACATCCAGCTATTTGCTTTTGTCACACAAAATTCACTAACCACTTAAGGAAAAACAAATTGAATGTTTTGGGGAAGGAGGGAGAAAAGAGAAGGTAAAGAGTGTCTCAGTTATCCAAACCTAAACAACCACATTGACTGTGGTGGTGTTCCACTTACAGCTAGTTGAATCTGCAGCAAAGTATATTTGAGTTGGTTACTCTTAAAGAGGAATTCTTTCTCTCTATTTATTTATTTTAACAATACTTTTATGGCAGTAGACACCCATTGCTAGATTTGTGCATTCTTGTGTAAACTTAGAACATTTTCTAAACACTAGGTGACAGTGACAAATGGAAAGCAGCTGTTTGTTGGAGAGGCATTCAGAAGGATGTAATTATCTGGAATATAAGGAACAAAAAGAACTTGAGCTAGGTGACTCATGTCTAGTTCAGGTAAAGCTAATGTTGAAGTTTGGTTTAAAATTGCAGAGGTAAAATGTAGGCTATCTGTTATAAAGTCCAGGTCAGTAGCTTGTTCTTGCTCTTCGTTGATTTGTATCAACCTCCCCAATGAGTAACTCAAATAGCATTTGGCCTTTGGATCAGTAGTACGGCCCAGTAGTCTGGAATTTGTTACAGCATTGCTTGGATGCTGCAGGTCTTACTGCAGATTTTCCCAGGTCTGATTGGGCTAAATTGATCCCTATGAGCGTAATTACAGCTGAGAATGTAGCAAACTTTTCAGAGCAAGATTTTGCATCTGGTGATTAGATTTTGCATAAACTGTGAAGATTATCTGGAATTTAAGTGATGCCTTTTGTCATGTCACTATGCACCAGCACAGGAATATGTAGATTAGTCTCCTGCAGCAAGAGGGGCACAGAAGTAAAAAGCAAACATTTCTCTGTGCACCTGTAACAGTTACTTATAATGTGTATTCTTGGAAGAACAATGAGAAACTAGCCTTGAAAGATCTTAAAACTGGAAGTCATACCCTCCAGATGTATTGAGAGCAACTGATGAAGCTCAAATAGTGCAAAACACAAGTGGGCTACAGATAAAGACTAAAACAAACCAAGGTCAGTATTATTTCAGTTTTCTTGGATAAAAATAAAATCTTCATTAGAATGGCAGCAAGAGCATAGGGCTTAGCCATACCAAGCATGTGCCATCATACCTGCTACTGAAGTTAGTAAGAAAAATAAGAAGGAGAAAGTACTTTTCTGCCAGTGTACTGCATGCTCTTTTCCAAAGATTAAAATTTTTTAGCAAAAGGAGGAAAAGCATCAAAATGGTCTCTAGCCTACAATTGCATTTGGTAAAACTGATGTACAGGCTGCAGAAAAAGTAGTGATATTAAATGAGCTATCTGAGTTGCAAAAAATGTTGATCAGAAGTTCTAGAGTTTTGTTTGTTTGAAAAAGAAAAACCTGTGTTGATCATGAATTGGGATATTCTTAACTTTGGAGAATGTGCAGATATGTACAGAAATAGCAATGTACTTAATAGGTTGTCCTTTACTGTGAGTGACTTAGCAGCTTTCCAGAATCAGCCTGGAATATTCTTATCAATTCAGCCACCACTCGTAGCTGCTTACTGTGAATGCCATATGTAAGCAAGCCTTATTTAACCTTCACACTTTCTAATATAATATTTTTGTGAATTTTCTACATTAGAAAACAAGTTGTCCAAGGAGTAGCAGAATACATGATGCCTGAATTCCTGGAGATTTATTTCCTTTGTCTCCCAAAAGTCTCTCTCACGTCTGCTTCAACATTCTCCCATTTTCCACCGAGTATTGTGATCAACCCCGTGGGATGTTCAGATCATGTGTACTGTCTGGTTAATGCAGAGTGGTGAGGCTGGTGTGTTCTGGCATGGCTGGCCAGCACATGCTTGCTGATTAGTCATCCTGTTGGCAAATTAGACCGAGTCCTCTCTAATGAACTTTGTATCTTCAGTTATAAATAAATACCTCTCAAGTTTGTTTAACATATGAAATGTACTGCAGCCTTCAGAGGCTTTTACATACTCAGTCATTCTAGAAATAAAATAGAGAAGCTTCATCTAGCTGTATGCAAAATAATTGAAAAACTGAAAGCACCTGCAGGAAATTGGCAAACAATAGCTTGTATTGTTAAAAAAAAAAACAAAAAACCAAAAAAAACCAAAAACAGAACACCAACACCCCAGCAACTGTAATTGCTAGAGCTTTCCTTGTACATAGTGTTATCAGTACAGAGCACTTGCTCAGGGATCCCTTGCAGCCAGTTTCAGTTCGACTGTAGTATAGAGGCAAGGCAGCAAATAAGATGAGTAGTATTCTCTTCAAAATTAGAAATTTTGGTAAATCAGAACTGATCAGATAGCCAGAACTTACTCATAGCCGTGAGTTTGCAAGTTGTTCTGGGGGCATATCCTGCAACACGGGCTTGCACACCTCCTGAGACTTTTTCCCCAACTTTTTCTAGAGGCTACTTCTGCCAAGGATAAACACACAGATACACACACAAAGAGAGATGTGACTTCTTACTATAGAGACCAATTTTTGCATATATCAGACAGTGCTAGCATTTCCAGGACCCTCACCAGCCCCTTCATTTCACAAGGTGAAATAATATAACTTAAGGTTGCTGTTTTCATGAAGCAAACTTTAGTTCCATTTCTCTCTAAGCTTATTTCACTTTCTGTGATACATTTAGCAGTTGGAGAAATGTAACTTAATCATAGGATCTTGGCATGTTCACTACCCTATATTCATTTGCAAGTGAATTTCAGAGTTGAAATGTGCAGCGGTTTTTTCATTGATCCTTGGAGCCTGATGATGTGAGTAGGACATGGACAGGCCTGAGTGCAGTTCATAGAATCATAGAATGGGTTAGATCGGAAAGGACATTAGTGATCATCTAGTTCCAGCCTCCCCTGCCATGCTTGGGAGTGCTCCAACCCATGTGCAGGACCTTGCACTTGGCCTTGTTGAACTCCATGAGTTTCACATGGGGCCACCTCTCAAGCCTGTCAAGGTCCCTTTGTGTGGCATCCCTTCCCTTCAGCTTGTCGACTGTACCGCACAGCTTGGTGTCGTCAGCAAATTTGCTGAAGGCTTGTGTAATCAATCCCATTGTCCATGTTGTCGGCAAAGATGTTAAACAGCACAGGTCTCAATACTGATCCCTGAGGAACGCCACTCGTCACTGGTCTCCACGTGGACATGGAGCTGTTGACCACAACTCTGAGTGTGATTGTCTAGCGAGTTCCTTATCCAATGACTGGTCCATCTGTCAAATCCATGTCTCTCCAATTTAGGACAAGGATGTCATGTGGGACAGTATCAAATGCTTTGCACAAGTCCAGGTAGATGACATCAGTTGCTCTTCCCTTATCCACCCATGCTGTGATGTTGTCATAGAAGGCAACCAAGTTTTTCAAGTATGATTTGCCTTTAGCAAAGCAAGGTTGGCTGTCACCATTCACTTCCTTATTTTCTTTATGCCCTAGCATAGTTTCCAGGAGGATCTACTCCGTGGTCTTGCTGGGCACAGAGATGAGACTGACTGGCCTGTAGTTCTCCAAGTCTTCCCTTTTCCCCTTTTTAAAATTAGCCTAAAACTCACTGTATTTCATGACTCCTTTGAGCTAGATAATGAACTGCATGTTTTCCATCTGGTTAGCTTTTAGTGCATGACTGTAAATAGTGTATTTGAATACTTCTTTTTTTTCAGTTGTGGATTTTTAAAGTGTTCTGCAATAAGCACTTTCTGCCAGCTGTGTGCTTCCATTACCTCTGCTCAGATTTCCCACAGGTAAGTCTTTCCCTCCTACTGGAGCAGAACGCTTTCAAGAGTGATTCGTTTTACCATTTGTTTAAATAAACTGTAGGTTTTTGTTTTGTTTGTTTGTGTTTTGATTTTTTTTGGTGGCTTTGTTTGTTTGTTTTAATTATTTTGTGTGTTTCACTGTAATAGTTTCAGAAATTTCTATTTAAAAAATTATACTGGACTGATAAGATTTATACCTGGTTGCACTTATGAGTAAAACCCAATTTTTTGCCAAATGCTTCGAATTGAAAGAGCAATTGCTTCATTTATTTGAAACAGCTTGGCATGCTAACTCTTCTTTAGGTGCAGCCTAACTTAAGAAAACACTTGGCTGTACTGAACATTCAGTGCAGCAATATATACACTTACTATATTATTAATCTTGCCCTCCCTCAGTGAGGGGATGGGGGTACATATGTGGTAGTCAAAAGAATAAAGTCTGTGACATAGAAATGTATGACTTCTTTTGCTTGATGTGACACAGCAAAAGCAAGTGGAGCAGGCATCTTTATTTCCAGAAAAAAAGAAGTCTTTTTATGTATCTATTATTCTCTAATAGTGTTTTTATTGCTCCTGTTGAAGTCTGCAAACAAATTGGAAGGAATGCCTTTGACTAAATATATGTAATTAATATTTGTTATGATGAAATATGTAAATATAACATATTAAGGGTGTGTGTATTAAGCAGTCTGAACTGGGCAGAAATAAAGGCTACATCCAAAAGCTGACTGAGGCAGGGTGTGGGAGCAAGAGGTATTTGTTTGGAATGGAATGGGAACAGGAAGGCAGGGTACACGTGTTTGTTAAGAGGGTGTTTGCAGAAGGTCTTTGTGGGGCGTTGAGTTGCCAGATGCCAGTTCCATCTGGCAGGTATAAGCAAGTGCCTTCCTCTGGGGAGCAGGTAATAGTAATTCACCTTATAATTTGAGTATCCTGTAAGAGTGGTGGTAATGTGTCCTGTAGATTGTGAGGAGAGACTTTCTTTGCAGTGGAAGTGCGCCATCATCCTGATGAAAATTTTCTGTTATGTGGATATAGAAAATCAGTTGAATTGAAAGATTGTCATTCGATCTTAATAATTCATATGACTGTGAACTTTAAGTTTGCTCTTTTTGTCATCCAGTTAGTCAAGCTGATCAAGTTTAAGACTAAATCCAGGAAGACCGATGCTTAAAATAGCAAGTTAAAAGACAAATGGGAAGGACTTCAAGTAAAAGCTACCAACATTACACATGCTAAAGTTACTGCATTTTTGAGGGCCTTCAGCTTCCCTTCCCTCATTTTTTGTGGAATGGAGGCAGGGTGCCATGTGCTGTTCATTAGACAGTCAAGAATAGAAAACTGTCATTCAGAGTGTGAGCCAGTCCCAGCTCCACAAGTTGACAGGTGCCTGTCATTTGTCTGATATCTGGCTTTCCAGATCAGGATTAACGTTATTGTTCCTCATCAATTAAGATGCTGCCTTCATTAGTCCATATGCTAAATTTTATAATAAGCACTGGCATAATTCTTCCATGCTCCCTTTTCTTCTTCACATTCCATCTTAAAACTCTCTCACCCACCCACAAAAAAAAAAAATAAAAATCAGCCCACGGTGAGGACTGGTGTGCTGTAGTTAACAGGATGATTCTGTTTTCTGGTAGTCATTGACCATCTATATGTCGTCCCTTATGCCACCTTACAGTATGAGTTCCTTTGTGGGAGGGAGCCCATCTCTTATTGTGATTGTTTAGTTCCTGTGTGCTATAGAAATATGAGTGAGAAATATGAGTGGAGTAGTATCTGCAACAGAATCTGGCCTGTTCTGTTGCCTCTCTGTTTCCTACATGAAATTTGTAAGCATAGTTTCTGTAATGATTCCAAGATAGTAGCGAGTGGCACGTAGAGCTGAATCATACCAACCGTAACTTTCTTGGTTTCAGTAAAACCTTACTGATTGACTTCTGTAAAGTTTCGGGCCATAGGGTTTTAGTCTTCTATTACATTAGCTGTTTTGGAATGTACTCTCCTGTGGAGTCTAAGAGAAAACTACCATTAAATCTTCCTTTATGGTAAAGAATTACAATTCTGATGCTTTTTTCCTCAGATTTCTTACCGTGAGTTTCTCTAATGCAAACTCAAACTCATTTGTTAGTGGTAAAATTTCCACTGACTTCCATTTGCAAAGTTGTTCTTTATATTTCTGATGTTATCAGGTCATTACTTTCTTTGAAAACAAGCTGTTTTACAAATGGTGCCATTATGTGTTGCCAACAGGTGGAAGGTGATGTTGTGAAGGGCCAGTTACACTGTGCTGTGAGACTTAAATGCAGATGTACAGGAAGATGGTAATATGAACCTACAACACCTATCACAACACATTAACTGAACTAGTCAAGTGCTAAGCCCGATGTTGAAAAGAAGGTATCTTATTTCAAGAACCTGTTTGCTTTACTCATGACTGGGTACTAAAATGACATGAATCTTAATTTAGAAAAACAGCCTGTGAACCTTTTTCATGTTGGTACATTTGAAACAAAATATGTTATTAAAGGAAAGGTACTTGGACCTTGGGATGGGGTTGAGAAGGATGGGGATGCAGGGAATGAATAAGCAAGGAAAGGTGGTAAGAATAGAGTTGGGGAATTTTATGTGCTTACAAGGGTGAACATGATCCAAACAAAGTTTCATGTGCTCAAACCCATATCAGGCCCAAATATACATTACTAAATGGATTTAATTGTTTTTAATTACATTTTTTCAAAATCTAAGGCTAAGTTGCAATGTGGGCATCCTGTGGAAGTTACCAGAAAAATATAAGGTAGTAGAAAGTTCCTGACTCCAAGAACTTGCTCTGAGTGAGGAGGGTGGGTGGCAAGAATTAAGAAAAGAAGCAGACCGTACTCCCACGTGGGATTAATGTGATGCTGGCAAACACAGTGTGCCCAAGAGGATCTCAGGAGAGAGTTGGCTGTTATTTGTAAGAAGAAAATACTGAGATGTTAAAGGGAGTTTGGAAGCCAAAGAAATGGCATTTGATGAGTTCACATGCAGTGAAGCTGAGGAGAAACTTAGATTGATGACACTGTGCTTAGTTAATCCAAACAAAAGTACTAATGAGCATTTAATATTCCACTAGACAAATAGTCCCATCAGGCCTATCAGTGACCTGACTGGAGGATGTTGCCATGATAGAAAGGTAGAACAGGTATTTGTCTGCCTGCTCCAGAAGTCTGTGGTGTTTCTCATCATAACTGCATATCACAAATTAGAGCAGCCTAGAGGTGGTGGGACAGCGCTATAAGCAGAGCTGAGTCTGTGTTTTGCATCCCTATTGATGCAGGTCCTTCACTTGTAGTATCCAAATATAGACCAGCTAAGGCTGTTTCTCTTCTCCACAGTAGGATGCTATTCCCACTTGGATTACTGAAGAACAGAAGAGGATAGAGCAGCATGACTGTAATGCAGTGACAGAAGTAGGCTGAACCATCCCATCAGGGAAGGTGTAGGGTCTCGGTCTCTCTGAAAGCAGGTAAGGCTCTGAAGTTTTATTTCTGTGAGAGGGGAGATGATGTTTGCATCTCTACCTGGAAGGACATTTCATTCCTGCCTCATAGGGAAAGACTGCACAGAGGTCAAGTCAAACCAAAAAACTCCTTTGCATGCTGGGAGTGTCTTTCTTGAGATAGGTCTGCCCATTTTTAGCTTTGTTTCATCCCAGGATGCTGTGGTAAAGGAGGGGTATCTTAATACATAGCAAACTTAGCCTTCAGTGATCAAATGCTTTATGATTCCCAGTAGTTTGAAAGTGAAAATCTCTGCTGCCACCTTCACATCTTTCCATGCAGCCCACTCCAGACTCTCACTTTAGTCCTCCCCTGCTTTCTTGCCTGAGTTTTATCATTTTTTCCTGTTACTACAGAATGCAGTTACTCGTCTGCTAAATATGCAGACAAAAGCTGGCTGGTACAGTTTAAATGAATCAGCCTGTTTGACACTTAACCTGCCTGGCTGACACTGAGCTGGCACGGGTTAATTGTCAAAAAAGCTGGTACATTTAAACTGTATCGACCACGTTTTATTTGCCTGTTCAGCAGATGCAAGCTTTTGTGTGTAGAACTATTGTTATTTTTAAGGAACCATTTCCAGTAGGTTTTAGTCCTGTTATATAAGTAGCACTGTACCTGTTGGGAAGAATCTGGGAGTGTGCCTCTTCAGTTCTGCTCCTTCCTGTTTTAATGTTTCCTTGGCTGTAGGAATCATCTTCTTTCATTACCAAAATTGATTAGCTTGTTAGTCGTGGTCGCTTTCTCTTTCCAAAACAGGGCATGTGTTTATTTCAGGTTCTCTTTGTAATATGATTTAAATACCCTATTGAAGAAAAAGGAAAAGGAGGGAAAACTTGTCACTGATATGTCTGTTTGTTGTCAGTAGAGCACAACATTGTTCAGAGTATAGTCTTAAAAAATTATTGTCCTTTCTTTCTCTGGCTGTCCACAGCTATTTTGTTCACATAATTCAAAAGGCTACATATGTATATTTCTATATTAAAGTCTTTCTGTAAACAAACTATGGATAAAGATATTCTTATACATCTTCGCAAGTTTTTAAACTGATGGGAAAGTATTCATTTTGACCTACAGATAAACACATATCCCAAGGTGTGCCTGGGAATGTTTCTCATCCCATGCTGGCACATACTGTCAAAGGAGGAATTTGACTTAAGGCATCATGGGGTAAGAAGAGAAAGTGGATCTGTAAAATATCTGAGCATCCTGGACTGATTGCAAAGTTGGGTTGCTGCTCAGCCTCATGACTGTGATTAGCTGGATTTTTAGTGGGAGTTGTCAGTAGCAATAGGGAATTTACAGGGAGTAGGAGCATTTGTTTATGTTGTTACTGAATTATCTGATTTGGTCTGAGGAGTATTTATTATCTTGTTTATGTATTATGGGTAGCTTTTAAAAGATTATAAATGATACCTACAGCTTTGAAGGGTGGCTTTTAAATCATATTATCTATTAAGCAAAATCCAATTAAGTTATGTAAGAAATGTATATACACACAAATTATAATCAAGAAAGTCTTTCATCTTTTTTATATTAATATATTTGAATAACTTTATGATGCTGAGATTAATTGCTTGAGTGTAAAGCTATGCATTTTTATTTTGTGTAACGTACTCATTTAGAGTGTCTGGACCATGAAAATAAATTGGAAGCAAACATTTAATGTAAATGAAATGAACTTGGAAGGCATCTGCATATTGAAGTGTATAACAGGACTGTTTTCTTTTACACCAAAGAAGCATATAATAGCAAAAAGGTAAGAGAATAGGATTTGCTATACAGGGTCCGTTCTGTTGTGTAGCTAATCTAGAAATGCTGATAAACTTCTGCTCAAGGAAAAGGTTAAAAAACAAGCCTCAAGATCTGTGATACATGGAGCCAGCTGCTCAGGACTGTGAGTGAGGAACATTCCTTTCCAGTCTTTCTAGGTGATCAGGTTATGCCCTGACGTGGGACCCTGGAGTGCTCATATTACCTTAAGCTGGCTCAGCAAGTGACTGGTCTTGAGTTGCCAACTAATGATCCAGCCCCTTAAAAAATTCTTGCAATCCATATGTGGAAAATTCATGTTGTAGGAAATGTAATGTTACTAATATAAATCCCTCTTATGTTAGATTGGGTGTCCTTTAGTTTGAAAGATGATTTATTGCTTCTAATTCCACAAAATAGCAGTCTGTTTTCATTAGGAACTTAATAATTTTCTGGAAATGTATCTTTTTTTTTTTTTTCCCCAGACACAGAGGTTGTACTGTTCATTATTTTTTACTGTAGGAAAACCTTGGTATTCCACTGGCTTAATTTTTGGTCTTTGTTCCTGTCAAGCATTTACTTATTTTAAACTGAAATAATGGAGAGAACTCTAAATGTTTTCAATAGGCTTGTATATTAATATGTTTAATCCTTCTGGACAGAAACATCAGAGCTGGGAGAGAAGATTAGCTGTTTGGCACCAAAAGCAAAGGGGAACAACATAATTTACATAAATCATTGTTATTTATTCCTAGTTCCACACAGTACTCTTTTCTTGCTGCTTTAGATGTTCTGGCCAGGTTAATATTTTGTACTAATGACCTGAAAAATATAAATTTTGTGCTTTATTTCAGGGTTAGAGTGTCATCCTGACTTAACAGGCTGTGAGCAGTGAACTGAGATTGGTATTTGACAGTACGACCTCCAAAATTCCCTTCTAGCCAAAATTTTTCTGTAATTTTTGAGGGAAGGATACAGATTTTTGTTCAAGAAACCATGAAAACCTCTCTGAATAAACAAGAATAATCCAATGGTAGCAGTCTAGTCTACCATTCTTGTTCTGAATCCTTCATCTGGGGGTGAGAAGTTGTGTTCTGTGGGTCTGGAGGATCTGTTTTGCTCAGTGGGATCCTATGGGCTTGGAAAGGCATGGGGACAGGGTGAACTAGTGGTGGTTATGGCAGCGCAAAAGGGACTTTTACTGTCAGGGTCAAGAAGATTCATTGTCCTGCAGTGCGGAGAGTTAATGCTTCCTCTTACCCGAAGAGGCTGTACAAACCTGAACACCACAGATCAGGCAGCAATGGCAGAGTTAATGTCACAGAAATTAATCATGTCAGAGCACACTGGAGCAGAACTATGTCATACACATGTTGCTGGGCTGAAACAGATGTGGAAAGAAAGCCAACTTGAGATAATGGCTCAGTACACCTGTGGGTGCAATTCTTTTGTGGCTAAATTGTACCTCAGTGAACCAGATAGCATTAGGAATGCTGTTATGACCATACTTCTGTTACATAGTGTATTTTGCTCCTTTTATTGAGTGTATGGCTCATAAATGTGCACATTTAAAAGTAATATTATTGTGTGCCTTCTTTCCTCACTCCTTTTTTCCTTAACTAGTACCAGCTCTCAATTTTCCAGGGCTAGGTAAGGCAGAAACATGATAGATGTGATTAAGCTAACATAACAAACTGTCATGAAAAATACAATTGGGAAAAGGAGAAACCTCATTGGCTCTAGAATACAGAGATCCTCTAGCTGACCCAAACAAGTAGGTGTCGATAGCGAAGGTGTGGCTGTACTGCTTTTACACCAAAGCTGGCCTGCTCAAGACACTTCAGATGACTGTGCCTCCACAATGTGATTGATCCACAACCTAAAGTCACCAGAGAGACTCTGAACAGCTGACTGTCCAGCAAATGTGTGGGTCCATGCTCACAAAGATTCTCAGGGTATGTGAGTAAAGAAAAGGTGAACAGGGAGATGGTTTAGCTTCTCAAATCCAGAAGCACAATTCTGAGTGGGGACTCCAGACTTTTTTCTTTCAGAAGAGAACCTCTAGCAGATTGCACCTCATCTTTATTGTTCTAACACTTACATGAGCAATATTTATGTGCTGTATCTTTTGTTCAGCCAAGTATCTTGTTTGTATTTTTAATTGCTGTTGTGTGACTGGATGAAGGAATTTCTGGGAAAAAGTTCTATAATCTGACCTAATAATGATGG